>NC_141693.1:1678755039-1679355039 GCF_964263255.1 Lissotriton vulgaris | reverse complement strand
TCACTCTGTCATCCAACATTCAACATTCCACACAGACATCACATACATACTGGCTGAGCAGCAAGCAAGGAGATAACATAAGGCACAACATATAACTTAATAAGAGATATATGAGAATGCTTACTGAAAAGACAGTTATACCCGTCACCTCCAACCAATAATGTGGGTCCGGAGGGGAATTCCCTCTTTCCGAACTAGGGCCCTCACTCACCCAGCCAGCTAGGTATCATGCTTCATCATTGGGCCTGCTCCTCGTTGGGTTGGCGCTGCACCACTCAACGGGCTCCCAATGAGGGGCTCTTTGGCAGAGATCTTATGTTCCTTGCCAATTAGTGAGGTGTGAGTAATGGGCCTAGAAAGTGTAAGTGTGTGTGAAGATTGAAAGTTAAAACAGGTTAGGTAACCAAAATAATTTATTTAACTCCGGTTCCTACTTGATTAAAAGAAAAAGGAGAGGCGGTTTTGTCTGACGTAATGGATCGGAATAAAGTGGCACTCTACTCCAATAGGTCAACGTGTTTCTTGCCATGACAGCCCCACAGGTTCTATGGCAATTCATCAGGACCATAAACATAATGAGAAACTACTTACACACCGTGGTATATGTGGAAAAACTACCTACCTCTTAAAGTATTGCTGCAGGTTAGATACCCTTAAATATGTTCGGAAAAGAAAGGGTTACAGCATTTACATAAATTGCCGGGTATACTAGCATTCAATATCTCTCTCATATTGATGGTTACTTAAAAGACAGAAAACCTTTATTTCAAAGGGATTAGTTCCCCTTGACATTATATTTATTTATTAAAAATTGCTTCAGTGATCTAGTAGCCAAGTGTGCAACTTGTGAACAAAGTTCATAATAAAACATTGGCTCCTTCAAGGAATATAAACTCACCTAATCAACCTATAAAGCCTCACCACAACAGTATCTCGTGGGCTAAGACACCAGCGTGCTCAGTATCCTGTTACATGTATAAATTAATTGATTATCATATAGAAAGGAATAATTACTTACTTGAACATAACTCCTTGAAATGTAATCTAATTGAGGGATGCACAGGGGGTGCCAGATGTTAAAACAAATATTTTGTGGTACAGGCCAAATAAATACTTGTAACGTACAGGGGTGATCTCCTTTATGAATAAGAATGCAGTGGTGTATAAGCCGAATTGATTTTCATTTAAAGAAAAGTATACTTCTTTATTTTAACATCATTGCATAAGCATAGAAATGGCTTCAATTGAGTATTACTTATTTGATAACTTATTTCACAACCTTGTTTGGATCAAACAAAATTAACAAGGATCTTTTAAGTGAATGTTGTTGGTATAAATTACAGTGTACAAAATTGTAAGCCAAAGTAATTGTCAGATAAGAAAAAGATGTTTATTTATTGGACTTAGGTGTGCAGGTGACATACTGTGCCAAGCATCATGCAAAATATTGAAAGGCTCAGATAAAAATCCTACAAGTCCTCTATTGTACTTGATTATGTATCTTGTTTGTGAGTAGTTGTAGCATTCATTTGCTAAATGAGTTGTTTCTGTTTTTAAAATCTTACTCTTTTAAAAACTTGAGTGGAACTTGGCACATTAGGTTCTAGGTTTCTCAAAAAATGTAGATAAAGTAAAGCTAAAATCTCATTTTGTGTACAAAAGAGACATATCGGGGCGGTTCCGATCTCGCTCGGAAGGTCCCCGAACGTGATCCGGCCATAAAAAGTACGAGACGTACGCGTGTTCTCCGCCCGACTCGTACAGCTGTACGAGCGAGCAAGTACGATGAGAGAAACGCAAAATCGCCAACCGAATTGTTTCCGGGTCCGAACCGCTCCATACGCCTCGTTCGTCAGCAAACCGTGCCGTGCAATGGAGGCAAATTCCGACTGAGCCAGTGCGATGCACACGTCAGACAGCCGGATCGAGCCGAAGTTTCCGGCTCGCAAAACATCTGGGAAGCTGCCTTTTGGAGGTCCGCATCGGACCCCCTGTCACCCTCAGCCTTACGACTCCAACACAGTCTTCCCAACACAGGCATGTACGGTGCGGATGGCACAGACGCTTACCCACTGTAGAGGGCGCCCTTGTGCGAGACGATGATGTAGTAGTGATGTAGTAGTTTTAGTTGACCATGTCCAGCAACTGCATAAAGCAGGATCTTGACCAGGCTATGGTCGACGCCTTTCGGTGGCTAAAACAGGCATGACATGCCACCTTCTTCAGAACCAGCCAGATATAAAGAGGGGCTTCTACTTAACCAGGGGAAGGACAACCTAAAAGTACATACATAAGAAAAAAATAAACAAAAGATGCCCACAATAAATATAAAAGAATGCACTATTATTTACACATCTCTGGACCACCAAACTATCTTTATTCAACATTGCTTTGACCATCACAGGTACCAGAAAAATAGTAGAAGTACTACATGCATTCTTTTATATTTATTGTAGAGTGGAATAATCTCTTAAACTTGAGACAGAAGTTGAAACGTATGGAGTCTCACGCGCCACCGAAACGCGTGTGAGACTCCATACGTGGTCAAGACCCTGCTTTATGCAGTTGCTGGATTTGGTCAACTAAAACTACTACATCACTCTGTAGCAGATCTTCCCAGATTGATTTGATGTGTGTTGGGGTTAGTGAGAGTGTGGTATGAAAGTTGTTGTGTGAACTTGGTGCGTGTCTCTCTTCACGGGGTTGTTAGTTGTTGTGTATATAATGCTCTTTGATATTGTCTTTTGTATATGTGCATTTTGATTTTGAATAATTTGTATATCAGTGTCTTATAATTGTGAAAAAAGAAAAACCTTTTATATAAAAAAGAGAATAAGATGATAAAAGTATTTTTGATAAAAGAAATTAATTAAAAGGATATTTTTGTGAACTGTTTGTGTCTCTGAATAGTTCTTGGATGTCTCGCATTTGGAATTGAAATAATGGTAATGTAATATAACTCTAGGTCGTGAGGGAGATTTTTTGTTTTCACAGGTCTAGGTCCTGAAATGTCATAAAAAAAGACCACGCTTTGCACTGGCAAGCTTATTTTTCACTGAGACTGTTGTTTTTTTCTTTTAGGGGGATGCTGTGCGATGGGGCACGGCACTGCTTCAGTAAAAAGGGCGTGATTATGGCCAGAGGTGAGAATAGCACAAACCAAGCCATTGAGCTGGACCGAGCACTGGAGTTGGCAATAGAAGCTGGAGCTGAAGACGTCACAGAGGTGGAGGATGAAGACGAGAAAACTGTGCTGAAAGTGAGAGTTCAGATCATATTTCATCTTCATGACTTCTGAAAGCAACATTTGACCCTCTGTGATTATCTTGTTGTTTTTCTCATTACTTACAAGAAAAGGATTTTGTCTCTGCAAAGAAGTGTGTGTGACTGATGGATGTCGTGTGAGTGTGTGTAAATGCATATGTGTGTTCTTTTTGGGCATGTCCGCTTTTTTTTCATTCTGTACTCTATGGTGGGCTGTCACTCAGATCTAGATGTGTCTCCAAGAATATTTGTTTTTCTCTGCTCTTTTGTTTGCCTTTGCTTGTGTGTCTCCTCGTCTCTCCTCTTCCACGTTTGCATTGCTCAAATAGCCTGGGTTATTCCACCGGTCTGTGTTCTGGGTGTCTCAGGGATCCTTGGAAATGCTCTGGTCTCTTGCAAGAGTTTTACGCACTGCAAAGGATTCTTTTTTATGCAAAAGATATACATGCTGGCACTCTGTACCCAAATCTTGTACTGATTTAACTTTGGGTATAAGCCTCATTGCTGAGTTTTCAGGTAGCCAATACAAATGAAAGACCCATAAAAAGCCCATTTCCCTAAACCCACTATCCAAACAACAAGCACCACACCCAGATGAATTTTGTGGAACTTCAAAAAATCCAGTGGTAACCAGGAGTCTGTTACTGGAGTCTTGTCGGGGACCCTGATGACGATAGTTTCTTGATTTCAGAATCTGATTGGCTCAATTGATTGTGATATTGTTCGATGGGACATGCATATGTGGGCCAGCACCAATCGTAGAAACCTACGGGTACATCAGCATATGCGAGTTGTGGTCAAGATTTTCTGTTGACACTGGCACCCATGGACTATGTGCTTCAATTTCAGTAACTGGTTTCATCAGTTATGTCTGTGAACTGGACTTTAGCGTTATGGCTTTTCCATAAACGCAAAAGTTGGTATGTCTGGAATGGTATGGGCTAGTATGGTTGAAACTGTACTGGAATTTAGATGACCGGACCAGATCCCCAAAGGGGTGTGAAGTGGACTTGTCCTAGTTTTTCTGGGACTTGGGAGACGTGATCCAGGCACCTTAGCAGAACAAAGCGAGTAGGCAACTGTTATACAAGTCGCCTCTGTCTCCACTCTACAAAGTGCTGGTGTGAAAGTATTCCAGTTGTAGAATAGGATTTGATGGATGCAAATGACCGCTTCTAAGAATCAAGATCTAACAGCTAGATTCATGAAGCCAAATTGCGATCGCAATAGCTGCGAATTAGCTATTGCGATCGCAATTTGAAGAAAAGGAATTCATGATAGTGAAAATACCAAAATTGCGAATTCGCAAAATAAAAATTGCGAGTCCGCAAATAAAATCGCAGAATCCTGGAACAAGCCCATTTGCGATTCTGAAATAGCGAGAAACCATGGATTCTGCGAAATCATTTGCGAACTCGCAAAATAATCGTAATCGCCATTCATGAAAAATCGCTGATTGCGAAAACCCCGAAAATCGCTATTTGCAACGCGCAAATTAAGGAGAACCCAAACCAGGTGGTAACCAGTAAGGAAGTAAAAAAAAAAAACTTTAGCAAACTACCAACAGGTGCAGGCCTGACCAAACACACTTAAGGACATGCAGCTGGAGCCTGAGGACTCTCACAATGCCAGGACTCTACATGGTGGTCAGGCGGGGAAGGCTACAGCGAGCAGCACGGAACAGACGTAGGATCCAGGAGCGGATATTCCGTCAGCGGGTCACCCTTCTGGGCCAAACCAGGGAACAAATTTACGCTAAGTACCGCCTAAATGGGGCAATGATCATCAAGCTAATCCGGGACCTAGACCCCCTGATGCAGCACCCAACAAGGAGGACCAATGCCGTTCGCACCCATGTGCAGGTACTGTGCAGCCTGCACCTACTAGCCTCCGGAAGCTTCCTGGGGATAGTCGCTGTTGCAGGGGGGATATCCCAGCCCACCATGTCCCGCTGCCTAAGGAGTTTCCTGGAGGCCATGCTGACCCGGCTACACCACTACATCTTATTCCCCACCAGCCAACAGGACTTGAATGACACCAAGCTGCAATTTTACAACGTTGCACAATTTCCACATATAATATGATGCATTGTCTGTACCGACATCCACATCTGCCCACCAGCACAAACGGAATACATGTATCGCAACCGCAAGTCCTACCACTCCCTCAATATCCAGATGGTGTGCAATGCAAAGATAATCATCACAGACATAGTGGCACAGTACCCGGGGAGCACACATGACTCCTTCATATTCCGGCACAGTGGCATTCACACACGACTGGCCAGGGGAGACTTTGGTGAAGGACACCTACTGGGTAAGTACACATGCCCCACAATATTACACTGTGATAATGTAGCTGCGCAGCACAGGCACTCACCCTCTGCTCCTATCATTCAGGTGACAGCGGCTACTCTCTCCGTGAGTACCTCCTCACACCATACCTCAACCCTGCAACACCCCAGCAACAGCGATACAATGCAGCACACATACGCACAAGAAATTGCATTGAGAGGACATTTGGCCTTTTGAAGAGCAGATTCCGCATACTGCACAAGGCTGGTGGGGCCATCAAATACGAGCCAGAGGTTTGCTGCCGCATCGTGGCCGTGTGTGCAATCCTCCACAACATTGCTACCAAGCGCAGGATACCTGTAGACATCTCTGGCAGTGAGTCGGAGGGGACAACCGACCACCTGCACATGTGCGTCACGCACGCGGTGAGAATCCTGCAGAAGGACACAGGCGCCGCAACCAAATCTGCATGAACTATTTCTAGTGCACCCACTCCCCACACCCATTACTTAACTCATGCATGACAACATTAATAACGACATGAGTCAGATTTAGTTATTCAGAATATTTGTAATTGTTACAGCACAATAAACTGGGCATTCCCCAAACTGTTAAATGAATGACATATTGCGTCCTATGTCTGTTCTTCAGGAGGGCAAGCTTGTAGCGCCAGCATGGACCCTCATGCAAATGTTCTACTGTTCAGTGCCGCCTCTGGGTAGTTGCTCCCAGACTCCTTTCAACATCCTCCCCCTGATTCGGCCGTGAGGCAGCAGAGGACCTGCTGCTGCGGCGGGGTGCTACCACCGGTGGAACGGACTGGCTGCTATGGCTGGATGTAGCCTCTCTGGTGTCGTCAGCCCCCCGCCATCCCCTCCCACCCCCCCCCCCTCCCCTGGCCATGGCCGGTAGCCTGCATGCCCTGCACTGCTGTTGACACCTGCTCCAGAGCTCTCGCGACGTCCTGGCAGCACTGGGCCATTTGGACCTGCATGGCCAAGGAGCGTCGCGAGAGCTGGGAGGTCGCGTTCCCAATTATGTAGTTAGACCGCGTGTATGCTGACAGGCGGGTCAGCAGCTGGCGGTGTCTGCGGCGGTTGAGATCCCGCTGGCTGTACATGGCCTGTGTGTTGGCCTCCATAGCAGCCGTCATCCTCTCCATGCGGTCTGACGTGTGATACATTACAGGCGGTCTTGTTCAGTTGGAGGTGGATAGCCGCAAGATGACGGGCCTGGGTTTGATGCACAAGCAGCATTCGGCGCTCACTGGAGAGCCCACCTGGACGCACGTTTTGGCCACTGCCAGCGTGGGAATTGTTGTTGCGCTGCTCCCTCACCAGTCCGCTTGTCTGGCTCCTCACAGCCGCAGGGCGGCGGGTTGGTTGGCGAACTGCTGCTGGTGTTGCAGGCCCCACTGGTGGTTGTGTGGCGCGCGGTGGTACTGCAGCGCCTGTTGGCACAGGGGTGGCACTGGCCACAGGGGCAGGTGGTGGGATGACCGCTGGTGCGGCAGCTTGCCCTGATGGTCCGGGCTGTGGGGATAGATGTGTGTCTCCCTCTGTGTCCTCCGTGATGTCCTCAATTACCAGGGCATCGCTGTCTGTGCTGGGGACTTCAGCGCCACCTGTGATGTAAAGTGGACGTTGATTAGTGACATGTTTCTTACACATATAGGCTTCCTACAAGCATGCAGACTACCATTCCCTGACTCGCTGCAGGATTGACTCTCACTAAACATGTCTGGCTTAATGGGGCAAGATGGTAATTGTGGTCAGACTACATGTCCCACAATGCAATAGCGCTTTAGTGGTGTGCTTTGGCTGCATGACTGGGGTTTGATATGGGATGCTCTGGAGTCATGGACATTGTTAGGGGACAGGGGGTCGCTGTCGCATGGCACTTACCTGGTGTGTCTTGGGTGGGTCGGGAGGAGTCCAGCTGGATCACACCCACGCATGCCTGCGGATTGATGGTGTCCTCCACTCGGTCCTCCAGTGGTGTGTTCGGTGGGACAGTGGGCTCCCCTCCACCTGTCGCCACACGCTCCCCCAGCCTCTCTGCAATCTTCTCCTTTCCCCGCCCTATGAGGTCATACAATCGCTTTTTGAGCTCGTCCACGGAGCGCTGGGTCACCCCCACAGAGTTCACTTTTGCGCGGATGCGCAACCATATCCGCCTTTTATCGGCCTCAGGCACCCTTCTGGAGTCTTTACCAGAGAGCCGATTGTGGTCCTTGCAGACTCCTTCAATCAAGAATTCGAGCTCTTGCTCTGAAAATTTTATTTCCCTCTTTCTCCCACTGGAAGATCCACCTGCTGCTTCCTGTGACATGCTTGCCACTGGGGTGTCTCCTGGTTTACTCCTGTAGGTACACTGGAGGGGAGCTCTGACACTGCTGCTTCTACTTCAGGCTCTCACTGCTAAATGAGGGTGGAACCTGCCTACTTCCTGGTTGTGATGTCATCACTGTGCTCAGGATGCGACTTCCCGTTTTTCGATCTCGCAGTTTGCGATTTCGGTAATTGCGAGATCGCAATTTCAACACGGGTATCGGCCGATTCTGCAAATATTTACCGATTTTTGGGGACTCACAATCGCCGATTGCGATTCGCTTTTATTTCTCGCAAATATTCATGAATGCCATTCTGCGATTTCTTAATTGCGATTCGCATTTTCTTGCAATTTAGAAATCGCAGGCTTTGACATTGATGAATCTGGCTGATAGTGCTTACTAAAGGTAAACATGTTCTGCAGATTCTAAAAATGGGCCAACAAAGTTGAAGCTCACGGACACTTCTTCTCCAGTTAAAGTTGGAGCATGCACGTGCTCCAGACAAAGAGAATTCAGTGTTGTTGTAAACATGCCACTCTTAACATGTGGAATTTATTTTTGTTTATTGAAATGTTGTTGAGAGGCAATATACAGGCAGTTTGTGGAATGCTTTTGGAACACAACAATGCATGATAATTTTCGTGTACCACAGGGAAATGCATACATTTTTTGATCCAAGAAGCTAAGTACTCCTATTTATTGTCGACCTTTGAGTCCCCTGTATCATGCTACTGGGTGGTTGGGTAGGTAGATGCAGACATGGCCTCAGCCTCAAATATTTATCGTGTTTTATTTACCAATTTCTGCCCCTTCATGAAAGAAATCAATTCAACTTATACATTCACAAAATAGAAGTACCAAAAATGTTCCAGTTTAATTGTGAAAGCATGTTTAGTTGATCTGAAATGTTTTCTTTCAGAATGTTTAACTATTGTATTTTTCTTCTGTTTCTTCTTCTGTCTACAGTTTATTTGTGATATTCCTTTGCTTCGGGAGGTAAGAGAAAAGTTGGACTTGCTTGGCTTAGTCTCATTCTCGACAGAGTTTGAATTCATCCCAAACACCAAGGTGTCTTTGTCAGATACAGATATGGATAACGCCTCCAACCTTCTTGGACTTCTCAATGCCCATCAGGATGTCATCCGTGTCTACGATAATATTGAGTAAGACGCAGGACCTATGAGTGACATACCAGTGTCCTTCTGCAAGAGAAAAGGCAGAAACATCTGCAGCATGTGTACATTGCAGTTACAGTAGCTTGAATACATTTCTAGAGCTAAAGTTGGATTTATTACTGATTGGACTTAAAAGGAGTATTTTGTGCACACCTATGGGAGTCATGCATTAATAATGTGATAAAACATTCTATGTATTATTTTATTGCTGCATTCCTCATTTAATAAAGTCTAGGGATACTTAAATACATATTTTTTTCTTAATTCGTATATGAAGTGCTGGATCATTAAAATCTTCGTGCTACAGTTATTCATGCCTTCATTCTAAAAATCCATTGAATGCATTTGCTCGATCCTTACAGCAGGTGAGGCTGATGTCGCCTCAAGTGTGTACAAAAAGCTGCTTTGTGAAAAGCTGTTAACAGATCCACTGGCCATCTGTTATGTTTTCCGATTCCTACTGTGGAAAAAATTTATTGAAGGGGAGGTAAGCTGAAACCAGTGGTCCGGAGAATGCCTCGATGCTGCTTGCAACCTAGTACATCTGGTAATCATATTGAGAATGCAATCTTAGATAAGATAACTGTCTATGATAACCAAGTGAGCCAACACCTGGGAACTCAAAGATGTTCCTCAACTGGGGAATCCGCTGTAGCAGTCAGTCTTGTTTAATGGAGATGGCTTTTTTTGGCTGACAAGATAATTGTTAAACGCAAGAGAGTATTTATATAAAAGACATTTTGACCTCTAGGTCCTTCGTATCTATTTTAAACTTGAAACAATTTGACACAACAGAGTGATTCCTTTTCTTTTTTCCACCATATATTGAGCCTTGATTGCAAATGTCATTTGTATTGAATTTTCTTTGTGTGTAATTTTTTGTCAGCAACTATGTCATGCGATTGATATGTCATGCGATTGATACGCATGCAGTCGTGTCTACTGTTTAAAGAGCATACCAAAGTAACTTTGTTCAGCTATTGGCCAAAATCCACTTGAAATTCTTTGAACAGATCTTCCAATCACTGTTCTTAACAGGAGAAATTCTAAAAAAGAATTTTGCTTGCATATGTTTTGATATGTGTGGCCTGTACCTGACGTCTACAGCATTTAAATTTGGGTGTCATATAGAATCCAGACATATAACAGGGCTGCCATGAGAACGTTTGGTAAAATTCAACATACAATATGTTTTAACACCATTAAAAATTAAAAAAAGTATCACTTTTTCATATCGAAAAGAGACTAACCGTATAAAATGAGTTCAAAAAGTCCTACTGCATGACAGAATGTTTTATTCTGGTCTTGAAACGACATGAGATTTTGCTACAGCTTAGTTCATATTTCATATTACCAGCATATATGTGTTTCATCCAAAACAATACATGGGCTTTTCTAGGCTTCATTCACGTATGTAAAACATGTAGGCCAGAAACCCAGTATACATTTATCTAGTTTGAAACACCTTCCTAGGGTAACTACCAACAACTGTATACAACGTAGAACTGCATGACCCAGTGAGCCCTCCAAGTCAGACTGCAGGCAGGACAAAGGGAAATGGATCTAAGCAGGGTTGCATTTTCAATCTCTGTAACTGGTGCTCCATAAATGCTATTAATTTTGTGTAATGCATCACACTGTCCGGCAGAGCTGGTGAAAATAAGGTCCCATCAATTACTTTACACAACACTATCTGGATCATTTTCATTCAACTTAGAGGGCTCGCTGAGCGCTGGCAATTCTAAGTTGTATACTGGTGTGTCTTTTAAAGTGGTAATTTATGGTTGGTAAGAGCAGACGGAGCTACAAACAAAGTGTTAGAATGTTCGTCATAGGGTATAGTCACACTGGCATACAATACAAGGTTGCAAGCACCCCTTCCACACCTTTTGGTGCTGGTTGGTACAGTTTGGCAATTTTTGCCAATAAGTAACAAAGTGGAATATTTCTGCACAAGACCAGTCTAATTCATTAAAGGAACCTCTAAACTGGGTACAAATATGTCCCAATCTATGCTTCTGCCCAGACTGTCCACTTGCCTGCTGGCTTCCAGAGCCCTGTCCTTCTAGTTGCTACGAGGACGCTTCGTGCTTTTGCACAGGGCATGCATTTTTGGGAAATCCTTTTCAGTTTCCTGTGGTTTTGCTGGGAGACATGAGTATAATTGTGTTCCCATTAACTTCCCCATTCCCAGGACTTCTTTCTATGCCATAGGTATGATTCTAGAAAGTGATTTTTTGAAGTTGGATATGTATACTTTATACAAGGCTGCCAATGTGTACCTCCCTGGGTGCCTCCGGTCCATAACATCATAACATTTACCTTTTGTAAGAAAGTTTTAGCAAGAGTGTAGGAAGCTGGCAATGCGAGGAATGCGCGTAACAGCATGTTCTAGGCCATACAAAAAGCTGTGCTCTGCTTTTTAAAGCTCACTCACTAAATGTCTCGCCAGAGCAGCGCATGCGCTTGTTCAGGCGAGACCTAAAAATGAAACTGAAAAGGTACATTTTTCTTTTTTAGATGCATCCCCTTTTCCTTTAAGGAAAACGGGCTGCATTTTTTTAAACTGCTTTATTTAAAAAGCATTCCAGACATGGTGGTTTGCTGACCCCAGCAACCGCCATCCCTGGGAGCGCAAGCCATTCCTAATGGGGTCTCAAATTGCGCTTGCTTCATGAATATTGATGAGGCGTGCAATTTGCAAGCCGGTTGGGAATTGCTGACAGTGTCTGTGACAATGTTGTACATTGCATTTTGCGAGTTGCAAAGCACCGTAAATTTGTCACAAAATGTAAGGGTTGTACATCTGGCACTAGGTTCTATGTCTGCTAGGACATAACTTTTTTTCTTTCTTTTTCACAACAGATTTTATTGTTGACAGACACGAAAGGCCCAGGCAACACCAGGGCAGCACATTATATACGTATCATGGCAATGGTAAAGATGCCAGCTTTTAAAATATACAATTGTCAAAAAAAGCAATATGCAAAAATCTGAATGAAATGCAAGTCAACATTAGAAACATCAGTGCCACAAAGTCCATATATATGTTATCGTACAAAATCTCCAAATGTAATATTTGAGTACAGGTATGATTATTCGCGACATTATTACCCAGCATTAGATCTTTATGGCAGATCTTCATTGTGTAGCGCAGGGGGGATAGGTTCAAGATAAAGACCCCAATAATAAGCCTCCCGCTTCCATATCTTCAGGTGTTTCTGGGGACATCCCGAGCCTTAAAATTAGTAGTTCTAGCCCCATAGAAAAGTCAAGGCCCAGTTTCTAGACCCCTACGGATGGCGGAGAAGTCTCTTTCCCAGCCTTAGCGATGTCACACTTAGCCAGAGTAAGACCAAGGTACAACTGATGTATTTTGTACCTGTAACCTCCAATTCCCTCTGTAATATGAAGCATAGTTAAGCGCGGTGACCATGGAATATCCCATCCCAACAGCTCAGAGAGACAAGTCAGTACCCCACGCCAAAAACGCGATAAAGCAGTGCATTCCCATACCGCCTGAAGGAGAGTGCCCTCTGCCATTCTGCAGCGCAGACACAGGGGGAGATGCAATCATCCCGGCGGGCCAAAGCCTGTAGCGAGTGAAATATACATGGTGGAGATATGTAAATTGTATAAGACGAAGACGTGCAGCAATGGCTGCCCCACTCATGGACTCAAGAGCCTCAACCCAGTTGTCTTCATCAAGTGGACCCAGGTCTTCCTGCCAGTTGTCTCTGGTTTTATTAAGAGTAGTGTGGGTGTTAGTACCAATGTGCTATATAGTGCTGTAATTTTGTGCGTACTCTTCTCGCCTACAAACACCTTGGCCTGAATGGGATTGAAGACAGGAATGTTGTCTTGCTGTGTTAAGTACGGGGAGAATGTGTGTCAAATTTGCAGATATCTGTAAAATTGTAACAGGGGCATTTGGAATTCAGAATGTAGGAGCTGGAATGACTTCAGGGTCTGACGATGGAGGACGGCGCCAATCGTTGAGATACCAATAGCATCCCAGCCCACGAATCCCTGCAGCCCATACAATTGTGGTTGGAGGCCATTGCGCCAAAGAGGAGTCTCTTTCATGAGTTTGCCCTACCACCCCATCCTACGCAGTGCGTGTCGCAATATCACAAAAACCGTCCTGGTTGCGGGCAGCAGTGGTTTGAGCGTCGTGCTGGAATATTGGTTTGTGTGTAAAGATTTAGTGTCCATTAACTAGTGCTCGACAGAATAGGCAGGGTCCCGTCTATCTTCGTACCACCAGTCATTTAAAATAAGGAGATGGGACGCAGCATGATAGGCCTGGATGTCTGGAGTCGCGAGAACTCCACAGTATGTGGACAGGAAGCACGTTCTTAGTGCGACAAGCAAAGAACCCCCACCCCAAAGTATTTGATTAAGGACTGTGTTTAATTGCCAAAACCATGTATGCAGTATTGGGTATGGATGGTTTTGAAGTTGGTAGAGAAGTTGGGGTAGCGAGATCATCTTAAAGATGGCCGATCTGCCGAATAATGATAAAGGCAAGTGTGACCAGGAGTGCACCTGTTCTTTCATTTGAATCAAGAAAGGGGCCAGATTATTATTCTAGAAGGCGGGTTGTGACACCAGGAAGATACTTAAAACCATCCGGCACTACCATAACCTCACACGTCCAAATCCCAAGCTGGTCGCCCCCTCGCAGAAGCCACAGAAATGATTTGCAGTGATACCAAAAATGAATAGAGCGTGATCAGGTGGTCGTACATTTTCCCATACGGCTGCCAAACTATGGAACACTCTCCCCGTCCAGCTGCATTCAACCATTCACCTTCTCTCCTTAGGAGGCAACTGAAGACCTGGCTTTTCCAGAGTCTGCTGTAATCAGTTCATCCTTTCTGCTCTGCTTGCGCGGGAATGCCTAAGGGTAGCCAGGCGCTCTATAAATATTCATTAATAATAATAATTTGCGGGCTTTCATAAAGAGACTGGAGTCTTCGCCGTAAATCAGTGGCGGCTGGTGACATTTGAAAGTGGTAGGGCGTAGAAGTTGTTCATATGTGTTGTCGCGAGCAAATCAAGTGAGCACATCGGTGGTTCGAAAAAAGAGTGAAAATTCGAAAAAAGAGTGGGAAAATCAAGCATTTTTAGGCATATTTGATGAAGCAAGACTGTTTGTAATGCAATTGTGATAATGTAGACACAAAATATTTCAACACATGAAAAATACTCCATATTTTACAGAATAAGATTGTTTAGTAACTAGTGTGCACATTTTACAGGACAAGCAAGGTTTGTAATTATCTTACCTGCACACATGGTTTTGTCTGACTACTGTCTGCGGAAGAAACACGCCCTCTTGTTTGCATTGAGCCCGCATTAGGTTGCGATAGCAATAGGCTAAACTGTTGTGCTTTTTGAAATGCTCGAGCCTGAAGCTAACAGCTCGTAAGCCCAAGAGCACACTGTGCAAGGCAGGAAGCGGAGCCAAGGGGCAGGTGAGAGAGAGAGGAATGTGCAGGGCCCAGCCACTCCACACTAGGTGCATGAGAGGGCTGCCTGCTCTTTATTAGCCTCACTGCCAATTTACAACGTATTTACCACCTTTCACGAGTATGCCCAGGCAGTTTTTTTTCTTTCTTAAAGGGGAAAGTTTGATTGTTTGGCCTTTTATACCTATAGCTGTCTCTCTGTACAGCTCATCTTTGTGTACAGCAGCAAGGCAAAAGCTAAACATATGTTCCCATCCAATGCCTGACCTTAGATGGGGAACCATCAGAACACAGACAAAAGCGCAGCCTTGTCTTGTACACGGGACAACAAGAACATGCGATGAAAGGAGGCGGTGGAGCTGGAAGAAACCACAGAAGAGAGGATGGAGGGGTAATAGAGGAAACGGAAGAAGCAAGAAATGAGGGGCGAAAAGAGACTGATAGTGTTGAAGCAAGGGGAAAAGGCATGGAGGGGGCAGGAAGAAATGGCGAGAGGGGCAGGGAGGGAGAAAAGGAAACGTGAGGTAGAGGCGCAGAAGGAGTAAAGTAAGGAAGAGAAAGTTAGAGGGACATTAGGCAGAGGAGAGACAGATGCCTGGAAGGGAAGGAAGCAAGGCAGAAGCTTTGCACGTCACAAAAACCTTGTACTCTCGTGCACTGCATCTGCAAAGCACTTACCTTCATTGTAATGCCTACATTAAAAAACACTCTGCAATCTGATTGATTGATTGATTTGGGCTTTTGTATAGTGCATACTGTCACCCTACGGGTATCCTGGCGCTTCAGACTTAAAAAAATATCCATGACTAGAGTATAGGCGGGACGCAGCAGAGGGAAGGGCACGAGAACTAAATCATTGGATAGAGCCAGGTTTTTAAGTTCCTACGGAACTCTAACAAAGAGTTGACTAATCTGAGGCTCTGAGGGAGCTCGTTCCGTAGGCGTGCGCCAACCCTGCTAAAAGCCCTTCCTCCAAGCCTGGCCCGTTTAAACCGGGGGATCGTCAATAGGCCAACGCTGGAAGAGCGAAGCTGCCTTGTGGGAAGATACCACATGAATCTATCCTGCGGGGGGACAGCCCCAAGCTCGTGCACAGCGCGAAAAACCATACAAAGAGCTTTAAAATGGACCCTTTCCCTGACAGGCAACCAGTGAAGCTCTCTCAGAGCCATGATAGAAGAGGAACTCCGTGTCCTACCAAGGGCCAATTTGGCTACTGCAGACTGGATTCTTTGCAGTCCCTGAAAGATGTACACAGGGGTTCCCAAATAAAGGGTGTTGCAATAATCCAGCCTGCTTCCCACAATGCTACTTACCACCAGAGGACGTTTCTCTTTAGGTAGTAGGGGGAGTATTTTCCGTAGCATGCAAATGAGAATGAAGCAGACGCCAACGGTCTTATTTGCCTGCGATTCCATCTCGAACAACACCCCCAGCTTACGAACTTTCCTAACCAGGATTAATTAATCCTCCTCTGGTAAGAGTCTGAAGTCACCAGGCAATTGTCTAGTTATCCTGCAAAACATCACCTCTGTCTTTCTGCTGTTAAATTGCAGAGAATTCCTTTGAGCCAGTCCGTCGTCTGCCGCATGCATTGCTGGTACGAGTCCATCGATACTGCATGGTCCCCTTCCAAGGAGAAGGCCAGTTGCGTATCGTCGGCATAGTTGACTAAACATACTCCAAAGGACTTTATGATGGAAAACAAGAGCTGCAAGTAGACATTGAATAGGATAGGGCTGATTGCAGAACCCTGCAGCACCCCATGGACAACTGGGGATTTACCAGAGGAGAAAGGTGCTAAAGTTACCACCTGCTGACGACCTTCCAGATAGGACTGAAGCCATTGCAATGCATGACCACTCACTCCCATCTTCTTCAGCCTGTCCACCAGTAGGAGATGGTTCACTGTATCGAATGCGGCCGACATGTCGAGAAGTACTAAAATAGTGACATTCCCGCTGTCGGCCTGCATACGTAGGTTATCCATCATCGTAGTCAAAGCAGACTCAGTCCCGTGCCCAGGGCGAAAGCCAAACTTTTCTTTATCCAGTAAAAGATTCTCCTCCAGAAAGCAAGACAGGGTCCTACTGACTGCTTTCTCCAGAATCTTCTCCGGGTAAGGAAGGAGAGAATTGGTATTGACGGGTCAAAGGAGGGCTATTTAATCAGGGGGGACACCACCGCCAGTTTCCAGCATTCCGGGACCTTTCCTTCTTCCAGAGACTGATTGCAAATCTGCATTAGCCGAGCAAAGGGCAAGCACCCAAAACTCCGAAAGAAAAATTAAGGCACATCCCTTCAAACACATACGGCTCACAGCGCTGGACATGTAGCAACGACTCTGGCCTCCCCAATGCATACACCTTGCACTTGGGGCCGAAGTCAGGTTTCTGATACCAGCCATGCAAGTCGGAAGATAATTACAGCTCATTAAGGTCCCACCAAGGCCGGACTAACCAAAACAAAGTTTTACTAATTATCTGAAACTGAGAATACAGTCACACTGAGCTGAAGGATTGTCTCACCTGATTACGGACAACTGGCCCTCTTTGTCCACCTCGGCACAGTTGTTTGACTGCTTTTCTCCGGCCTTTAGCTGTGCTCGAGCTGGGAATGTGTTAAATTGAAAAGAACTATCTGGAGCGTCCCTGTCAGCTTTCCCTAACGCAAGTAGAAAACTGAGGATTTCGTCAGCTGCGGAGTCAGTCTTCTTACTGCAGCACTTATGAGCACGGAGTCTGGGGCCGTAGAAGACCCTTGGAAGGGACTTGGATGGAGAGAAAAAGATGCACGTAAGAGATGTGAGGGAGGCCATGATAAGAGAGGTGCGCCTTGACAAGGGGTGGTCAGAGCCTCCCACTGAAATACCGGAGCTGCAAATAAATGATGGCAGCCATTCACACAACCCTGCTCCAGCAGCGCGGGAAGCAGACACCTCGAGTCTGCGCAGTTAGTCTTCAAAAGTCCTGATGGAAAACTGTGCAGACTCGACTTCCCCCCTGCAGCCTCTACTACGCCCTTTCCCAGCTTGTCAGAGAGCAGCACACACCTCCCTGTGACGTGTTGAGAAAGGGTGGGGTGCCATCCTCTCCACTCCCTGTCTGTCGTGAAGCCCCTGGCGATACAGGGCTTGAGCCTGAAGCGCCCGGGGCTAACTTTAGTCACACGTCATTAGGGGGTGGAGATTGCTCCCTGAGGCTTTGTCTATGCCGAGCTGATGACCTCACAGGTCTCAGGGCTATGAGCTTGTCGGCCCAGCAAAGTTGACTCTGGGCCAAAACGAAATGCATAGGCTTGGCTGCCAGGGTCACATGACATGACACTCATGATGACTTATGGTCTGGGCAACAACAGCCCCGTACTGGCCCCAAGCAAGAAGAGGTGTGTGTAATTTTTGTTTTTACTGATTATTTGAATTTGGTTTTACTTTTGTAGGAGCCCCGACGCCCTCATGCATAAACCGCTACTGATTGAAATGTGCATTATTCGAAGTAGGCGTGGAGTGGATCTATTCAGGCGCATTAAAAAAATAATACGGCAGCGGCTTACAAAGCTATACGATCAGAGACATCCTGTGACCACTCCAAGCCATATACCTGAGCATCAACTCTTAGCCACGCCACGAGTGGCTCCATGACTTGTGCAAAAAGATAGGGATATAGAAGGCATCCCTGCCTGTTACCTCTTCCAATGCGAACCGGCCGAGAGATTGAGACAGTGATCCGCACCGAGGCGGTATAGTCTGTGTATACTAGGTGAATGTATTTAATAAGTTGAGGGCCGATGTTAAGGCGGCTCAGAAGTGCAAAGAGGTAGGTCCAACTAAGGGAATCGAAGCCCTTGTCGATATCAGTGAGAAGTAGCGCAGCCGGCTCGTTCAGCCAATCCACAGAGGCAAAAGCGTTGTGTGCATGACGGATATTCTGTTGGGTAGCCCTCTTGATCTGGATGAACTAATGTTGTTAAGAAGGAGGGGACCTGGAGGTATCCCTTTCTGGTAGATAGAGAACAAAATAATATTGTTTGCGGATGGCTTATTACTGATTATAGTCAAACCAGAACATCTATACCCAGTATACAACAGCAGATACATCAATTTGAAATTGTAGCAGGAATTAAAGTACATTTAACAGAATCTCAGTTTTTAAATCTTATACTTTCCCAGGCTGAAGTGAATACCCTCACTCCACAAACCCCAACCTGGTGGACCAATAAGTCAATTACATTCTTGAGGGTGCAGATAACTACAAACACTAAGGACTTATACAAAACTAACTGACTCCGTTATATGTTGTACAATAGCTGCTGTAGATGGTCCTCAATATATCTATTGTGGTTGAGAAGACTCTATGCCCTAAAACTCAATATCCTGGATAGGATGTTATATATTTTTCAAGCACTGCCAATCTTAGTGTGTAGTGAGTTCTTTCAGGAACTTAAACAAATGGTGATAAACTTCACATGGTAAGGTAAGAAAGCATGAGTCTCACAAATAGTCTAGCTCTTCAAGATTTTGTTTCTTGTTATAGACCCTGCGCACCGAGGCGGTGTAGTCGGTGTATAGGAGGTGAATGTATTTAATAAGTTGAGGGCCGATGTTAAGGCGGCTCAGAAGTGCAAAGAGGTAGGTCCAACTAAGGGAATCGAAGCCCTTGTCGATATCAGTGAGAAGGAGCGCAGCCGGCTTGTTCAGCCAATCCACAGAGGCAATAGCGTTGTGTGCATGACGGATATTATGTTGGGTAGCCCGCTTGATCTGGATGAACTAATGTTATTATGTGTGGGACAATGCGGTTCACAATGATTATGGCTAGAAGTTTTGCCTCCACATTGAGTAGGGAGATCAGTCTATATGAGGTATGCAGTTCTGGGGGCCATCCTTCGCCACCAGGTGAAGTGCCGCCAAATAATGTACTGATAGTTGCGATGAGTATTTCTTGTAGAACTCACAAGGAAATTTGTTCGGGCCCGGTGCTTTACCTGAGCTCATGTCCGCGAGGGCACACTGAACTTCCTCAGTCGTAGCAGGGGCATCCAGGTCATCCCGCAGCGAATCCAGCAGGGACCTCAGGGGCAGATCGTCCAGAAACCGGTCAATGGTGGCCTCAGGGAGAATCTCCTGCGGGGTGCATACATCTATGAAGTAATCAGCAAAGCTGGTATCAATTTTGAGCAGGGTCTGTAAGGACCAAGAATTTCGGGATGAATCACGGGTCAGAGCATCTGCTGGCATAGACGATGTAGAAGGGCACTGGATTTGTCCCCCCTCTTATAAACCCGGCTACGCTAGCAAGCCAATACGTTTTGGCTTCACCTAACAGGTCACTAGCGTACAATTGTTGTGTCATGGAGAGCGATTGCGAACCACGCCACCATCTGCATCCCTCTTCTTTGTTCTAGGTCAATGATTTGGGCCTCAGTGCAGATTAGTTTTTCCCAGCATTGCCTACGTTGTGCAGTGCAAAATGCAATGTCCACCCCCCAAAGTGTTGGTTTCATGGCCTCGCAAAGAGTCCCAGGGGAGTCAACTGTACCAACATTGTGGGAAAAATATTCAGTAATGGCGGTATGCATCTGTTGGTGGTAGTGATTGTAGGAAGGTGGATATCTGACTATGGTTACCCCCAACTTTTTGCCTGGTGTTTTGCTGGTTTTTCGACTTAGTTGACCTGGGGCCCTGCTATTCAGGACCCCAGGCCTACTGCTCTCTCTGTAAAATGGATTCCATGTACTCTAGGTACATATCTAATTGGATACTGAGTCACCTTATCAGACCCTGTACAGCATACCTTAGGTATCCAGGGCATAGGTGTACCCAGGGCCTCCCATGGGCTGCAGCATATATTATGCCACCCCTGGCTGGCCATCCAAATCTGACACAACTGGCTGCACGACAGCTGGGGCAAGGTGGTGTAATCACCCTTTGCTTTAGATATGGTATTCCTATATCTAACCCTAAAATGGACACATGTATTCCTATCAGTCACTCCAATGGCAGACCTTAACAATCCTGAAGGCAGAGTGCTTGGAATTATGTGAGATGGTGCTCTGGCATGAGCTGAGCCCGTCTGCAGCTTGCTGAACCAAGTCCTAATAGCTGTTCCATGATAACGCATACCATATACTCTTAAGTGCATTATAATCCTTGCGGTTATTTGCTATCTTTGGTATCGCTTTATCAACACATGTCGAGTAAGGTGTCATACGAATTGGAATACTAACCCCTCACCAATTCTGGCGACGGGGTTAGCATTCCACCCTTCTAGAGGGACACGACATGTATGTAACTTTGATCCCCGGTTAAAGCTAACTCGAGCCTCAGCATCACAAAATGGATGCTGCCACCACAGACACAAGTCTGACCTCCTGCTGCTGGGAGTCCTTCCAGCGAGGAGAGCTTGGACAAAGGGTTTCCTGTCAGGGGCGGTGCTAGCACCATCCCAGACTGGGTTTTGTGTATCCCAGGTAGGCAGGGCTGAGAGGAAGGTGACTGCAAGTGACACCCCGGTGCTCACTGTGCATATGCCGGCTTAAACCAGTTCCAGGGGCACACCAGCCCCTGAGCTGGGGAAAGCCTGGACAAGGGAGAGGGGTGTAACCACCCCCCTCCTGGTCCCACCCATGGGCAGGACCTAGTCGCGTGCCAGCCCCTTTTTTTAGAATAAAGGTAGGAGCGGGCCCCCTTCCCAAATTAGATAATTCTGAATCTTGACTACTTTCCACAAAAGGACTCTTGACTTTTTCTGAAGACTCTCCCTTGTGGCTAAGGAGTAGCCACCCTGCACCCGCAGGCACCATCTAAGCATCACAGTTTGCTGTAAGTCCATCCTCCGGATCAAGACTGCCCAGCTCGACGAGACCCGGATTCCCTGGCATCTCTGACCTCTACCTGCATCATCAGCCCAGCTGAGATTCATGGGTGTGACGAGACCTGAGGGACCGGCCATCTTCAAAACTGCACGACGCTTAACCAGCACGACCGCCGAGGGATCCTCGAGTGAGTGCTTTGGGGTTTGAGAAGCCCTAACCCTGAGCAGCTCCAGCACCGAAGTCCAGCCCCCCAGCATCCACGAGATCTGCGTGGGGCCCTTCTGCTCTTTGCTGCTCACCGCGTTGTCCGGTCACTTGCCTGCTGGCTAGTGGCCCTCCTGACGGCGAACCACGACGATTACACCGCTGGTCTGGTTACTTCAGACTGGCCCTTGCTCCCTTCCAAAAGAGGAGCACCCCGGACCCTCCTGGTCCACTCCAGATGCCATCTTGACTCCACCGCGTGGGCTTGACTTTGCCAAGGTTTGTTGCCCCAATCCGGGGTCCAGCATCGCCGACAGCAGACACCTTCGTGGGACAGCTCGCACCTTCAGCCTAGTCGCCGACAATGCCTCCTGGTCCGAGGGACAGCAGAGTCCAGCGTCGCCCACTCACCTGGTCGAGGTGACTTCATCCGGTGCCATCCTGGTGCCCACCTAATCACTGGCTAGTGATTAAGAACTGAGTCCCCTCTGCTTTCAGGTCTTCTCCATCTCCGATCCAGGCTTGGATCACCTCGAACATCTTCACTGGTCGCCTGCCAGCAACTTCTTCTTTCAGGCTCCATAGACTTCAACGAGGATTCCCGACGTCTTTTGAACCCTATGCAGCCGCAGCCCCTGGGCTAGGTAACCTGAGCATTTCGGTGCTCCAACGTAGGTTCACTATCTAAGTGTCTAGATCCTTTTTCGTTTTCAGTCTATCTAGTCGGATTCGTCCGATAGCAGTAACTTTACAAATACTAGCCTCCATAGACTTTGTCCCGCATCCCGCGTGAGAGTGCACACTCTGCACCCGATCTCCCTAGGCCTCCTGCTCCTAACCTTACGGTTCAGTAGTGTAGTCCTAGCGATCCTGAAGCCTCTGGATCTTGTTACTTACCTGCTAGTATTTCGCATTCCACTTTTAGTGTATATGGTTTTTCGTGCCCCTCGGGCATTTGTGTAAATTGTGCGACTTAAAGTATTTTCGTAAGAGTTTTGTTGTGTGCTTAGCTCCCTGACTCATAAAGAGATCAGGGTAGACTTGTTATGAATAAATATCCTTTTATTTTCATAACAACTTGTGTGGTGTCCTTTCACTTGGTGTTCAAGGGGTATATGTGATGGTATAACAGCTGGCTGAACACGCCCTCTAGAGTTTAGCCTAAACACTGCTCTTGTCCATGCTACTAGGATAGCTGGTCTATAAGGTTGACTTACAACCAATCATCAATAAGGGTCGTTTGGTATGATACACAGTGATCACTAGAATAGTGAGCACTATATATCAGGCCAACTTCTCACAGTGATCATCCTGTAGTAGCCATGACGAGAGGCGCCAACGGGGCGGGGAGCGCCCGGGGCCCAAACGCAGTAGTAGTGTAACTGGAGAATGATCTGACAAGCCCCTGGACAAGATCTCTGATGTCTCAATTTTGTGGATGTGGGGAGCAGACATGAATATATAGTCAAGGCGAGAGAACAAATCATGAGTGCTTGAGAAGTATTTGTATTTGTTTGCGTCTGCGTCTGATGTAATTTCCGCCAGGTATCAACCTATCCCACTCCCTGGGTCGGTATTTGGAGTCTCGACTCATGCATGTCAGCCTGCAGCCCCAGCCACCCCCAGCTATCGTCAGGCCCTACGGTATCTCCGCCCAAAGGGAAGTCAATCGCACCATCAAGTTCCACGACAAGAGTGTGTAGGCATATACACATACTAGATTAAGGCCCGTTGCCACTATATATCTGCCCTGGAGGTCAGACAAGGTCTTATCATGAACAAATGGCACCCTGCCATGGATTAGTATTGCTACTCCCCGAGAACCCCTATTGGAATCCAGAGTGTAAGGTCTGGACAAAGCCAAAGAGTGCAAGGCGTCTTGTTGCCCAGAAAAATGAGTTTCCTGTACCATTAGGATATCTGTGTTGTAGCGCTTGGCCTGGTGGAGTATGGCCCCTCTTTTAATCTTGTCCAGCAGGCCATGGACATTCCAGCTAACAATATTCAATCGCCGCGTTTGGGTTTATGTCATGTCGGGTATCTGACGTGCAAGGAAACCAACATGTGGATAATATGATACGATTGGACTCTATACATGAGATAAAAGATTGCGACACTAAAGAACAACATAAACTTCCCATGAAACCTCCCCATTCCACCATACCTCAAGAATTTTGAAGCATCCGTCGCGGCATGGCGGGTGTCCCACCACTTCCAGCGAATGGATCCCCAATAAACATTTGTTGTACATTAAAGCTTCTTCAAACCCAAACCCAGCCATCAAAATTAATGTGTTCATATCAAACAATTCTGCCAGCATTTGCTAGGAAGGTGTAGGAGTTTGTTGACCTTCCGTTACACGTCTGCGAGAGTTGCTGTGATTTTGGGATCGTCTCCTAGAGCTCGACCAGTGTTGTTGTTTCCCACTGATCCTGTGTGGGTCCCAGATGAAGTGTCTGAGTCTATTCCAGAGGGACCATGGGGATTCAGTTTAACCGATTCATCTGTCCAGCTGATCACCTCTTCAGGTGACTCAAAGAAATAGGTTAGCGATTTGTAGAAGACACACAGGCAGCTGGAAATAGCAGAGTATATTGAATTTTCAGGCCTCGCAGACGGGCCTTTGCCTCAGCAAATGATTGTCTGCGCTGTGGACCACTTTAGTATAGTCTGGGAAGATCGTGATGGGTTGGGAGGCACATATGAGGAGCCCCTTCAGCCTTGCGTGTTGGACGATCATATATCAGTTTTTGTAGTTATCGAATCGGGCAATATTGGATGGGGACATGCCCCAGGAGGCAGTTTCTGCTGCAGGGCGCAATGTGCCTGCTTGATTATGAAGCATGTAGACAAGGAATCGGCTGGGAGCCATTCCATGAGCCATTTAGTTAGAAAATCCACAGTATTTTTATTTTTGCAGCCCTCAGGAAGCCCCACAAAGCAGAGGTTATTCCTTCGAGCACGGCCCTCTGCGTCCTCCACTCTCGCGGCTAGGCCGAGCATCAGCGACTCCAAGCTGGACATCTTCTTTTGAAGGGTGGTTACTGTATCTTCCGACGTAGAGATCCGAGACTCAGTTTCGGTAATCCTCTGCACCGTGTTGCGAAGATCCTGGCGAAGGAACATGCCGTTTTTTGGTTCTAGCGCATCTCTGGACTGTGTGATAGTCGCCAGCAACGCAGCATTATCAGGAATAGCAGTCACCGCATTTTCGGAGGCAGATGACTGGGCTGCAGCACCAGTGTACTTGTCCATTGTGGATTGTTTAAATGAGGCACAGGAGAGCTTATATTTAGCCATTTTGTGCAGGTCAGAGGAGAAGTGCCACAGAATAAATGTCTACAGCAGGCTGAAGGCCAGTAAGTCATCAACATGCAGCGGGCACCTCCGAATCCCAACACTGAGCGCCCAGGGGTGGCCACTGGGCGAGGGTTCCAAACCACAAGCCGCACCAGGGCCTAGCCTGGCCGCCTCCGCAGGTGATGATCTGTGGCTCAATGATTGGAGCGGCAGACCCTGATGCAGAGGTCTAGCCCGGGACCAGGGTTCAATTCCCCGCCTCGGTGGGTCTTGGGCTCAAAATTCCACGGACCTGATAATTCTCGCCTCCCAGCATATTCCAATCATGGAGTCCCACTCTGCAACTCTGGGCAACAGTTTGCTTAATCTCCACAACGGCCCCCACAACGCTAAGGATGCCTGGCCTCCACCTTGGGGGTGCCCAGGAGTGGACGCCTCACAGGGAAAGCCAGGATGGGTTCCACAACGGTATTCGTACAAGCGCCTTGAGACCCTTGCGGGTGAGTAGTGCGCTATACAAGTATCAATTTACAATTTTATTTACACCCCCACTAATGTGTGTTTCCAGCCCCCGGCGACCCGGCAGTAGACGAGCCGACGCCACCAGCTGTAAGATGCTCCGGCTTCCCTCTGGATCAGGCAAAGGATCATAGTTAGGGGCTAGCAAGCAGGGACACAAAGGCAGTAGGACGGCCTGCTCTATGTATGTGGAGTGGCACCCAGGTCAGCACAAAAGCAGGGTAGGTGCACCAGACCCCTGGAACAGCCGGGGGCCCATACATTCACCGGAATGTCTCTAGTATGTCGCAGCTCCTGGATCCGAGTCACGCTCTTCTGGATTCGTCAGCACTCCCTCTCAGACTGGTGTCACAAGCCACAAGGCGGGCCACATAATCCTGCACCAAGGCCACACCAGGATCTGGCCCGTAGGTATCGCGGTCCAGTATGACCGGCAAGCCCTGGGGCACCCAGCCCCCATAAGGCACATGGCCGCTGCACCAAGGTGACACAAGGGCCTCCGGGCATTCCCGGCCCGAGCGGGAGGTCAGAGAAGTAGCAGCATGGCCCAATCCAGGAGGGTCTTTGGGCCCCAGCCAGGCTGCAATTACGCCACGGCCGGAGCTGGCCACCAAAGTCCGGGCATCAGCCGACTGTAAACCCCCCCTCATCCCTGTATCCAGCAAACCCACACAGCAGGCGAAGGGGGGAGGGACGGCCGCACACCAGGGCCACACCATAACCCAGTCGCTGCACTCAAAGCCGACAGGTAGGCCTGTCTCCAATCAGACCTCCGAGACCCATTCACTGCTGCCTCGATGATCAGGCCCCAGGAAGGGAAGGCGTGTCCGATCAGACGGCAAATCAAGCCATCACGCTGGCGGGCGCACACGCCTCTAGAATCTTTCTGGGCAATCCGAAGGGTACAGCCCCGCCCGGCCAGAGTAATTAATGGCGGCCCAGGTCTGTCATGAATCTCCTGCCAGGTCCCAGCTCACAGGCACGGATCTGCGTCGCAAACCCGTGCCCGAAGCGGAAACCCCGGGGGACTACCCGCAGGCGACAAACAATCTAGGCCGCACGCAGTCCACAGACAGCAGGCCCGTTTTGCCCTAGGCCAGGCACATCCAGGTTAATACTCGGGCTCCAATCCATCCGCGACTACGGCAGCCCAGAGACAGGAACAGGATCTCGATGAGGGTGGCGCGGCGCTCTGAGGTCTCGCCGAATCCTGCGGAGGGTCGGTGTAGCTGCAGCTACTTCTTAATGGCAGGATTTATTCAGGATTTTTGGCGGGCTACGGGAGCTGTTCTAAGACGCGTCCGCCATGTCGGACCTCCTGGCCACGCCCCCACTAAGACGTTACTTTTAAAAATACCGGGGACTACCATCTCAACGACGGGGAATGATTCAAGCATGAATCTGTGAAAGATTCCAAGACTGGAGAACTACAGTTACAGGTATGTAACTTATTTTCTTAAATCGCATCACTATATCCCTTTAAGTCGGGCAACCTAGCCTGGCCAACAGTCTCTCCAGAGGTGAATCATGAGGGTAATCTTTGTGTCCCACCAAATCCAGCCTAGATTCAACACCCAAAAAAGGAGCACTACTTTAGAGAGCACCATTCTTGAAAATCTTAATAACTCAACTAACTACACATTTCAATATAATGGCACAGGAAGGGAGAATACGTCCAACAATGTCTGAAGCCCATGTAGCAGTATTGCCGAAACACAGGAAGTATGTATAATGGGAGGTAGCAGCAAGGGTTTTACTTTTGTTGAATACTGACAGCTACAAAGATCTTTATTATTAAGATTCTAAGACTGAAAACTTCAGTTGCTGAAATTATTTAATGTCACCTTTTTTTTTAGTAAAGGGAACGACAGAGCTACCACACTAGCTCTAGGTAAGTACGTAATTTAGAATGAAAAAGCAACACAATAGGTTATATTTAAAAAAAAGCTTATTATTTGTTTTCTTGAATAAAATTGGATGGATACAGAATCAACTCAATTAATACCATATCTCAAGTACAAGGAGAAGTACATTCGCTCCATTAATACAAAAGATAAAAATCCAGTCTGTATAATTATGGACTGTGACTTCTTGTTTAAATAAACAGTAACAGTCTAGCTCTTTAAGATTTTGTTTCTTGTTATAGACCCTACCATGGGCATCAATTCACCAATGTGCCTGGGGTAGCGGAAGTGACATCACATACCCTTTGACCTCAATGACATCACAGGAAGTGACATCATATGACCGTTGATCCAGATTTTTCCAGTAAGGTATGTCACATGACTCTAACATCATACTCTCTTACACCCCTTACACTCATTCTTACTGACACTCAGTCCCAGGTTTACTAACGCTTTGCGACACTTCTGTGACGCAGACCCGGTGCAAAGTGTTAGGATGGGATTTACTATCCAATGCCAATCCTGATTTGTGTTGGATTTGTGCTATACACTGCTTTGCATTATTCTGCATCAAGTGGGCGTTCCATGGGTGGTGCATGGATGTTCCAATGCAACCACCCACAGGTTTCAACGTAAATCCCTATCTGCAAACATTGGTAGAGCTATTTGCACCAAAATCTTATGGCTCCTCGAGGCAGGCATAATGAACAGAAATGCTTAATTTCCCTTCGTTTTTCCAACTTTGTTTGAATGCTGTTCAATGCAGCACACATGCAAAGTGGGAAAATACTTAATGCAATGGTTTTTGTAGTGGAAGGAATCCCTTCCAGTACAAACCTATGCTTTAGAGAACGCACACATCCTTGAACTATGGAGCAAGGATGTGTGTGTTGGCATGTGGCTCCCAGAAGTGCACCAGCACACGGAGAAACAATGCACCATAACCTAAGGATATGGTGCATTGTTTCTCTTACCCTTTGACACAAGGCAGCAGAGAATCTTTGGTACAGCATTGCCTTATGTTAAACAATAGTACATTTGGGTCTCAATCGCCCACATTTTCACTCACTACCTGTTAATGAAGACTTAATGAAGACTCTCGCTCACTTTTGTTCACACACACATACAGACACATGCTCACACATACACATGCTCTTATCTCACATAAACACATTCTCACCTGGAAGCACACAGACAACATAGGTCTAAAAATATTTTTACTTACCACAACTGCCACCAAATGTCCTGTTCCAGATAAGTGTGGCTATTTCTTTTTACATTAATAGTGAATAATAGAACATTATTTGCTATCAGTATAAAGAAAAACGTGCTGATAATAAGGAATGAAGCAGCAGCCCTGTGTTCTTGGCACTAATGTTAACATCTCTGAGGCCAGGAGTAGCAAAGGCAGTGCCAGGGGTCGCAAGGAGCAAGTCAGGGGTGGCAGCTGTGATCTGTGGTGACCCCTAAATGACGTCCATGGGGCAACCCCTAAATGACATCTATGAGGCCTCACAACTCAGGGTGATTGTCCTTTGGTCACTTAGAGAAACAGAGGAACGCTGGTCACAAATGGAAAGAGCAATATCAGGCTGCAATATTTGAGATCTAGTCTAGAAGCAAAAAACAGACAGACCCCCAAATGTATACATTAGTACACAGATAAAAAAAAATTAACGACCCAGGACATGATGACCAAAAATTTGAAACTGACCTTCCCATCCCCACACGCACCCCCAGACACTACAATGAAACCTTCTCATAAGTATTGTAGCCATAACCATTAAATAAATGGAAGGGAGGTAAATTCCTTGCTATTTCTGATATGTTCCACAGGCAAATATTTTTATAGTTTTTGAGGCTTGCAAACAACACTTCCACATATATTAATCTAAAAGATACCAGTATATGCACCCAAGACCCTCTCATCACTCCTGCCACCACCGCACCCAATCACACCATCCCCCAACAGATCCTGCTCAACTGGACCCTGCTCCCATGGACGACACTCTCAAGACCATGAAGAGAATTCACTCTGGAGCCCCCCTAAACACCTGCCGCACCATATCTTCCACAAAGCCGCCACCTCAAAAGGACCTGAGCTACGCCGCACCATCAACTGCTCCATCAAGACCGCCACCTCCCTGATGATGGGAAACATGCAGAGATCAACCCCCGGCTGAAGAAGCCGTCCGCAGACCCGACAGACCTCAAGAACTTCCTCCTCTTTCCAGCCAAGGTCATCAAGAA
This sequence comes from Lissotriton vulgaris, assembly GCF_964263255.1. Lineage (NCBI taxonomy): Eukaryota > Metazoa > Chordata > Amphibia > Caudata > Salamandridae > Lissotriton > Lissotriton vulgaris. The sequence goes on along the minus strand of NC_141693.1, from coordinate 1,679,325,510 downwards.
CACCATCAACGCCCAACTCTCCGAGTTCATCTAAGCCAACTACATCCTGGACACCACCCAGTCCGGTTTCCAAAGCAACCACAGCACCATGACCGGCCTCGTAGCAAAGAAATAGGGGGAGATAAGAGGAATTTCCCAGTGGGAGGGGCTCATCCTCCTAGTTGCATATATATATCGAAAAAAACTGGAGCTCTACACCATAGTACTATGGTACTGTATTCTGTGGGCCCCGGTGATGCACTCTGTGAGAAGCTGACTTAGTATATGGTGCACACATATATAAGTGGGCACCCTGCACTAATCCAGACAACCCTTATGGTGATTTTAGTGGTCTTAGACAACCTTAGAAAGTTCTCTAAGTGATAGCTGTGGAGAGCAGCCTTCAGGCTTAGTCCAGAAGGAGTGTAACGCTGATTGTTTTACCAGTACATAATCTTATAGGTATAGATTAAGTGAAAAAGAACCACGCAGTGTATTTATAAAAATATGTATTTATTATAAGACACTCACTAACACAGAGATATACACAATGCACACAATACTTTTCAATAGAAACAGGTAACTAGCACGAAATACACAGTGGTCACCAGGCTGGAGACCAAACCATATACTAAAATAGTGGTATGCGAACCACGGCTCGAGTCATGACTATACCCAGAAGACGTAGAAGTGCCGGGACCCAAGGAACCACCCACGGAATTAATATGGAGCCCCACAGTGGCTATGTGCAGAGTGGGAACACATCTGTGGGATCAGTGCAAGTCAATGGGTAAGTCGCGGTTCCAATTTTAAAAACAAATGACCCTTCCCATGGGGTCCTGAAGACACCCCGTGGAAGACAGAAGGTTGGTGGGCCACCCTACCCATGGATACCCTAGGAACCAGGATACCTACACCAAGGAAACCGGGTGCATAGTTGTGAAGTGGCGTATGAAACCGCAGTCAAACTCAATGGAGGACTTCAGGGAGATGCCACTGCTGGAGAAGGTGAAAGTGTTCGGTGGAACCCAAAGGTAGTTTAAGTCGAGAAGTACCAGCAAGCAGAGGGGACAGAGTTTATGCCACTTGGAAGTGACCAAGAGGCCTGGAAGACAAATGCCCACCAAAGTCGAGTGTTGCAGGAGAGTTGACAGAGACCTTGGAGCTGCAGCTGTGAGGACCAGACAACACTGTGGAAGACCAGGAGACATTTACGAGCTGTCGGACGTCCAAGGTGGAGGGGTTGTGTCCTTCGAGAGCACCAACAAACCTTGGCAACTGCAAACAACGTGGAAAGAGAAGAAGGTGCAGTGTTGGGAACAGCAAGGTCCAGGTGACTCACCACAAGCAGGGGAGTCAGGCATGCCCAAGCAGTTAGGGGAGCCCACAGAAATCAAATAAGACCCTCAAGAGGACCCACAGGCGGAGGCACTGGATTTGCGAGAGAACCTCGAGCAGCTCACCAAAGATGCAGGCCCACGGTGCAAGTGATGCAGTGAGAATGAAGATATTGGTCACAGGAGATGCTTGATGTAGGGTCTACTTGAAGCCCAAAGATCTTGATGAAAGGAAGCCAACAAGCGTTGCAACAGCAAGTCGACACAGTGCTCAGGGGTTCGGTTCCTGCGGCTTGGATGGAGCCTTGATGCCCCGAGAGAAGTCCAGAGTGCGCAGATGGTTGAAGTAAAAGTGGTGTCTTGAAATTAATCTTGCCCCACAATGACTCTAGGGACCCACCTACAGGTAAGCCCTTAAGTACCCTAAGGAAAGGGTTGCGATGATTCAGGGTTCCCTTCTAGGGGAGGGGTCGGACATTGGGGAGGATACTCCCATGTCCTTTGTCCAGTTTCGCGCCAGAGCAGGAGCCAACGGCTCCCTGAGCTGGCTTGAACTGGACTATACAAGGAGGGCACCAAATGTGACCTTCAAGTAGACTGAGTGGCGCTGGCAAGTGATCCCACCCTGTCCCAATACACCATACCCTGTCTGGGAGGTGGTCACACCTCCCTGTGACAGGATACTTATTGTTCTGCCTTCCCCTGCTCGAGCTTGGGTAGCAGCAGGAGAGCAGAATTGTGTCTCCGATCGGCAGCAGCCATGTTGTGCTGTCCGGGTTTAGAAGACTGGTACTGGGAGCACTGAGGGCCTCCCAGAGGAGCTTTACAGTGCATAGAATCCTACCTCCCACATCATTTACGGTGTGGGGGTATGATTCCAACATGTTTGATACCAAACATGATAGGGTTAGTTTTTTTAAAATACATTTTATTGGCATTTGTTACACAATATAGCACATGTATGTTTAAAGCATTTCCGTAAGACCATCTACAATGTAGCAGCTCCCATTCCTTCAATACCATATAATGTCTAACAGTAAAATCATATTTTTAATTTGCATACACTGCACTCTATGTTCTCACTTGCCCATATCTTAAACCGTTATTATACATGCCAACGTTATTAACATAATTCCCTCCCCCCCCTGAATTCCCTCTGTGTCAGTAGTGCTCTGTCCTCTGGAGTCTAAGTGGTGTCTCAAATCCTTATACTTAGATGTCACTCATGCACTTGTCTCACTGAGTACGGGAGGTTTCAAATCTGTAATCATTGCCGTCCAGGCCCTGGTATCGTCCTCTAGCTTATAGTCCTTCCGGACCTGCTTCATTCTAACCTTCTCTGCCGTTGCCAATTCGTACATATCTTTCAACCACATCTCCGACCTCGGGGGTAGGGCTTATCCATGTTATCGTGGTACATCTTTTCGCCAATATTAGTCCCAGGAGGACAAACTTCCTGCTAAGTTTCTAATTTTTAGGAATGGGTAGTTGACCTAATAGTACTGTACCTATGTCCTTGGGAACCTCCCAGCCTGTGGCCTCTTATATTTTCCTTAAAATGTCAGTCCAATACAGTGTTAGGGATGGACATGTCCACACCATATGCAGGAATCCTGCCTCTGGGTCTTTACATCGGGGACATTCACAGGAATGGCCCAGGTATATCTCGACTCACCAATTTGACCCCTTCATGAATCCTCACCCAGTCCTGTTCCGTCATGGGGTCTCCCACCGCCTCGTCCCATCTCGACTGGATTGGGAGTGTTCCCCTTGGTAAATCATCACGTATCGCCCGATAAAGGTAGGAAATTAAATGTCTTCTCTGGGCTTTATAGAGCATTACCTGGAAGGACGGCCATATCTCTCTAGCTGCCCGGGCTATCTTTTCGTATTGTAGGAACTTCCCTCTGCCCAACTCAGATGAGGCTTCCGCGTTTTCTCTAGACAAAAACTGACCATTGGTATAGAGGTCTCTCATCGTTAGGCATCCCCCCTTCTTTCCATTTCCATACTGACATGGATTGGGCTGTTTTACAAAAGGGTTATACCACCCATAATGGCATATCCGTGGCATATGACACACGTTTCACCACTGTCCGTATTGTGTTCTCCCACACTTCTGCTACAAGATGGATTATGTAAGGGCAATCCTTAGGGACACCTCCACCGAGCGTCAAAAGCTCGTGCTAAGACGTTTCCCGGTGTGTCCCTACCAAGAGTCTTTTTTCCCAGTTGTCTTGGTCATCTAGCCAGTGAATCACATGCTGTAGTTGAGTAGCCATATAATAAAATTCCAGCCATGGTACTACCACTCCACCCTGTGCCACGTCATCACCAGTGTTAGCAGACTGATACGTTTGCATTAGGTGCTCCATATCAGGTCAATTAGTAAGCTATTTAGTGTTGTAAAGGACCAACCGGAGACCCTATACAATGAATGCTGTAATGCATACAAATATCTAGGAAGGATGATCATCTTTGTGGTGGCGACCCTACCCATGAGGGACAAAGGCAGTTTCCTCTAGAAGCGTATGGAGCCCCGAACTCCTTCCACAACTTTCCCTATTTTTAATTCTAAATATGATTCGGGTATGTGTGCCAGCCTGATACCCAAGTATCTGGGAGCCGAGGTCGTCCAGAGGAGCCCCATCATCAGGAGTTGGGCACTTGATTGTTTTACCAATCTCCCAACTGGGACTAATTTGGATTTCTCCTGGTTTGTTCAGAGACCAGATACTTCTCCAAACTCCTGTAACGTCTTGAGGAGGATTGGGACTGAGTGAGGTGGTTGCCAGATATAAACCTTTGTATCATCGGCGTAAAGGGAGACTACATGGTTGGAGTTTCCCAATGGTATCCCCCAGGCACTCAGCTGCTCCCTCAGTGATGCCGCCAATGGTTCCATCGCCATTGCAAATATAAGGGGCGTCTTCCCTGCTCAGCCCTGCCTGTGAGGGTTTTCCTGCATCCGCCGAGACCTCAGGGCTGTTCACTTGGGCCGTGGCAGCAGCAGCAGACCGAGCCCTTGCTGCCGCCGACTTCTATATGATTTTCGGGGCTATACTGCCGCACGGATGCCTCCAGAAGCCGCGCACACCGAGGGCAGAGCACTGATAAATCACCGGCAGATACAGGACTGGAGAACGCCAAAACCTATACGTGCTGTGGGATTCCAGAGTCGGTGAGCACGCAATAATCCAGATCATGCCATTTGCTTTGTCCAATTTCACCGATTTTCGCAGAGGAGAGGTACCCTGTAACTGACACTTTAGAGGGAGTGCTTCATCCAGGTAAGAGACGCCAGCTCACACAGCCAAGCATCCGGCCGCCATCTTGCCGGTAAGATCGTCCAGAGAAGCGGTCAGAGAAGGAGGTGCGGTTTTCAATCGGGCCATTGCCAAAAGAAGCGGTAAGAGCAAACAGACAGTGGCGGCTCTTTTAAAAAATATGATTTCAAAGGTTAAAATTTCTGCTGATGTTGGAATAGGCGGACAAGCATCCTCGGGCCCCGCAAATACTGCCGAAGGGGTGCAAACAGTGGGGGATGCATCAGTAACAGTTACACCGGGGTCCATATCAGCCGTCAATGTGCTTTCTGTCAAAGGAGGGCCCGGGGAGGTATCTCTGGCTGACCAAGGTCATCCTCTACGACAGGGGTCTATTGTGAATTGATTGCCCAGTGCTTAGTACCTACAAAGGTGATTTTGGGACTGGAGTCTTGCTACCTGGGTCAAGCCTCCCGATGAATGGAACTATGGGAGCTGTAGTCCAGCCAATTGAGAATATTGCAAGTTCTGTGTTTCCTCTCCCAGCGACTAATATTCCTGTTTGTAAGACCATCAAGGCAACTACTCACCATGCTGTCGACAGGAATGAATCCTCTAAGGAGTTTGAAGGGGATACATTTTTTTCCCTATCGGAACACACAGGTTCGTCTATGGATGAAGAGGATGAGCACGATCCAAAATGGACTGATGATGATGGCAGTGACGCTGGCGATTGGCGGCTGAACAAGGTTCTTAGTGAGGACGTATCCTCCCGTGGCCCCTGCACAGAACGCAAAGTTAATGGGTTAAATGCTCGGAATCCTGTGAGAGAGGGTTTCGAAGTTCCTGGACTATCGTTTAGCGCTAACTCTTTTTCTGCCCAGCATGGCCTAAGGGGGTTACGATAGCTGCAGGCTCTATCACGCCCCTTAAACAGTCTGATCTGGCTCTTGGAGAAATTACACTGGCACTTATCTATCAGACGATCATGGCGCATCGTGAGGAGTCACGTCACGAGAATGTTCGTACACAGTGGGCTTGCCGCAGAGTTCAGAATTCCGTTCGCAGAGTTGCTAAAACGTGTACAGATATCGCAACAAGAATTGGAGAGGCAGAGCAGAGGATCTCCAATTTAGATGATGCCCTAACAGTACAGAAGGGTGTATCTGATTCGATGGGTGCGCAGAAAGAGGACATTCTCTGGAAGCTGACTGATTTGGGAAATAGGGCCAGAAGGAACAATCTTAGGATCCTAGGGGTCCCTGAAGCTTGTGAAGGAGGTGATGTGAGGCAATTTGTCGTTGAGGTGTTCACTGAGGCATTCCCTGAAATAAAGCAGTGGGACTGGCAGCTGGAGGTGCTGCGAGCGCATCGATTTCCTTTTAAGCAGAGGCAAAAGTCTGGAACATCAGGGGACAAACCTCGAGCAATATTGATATGCCTCAACAATTTTCTGGCAAGGGAGAAGATATATGACTTAGCTAGACCTGACAGAAAGAGGCGGGGGAAAGGTTGTGATTGTTTTTGTACGGATGAACTTTTGTCCAGCCACAGTTGAGTAGAGGTGGCAGCTCCGACAGCTGATATCTCCTTTCCAGGCCCAAGCCCTTTTGCTCTTCCCCTCCAAGTTGAAAATCATTTATCAGGGAGAGACAAGATTTTTCTTGTCTGAAATTCAGGCCAAGGAGTATCTGGGCACTATATAGCCAAGGGGCTAAGGGGGGGGAAGGGTTGGTTCCCTGAGGTGTCTGTACTACTAGCTTTATGGGGTCCTATGGCTAGAGATGGGGCAAGGGCGATTGCATGGGGTATATACCCCCATCTTCTGTGTATCCCCTTTTTTTTTTTGGTTTATGAATGTTTATGAATGCAACCGTCCTTGGCCCCTGGTCACTATGTTTGAGGGGGTGAGGCAATCCAGGGGGAGAATGGGTAACCAGCTCTTTCTATCACAAGGACCTAGGTCCTGCTGCCACATAAGGGTGTTGTAAGGGATGGGTGAGCAAAGGGGGGGTTCTTGGGGGGAAGAGAGGGGATGGGTGGGGGGGTCGAGAGGGTTCACATTCATATTGGTTTTGGAAATATATTGCAGTGGTGGCTCTAAATTTTGATCAATGTTGTTGCATAACGGTTCCCATGTTCATAAATTTGGAAAATGTACAGCGGAGGTTAAAAGATTTCTGTGATTTCTGTGGTTTTGATGGGGCAGGGTAAACTTATTTTAAGTTCATGCAATATTTGTGGCCTAAACGATGCTAAAAAGCGGGCATTATTCTCCAAAATTGTACACACTATGCAATTAGATGTATTAAGCATACAGGAGACGCATATACCATGGGGGAGGCGTGACTGTTTGAAGCTGTCCGGGTATGACCTAATAGCATGTTCTAAGCAGACCTCCATGATCAGAGGGGTGGCCATTTTGCTGAAGCGAGGAGTCGGGGTCTGTACAAAGGTTCGAGAGGATAGAATGGGCAGACGGATTATAGCTTGAGATATTAGTCGATAAAAGACCGCTAACTATTTGTTCTATCTACGGCCCAAACACAGACGACCCTGAAGTGTTTAAATACTTAAATGTAGATTTAGCTACCTGGCCCTATCCAATTTTTGTTTGTGGGGATATGAATATTAACTTGTCTAGTAATTTTAGCAGTGGATTATAATTATTGTGGTAGGAAACCTAAAGTGTTTAAGGCACTTCAGACGTTAGTACAAGAACATGGGGTGATGGATTTGTGGTATCAGCATAATAAAATGGATGATGGATATACATACTATTCAGCTCCCCACGACAAATTGGTCCGGCTTGACTATTTTTGAAGTCTCCTCTATTTCTGACCCTCCTAAGATTTTATCCGACCACAATTCATTGATTGTCAAATGTCCCTGGCCTTGTATAAGTAAGCCTCCTATGGCATGTACTTTTGAAAGGAAGCTCTTATTGGATGAGGCTTACCAGGCTCATATTAAAAAATGGTTAGTGGAATTTCTAGACATCAATAGGGGGACCGCTGCAGATCATGTGGTCTGGGACCATCCAAAGGCCGCAGTTCGTGGAGAGACCAAAAGTTTCTCCTTATTTCGGTGGAAGCTAGGACAAGAGCAGGTGGAGGGTCGTATTGAGGAACTCAGGTTAGAATTAGCCTCTAAAATTAAGAATGGTCATAACATAGAGGAGTGTCAGCAGGCTGTCGCTATAATAAAGTCTAAATTTATGGAGTCTTTTGGACAGGACCTCGCCGCTAAGTACCTTCAATACCGCACGATGATGTTTGAATATGGGGAGAACTCTGGCAGGGTACTAGCGAAGAGGCTCCAACAGAAAAGTGTGCAGAGCCGCATTACTAAAATTCAGGATGAAAATGGAATTGTGCAGGATACTCATTAGGGAGTGAATGGTATGTTTGAAAAATATTATGCCAAGCTTTATACTGAAGATATTGTGAGCACTTAGGTGGAGTCAGAGATTGAGGCTTTTTTATCGGGTGTGGATACCGCTAAGATTTCACATGAGCAGAATAAATTATTATCGGCCCCTATATCATGTGAGGAGGTTGTGCTAGCTGTTAAAGCTTTAGCCAATGGGAAGGCCACTGGCCCAGATGCTGTGCCTTTGGAGTTTTATAAGACATTTTCAGGGGAGATTTGACAGGATCTTCTTATTGTTCTTAGGGCTGCACAGAAAGGTATGGTTCCCGACTCATGGCGTCAGACTATAATTGTTTTGTTTAAAAAAAGGGAAAGCCTGAGTTGAGTCAATCATCTTTTCGACCAATTTCCCTTATTAATAGTGATTCCAAAATATTCTCAAAAATATTAGCATCCAGGTTAGCTGAGGTTATAGCCCCATTGGTATCCCTGCGTCAACATGGGTTTATCCTGGGTAGGGACACTGAGGACCATGTCCGGCGTGTCATTGCCTTACTGGACTGGGCTCAGGTCACGGCCTCTCCCCTCGGGGTGATCCTGTTGGATGCCGAGAAGGTGTTTGACAGGCTCTCCTGGGGGTTCTTGTGGGCCGTGCTCCGGTGGAAGGGCTTCAGCACTGAATATATTCAGGCAATACAGGCATTGTATGCCTCCCCAGAAGCAGCACTCCGCATCTCGGGCCAGGAGACTAGGTATTTTAACATTAGTAGGGGTACTAGGCAAGGGTGCCCATGTTTGCACTATACATTGACCCATTTTTTAGCAAAATTGAAGGGCACTGGAGTATTGCACCGATAAGGGTTGGGGATACAGAGTACCGGGCCCTGGCCCACGCGGATGATATTGTCTTGTTAACATTGGACGTTTCTTCTGCATTCCGGGTACTCAAGGCTTCTGAAGAGCAGTTTTGGTTTAGTATCGTTGGTCAAGCTAAATGTGGCAAAAACTCAGGTTGTTCAAACGCCCGATATGCTACAGTCCGAGGCCCCAGTCGTCAGCGAAGCAACATACCTTGGGGTTAAGATCACGGCTGCGGTCGAAACTATTCCAGATTTGAATATCCTTCCGGTAGTAGATGCAGTAAATATCAAGTTGGAACGGCTAGACCACCTACATCTCTCCCTTTATGGTCGCTGCAACGTCCTTAAAATGTTAGTACTCCCGAAGTTTTTATATCTTTTCAGGACAATTCCTTTAGAACTTTCACAAAGCAGTTTGGTAAAGGCCGATCGGATTTGTTACAGGTTTCTTTGGGGGTATCGGTGTTCCCGTAGGGCAGCTAAGTGGATGTGCCTTCCTAGGGATAGAGGCGGCTGGGCGGTACCCAATTTGGTACTATACTACTGGTCGGTGATGGTGCAATCTTTGGGAGTACCGCTGTTAGGGGACAGTGTTGAGGTGCCGTTATGCAATCGACCTACTATTTTTGAGATTGGGTTAGGCACTGCTGCTAAGGGCTTCTTGGTGGAGTTCTTGGAGCTGAGTTATTTTAAGAGAACCAGATTCAAGGTGATCATAGCTATGTTTTTAATTTGGCAGAAAATCCGGCGGAAATTGTCTATTCACAATCTTAACATATATACTCCATTCAAAGCTGCCCAACTCCTACTCTCCATTTTTCAGGATCAGACAATGTATAAATGGCAAGCACATGGTCTGCGGGCTATAGGGGATTTAGTTGGGGATGGACGAATATTATCTTTTGCGTCTTTGGAGGATAAATTTCAGTTGCATATTCATGATGTTAGATAAATTAGTCATATTTGAATTAATTTAAAAAGATAGCCAGAATAGGAATGGTCTACCAGTACTTATTGTCCAGTCTTCCGGACGATTTGGGGGTACAAAGTCTTAAGTGCGAAGGTAAATTGGGGAAGACTGGGATTGATTTAAGGCCGGTATTGGAGTTAGCCAGTGAGGTTTTGGTCTCTGGCAGCCTTTGGACCCAAAGCTAAATGGCAATGTTCGACTTGTATTATACGCCTGTAAGAATCGCGAAATGGGGCAGTAGAAAGGGTGATCACTGTGCAAGGTGCGGGCTGTTTGCAGCAGACGCTATTCATTTGTTTTATTCTTGCCCGAGCTTGTCTGATTTTTATCTGACGTTGAGCATTTTATTAACTCTACGCTTAATATCCCATGTACCTTGACCCCAGAGATGGTGATAATGGGTTATGAAGGCTCAGGGACAATTAGAAATTTGCTGTATGCCTCTGCTTTTTTGTTTATAGCTATGTCTATGATTCGGCTGTGTATAACTTCTCAATGGCTATCCCCTGAAGCACCGACATTTATGAATTGGAGAGCTAGGTTGCTTGCTATTTATAATTTGGAATTTTCAGTATTTTCATTAAAGGGTAGGCGGAGGCGGAAGATGGCCTCTAAGATTTGGGCTCCGGTTGAGGAACGGATAAAATAGCTAGGATGTCATTATGCTTCACCTGCCTATTGTAAAAAGTTGTAGTATTATGAAATGCTCTGTTTAGGTTCTCTGTTTGGTCTTTTCTCTATTCTTTTAGAATTTTCTGCCCCATTACATTGTGCATTTTGCTGTATTATTTAACTTCGCTGTCTTTTCTTTTCTTCAAGATATTTTCCTTTTTTCGTATATGAAATTTGATATATCATTTTATGTATTATTGTATTGAGTGCCATGACTGCATTGGTTTACATAAATTTTAAACAATAAAAGATTTTTTTTTTGCAAAAAAAAAGCAAATATAAGGGGCGACAAGGGGCAGCCCTATCTGGATGATAGAGTTCGTTACAGCCAGTTTAGAGATGTTCATTGCGTAATGACGCATGGCCACTCTATATATCGTAATGGCTGAAGTACTTACAACCCGGGAGAATGGACTCCGAAGGTTGTAGGGGTGTCCTGCTCATGCAAGGGCACCCTCACACTTAGAACTGATCACCCTGCCTTCAGGATTGAAAGGCCTGCTTTAGGGGTGACTTTTAGGTTTTAAGTGCAGTGACCGTAGTTATAGGGAAACCTGTATCTTTTGTAAGTGGTGCTAGCACCTGCTTACACAGGCTGCAATGTCAGGCCTCTAGTTACAGTTTGAGTGGTCTCCCATGGGTGGTATAATACATGCTTCAGCCCATGGGGGACACCTGGTGTACCTAAGCCCTAGGTACCCCAGTACCATATACTAGGGACAGATATGGGTACACCAGTGCCTAATCTGGGATGTACCTAAGTACTTACCATACCAATTTAGGGGAGAAAGCACAGAGACTGGGGTAATGATTAGCAGGATCCCAGTCAGACTAGTTAGAAACAGCATAGCATCAGGCGAAAAGTGGGGGTAACCATAAAAGCAGATCCTACTTTCCTACACGCTCTCAGGTTAATTTGCTGAGACAAGACCTTTATGCAAGTTTGACTACCGGCTCGTCTTGCCACCTTAGGACTTATGGAGCACAATTCTTGCTTTTTATATGTATCACACAATATAGTATCAAGTAGGTGAAAAGTGTATTTGAACATGCTGAGTCGGTATAGTAGCTACACTTTGTTGATATTGGATAGTCTAACTAGGAGTAGTTTCAGGGAGTAAAATCCGTGGTCCTAAAGAAAGCCACAGGAAAGGGCGGCTTGGAACATGTAGACCATGGATAAAGAAGGGTCATTAAAACCAAACATACTTTCTACATTTCTTCCCTTTTTAATCATGTTGTCTGGAGGACCGAAAAAAAGGATAGCTTTCCTACCCGGCAGGTATTTTTAATTCACACTAAAACCCTTCCAACTCCTATTTACCATCATTTGGTGTATACCATTCAGTGATCTTGTGTATCTCACAGGTAGTAGCACGCCCTGTTCCGCAGCAGAATGAGAGGAACCCTATGATGAAGTATGCCACCAAGTGATAAATAACCCTGGTGGGTGAGGCTTATACAAAGAAACCTTGCGCTATTTCTCCATGTAGGAGGTTGAGCACAGTAGGGCTCCAGTTGTTTTCAGTATAAATGTAGCACACGTTTTATAATGGCATTGATGTCTTGAAATTCGAAATTGTAATGTTTGATGGCAGGAGGCGGCAGAGCTTTTGTCTCCCGCTGGGGCCAGCCAACAATCTGGAAGGGGAGCCCATGCACTGTTATCACACTGACCCTGTCAGGAGCATCCGCGGTGTGTTCAGGAGATTGGGTCGTTGACCTTTCCGGGCATTACACTGTATAGGTATGTGCAGCATATGTTGTTGGATGGCGGGGTATCTACAGGGATATTCACAGAAAATGAATACCACACCCACGAGCTTCAATTCAGAGCTCTCCCTCAGCGGCCATCTTCCTTGAGAGGACTAAACATGAGAACTCACATCTGTGCTACCACACGCAGTGCGGCATTTCAACTTAGATTACGAAATTGAAACCATTTCTACCACCTTCAGACTTGAAACGAGCAGTACATTCACTTGTGTCTCCAGAATAGAATATGGCACGGCGACCCTGTCAGGTCTACCCAAAGCGAGTACAGCTCCACTCAAAACTACTCTTAATGCTACAGCAAGACTGGTAACAAGAACTAGACAGGTGTTTAATGTGATATTTGTTGCAACGGCCTATTGTGGCTCTTTACTTTTGATGTACCTGTGTATACCTATCATTTTGTTCATTCAACCCTATGTACAGCGCTCTGATACCCTTGGGTCATGTGCGCGCTTTGTACAACACTAAAAATTATCTTTACTTGAATTATCATCTTTCTTTCTAGTATGATCCTACTGAGGCTCACCATTGTTCTTCTGCACCCTACATAACATATATTCCTCTTTTCTCTGGAATGTAAGGAAAGAGAGAATTTTAATTTGACAAAACTTAAAGAGGAGTACGAACATGGAGATTCTAAACTTCCAAAGTGGTACAATTACCAGTCTTCCTTTCTAGCTAGACAAGAGGCACTGGGGGTTTCTGACCCCCGCTTGCCCAACCAGCATGGCTGGATAGTGATAAATACCTGGAACTACCACTTAATATAGTGAGCGCCCTAACTATGAACCTGATCGCGGTAGCCCATGCTAAGTATATATCATGTTTATAAGTGCCCCACTGCAAGTCAATACCAAATAAAAACCCAATATGTAAATCCAGCGCACAGGCTTTTTGGAATAATATGCGGTTTCAGATCAACAATAAAAGTATCTACTGACAAGATTGGATAAAGAGTGTTGTTTCTCTAGTCAAAGACTTAGCATCTCCAGACAGATACCATCTGTTTTGCAAAATTAGAGACATTATATGCTCTCCCCATTATTGATCTTTACAAATTGCCTCATCTAAAAGACAGAATTTTTAAAACCGGGCAGGTGAAAAATCCTGATTTACCTATACTACTTAACAAGTTGAACAAATCAGGGCATTTGGCATAAAAAATACAGAATGTTTAAATCAAACCACAATAGCATGAGTAAAGTACTTACTGCCACAAATAGATCCCCTCTATCTAATGAAACATGGCTGGCCATCTGTAGGAACACTTGCAAAATATGATAATTCCATCACTTATTCAATGATCGCTTTTCTGACTTGACCAAACATCTTGGACACCAGCTAAACTGTCAAATAGGTCTGACATTGTCAGATAAATGTTGGAACTATAAGGTAAGTACAAGTTTTAGTAAACATATTCGCCCATTTAGGGTCAATGTTTGTTTGTATCTAAAGGGCATATTTAATACACATATCAAACTCAACTTTTATACAGTAGCACTTGGCATATAGGTGGCTCCTCAAACCCCTCTCTTAACCACCCAGGACCTTTCACGAATTGACCTCATGTTAACCACTGCAAAGAAACTCATTCTATCGCAATGGAATTCTTCCATTCACATCTGAGAGGCATGGCTTGCCTATTCAAGAGGAGCTCACCAGTGCATAAACACCCTACAAGAGAAGTCTGTTTGTGCTACACAATTATAGGATAAATTAGATTAATAGCTTCATAAAATACAACCTTTAATGTTCATCATCTAATCACTCATTTGTGATACTCTGGTCTTTTTTGCAGTCAACTCTCTCAATTCATGCACATACTACACGTAGTTCCCAGCAAGGTATGGGGTCCTTGCTCCTCTGTCCTTTCTCTCTCGCTCTTCTTTTTCTATTGTGGTGTTGACCCAGTTTGAATGGTTTTAGTTGTTAAATGCAACTATATTCATATTGTATTGATGTACCAAGTGAAGCAGAAAATAAAGAAGAATATGGGCGTGTAAGCAATTTAACGTAATACTGATTTAACACTCCCACATCAGAAAGTACATCATATATTACCTAGAATGTTTTTACAATTTTGGGCTTCATCGAATATGCATAAACAGTTTTCTTCCTTTTTGTTCTTCATTGTAAAATTTCTTTGATATTTTTCATGTGTACATCTTTCTAAAACTCCATAAAAACTGAATGAACTAAAAAAAGGAATGAACGTTTCAGGAACAATATGCGCTCAGGGGTGAAAGCCGGGCAACAACAAAGAATATGTGTCATATATTTTTTCTTACTATTACAGAACCTCCAACCAATACTTGGGTCCAGATAGGTTCATGATAGATGCAATTCATCTCCCATAAAAAGCCCCATTTTGAGCCCAAGGTGCTGAACTTTCCGAAAGAGCACAATTGGATCAAGAAGATATTCAGACAAATTATTTTTGGGGTAGGAGTTGTCAGAGTGTTTGCATGTCTGTGAAAAGGGATTACCTGTAAGTCAGCATCTCTTCAAAGGATCCAAGGGGGAGGGAGCACACTGCCTCTCATTCCAGCACTGTTCACCCAATTTCATTCTGGTAAAAGCAGTATTCCTGCTTCAAAGTTGCTGTAGTTTTTCCCCAAAGTTGGTGCAGGTAGTGCTGTTATCTCTAGACATGCGTTTCTGTGTTTAGCCCTTCGTCAGTAAAGAACAAAAGTAGAAGAGAGCAGAGAAAAGTCATCTGGTGTTGCTGAAATGCTGCCCAAGTCTTCACAGGTTACATCACAGTACCACTCCACAGGCACACAGGTGCATTCCAGGTAAGCTTGTCAGCTCGTTGGCTCACGGGAGACTTTTAAACGACTCTGGTGAAAAAGTACAGCTAATATTCAAGTGAACACAAACATCGTACTACAGTTACCATAATGCTAAAGGGCAAACTGTGCTGTAATGTGCGGCAGTGTTCTCCATTACCCCTCGTATTTTTTAAAAGGCGGCTTAGCTGCTTGAACTGCATGTTTTTAAAGGTCGAGAGTGCCAGGGATTGATTCCAGACTTCTGTAAATGAACGGTTTTGGTAGACTGTACCAGCTGGGTGCGGCAACATATGTTGTCAGCAGTAGTGCTCATCTAAATTTCCTCACATAGGAGTTTTTAATGCTTCCTTTAGGAGCACGTCTAATGCAGTGCCAAGTGCAAAGGAATGTGGCATTACACGCATGTGTCTGTTTAATGAGACCACATTCACAGCCTAATCTGCACTCGAGAGGAGGATTTGGGAAGCTGAATCAATATCCTAAATGAATTACATTTATTGTTTTCTATCCAGCCAACTAGTCAATGTCCATAGCAAGGCCTCAATGCCATAACCGAGAGATGGAAGAAATTTGATTTTGACCACGCTGAAGAACAGAAGCAGCGATTGTCCAAACAGAACTTTAAGAAGCCTGCATAAAGCAAATGATAAAGCAGACACTTTTTATTCTAATTTAGAGATATAATGGCCATAGCTGCCTCATTCCAAGGTATTTGTGTGTCAAAGCCCTTTTCACTACCGTGTTGTTTTTTTTTTTTGCACACTTTGATGTGTCACTGGCTGATACATGGCTGGGGAGAATTCTGCAACAGAGCTATGCACCTGCTACTTCTGCATCCACACATATGGAAGATGAAACTGCGTAGCCAAGGTTAGATTTGTTGGATGAGTCTTTCACATTTTATATTGTACTTAGAATTGTAGATCTCATTATCAGCCATTGAGATTGATTATAAGATCGTTCATCAACCCAAACTAACACATTGTATTTTTTTCAGCTCTTTTATTTTCAGTTTGTCAAGATAGTTGTACTTGTAGCAGCTGAGATACATCATTGATCTGTTGCCAACCCCCCAGCTCGAGAACTAATCTCCTCTTGAAGGAGAGCAGTTAGAAGTTGGCTTTAAGTTCTAACAGAGTGTCTCTGGAGTGGAGACTTCCTCATGAGTCACATAAAGCTTACTAGGCAGAGATTGCTACAGGGTGAGAAAAAGTATGTATGGCGTTAAAAAAGTTTAGCGCTAGTTCATATGCTTTAGTCAACTCAGAATAATTACGGAACAGCTTTTATGTCCTTTTATACCTTTCTGCGTGCCCTACATGCCCTGGAGACATAAGTAAGAAGCAAGATGTCTCTTCCTCCCGAACCTATGGAAATAAAAGATTTGAAGACAATGGACCTGCAAAGTATAGTGGAGCCCTTCACTTTAGAGAACAGTTCTACTTATGCAAAAGTGAAATTGAGTACTGCTGACCTTAAACTGGTAATTTGTGTTGAGCTCATGAGGATGTCCACCTTCAGAAAACTACTCAAGAGTTGGCTCTTCGATACATAACCACCATAATCAAACATATGTACAGCATATCCCTGCACATAAAAGCATTTAATTTGATTATATGTATGTAATCAGATATGTGTATTGCTTTGTATAAATGTGTGTAATACTTATGTTTATAAAGATATAAGATATTCTTTAGGTCAGCTTAACAAATGAACATATTAATTATGGTTATATTAGTCTATGCTTAACATGTATATAGGTCACTGCAAATATTTTCATAGAAGTTATTTGATTAGATGCTCGTGGTTTACAGTTTATTTATATATCACAATATGTAATTTTTTATCATAACTATCTACAATTGCTTCACCATTAAATAATTTAAAGAAAGAAAACAAAATCACACACAAATAAATTACCTTAACGTACAAAATATTTATATATGATATATTACCTACCTTATACATATACACCTTTTAAGTACTTATATATCTATATGTTTATTAGTTTACGCCTACTGTAAAAAATATGTATATATAGTACCTCTTCAATGCACTACCCTATATCTCACTGTAACAGAGTGACAGTACAGGACGAACCTGCATACTTTAAAGAGACATTGCAGGACATTGTTCCCCCTTCGACTCCCCTCTTCTACCCTTCACAGAACGCCGAGACCACAGACAGCACACCAGAGAACGAGGACAGACACTGGCCCTTTAACGAGGAGACAGCAGAGGAATGGGCGGGGCTGTATGGTGAGGTGCAGACGTCTTATACGGAGGAACGCCAGCACCAGGTGTGCTTGTTCACCCGGACGGAAGAAGACGTGTGGAGAGAAGTAGACGAGGAGCGGAGAAGTACGGACGCGGATACCGAAGGAAGGAAGACTCGGAGTATGGAGAAGGTGTGACCTCAAGTACGGACCAGAAGCCAGGAGGCCAACGACTTCAAGAGTCGCCCCGCCACACACCCAGGGGAGGTGTGTGGCTAACTCAGGTACACAATACTATCCGGAACTGGGTGGGACGTAAGGGCGGTTCGCCTAATTTATCCTGATCCCTCCTTGACCCGGTGTACCTTTCCCCGAGCACTAACCTGCACTGCCATTAGTCCGACGCTAAAAGAGTTCCACAGGTTAATGTGTCCTCACTCCCTTTTCCCTTCATGTGTATATATGTAAAGCACCCCTCTCACGAAAAACTATTTCTGTCTGTTTAATCTGAGAGCCAAAACGGACCCAGACGTAAAGCCTCGACAGAGTCCGGAGGTGTTTCGACGACTCGACCCATCTGAACGCCATCACAGGAGGCCGAGTAGAAGTAGATCTCCACGACGAAATATGTCTTTAAGGAAGAAGTGCACTGACCACTTGTACAACACAACAAAACCTGTTAAAACTAAAACCCGCCTGTTGCCGATTCCTCTTGACCCCGTCACAGTGGTGGAGAATGCGGGCAGTGACACCATCTGGATAGAAAAGACCGAAACAGTCGTTCAGCAATTAGTGAAGGGTCAAGAGAGACTTGAGTGGGTAGTAGAACAACAACTATCATCGGCACAAGCTGATCGAGAGATATGGAAGAAAGCCTTTCAAGCACGAACAGAAGTTCTTCCCCCATGGACTGACCCGGTACAGCGAACCGGGAATGTAGAAAGACCCGTCACACATGGAGCACCAGCAGTTTCCCTCCAAAAATATCAGCCTGGAGAAGACCCCGATTCATTCTTGTTGAACTTTGAACGAGCCGCTAGAGCATGCGGCTGGCCCATCAGTAAGTGGCCCTTCTTCCTAGCACCCATACTAGGAGGTGAAGCACAGGCTGCATATCAGGTTGCGAATCCCACGGGAGACACTCTGTATGCTGACATAAAGAAAATAATATTAGACCACCTAGGGCTCGACGCAGAAGCCTATCGACTGCGATTCCGAAAAGAAAGAGGGAACCCTGGAGAAAATCCAAAAACTCTTTTTGTTAGATTAAAAATGGCAGCTGATAAGTGGCTCACTCCAGCAACCAGCAGTAAGGAGGAAATACTAGATCGTATATACCTTGAACAGTTCCTAGAGGCTCTCCCTTATGCAACTCAAAAATGGCTTAGACAACACCATAACCTAACAACCAACCAAGCAGTCAAAATGGCTTTCACATTTTCCCGAGCTCAACCGAAAAATCCGAGTTGGGAATATGAAATGTTTTACAAGACAAATACAAAAACAAGTTGGGATTGTGAAAAATCTTTCAAGCCAAATCCAAAAACTGAAAAACGTGTAACGCGGCCAGTAGAACCTCCGCGTTCTCGCACATGGAGAACGGAACATACCGGGCCATCGGAACCACAATGTTTCGACTGCGGTAACGGGTCATATCGCCCGGTTGTGCCCAAAAAGAAGAAATTCAGAAGAACCGATGGAGGTGGGCTATCTACCCCGAGCTGTACTATATTCCGCCGAAATGGGAGCTACATACAGAGTAAGTGTTAAAGTGAATGGTTCATCTGTACAAGCACTCCTAGATTCAGGCTGTCGGCAGTCAGTTATTCAATCACAGCACGTACCCCTTGATCAGTATATTCCCCAAAAGAAAGTAAATATCAAGTGCGTACATGGGGATGTTAAGCCTTATCCTCTGGCCGACGTACCAATCCAACCTACCCTGGGAAAACCTCATACTATTAGGGTGGGAGTCCTCGCGACTCTCCCTGAAGACTTGATTATTGGGACAGACAACCCAAGGTTTTTAGAAATGATTAAAAAAACTTTGGAACAGGATTCATACACTCAATCCCAAGATGTTTTTTAAAAAAAACTGGTATCGAAAGGAGGCAACTACAAAGAAGCGAATGGTGTTGTCTTACGATTCGTAAAATTGTCTAAAAATGCCACCTTCCCTACAAGAGGGTCCCGTAAAGCAGCTGGTTATGATTTATACAGTGCCTATGACTATACAATCCCTCCACAAGAAAAAGCACTCATAAAAACCGACATTCAAATTGCTGTGCCCACAGGCTGCTACGGAAGACTCGCCCCACGATCTGGACTAGCGGCGAAACATTTAATTGATGTAGGGGCTGGAGTTATTGACGAAGACTACAGAGGAAATGTGGGAATCATACTTTTTAACTTTGGAAAAACAGAGTTTCAAGTAAAGAAAGGTGATCGAGTAGCACAACTGATTTGTGAGCGCATATCATACCCCACTTTAGAGGAACTAAACGTGCTAGATGACACTGAACGGGGTACAGGAGGTTTTGGTTCCACCGACAAGCAAAATAAGACATTTCCAGCGTTACTCTCCCCAGATCCATGGGTCTTGGACAAACGTTTCCGTTTCGCACAAATCAACGATGCTACCCTCTACAATGTCTGGGAACAGGCTCATGCAAATCAGAATAAAGATAGCAATGAATATCCTAAATTTGTAATACAAAACGATCTATTGTATAGACAGGGAAAACTAGATGACCCTCTACAACTCCTAGTACCCGTACCTTTTCGGGACCAAGTTCTTTTTTTTTTGGACACAGTCATTTGATTGCAGGACATACAGGTACTGAGAAAACAACACAAAATATCCTAAATAATTTCTTTTGGCCGGGAATATATAAGGACACCTCTGTATACTGCAAAGAATGCGGAATATGTCAAAAGAAAAATATGACCAAACCACCTTCCGTACCGTTGCAGCCCTTACCTATCATTGGTAAACCATTCGAGAGAGTCGGAATGGATCTCATTGGACCCTTGCCCAAGACCAGAAAAGGTTTCCAACACATACTCATGATAGTTGATTATGCCACACGGTTTCCCGAGGCTTTTCCATTGACAGCCACTACATCTAAACAAGTTGGTGAGAAAATGATTGAATTATTTAGTCGAGTGGGATTCCCCAAGGAGATCCTAACGGATCAGGGCACGCCGTTTGTGTCGAAATTGATGAAAGAAATTTGCCACAACCTGAATATCCACCAGATTCGTACCTCTGTATACCACCCTCAGACGGACGGTCTGGCGGAACGATACAATCGCACTCTGAAGTCGACCCTCAGGAAGATGATGGAAGTCAGCGGGTTCGACTGGGACCAGATGCTGTCCCTAGCGTTGTACACAATACGGGGTCAGAAACATAGCAGTATGGGAATGTCACCTTTCGAACTCCTGTATGGTCCTCTTCCACGCTCTCTCCTGGAGATGACAAAAGATGCTTGGGAGAATGAGACTCCGGAGGAAACGGCTGCCACTCTAGACTATGCCAGAAATCTGAAATCCAGACTGGGTAAATTGAGAGAATGGGCTTCGTCTCAACTAGAAGAGAGTCAGAGACGTCAGAAAACGGCCTATGATAAAGGAAAGAAATGGAGACAACTTAGGGCTCTGGTTCTCCTTCCTTCTTCCACACAGAAGTTTCGAGCTGAATGGGTCGGACCCTATAAAGTAGTTGAAACGATTGGAAGAACAAGCTATAAACTGCAAGTGACCCAGACCAAACAGCAAACATATCACATCAATTTGCTCAAAAAGTGGCTGGGTCCACTGCCAGCAGGAGTACACATGGTGTCAGAGCCGCAACAAAGCACCTCTACTCGTGATCAATTACTTCTTAATGATGAACTTAATGATCAGCAACAAAAGGACCTACAGGACGTACTCTTGAGACATGACTCCCTGTTTTCAAACACACCAGGTAGAACTACACTGGCTGAACATTGTATTGACACACCTCCTGGTCAGAGAGTGAAGATACGCCCTTATAGAATTCCGGAAGCGAGACGAGCCGCCATCAGAAAAGAAATCAACAAAATGTTGGACATGGGGGTTATCCGTCCCTCCAAGAGCGACTGGTCCAGCCCCATTGTCATGGTTCCGAAACCCGACGGGAGTCGACGTTTTTGCATGGACTTTCGTGCCCTTAATGAAATCTCGACGTTTGATGCATATCCGATTCCTCGGGTAGACGAACTTATTGAGAAACTCGGTGATGCCCAATACATCACCACGCTGGACCTCACGAAGGGGTACTGGCAAGTACCCCTCAGAGAAGACAACATGAAAAAACTGCTTTTTCCACTGAAGATGGTCACTTCGAATTTACAGTACTTCCCTTTGGATTGCACGGGGCCCCCGCCACGTTCCAGCGCCTAATGAACACTGTGTTGAAAGGTTTGCCAGACTTCACTTCAGCATATCTTGACGACATTGTCATCTATAGCCCTGATTGGTCCACTCATGTATCCCACTTACACACTGTTTTCAGAGTCTTGGAGAACGCCGTATTAAAGATCAATGCAAAAAAATCCAAAGTGGCCTTTCAGAAAGTAAAGTACTTGGGCTATTTACTCAGACATGGTGTTATTGAGCCGCAGATAGAAAAAATTCGGGCCATTGCTGATACACCCTTCCCTACGAACAGAAGAGAAATGAGGGCCTTCCTAGGGTTGGTTGGATACTACCGACGCTTTATACCCCAGTTTGCTCACGTGGCTGCCCCGCTCATTGACTCACTGAAACAACAAGGGAAATCAACAGCTCCCATTATACCCACAACTGAGATGCAGGACGCTTTCCATAGATTGAAGTCCATCATCACATCTACCCCAGTCCTTACATCTCCGGATTTCTCAAAACATTTTATTTTGCATATCAACGCCTCAAACTATGGCATTGGCGCGGTACTGTCCCAGATGGGATCGGACAATAATGAGCATCCCATATTGTACATAAGCAGGAAACTTTTTCCCCGTGAGCTAAAGTATGCAACAATAGAAAAAGAGTGCCTCGCCATTAAGTGGGCGGTGGAGAAACTTGCATACTATCTGGAAGGACACAAGTTTTCTCTGTATACTGACCATGCCCCCCTGTTATGGATGGCTCGCAACAAATCGAACAATGCCAGGGTTCTAAGATGGTTTCTGTCCCTACAGCCCTATAAATTCACTATCCATCATCGTAAAGGCTTGGACAATGTTGGGGCTGACTTTCTATCACGCCACCCACTCCCCGATCATGAGTGTCTAAGGGGGAGGAGTGTAACAGAGTGACAGTACAGGACGAACCCGCATACTTTAAAGAGACATTGCAGGACATTGTTCCCCCTTCAACTTCCCTCTTCTACCCTTCACAGAACGCCGAGACCACAGACAGCACACCAGAGAACGAGGAGAGACACTGGCCCTTTAACGAGGAGATAGCAGAGGAATGGGCGGGGCTGTATGGTGAGGCGGAGACGTCTTATACGGAGGAACGCCAGCACCAGGTGTGCTTGTTCACCCGGAGGGAAGAAGACGTGTGGAGAGAAGTAGACGAGGAGCGGAGAAGTACGGACGCGGATACCGAAGGAAGGAAGACTCGGAGTATGGAGAAGCTGTGACCTCAAGTACGGACGAGAAGCCAGGAGGCCAACGACTTCAAGAGTCGCCCCGCCACACACCCAGGGGAGGTGTGTGGCTAACTCAGGTACGCAATACTATCCGGAACTGGGTGGGACGTAAGGGCGGTTCGCCTAATTTATCCTGATCCCTCCTTGACCCGGTGTACCTTTCCCCGAGCACTAACCTGCACTGCCATTAGTCCGACACTAAAAGAGTTACACGGGTTAATGTGTCCTCAGTCCCTTTTCCCTTCACGTGTATATATGTAAAGCACCCCTCTCACGAAAGACTATTTCTGTCTGTTTAATCCGAGAGCCAAAACGGACCCAGACGTAAAGCCTCGACGGAGTCCGGAGGTGTTTCGACGACTCGACCCATCTGAACGCCATCACAGGAGACCGAGTAGAAGTAGATCTCCACGACGAAATATGTCTTTAAGGAAGAAGTGTACTGACCACTTGTACAACACAATAAAACCCGTTAAAACTAAAACCCGCCTGTTGCCGATTCCTCTTGACCCCGTCACACTCACCCTATACCTCTCAATGTATCTTCTACCTCCACTTTCTAACTCATGCAAAACCTGACTTACTACTATGCTCTCCAAAATAACCCTTTCTAAACTCTTCCTTTTTCTCGCCCTCCTTGCATCATCTCAAACCTCATTTTACTATTCAGATCTCCCAAACAAGCCTTTGTAAACACTAGCTGCATGAAGCTCTCCTTGGACTCATCCGTTACCTCATTTATTGTCCTAATCCGCTTCTAGAGACTCTCCCCACTCCATCCCAAAGCTCCTCCTACTACGATCTCCAAATAAACACTTTCTGGACACTTCCCTTTTCTATCCATCCATTTTCCTTTTTAATCAAACTAACAGACTCACATGTTCATCGCTCAAATTAACTCATATTCTTTCCTTTCGTAACCCACCACTATTCCTTCTTGGGTTCTGGACTAGCATGCTGTCATCTACTGAAATGACCAGGTGGGACCAATAGGGGAATTTCCTGTAATATTTATTTTTATTTATATATAGTTTTCAAGTCCTTCTTTCGTTTTCCTTTGTCTCCTATATTCTGACCTTTGGTCTTCGGGTTTCTCGGTCCGGCTTTCTTCGTCGAGGGAGTCAGATAGCAGGTCGGTACCCCTCAACGAAACGAAATGAAATGAAATGAAAATTATATTTATATAGCGCATAATCTACCCTGAGGCCTCGCAGCGCTTTGGCTAGAATCAGAAAGGCGACAGCACAGGTTATTCCGAACAAATGAGTTTTTAAAAGCTTTCTAAATGCCAGCAGATTGTTGTTCTCTCTGAGGGTAAGAGGAAGGGAGTTCCATATTCTCGCAGCATTGTGTGAGAATGAGCGACCACCCCAGCGGGCCTTGTTTATCTTAGTAGTGGTGGCCAGGTGTAATGAGCTGGAGCGAAGAGCTCTATGAGGGAAGTAGGGGATGACTAAAGGGTGCATTATGGCTGGACCTGTTCTCCGTATAGCTTTCTGGAACAGACACATGGCTTTAAACTGTATCCTGGCTGCCACGGAAGCCAGTGCAGCTACCTCAAAGCAGGTTTGGCCGACTGCCAGCGTGGAATTTGGAAAAGCAGTCGGGCCGCACTGTTTTGAGTGACCTGGAGTGATCGCAGCCACAGGAGCTCCCAGGTAAAGAGCATTACTGTAATCCAGGCGGGAAAGTATCAGAGCCTGACCATGATTCTTCTCGCCTGGAACGGAAGCAAAGGGAGAACCTTCCGGAGCATTCTCATCAGACTATAGCAGGTGGAATGAGGTTTTGGTGGCCTGGAATGTGAAATCAAGTGAACTATCCAGCCAAACTCCCAAGCTTTTTATCTGTGGTTTGGGAGGAGGGGGGGGGGGGGGATCCTAGGCACATAGGCCAAATGGGGGCCAGGATGGTAGGTGAAGGATTGCCCAATAGCATGATTTCCGTTTTTTCCCCATTTAATCTTAGGCAGGAGAGTTCCATCCATCTGGCTACTGCCTCTAAACAAGGGCTCAGAGTGCTAGACGACCCCTCAGCGTGGTTCAATGAAACCACAAGCTGGGTGTCGTCTGCATAGGTGACAATTCGAACGCCAAATGGATGGACTATCTCCGCCAGGGGCCTCATGTAAACATTAAAAAGTGTGGGGCTCAGGGCAGAGCCCTGGGGGACCCCACAACTAAGTGGCTGCTTGGTGGATACACCCTCTCCTTCAAAGACCTGAAAGAAGCGCTCGTCCAGGAAGGAGGTGAGCCATGTCAGAGCCGCGCCCGACACTCCCATGCCATTAAGTCGATGTAATAATGTGGCATGGTTAACCGTGTCGAACGCGGTGCTGAGATCTAACAGTATGATGGCTGCCTTTCCTCCCCGGTCCAGCACAATTCTTGTTTCCTCTGTCACTGCCAGCAGTGCTGTCTCGGTCCCATGTTGGGGACGAAATCCCGTCTGGGAGGCACACAGCTGATCGTTGGATTCTAAGTATTCCACTAGGATGTTGTTAATGTGCTTCTCGACCAGTTTGCTCATCCAGGGCACCAGGGAAATAGGGCGAAAATTGGATAAATTGCTTTGGTCCAAATTGGGCTTTTTTAAGAGGGCCCTGACCATTGCACATTTCCAAGATGTAGGAACTCTGCTCTAGATGATTGAGGTGTTAAGAACATCAAGAATGACTGGACGAATTAAATCAATGACCAAGGTAAGGAACTGTGGTGGTGCTGGGTCCCTAGGGGATCCTGAGGTGACATTGGGAATTATTTTATCCGAGGAGACAGAGTCTAGGAGGGTAAATTTTTCCAGCATACAGGTGGCCAGTGTGCTGGAGCTCACTGTTGTAGGAGCGTCAGGTTCAATTTTATCAGAGGCAAAAGATGCGTAGATGGTCTGAATCTTCTGATAAAAAAAAGTTGCTAAATTGTTACAACGAGCAAGTGCCCCATCTAATGGTGCTCGCTCTGGGGGAGGGGAAATCAGTGACTTGGCTATCAGGAGCGTTTGCAGCTAGATTGATTTTAGTTTCATAAAACCGGGCTTGAACCGCCTTAATTTCGGTTTTGTAAAGCCTAATTGCGGCTCTATAATCTGCCTTCCTGTGCTGTGAACGATCTTGTCTCCAGATCCTTTCTAGCTTACGGCATGATTGTTTCATGTCCCTTAGTCTAGGGGTATACCAGGTGGCTACTTTTTGCCTCTTTATACAATGCAAGGATTCCTTCGGGAGGACTGAGTCAAGGGAGTTATGGATCCAGTTGTTAAAATTACTGCTGGCCGTGTCAGGATTAGAAGCCTTAAGAGGTTTAAGTTCGACAAGCGCAGATTCCATTTGGTGGAATAAAGTTTAGACCACTTTCTACCCCAGTGTTTTTTGGGTTCTTGGGCAGGAGAGGAGCTCCCCGTTACCCAAGTAAGAGGTATTAAATAGTGGTCAGTCCAGGGTAATGGCAGAGGCGTTTCAGTGTTCAGGGCATCAAGATTACTGTACACATGATCTAAAAGATGGCCCTTATTATGTGTCGGGAGGAATCCCTTTTGAGCCAGATTAATCGCTTGAAAGCTCAGCCGAAGACTGTTGGCTGCGGAATCAAGTGGATCATCTAAATGCAGATTTAGATCACCCAGCACTGTAAAATTCGCTGAGGTAAGCGCCCAATTGCCGGCTAGGTCAGCCATGTTCGAAATAAACTGACCTAGCGTTCCGGGTGGTCGATAAACCAGGAGACCTGTAAAGGTGTTTGTCGGGGATAGTTCTAACGAAAACAACATGCTTTCACAGACTGATGTTGTGGTGGGGGTAATACGACATTTATACCGTTCTCTATAAATGATGGCTAGACCACCTCCTCTGCCCATATTGTGGTCAGATCTCTTTATAGTATAGCCTTGTGGGATTGCCCATACAGAACAGATAAAGGTTTTCAGTCACACTACTTATCTCTTATTGGGGGAGTGAAAGTGAGGGATCACACAGAGTATGGCAGTCCACCACCACGTGTGTTATAGGTGAAAAAGGGGATGGGGGAGTCTTGCGTACGGCGGTCCTAGGGGTTTCAGTGATTTCCCCTGTGATGCGTGGTGCCTCTCTCCTCCCGAATAGCCCCTTGGAGACGCATGCGTACCTGTGTAAGCCACGCGCTTCCAGGAGTGTGGCGGGATGGTTCGCTGCTTTGTTGGTCTCTTGGCTTCTCCCAGGACGCTTCCTATTGTCTAAGGTCTCCTCTCAGATTCTGGGGGTTACCCTCCTTCGGTTCGTACTCCGGTCTCCCATCTTCTATCTTCTCCGCTGCGTTTCCTCCCTCTCGTCTCATCTGGATCCAGGACTCTTATCCACGTGGGGAATGACTGCTTTCTCAGGTGGGAGTCTGACAGTAATCGACTCCCTTTATTTATTTATTTATTTTTTGAAACTTATAAAGCGTGCAAATGCCCTGGGGCGTCTCGGTGCTGCGGACGGAGGCAGTGTAGTAGACATCTTACTGATTAAACAGCCAGGTCTTTTTTTTTCTTCTGAAGGCCATCAGAGTTTGAGAGGCTCTGATCTCCAGCGGGAGGGAATTCCATAGTTTTGTGACTGTGACAACAAAACGTTGGTCGCCCCAAGAGACAGTTTTGGTACGCGGTACTGAAAAGAGAAATGCATTGGAGGAACGGAGTGGCCTGTTAGGAGTGTGGATGGCTAGATATTTCGTTAGAAACTGGAGACCTAGATTTCGGGAGGCTTTATAGGCAATACAGAGTGCTTTGAATTTGATACGATTCCTCACCGGGAGCCAGTGGTATTGTTTAATTACATGTTATGTTATGGTATGTTATTATTTGATAAAGCGCAACAGCTGCCCCAGCAAAGAGGCGTCCCGGCGCGATGGACATGAACTTAGGGTTTCCGGACAGCATCCTGGCTGCTGCATTCTGCACAGATTGCAGATTTTGGATGACCCTTCTCTGAGCTTTAGAGAAGAGTCTGTTGCAGTAATCCAGGGATGACATCACCAATGCACCAACCAAGGTCCTGCCTGCATTGAGAGGGAGATACGGCAGTATCTTTTTAATCATTCGAATTTTAAAGAAAGAGGCTGAGACATTTGTGTTGGCATGTGATGCAAAGGTCAGTTTGTCATCAAATGTTATACCTAAGTTTCTGACCTTGGAGACTGGGTTAGGTGGAGGACCGAGAGCCGCTGGCCACTAGGAGCTGAACAAGGGGGAGACAGCTTACCAAAGATCATAACCTCCGTTTTGTCGGAGTTGAGTTTAAGGCAATTGCTGGCCATCCAGCTACTGATGGCCAGCATGCCTTTTTGGAAGTTTTCCACCACCTTCTCTCCATTGTCCTTTATGGTGATCACCAGCTGTGTGTCATCTGCGTATGATGTTAGGCCCAACCCATGTGTCTTTAAAGAAGACATGTTGGTGTACAGCAGACTCAATATCTTTGTGGGGGTCTTGGTCATCTGTCCAGGCTTCTGTAGTTGCAGGCTGTAAAAACAGAAGAGGGTCTATGTGATGCGTAACACACCACCACTCGACATCTTCATCCTTGGATTCCAGCTCGGAGGTATCCTCTTCGTGACACATGCTACCCCCCGAAAATCGCTTTGAAGCCTCATCAGGGATGGTAAGCGCTATATAAAACAATTACAATCTTCCATTTAGTACTCCTGGACTTATTCTATTGGTGCTCCAGAATTCATTGCCCACATGATGCCAGGTGTTATTTAGATTTGAAAGTAGCAAATTGTCATTGAAGTCGCCTGTAAGTGTGATTGGAAAGTTAACAGGTTTGGCTTTAGGATCAGTAAAAAGAAATTTGAGATCCTTCATCTGCTCAACTTATACATTGACCCACGGTTTAATATGTGTGCTTTACAGTGCAAATATTGACAGTATAGCAGGGGAATGCTTTGGATCTGGTATTTTAATTCATACACTTTCTAGAGTGCAGTCTGTTAATATTGCTATTATGTGTCTTATAAGCTCTTCCAATTTCGTTACCATGTTCACTGCCTTAAAAATGTTGTAGCAGGTCTTAAAGGTGTTGTGGCTGCGAGAATGGGCGCAGGCAGATTTCTCCAAGAAGGGTTATCATATGGCAGATGAAATAAAACAAGAGTTTGAAATTACAATAATTAGGCCACCCTTGCTGCCTTTTTTCTGCATTTGTGTGAAAACCCTGTATAACCTGAAATGTGGAAGACTTCTATGGAATTTCAAGTATTGAGGGTAGGATCACCTATCCTCTAGGCTGAGCGCGAAATCAACTGCGAAACACTGAGGTTTCTTATCTGATCCTACCCTCAATACTTGATATTTCATTGAAAGGCGCGACCTGACTACGTGCGACGACAAGAGCGCTTTTCGTACACACGTGTACTCACTATCAAAAACTGTTTAGCATTGAGTGCACAGGGATAACACACCTTTTCATTGAAGACTTCTATGGCCCAGGTCTTTCGTCAGCATAACCAAGGGGTCTAAACTTCAGGTCGTATTTGTTGCAGTATCTGACTAAGCTGAACAAATCTAAAAAACGGGGATTTGTGTGGAATTCGTTTTTTAGGTCTTTTTAGGTCTAAGAATGTTTTCATAGTACTAGTTTCCCATATGCCATTTAATGTGGAAATTCGGATAAGATCCCATAACCTGAATTTAAGTACCTTAGCAGCCATCAGGACTAATCTCCCTGCCACAATGGGGTTTCTAGTGAGATAGGTTTATACTACACCATATGTAGAGTCAATGCAATATTCACCGTCCTCAATTTATTGAGGCTGTTCACCAACAGGCAGTTTATGTTTATGTTCTCTCTCAGCCACACTAGACTAATGCTACCTTTTTGCATATTTGCAATCTCGCTACATCAAGTGGGTACTTAATTGGTGGCCATGCTTCTGCTTTTCTTGGCCTATGTCACCTTCGAGATACGTTTCTGGATTTAAAAGGTTTGTAATCAACCATGGCCATGTCAGTCTCCAATACTAAGTCCAGTCAATCTATAATATCCACAAAGACAGGTTGGAGATGTGTACTTCTGGGTGGTAAGTGGTATCTTGATTGCAATGGTATGGTTTGCTTCCCCATACATTCCGGATCACCGTTATTAGTTCCATAGGAGCATTGGAATTATGTATGTGAATTTATATAGTGCTAACCTTGCTGGAAAGCAACAGAGCACGGTACAAAAGTGGAGGGTAAACAATGCAGTGAAGAGTTGATGGAGGAGGCAGTACAGCAAGTGAAGAATTCTCCCTATCAATGTGAGATAAGATAAACACTGAGATAGCTGCTCTAACATCATCTTGTGGTATGAATGCCTTACACCGCAGAGCAGTATCCATTGACGCAAGGCTGTCTTGGACTTCCATGCAGTGTACATTTTGCTGCTGAAATTGGAATAGATAACTCATAAATTTGATAAATGCTAAGCTCTTCATGTTCAATTTATTGAGCTCCTTCTAGACTTTCTGTTGGTTGATGGTGTTGAAGGAAACAATCCAAATAAAGTTGCGCTTCCAAGCCATCTTCATTTATGAGTACTTGCTGACAAATGGAGCTAGAAAAGCTTGGGCCTCCCATATGGAAGCCACTCTCTACAAACCGAACAAGATCTAATCCGTGAACCATGTCACTAATTCCAAACTCACCAGCAAAAACGAGAAAGATGTGAAGCAACGAAAGCCCTGTGAGCGATATAAAGAAACATCCCCTCACCATGGAGGATACCTGCAGAAGGAAAGTAACATGCAGCATGTGGAAAATTAAACAATTTTGCAAGCGTGTGTTGGTTTTCGGGTACCAGGAAAACTGCAGGGCCGAAAGCGGTGAACAATGTGATCCCTCTGAACAAGGGAAGGAAGGTAAGGCAGAAGAAGTACAAATGGTGCATGCAGTGGGATAGATCTCAGTAAAAGTGCAAAACCCGCTGAAATGCCCCTTTCTTACTGACTTCAGGAGACACATCCATACCGGATTTCTCTTCTCGTTCATACTCTAAATTTTGCTTATCTGAACTTTCTGAGTCTTTTCATTGATCCTGTATTTTAACTGAGCTTTATGTTTTGACCTATTGATTAATTGATTTTGACTATATTACCTGCAGTGGCGGCTGGTGGATTTTAAAAGTGGTTCGGTGAAAAACGGTATCCTAGTATAAGGAGAGAGCGAGCGAAGCGTGCGAGCTCGAACTGCAAAAAGAGGGTGCAGTGGGGAAGGAGGGAGGGGAGGGGGTTCCCGCAATTTTTTCTCTCAAAAAAATTGATTCAAATGGTGGTTTTTACACCACATATTTATTGCAAATTATTGCAAACACGGGGTCCAAATATAGCATTTTAAAGCACAAGTGAGAAGAAAACATTAGAAACATATCAAACATGTGCCCAGTCCTCTAACTGGTCTGCTTGCAAAATGACCCCCAAGCCAAACACACATACCCAATGGAAACAGGCCTCTAAGTGTTTATACCTGTAACACATCAGAGACTGTTCATATCAGCACTGCAGGCACTGTGCTCTTCCACCCAACGAGGTCTTGATGTTCCTCTCCCTGAATGGCCATAAGGGGCTGGTGCAAATAAATGTAAATTATTTAATTTTTACCTCTCAACATAGGTTAGAAATGACCACCCACAACCAATGCCTAAATGGTTCTACAACGCAGGCACGTGTAATATGTGTTACCTGCCTCATGCAGGAAGGGGAAGTCTGCAACACCTGCAGATCTGTTTTCAACTTATTAACAATGTCTTGTCCACAGATCTGCTACTGCCACACTCAGGCCCTACCCCAAATTCAAATTTTGTTCATGTCAGCTCTCTATTTGCAATTCACTTAGTGCACACACATCTCAAGGTGTTCACCCACAGATTTTTGTTATGTATTTGCATATCCTATGTTTGTTCCTGCTCTGCATTATTGGACAGAAAATGTGAAGGTTTATGGTTTTGGTCTTGTGTTTTATCGCATGGGAGAACAGGAAATAGGGAGACAGGCCACTTGAAAACTGTGACAAAAATTTTATTGAGAACTTGGATAGTCTTATAGGCATGCAGTAGTTAGATTCACGGGAAAGCCAAAAAAAAATATTTATTTTGAATGGTTTCAGTCGCTGTGCGAAATATATCACCCATGTGACAGGGGATGAAGAGCTGGTAGCTCAGCGTTCCAAGTATTCTAATCAGTATATTGCAGTTTAGAAATAGATTCCAGCAGGGTCCCCATAATTATGAATCCTTAAATTGTGTCATGGCCCCCCCTCTGTTAGTTGTGTAGCAGTTCTCAAACTAATGTGCCCAACCTAGTGACTGCCTGAGTGGTGTGTTTTTCGTTGTTTTCTTTCATACAATAATTATTTCCAAAGTGATCGCTCCAAGTCCAAATAAACATGAGATTAACAATATGGTAGTCGGAGATGGTTTTCATAGAATTGGTGTATTCATGAAAAATAATTTTTTTGTTGCCATAGGCTTCTTATTACACTCACATATACTCAGCAACACTCATATGAACTTTTTGTTCATTCAGCACCAATTATGTTGCTCAATTTAATGGCATTCAAACAATCGACAGTGTAATAATGAAAGGCTGAGCTGACTCTTCCAGGATACGGTCTCTTGGCCTTCAGTTCACTCACAAAGGTCAGCAGTCAGCACTTGTTTCAGTAAGCCTCGCCAAAATGAAACTGGGGGCTCATGGAGCCTCCGAGGCATGAGAAACCTTGCCTCTAAATCCATTGGTTGGAAATAAAGACCTTCGACAATGCACCAAGCATATGGAAGTCAGGACACTCTTCAGCAAATGCATTCACTCCAACCATTAAGAACATTCTAGAGAACTTTGTGCCAGATGTACAAATCCGAAATCCTGTAATTCGCAAAATCGCAGGTGATAGCAAAGGGGCTTTTCTTACTGTACAAAAGTCCATTAACAGGTTTGACATTTCTTTCCAGCTCATAAAGAACGTTTTGCAATCAGTCAGTCAATAAACTTTATTCGGTTTTTATATGCAAAACCATAAAAATTACACAAATACAATACATGAAAATAATACAATATTGGCATGATTTAAAAAGGGGAAACCCATGCTCCATTATTACACATGAAATCATATAAAATCTTGTCATGATTGGTAGACTCTACCTGTCCATAAAGTGCCTAGATTTCAACGATGTAAATGTGGGTGTACTTGTAAAGCGCACTGCGACTCCATGGAGTATCCTGGCGCTGAAGACCGCTGGGGAACCCGTCCTGGTTTTCCCTGTGAGATGGTCCCTTTCTGGGTATCTCCAAGGTGGAACCAGGCATCCCCGGCGTCTGTGTGGGGCCGTTGTAGAGATGAGGCAAGCTTAATGCCCAGAGTTGCCGAGTGTGTTCCATGGTTAGAGTAGGCACCGAGGCGAGAATTATCGAGTCCGTTTTGACCCTGGTCCACAACCCTGCCGCGTCGGGAATTGAACCCTGGTCCTGGGCCGTTCTCTGCTTACGGGTCTGCCGCCTCTAACCAGTGAGCCACACCACTCCACGATACCTTTAAAAACCTGACAATAAAAATAATACAATCGTCCTTCAACAGTTGAAGATACATAAGTGCTAGTCTGACTTGTTTAAAACTCAATTTCTTTAAAATTGGAACTAAAAAATGCCTCCTGGGGACTTCATACAGTCTACAAAAAAACAGGAAGTGCAGCAGATCCTGAGGAGACTTGCTGTTGCAGCCACAGGCCACTAGCACCTGACCTTTTGAAGCCCCCTTAGGGCTTGCTAACAGAAGGTGAAAAGGATTCAGACGGAACCTTGTTAGAAGAAATTTTTTGTGTGATGTCAGTGATCCCATAAGATATGGTTCTATTAGGGGCGTCGATTTAAGAAGAAGATATGCCCGGACATTCCGTTTCCGGGCCTCTACTGCCTCTCGTTCTCCACACCTTCGATTCAAAAAGGCTACCTTGGTGAATTCCAAGTCCTTTTTCTCAATAACATCTGGCTTAGAGAATACATCACCCCTCCATATCCACTCAAATCTTCTTTTAATATAATTGAGCCAGGAAATATGGTTCATGTTATCTAAGGTCAAACATTCTTTTGGGATAAATTTAGTAAGGGTTAAATCATCATTGAGCCAACACTTTAACCAGAAAGTCAAGGGGCGTAGAGCAAGAGTATCACATAGGTATGAGACCCCCAACTCTTCATGTATTGCCATGTTCGAGGTTCCTTTCGGGACACATAATAATCTTTTTAAGAACCAATTTTCCACTACCTGGAGGGATTCTATTGCCGAGTGTCCCCAGATCTCACTGCCGTAGCTTGCTATGGCTAAGCTTTTCGCTTGGTACACTTGTAACATGGCTTCTGTCGGTTTCTTCCCCACCTTAGAGGCAAAATTAAAAATAGCTGCATTAACCAGTGTCACATCCCCTTTTTTTCTGGATTAGGGGCTCCAATTTGAGTTGATCATCAAATAAGACCCCCAGGTAGGAGAAAACACTTGCACAGGGGATCTTATCATTGCCAGTTCTGAATTGAATACTCTTTTTTGTATGTTTCCCCACTTGCATAACATAGGACTTCGAATTGTTGATAGCCAAGTCCCGTTTTGACATGAAGCCCGAGAATGCAGTTAAAAGGGTTTTTAAACCCATTTCAGTTCTAGATAATAAGACGGCGTCATCCGCGTAAAGCAAAACGGGAATACCCCGCCGTCCTACATAAGGAAAGTCAGCTCCAGTTGCCCACAGCACACTTTCTAGTTCATTGATGTAAAAATTCTTGATCTCAAAGTCCCTTGTTACCTGCAGATCTTGTGAGAATCTGACATGTGGAGGAGTGTGGCTCAATGGTTAGAGCAGCAGACCCTGATGCAGAGGTCTGGCCCGGGACCAGGGTTCAATTCCCGCCTTGGCGGCTCTTGGACTCAATCTCCCCGGACCTGATAATTCTCGCCTCGGTGCCTAGTCTAATCATGGGTCCCACTCTGTGACTCTGGGCAATAGCTTGCTTAATCTCCACAACGGCCCCAGCAGCGCTTGGATGCCTGGCTTCACCTTAGGGGTGCCCAGGAGTGGACATTTTATAGGAAGGGTTCATGAAAACAGCGCTACGAGACCTAAGGGTAGAAGTGCGCTATATAAATACAAACACACACACACACACACACATTGGCTTTGGTCGGTGAGTGCAGGTCCTCAAGAAAATTAACAATACTATCTTCCACCCCCATTGCCCTCATGGACTGCCACAGCTTTGCCCTGTTTACGCCATCAAAGGTGGATGACAGATCCATGATGGCAAGGTGGATGGTTCCGGGGTGAGCAACTGTGTATTTACTCAATACCATATCTAAATTGAGGCACTGGGCAACAGTAGAGTGCCCCGGCCGGAAACCATACTGGACATCCAACATAATTATGTTCTCGTCTGCCCATGTATTTAGTCTCTGTAAGAGAACCCTGCCCACCACTTTGACCACCGAGTCAATAAGTGAAATTGGTTTGTAGCAGTGGTATTACTTCTATCGCCCTTTTTGAAACGGGGACTATGGTTGAAGAAGCCCATGACTGGGGACACTCATTTTTTGCAGCAGCATTAAAAAGTGATGCGAGAACCGAGGCCCAGAACGAAGGGTCTGACTTGAATAAATCAGGAGGGATCCCATCTGGGCCTGGGGCTTTATTGATGGTAAGCCCCAGGATTCTCTTCATGACTTCACTCCTGTCAAAACTTATCACAGCGACCTCGTTGCTCCGGGGTTCACTAAAAGTGGGCTCCAGCGGGGAGTCAAACAGAGTTTATAAAATGCAGTACCCACTCCTCTTCGGTAATGTGTGCCTCCAGGCCCCGCCCCCTTCTTTATTAAACAGAGACCCGTTCACAACACTCCAGAACTTTGCGCTATTCCTCAGGATGCTGGAATCAATTAACTCCTGCCAAGCATCATCCTTCAAGGCACCCTTTCGTTTGGCCAGAGCTAGTTTGTAGGCCCTGCGGCATTCACTGACCTCAGATTGTACTCTTGGTTTAGCTGCCAAGGGTTCCCTCAGCCGCTTAGCTGATTTGGAGAAATGGGAGTCAAACCATCTTGGGTCATGTGGTACAGTACCTCTGGCTAGAACACTTAATAAGTCGCCCACTTTTTGCACTATTATCTCGTAGGATCCAAGGATCTCATTGGGGGAGGCCCTCTCGGATGTGCATAGTGACAGTTCATAGGCACAAGAGGATCTCACATTGTTGTAGAAACTGTTGGGAGATACCTGGGACCACTTTAGTCTGCGCTTACTGTCCGTCGGTTTCAAGATGCCTCTTTTAGCGCCCTCTCAAATTTTTGTGAAGAATGGACCCGATTGGTAAACTGTTAGGGGGTTGTGGTCACTAAATTCACTGCTAAAATGTTAAAAAAGTTAAAAGAGGATTGCAATGATGAAGAAATTAGGATAAAATCAATAAAAGATCCTCTTCCATTTCCTTTAAACGTTGGTATAAGGAAAAGGGTGGATGGGTCAGTTGGAGACATCATATCCACCAAGTCTAGTTCGTTTAACAGGTTATTCAGCAGTTCCCCTTGAGAGTGGTGTTCAAAATGAAAATCCGACATACGGGGCAACCCAGCTCCGATATGCAGGAAGTAAACGGGTTTCCACAGGGATGTATGTTGAAATCACCGGAGACCATAACATGTAATAGTCCGGCACCGCTTGATTGTTTTAAGATAGCGCTCAGGCTGTTATTGTTACACTCCTCGTGTGGACTAGCCACCAAGTTGTAAAAATTAAAGATTCCCAATCTGGTATCTCCCCTCGAGACTGATTCCCGGATGTGTAGTTGGGAGCACCTGTAACTTGCAATCCATTGCCACCGAGATATAAGTAACTTAACCACCCCTTGATTGTAAAGTACCTGTTTATCAATAAATCGCGGCACTCAGGTAACTGGTAAACGTTATTTAATTAGTTACATAGAAACTCCCTAAAGAGCGCCGGGCCGGCGCTGCTGCCGGTATGCGTTCGCGCCTCCTAATGAGATGCGCGCGCATCATGGCCGCTTGCACGTCACGTCGTTACGTGACGTGCAACAACTAGTGCGCCACTACATATCTCCCCTTTTTCCAACAGAAGATGAGTCACTTACAGTTCGCTGTCCATATCGTAATCTTGAAACCTGGAGGGTCTCACCACAGTCCTTCCGCTCCGGGTTACCCTAGTCGGGGTCACCGGGGCCTCCCTGCTCCTTATCTCTCTCAGCGCAGCCGCGCTCTCCTCAGTGCTCCTCCTTCGAGTGTCTATCTCTGGTCCTTGGTCATTGTCAGCACTTCTCTCTCCCGATTGTTCTCTTCCTTCGCTTCTCTCTGCTTGCGGCTCTCCTGCCTGCTGCCTCCATGTCTTCCCATTCAGTTCCTTCTTGTTGCCATCGCATGATTTTGTTGCATCTGGCCATGCGATCTTGGGACCACACGTTCCCGTCGCTCAGTAAGGCCGCGCGGTCGTACACTTCCTTGACTTGCATGGGTTTACTATATTTGCTGTCTCCTTTCCTCTGTAGTGTAGCCAATTTTACTCGTACCCACTCGCCTTTTTCTAGCTCTGTCCCTTTCACATTCCTGCGTTTGTTGTAGTAGGTGGTATAGATGGACTGTGCCCTCTCCAAGTTGGCTTGTACTACTGCAGGAGACCATTCACTGGTAATGATTTTTTCTTTCCACACACGGTTATCGTGCGTGAACGGTTCATGGCCTCTCAATATCTGGAATGGGCTGTATCCAGTTCCGGTGGGGGTAATTCTGTACGCCCATACCATGTTCCATATTGCCTTTTCCCAGTCCTTGTTGCTAGAGATCGCCGCTTGTACAGCTCCCATCACAACCCTGTTAAATCGCTCCACTAAGCCGTTGCCAGCTGGATGGTAGACCGACGTGTGTTTGACTGTGATACCATTCCTCTGCATGAATTTGTTCCACCTTTCGGATGTAAATTGGGGTCCGTTATCACTCAGGATGGACTTGGGGATGCCTTCTCTTACAAATGTGTCCGACAGAAATTTCAGTATGTTTTCCGCGTCCATGGCCTCATCAACCTTTACTTCCGGCCATTTGGAGTATCTATCTATAAGGACACATACATACTTCTGGATGCCTTGGCCATCGAGGATTGGGCCCAAAATGTCTATTGACAATTCTTCCCACGGGTTCTGTGGGGGGTTGAACTTTCCCAGAGCCGGAAGCAAGGGCTTAAGTGTCTTGTCAGCTCCTTGGCACTGTGGACAGTCTCTGACATGTCTCTCTGCCCGAATGTCCATACCTGGCCACCAGTAGTCTTGTTTTGTTCTTAGCTTCATTTTTCCTATACCCAGGTGGCCCTCGTGTAGGATGTATAGCAGTCTGGGTATGATGCTTCTTGGCGGGACAACTTTGTCTCCTCTGTACGTGAATACTCCTTTGTCACCTAACGATAATTCTTCCCTGACTTCATAGTATGGCTTGAGGCTTTCGTCCAGTTGTCTTTTGTCCGGCCAACCCTTCACGATGTGCATCTTCACTTCTTGCATGACGCTATCCTCTTCATATGCCTCTGCCCATTCTTGGTAGCTGATGGCTCTTTCTTGGTCCTCCATGAGAGCTACCATCTCCTCCTTACCCGTTGGGTCTTCCTCACCGGGTTCCATGGCTGCCGCTCTGCTCAGGTAGTCTGCTACTCGGTTCCGATTTCCTGGAATGTACTCTATGTCGTACCGAAACTCGAGCAACTTCGGAGTCATTTTGGATATTCTGGGGGTGGCGTTGGCATGCCCACTAGACGTCAGCACCTTCACCAAGGGCTTGTGATCTGTCCTTAGTTGGAATCGGGTTCCCCATAAGAATTGTCGAAATCTGGTCATGGCCCATACTACTGCCAACATTTCCTTTTCGATTACACTGTATTTCTTTTCGGTGTCGTTCAATGCACGGGAGGCAAAACTGATCGTCTCCATCTTCCCTTGCCCCCGATCTTGCATGAGTACCGCACCTAGCCCCTTGTCGCTGGCGTCGGTCGTGAGCACCGTTGTGCCTTGTGGGTCGTATCCTTGGAGCGGTACCGCTCCTGCAACATCTTTCTTGATTGTCTCAAACTCACTTTGAGTCTCCGGTGTCCACTGGAAGGTGGTGCTCTCTCTGGTCAGCATCCTCATATGGTGTGTTTTTGAGGCAAAGTGTACCACAAATTTGCTGTAGTACTCCGCCATGCCCAAAAATGACCTGACCTCCTCCTTGGTGGTGGGAGGTGGAACCTCGGATATTGCCTTCACATTTTCTGCTTTAGGTGTGATTCCTTGCACCCCTATCTCGTGGCCTAGATAAGTCACCGACTCTAGGCCTAGTCGGCACTTTGTCCATTCTGCCGTAAGGCCTTTGATCTCCAGGGTTTCCAGCACTTTGCCAAGCTTCGCGTCGTGGTCCATCTTGTCCCGCCCCATTACCAGGATGTCGTCCTGGGAGTATTGGACGCCTTCCATGTTCCTAAATAGCTGGTGCATTAGCTTCTGGAACACTGCGGCCGCCGAAGCCAAACCAAACGGCATACGGCAGAACTGATAGCATCCGAATGGGGTGATGAATGACGTGAGTTTCCTGCTGTCCGGGTGCAGGCCTATTTGATGGTAAGCGGAGGTTAAGTCAATGGTGGAGTACTTGACTCCCCGGGTTTTCGCCAACATTTCATCGATCCTTGGGAGAGGGAATTTCTCCACCACTATGTTCTTATTTAGCTCTCTCAGGTCAACAAAGAGCCTGACCTTTCCGTTGGGCTTCATGACTACCACCAATGGCGCGAGCCACTC
This sequence comes from Lissotriton vulgaris, assembly GCF_964263255.1. NCBI lineage: Eukaryota > Metazoa > Chordata > Amphibia > Caudata > Salamandridae > Lissotriton > Lissotriton vulgaris. Next base: position 1,679,285,809 of record NC_141693.1, on the reverse strand, counting down.
TGCACACGTGATGGGTTCGATTATCCCTTTTTTCTCCAAGTCCTGTAGTTCCATTTGGACCGCGTCTTTCACCGCTATGGGCACGTTTCTTACTTTGTGGGCGATTGGAATTGCTCCCTCTTTTAGTATTATCTTGTGTAGGAATCTCTCCAGTTTACCCACTGTGCCTCCGAATACCTTCGGGTAGTCCTCTTTCCACTTGGCTAGATTTGGCCACTCTTCTGGTTCCGTGAGCAGTATTTGTTCTTTGCCTCCTGGATCCAATTTGATTCCCAGGTCACCCTGGTCCAGCCATCCCAAGACTGACGGTCCCTTCTATGAAATATATAGTTTGCAGAACGCTGATCGGCCTCTAAACTCGAACTTCAAGGGTCGGAATCCCGCCATAGGAATGCGGTCGCCGTTATATGTGACTGGTCGGATGTCCAGTTTCTCTAGTTCTGGCCCCAATTGTGGTCTGAAAGTTTCGTCCCATACCGCTCTCGTAACGATGGTGTAGGGAGAGCCAGTATCTGCTACTACACTTATGGGTATTCCGTCAATTGTCATTTCCAAGACCGGTTTGGTCGTCCTTTTTCCATCCACACACAGCACCTGGTCGTATATGTACAGTACTGTGACTACCTCTTCTTCCGCGTTCTCTTCCTGGTCCTCTTCGCCCTGGTCGATGTATTTCACTACACTCTTGGATGATTTCTTCCGGCACACTTTCTCATAGTGGCCGATGATGCCACAGTACATGCATTTGGCCCGGAACGCAGGGCATTTCCTGTCATGTGCCTCATGGGACCAACTCCCGCATCTGTAACATGTTTTCTTGTTGTCGCTGCTTGCTTGCTTCCCTGGGGTTCCGGCGTTGCCTTGCAATTTGTTGGGACCCTTTGGGGTGGAACCCTTGTACTTTTGGTACCTGTGCGGTTCCTCATTGTATACCCTGTTTACCATGGTGTTGGGCGTCGTTTCTTTCTTGGTTGCGTCTGCGCACCTGCGAGCAAATTTCCGCCCTTTTGACGATGACCATTACTTCCTTGAGTGTGGTATCCCCGCTTGCCCACAGCTTGTCCTGAACGTTCGTGCTGGTAGTGTGCATCACTATCTGGTCCTTAATGAACTCTTCCTCCCATGCTCCGTACCTGCACGTGGTCGCCAGCTTCTTCAGGGCAGCCACATACTCTTCTACCGTCTCTCCCGGCTGTTGTCTCCTCTGCTGGAAGTTGAATCTGTCGACTGACACACATACCGTGGGCCGGTAGTGTTCGTTCAGGTCATCTATGGCATGGGCATAAACATCATCGTCTGTGCTTCCTCTTTGTTTGGGTACCAGGCTTTTGTATATTCTGAGTCCTTCTGGTCCTAGATTGAGTAGTAGTATGCGCTTTTTCCTTTTAGGGTTGAATCCTTCCTCACTCTCGTCTTCCAGGACCCCTATGAAATTGTCTATATATTCTCTCCAGTCTTCCCACTTCATTAGTGGTTCTCCTGGCTTGGGCAGAAATTGGACTGGTGCTATCGCATATCCTGCTGGTGTGCTCATTTTCTCCTCCTTAATTTTGGGTCTAGCGCCCCCTTTGTTACTGGGGCTACCTGGTGTGCTGTCCGTTTCTTCTGTCTTTGGTTGCAACTGGGGACTATCTGAGTCAGCCCCCTCCCCCTCCTTTGGGGTAGCCAGCGCTAATTCTCAACTAAGGTGGTTGGTTTGTTTTGGCGCGATCCTGTTTCTTGCCTCTTTAGTGTCTCTATGCTGTTGGCCTGTTGTGCTACTGGCCTGCTGCTTACTCTCTCATGGTGTATATGGGCTCTGACACGCTCTTTAGGGTTAGTACCTTGGTTTGAGGCTCCTGTGCGAGTTCTGTCCACTTTGTGGTCGTCCTGGCCGCTTGTCCGTGCTGAGTAGACCTCTATCAGGGTCTGGGCTCACTGGTATGAAGCTGTGTCCTTCACTGTATCCTCGTGGTGGGTCCGTTTTTTTTTTTTTCTTCAGGGGTGCCTGGTGGTGGCTTTCCGACCTCGTCGCCACTGTAAAGTACCTGTTTATCAATAAATCGCTGCACTCAGGTAACTGGTAAACGTTATTTAATTAGTTACATACAAACTCCCTAAAGAGCGCCGAGCCGGCGCTGCTGCCGGTATGCGTTCGCGCCTCCTAATGAGATGCACGCGCATCATCCCAAAATGGCCGCTTGCACGTCACGTCGTTACGTGACGTGCAACAACTAGTGCGCCACTACATTGATGGCTTTTCTTTAGAAGGCATCTAATGTACCAACCACAATTATTTTCCGCATGCTCATATTTGTTGTTCTAAAGACACCCTATGGAGATTACACCAGCCCCTATTAAAATGCAAACCTGCTATAGGAGCCCAAATCCTTGGTACAATATACAAATGTGCAACAAGCAATGTACAAAAATGCAAATCAGAACTGGGACACGAGTTACTTAAAATAGCTAAAAAATGCTCCTCAGAGCCGCTGTTGCAATCCTCGGAAAGTGCTAGGTGCTTATGTTCTATTTGATGACTAAAAATAAAAACTGTCAATCATTGAGATATCAATAAAATGTGAGATACAATGTAAAAGTCCAGACACTCAGGCCAGAGTCTTTAATCCATAATGTATTTCAAGAACAAGAAAATAATAACGAGTTAGTCACTCTTTTGTCTATCTGAGTAGGGAACATTCATAATTTACAAGTCACAGGGCAGCACCTATACTTATAGTAACGCAAAAGGGCAACAGTACCTTTTGGAGGACCTTGTAAGCAGATGAAGGAGGGGTGGCCTGCCTCTTCCTGGCGATGACGGGAAAGCTGACTTTCAATTGAGAGTAAGTTGGTATGTTGAGTTTGGTGTCTAAAGAACTGTAAATTAAAATGTTGATTTTTGTTTTATATTTGTTTGTGAAGTAAATAAAAACATTTCATAATTTGTGTACTCGTTTCTGTAAATGTGTCTAATGTTCTGCACTTCAAATCAATGAAATTGCTTAGGCCATGGTCCAGCTTCCAGTAATTACTGTGTGGGTCCCTAAATTCCAGTACAGATATAGAGCGAGTCCACAGAAGACAAAAGTTTAAGAACCACTGTTCTAGACCACACTTAGGAATGTGTTGCCTGACTGCAACATGGCCGTCAATTGAAAGTACGCTGTGCGACCGAACCGTTTCGAAGTCCATTTTCTGAGCTGTACAGTTTCGAAAGCCCGAGACGAAATATTTACTAACAAGAAGGAGGGGGCTTAGTCGTGAGCCAACGTCATTCTGAGTGACAACTGCGCTCGAGATCAGAGCGCGCAGCCGAGATTAGAGAAGCCGATGGGCACGAGCGGCGGTGGAAGACGAGGGAGCGCGCTGCGCGTGACAGGAAGAGGCGCACTAGGAGGGGGCAGAAGCATCGTTTATTTACCTGCGTCACTAGGTGCATGTCAGTGCATCGTACACTCTTCCAGCACTGCCAAAGACTTGCTTTCAGAATTGACCTGTCCTGTAACAGCGGAGTCTACAGTTTTTATCCGTGTTTGCCTACCTCTCCGTTGTGAGATGGGCCATCGCTCCCGTCGGCTTCGGGACACTAAAAAACCCATGAGGTGACAGCGGAGGGGCTGCAGAAAGACTCCCAGGACTTACAGCTCAGCAAACACAATGGGTGAGTGACAGAAGAGGGCAAGCGGCGTAAAGGGCAGCGCTTCACTCCGGAGGGGGCATGCATCTCTGCAGACAGGGAGCATACGCCAGACAGGGACCGGACAAGGGGCGACACCTTAGGAAACAGCACTTTGGATTGGATGTTGGGGGAGCGTGAGCCCGCAGGCAGTTCCTTATGAAACTGCCACCACAATAGACATGATTGCTAAACTTTTGAGACGGCGCTTCACATTTGGTTGGAGTAATTTAGATGGTGGTAGTAAACACTTTGAATTCGGAGAACTGCACTTTAGGCAATGGGACACAACTTTAGGCAGCACGGAAAGTGCACAGAACACTGGAAACCACTCTAATCTCCCGATACTTGTGAATGTGAAACTGCTAACATATCTTTCTGTTATGGCGCAACGTCCTTTTCTACCTTGCACGTTCTTTATAGTCTTCAGTATGCGGTCGTATCACCAAAACCTGGGCCGACTACTCCACGCTGCAGAGTGCTCGGCACCAGGCTGCTTGCTACACCTGACCGACTCTGCCCAGTGTAGCGCTTTGTAAGCGCCATGCCGTTACCTAGTGATGAATTTGAAAGATATAAGTGGAACTTCAGAAATGTTAAACCAGAAATGTTGAATGATCGGACTGAATCAATTTGATATAAGTGTCAAATTAGTTTGAATTAACTATATATCAGTTCTCTAATAGTTAATTTAATCGTGAACGTGATTAAGAAAGAACGGGGCTAGTAGGTAAAGGAGGACTAGAGTTTGAATGGTTGGCAAGTCTTTAGTAAGTATGTTTTTCCACCCTCTCCGCCAGCCCCCATGATTATGTTCTCTGCAATTTTGGGAAGAATGTCAACATTCGGATGGAGAGAAGAAACCGAGCAGGGTAACTGATGGCGAGGAAGCTAGGCAAAAGGGGTGGTATCATAGTTAAACAAGCATTGGCATATCCAATTGGTTTCACCTTTGGGGCGTTATAAGTGTTAAGACAGAGCTATTGGCTTTGTTAACGTTTTTAATATGTGTTGTAGAGCATTGTGAATGTTGTGCAGCATGTTTAAAATGTATGTTATAATAAAAAAGTGTTATAACTTTTTCTGTCACCTTATATCTAACAGAAAAAAACATTATATACAGCTGAAGTATTGTACTAAAAACCAAAATTAATACAAAAAACGTTCTAGTATATTTGTTTATGCAATGCTGTCAATTTTTCCTTGCTTGTTATTAATTTTTGTTATAGTTTTTATGGTTAGGTGTGGGATATAAACAACGGGAGGGTGGATGTTGTGAAATAGTATTTTAATTAGATCGCAGTGGAGAGTTATTTGTGGAGAATTAATAAATGTCAAATTTTTATGCCAAACTAAAGTGGTGTGGAGTGATGCTGTGGTAGTTCTAAGTAGTAGTGGAGGTGATGCTCAGGTGCTCCGGAATGATATTGAGGCGATGCTGAAGTGGTGTGGTGCTGGTTCCGAGGTGATGCTTATGTGATGCTGAGTGATACACAGGTGGTACTGAGTGATGCTGAGGTGGTGCTGAGTGATGAAAAAACGTAAATGTTAAAAGGTGCGGTCCATTTTTAAGCTGTGTACTGTGCAATAGGGAAAAGGAAGCACCCACCACAGCTGTGCACTGTGCAGAGATGGCTAAGGTAGCACACACCACAGCTGCGCAGAGGTGTGAAAGGATGCGCGCACCACAGTGTTGAAAAAACGCAGATGTTAAAAGGTACGGTCATTTTTTAAGCTGTGTACTGTGCAATGGTGGAAAGGAAGCACACACCACAGCTGTGCACTGTGCAGAGATGTGAAAGATAGCACACACCACAGCTGCGTAGAGGCATTATTTAGCAGCCGGTGCAAGCAAGCACGCACCAAAAGCAAGTGCTAATAATTAAGTGTCCATGTGCGCACCGGCAGACGCCGACTCAAATTAAGCCCTCAGCAAGGGCCTGTGTTACGCCCCTGGATCGAGCGAGTCCGAAAAGCAATGTGGGGAAAGGAAGCACGCACAACAGCTGTGCACTATGCAGAGATGTCAAAGGTAGCAGGCACCACAGATTGGCAGAGGTGTGAAAGGAAGCGCGCACCACAGTGATGAAAAAATGCTAATGTTAAAAGGTGCTGTCTATTTTTAAGATGGTACCGAAAAAGAAGCGACTATAGAGGCCAACTACAGAGTACAGCAAATATCTTGACAATAACATACTAATACAAAGATAATGGTGTAGGAAGAGAGTGCTGACATAGATGAAATGCAAGTGCTGGAAAAAGAAGCGCGCACTCTTGTGGCGGTGGGGTCTGTCCCTTGGCTGGGGTGGAGGGGACGCGCCTTGTTAGTATCTTATTGTCATGAATGTGAGTGCTGGAAAAGAAGCGCTCACTCTTGTGGCAGTGGGGTTTGTCCCTTGGCCGGGGTTAAGGAGACGTGCCTTGTAGGGAAAGCTGCAAGGTCTTGAAATGAAACATGATCCAAAACAGATGGCACGCTGCGCGCCACTGCTTGCTCCTGACAGCTAAACGCTGTGGGTGTAAACATTTTCAGAAAAGGTAGGACATGCACCAGGCTTTGGCGAATTGCGTGCCTTCATTTTTGCAAGCCACTCACAAAGGCCAATATCATGTGTGGAAAATCGAACACCACACACAGAGTTTGCAGAAAGTCTTAAGTGATTCCAAGAGGCCTTCTCCTAGAGCAGCGTATGCGCGCTGCGCCAGGCTCGACCTAAAAACCTAATAGGCAGTAAGTTAGTGAAGGTCTGTAAAACATTCTAGAAAGTGAACAACGCAGTAACAAATATTAAACAAAATGTAAGTTCGAAGTAATTTTTAAAAATTTTTTATAACATATTTTATTGAGATTTTCACAGTACCACTTGGGCAAACGCCCACATTATCCACTTGAGAACAAATTATTGAAGGGAAAGGTAGCATGGGAGATTTCAGCTGGTACAGTTTATCTACAAACAAAAGAAAACAAACGGAGAACTGTACGCAGCGACCCCCCCCCCTACCCCCGACAAAGGCAAGCAACACTCAATACCCCTATTAGGTTAAAAAAAAGGGGTACAAGCATATCTTACATTTGGACCCACAATTGTCTCATAAGATCATCTCTTCAGGGCTTGTGAAGGAAGAGGGGCAAGATTAATGCCACGGTACGCAGCCCACCGAGACCATATCTTTCTGTATTTTACGGGACAGCCCCTCACTTGGAACACAGCCATTTCCGTACCCATACACTTATCGAGCTCCTGCCTCTATTTCCCAATCTTTGGTGGCGAGGTATCCTTCCATAGCTGGGCTATGTCCCTCTTAGCAATTGTAAGCGCCAAGAACAATAGGTGTTGCTTATATCGGCTCCCTCTGATGTCCTCCGTACTATGCAAACAAAACAGGCGATGGACCGAATGTGGATCAATGTCACACATTCATCCCAGTCCAAAGATCTGGGCTCAAATCCATCGTTTTTTTGCACTCCACACCACCCTGGGTTAGACAATGGCGATATGCAAATCAGCTCTGACCCTGTGCCCCATGGGAACAGTCCAGTCCGAACTACAAAAGCCATGTCCTTCCCAGAACGGAATCAAGCATCCGAGGACCGGACCGGTTTCGAGGTAACACCTCTCATCAGCCCGGCTAGCTTGACTCCAGTGGTGTGGAGTGCCTGGGACCCACGTCTGAGCATCCCCAGCGCACTTATGGCGGTATTTGCAAACAAAACAGGTGATGGACCGAATGTGGATCAATGTCACACATTCATCCCAGTCCAAAGATCTGGGCTCAAATCCATCGTTTTTTTGCACTCCACACCACCCTGGGTTAGACAATGGCGATATGCAAATCAGCTCTGACCCTGTGCCCCATGGGAACAGTCCAGTCCGAACTACAAAAGCCATGTCCTTCCCAGAACGGAATCAAGCATCCGAGGACCGGACCGGTTTCGAGGTAACACCTCTCATCAGCCCGGCTAGCTTGACTCCAGTGGTGTGGAGTGCCTGAGACCCACGTCTGAGCATCCCTAGCGCACTTATGGCGGTATTTGCAAACAAAACAGGTGATGGACCGAATGTGGATCAATGTCACACATTCATCCCAGTCCAAAGATCTGGGCTCAAATCCATCGTTTTTTTGCACTCCACACCACCCTGGGTTAGACAATGGCGATATGCAAATCAGCTCTGACCCTGTGCCCCATGGGAACAGTCCCGTCCGAACTACAAAAGCCATGTCCTTCCCAGAACGGAATCAAGCATCCGAGGACCGGACCGGTTTCGAGGTAACACCTCTCATCAGCCCGGCTAGCTTGACTCCAGTGGTGTGGAGTGCCTGGGACCCACGTCTGAGCATCCCCAGCGCACTTATGGCGGTATTTGCAAACAAAACAGGTGATGGACCGAATGTGGATCAATGTCACACATTCATCCCAGTCCAAAGATCTGGGCTCAAATCCATCGTTTTTTTGCACTCCACACCACCCTGGGTTAGACAATGACGATATGCAAATCAGCTCTGACCCTGTGCCCCATGGGAACAGTCCAGTCCGAACTACAAAAGCCATGTCCTTCCCAGAACGGAATCAAGCATCCGAGGACCGGACCGGTTTCGAGGTAATACCTCTCATCAGCCCGGCTAGCTTGACTCCAGTGGTGTGGAGTGCCTGGGACCCACGTCTGAGCATCCCCAGCGCACTTATGGCGGTATTTGCAAACAAAACAGGTGATGTACCGAATGTGGATCAATGTCACACATTCATCCCAGTCCAAAGATCTGGGCTCAAATCCATCGTTTTTTTGCACTCCACACCACCCTGGGGGCACAGCGTCAGAGCTGATTTGCATAAAGCCATTATCTAACCCAGGGTGGTGTGGAGTGCAAAAAACGATGGATTTAGGCCCAGATCCTTGTACTGGGGTGAATGTAAGACATTGATCTACATTCTTTCCATCAAATTGTTTTTTGTAATTTTCTCCCTGAGTGTATTGGGGTAGCTCAGACGTGGGTCCCAGAGCCTCCACACCACTGGAGTCAAGCTAGCCGGGCTGATGAGAGGTGTTACCTCGAAACCGGTCCGGTCCTCGGATGCTTGATTCCGGTCTGGGAAAGATAAGGCTGTGTAGTTCGGACTGGACTGTTCCCATGGGGCACAGGGTCAGAGCTGATTTGCATAAAGCCATTATCTAACCCAGGGTGGTGTGGAGTGCAAGAAACGATGGATTTAGGCCCAGATCCTTGTACTGGGGTGAATGTAAGACATTGATCTACATTCTGTCCATCAAATTGTTTTTTGTAATTTTCTCCCTGAGTGTACTGGGGTAGCTCAGACGTGGGTCCCAGAGCCTCCACACCACTGGAGTCAAGCTAGCCGGGCTGATGAGAGGTGTTACCTCGAAACCGGTCCGGTCCTCGGATGCTTGATTCTGGTCTGGGAAAGATATGGCTGTGTAGTTCGGACTGGACTGTACCCATGGGGCACAGGGTCAGAGCTGATTTGCATAAAGCCATTATCTAACCCAGGGTGGTGTGGAGTGCAAAAAACGATGGATTTAGGCCCAGATCCTTGTACTGGGGTGAATGTAAGACATTGATCTACATTCTGTCCATCAAATTGTTTTTTGTAATTTTCTCCTTGAGTGTACTGGGGTAGCTCAGACGTGGGTCCCAGAGCCTCCACACCACTGGAGTCAAGCTAGCCGGGCTGATGAGAGGTGTTACCTCGAAACCGGTCCGGCCCTCGGATGCTTGATTCCGGTCTGGGAAAGATATGGCTGTGTAGTTCGGACTGGACTGTTCCCATGGGGCACAGGGTCAGAGCTGATTTGCATAAAGCCATTATCTAACCCAGGGTGGTGTGGAGTGCAAAAAACGATGGATTTAGGCCCAGATCCTTGTACTGGGGTGAATGTAAGACATTGATCTACATTCTGTCCATCAAATTGTTTTTTGTAATTTTCTCCCTGAGTGTACTGGGGTAGCTCAGACATGGGTCCCAGAGCCTCCACACCACTGGAGTCAAGCTAGCCGGGCTGATGAGAGGTGTTACCTCGAAACCGGTCCGGTCCTCGGATGCTTGATTCCGGTCTGGGAAAGATATGGCTGTGTAGTTCGGACTGGACTGTTCCCATGGGGCACAGGGTCAGAGCTGATTTGCATAAAGCCATTATCTAACCCAGGGTGGTGTGGAGTGCAAAAAACGATGGATTTAGGCCCAGATCCTTGTACTGGGGTGAATGTAAGACATTGATCTACATTCTGTCCATCAAATTGTTTTTTGTAATTTTCTCCTTGAGTGTACTGGGGTAGCTCAGACGTGGGTCCCAGAGCCTCCACACCACTGGAGTCAAGCTAGCCGGGCTGATGAGAGGTGTTACCTCGAAACCGGTCCGGTCCTCGGATGCTTGATTCCGGTCTGGGAAAGATATGGCTGTGTAGTTCGGACTGGACTGTTCCCATGGGGCACAGGGTCAGAGCTGATTTGCATAACGCCATTATCTAACCCAGGGTGGTGTGGAGTGCAAAAAACGATGGATTTAGGCCCAGATCCTTGTACTGGGGTGAATGTAAGACATTGATCTACATTCTGTCCATCAAATTGTTTTTTGTAATTTTCTCCCTGAGTGTACTGGGGTAGCTCAGACGTGGGTCCCAGAGCCTCCACACCACTGGAGTCAAGCTAGCCGGGCTGATGAGAGGTGTTACCTCGAAACCGGTCCGGTCCTCGGATGCTTGATTCCGGTCTGGGAAAGATATGGCTGTGTAGTTCGGACTGGACTGTTCCCATGGGGCACAGGGTCAGAGCTGATTTGCATAAAGCCATTATCTAACCCAGGGTGGTGTGGAGTGCAAAAAACGATGGATTTAGGCCCAGATCCTTGTACTGGGGTGAATGTAAGACATTGATCTACATTCTGTCCATCAAATTGTTTTTTGTAATTTTCTCCTTGAGTGTACTGGGGTAGCTCAGACGTGGGTCCCAGAGCCTCCACACCACTGGAGTCAAGCTAGCCGGGCTGATGAGAGGTGTTACCTCGAAACCGGTCCGGTCCTCGGATGCTTGATTCCGGTCTGGGAAAGATATGGCTGTGTAGTTCGGACTGGACTGTTCCCATGGGGCACAGGGTCAGAGCTGATTTGCATAAAGCCATTATCTAACCCAGGGTGGTGTGGAGTGCAAAAAACGATGGATTTAGGCCCAGATCCTTGTACTGGGGTGAATGTAAGACATTGATCTACATTCTGTCCATCAAATTGTTTTTTGTCATTTTCTCCCTGAGTGTACTGGGGTAGCTCAGACGTGGGTCCCAGAGCCTCCACACCACTGGAGTCAAGCTAGCCGGGCTGATGAGAGGTGTTACCTCGAAACCGGTCCGGTCCTCGGATGCTTGATTCCGGTCTGGGAAAGATATGGCTGTGTAGTTCGGACTGGACTGTTCCCATGGGGCACAGGGTCAGAGCTGATTTGCATAAAGCCATTATCTAACCCAGGGTGGTGTGGAGTGCAAAAAACGATGGATTTAGGCCCAGATCCTTGTACTGGGGTGAATGTAAGACATTGATCTACATTCTGTCCATCAAATTGTTTTTTGTAATGTCCTCCGTACTATGGCGCAGGATCAGCCGGGGTTGAGTGGCAAGTTGCAGGACAGCACCTCCCCAAGGCATGACGACACCCCGCGCCAGACAGGCTGTAATGCTGAGCATTTCCACACAGTGTGGAGGAAAGCCCCCTCCTCCCTCTCGCAGCGCAAGCGTATGGGAGATGGTATAACTCCCATCTTCCGGAGGCGGCTATAATATATGCGGTGCAAGTATTGGAACTGGATGAGACTGTATCTAGAGGATACCGCGGCTCCCCGTGGACTAGCAATCACCTCCACCCAATCATCATCCGTCAAGTCTGGACTATCGTCATGCCAAGCCTTCCTCGTTTTATGTAGTGTTGTGGCGGAGTGTGTTGTCAGGGTCTGATATATTTGTCGTATTTTGTATGGGCTAAGATCGCACATGAGGAGGCGGCCCTCGAGTCGATGGAAGTCAGGGAGGTCAGCAAGATTTACAATTCAGGGGTGAAAGCGTGGCGTAGTTGCAGATATTTATAGAACTGGGTTTTATGGAGGTGAAACTCCTCCTGCAGCTGTTGGAAATATTTTAGAACAGTGCCTTGCATGATGTCTCCGAGCGTGGAGATACCAATTAAATCCCATTGGCGGAACCTCGTCAAGGCTGCCGCTTGGCATAGGTAGTTACCATGCCATAGGAGTGTCGCCTGTCAACCGCCCGTTCCATCCCATGCGTCGGACGGTGTACCGCCACAACCTGATCGTTGTTCAACATGCATGCGGCAAGAAGTCCAGTTTCTGTGTGCCATAGAGTAGGAGCAGGAGGGGGGACCTATCCATAGCCGCGTGCTCCACTGCGAATGCCGGGTCCGCAGGCGAGTTATACCACCAATCGTTTATGATCAGGAGGTGGCCTGCCACATAGTAGGAGTAGACGTAGTGGCTGCAATGCCCCCGCACCCGAACGCCCCCCCCAAGAAACCTATTATGAATAGCATTGATTTGCGCAAAACTCGCCTGTGGGATATGATATGGAAAGTTCTGCAAACGATAAAGCATCCTGGGGAGTGAGACCATTTTGAACGTGGCTGGCCAGCCATAAAGTGAGAGAGGGAGGGAAGACCTAATAGAGGTCTCCTCACGGAGGTTGGCGAGGAGCGGGTTGATATTGCGGGCAATGAAGTCTGCGGGCAAGGGGATACGGACAGAGCCAGATATTTAAAGCCCTGCGTAGCATGTTTCAATTGAGCCGCCCACGTAGTCCTGCCCTGGTGTCCACACACTGGGAATAACACAGATTTAGCAGGGTTAGTATGAAGCCCTGTATTTTGTCCGAAGACCCGAAGGATTTCCAGAATGCGTGGACCAAATATCCAGGGGTCTGTCATAAAAAACAATATATCGTCTGCATATAAAGCTATGCAGTCTGGGCCAATCAAAGCCTCTGAGCACCGTGTCGCTGCGGACCCATGCCGCTAGAGGCTCAACCGCGAGGGCGTAGAGGAGAGGGGACGGGGGTAGCCCTGGCGCCTACATCTGCCGATTAAAAGGAAAGGAGAGCGGTAACCAGCGATACAGACTGAGGCCAGTGGATCGGTATAGCGCAAGTGTACGTATGCTAAAAAGCATGGCTCTAAATTGACCACCTCTTGGAGTTGAAATCGGTTCTCCCAACTGACTGAGTCATAGGCCTTGTCTATGTCGGCCAGTTCTGAGGCTTTGGCCATAGCATTATGAACGCGGCAAATATTATGCCCGGTGTGGCATAAAGCTGGACTGGCCCAGGTGGACCTGGTGACGAATGCAGGACAGCACACGGTCCGCTAGAACTTTCTCCAGGACTTTAGATTCAAAGTTGATGAGCGATATTGGGCGATATGAGGACGGGACTTCTGGTGAGCGGCCGGGTTTCAAAAACAGCACTATTTCGGCTTGATGCCAGTCGAGGGGTAGTACCTATTGCTCTAGGGCCTCATGAATCATGCCCAACAAGTGTGGGCCAGTTTAGTTGCATGGTAGCGAAGAAATTCCATAGGGAGCCCATTGGATCCTGGGACCCGGCCTGGGTGCAATGCACACAACGCAGCCAACAGCTCTTCAACCGTGATGGGGACATCCAGTTGTTCTCGTATCTGATGAGAGAGTTGCTGGGGAGGAATTTCCCGCAGGAACTCCGCGATGATGTCGCCCAAGATCAGCTCCTGTCAGGCGTACAGTGTAGAGAAGTGGCGAGCGATTTCCTTGACCCCTGCCTCTGGAGAAGTATATAGGTCACCATCCCTACTCCTAATAGCTGGGACCCAGGCCAGGGCTTGTCGTGCCTGACAGTCTATGCAACATTTTGCAGGATTTGTCCCCCCACTGATAAATTCGATATTGTGATGCCAGCCATATTTCTTTTGCTTCCTCAGTAACGTGGCGATTTAGCTGTTCTTGTGCTAGGGATACATTTCTTTGGATATTCTGGGTGGGCTCGTCTGTGTATTGTGCCTCCAGGGAGGCGCACTGGGTCTCTAGGTCCACTCTCTGGCGGGACGTTTGTTTCTCATGGGTCCTATAATTGATGTCCACTCCTCTAATGGCGGGTTTCAGAGTTTCCCATAGGGTCGCTTTGGAGTGAGCGGAGTCCATGTTGAGCATGAGATACTCTTGGATCGCTGCATGGAGGCGTTCCTGATATTCGGGGACATGCAGGCACCACAGAAACATCCTCTATCTGAGCGGGGACCGTTGAGCTCCCGAGAGCAGCTTCACAGAGACTGGGGAGTGATCCGACAACCCTCTTAGGAGGTGCCCGGCCTGGGAAAATCTACGAATATAATTCCGGGGAGTGAACAAGTAGTCCAGGGGATACCGAGCCATGCACCGCAGAGAGATCTGTAAATCCTAACTCGGCCGGATGATATTTTCTCCAAATATCAACCCAGCCGAAGGTCTCCACCAGCTAGGACAATTTGGAAGGGCTAAGTGGGGCTGGAGCACCTGAGCTCGGTCTCCTGTCCAGTGGTGCCATAATATCATTCCAGTCCCCACCCTTGAGGGACAGGCCATCGGGTAGGTCGCCCCACAGTCTAGTCAGGGTTTCTGTAAACGTAGCCCGAGGTGCGGAGGAGCATACACACTACCAAATGTGATGGGCTCACCATAAAGTGTGCCCACCTGTCAGGAAGACATACCTGCCCCCAGGATCCAGCCAATGTTGCTGGTGAAGAAAGGGAACCCAACCATTCACTAGGATGGCAGTCCCACGGGAGCCCCTGGTGAAGCCTGCATGATCTACCTGGCGGAACCCGTATCGCTCCAGACAAGGGTTCTTAGTGCCGAGGAGATGTTTTCCTGCAGGAGCAAAATGTCAGTTCCGTACCATTTAGCTTGTCGTAAAATGGCCCCTTTCTTGACTTTATTAAGGAATCCTCCTACGTTCCACGTTACCACCGTCAGTTCGTCTAGAAAGGAGACCTGTGCTTGAGAAGCCATGGATTTAGTCTAAATCTAAACAAGGCGATATGCCGAGCGGGGAATGAGGAAAGTGTCTGCATATGTAAACAACTAAAAACCGAACAACATTACCCCAAAACCACCCCCCATGACCCTCCACACAATACTGCCAGAAACAAGGAGCATCTGTTGGGGTGAGGAGAACCCCAGGACCCCAACCCAAGATCCCAGAGACCCCCCCCAATGGATCCCACCCTCCCTGTAGTACATGAACCGCGGGTTAGTGACCTCACAGATCAGCCACCGTGTAGTGCAACTACCCCAACCTAGAGCAAACATTCAGGAAGTGTCCAGCCTGCAAGCATATATAATCACACATCCAAAGCATCAGTGATTGCAACTGTATCAGGTTGCTAGATCTGGGCTAGAAGAGCAACGGTCTGATCCAGAGCTATGACGTCGTTTGGACTTAGTCCTGCGTGGTCTGTTCCATTGCGAGCCCATTGAGAAGTACGATTCCAGCGGAGAGTGTGGCTTCAAGTGGACCCTCTTGTTAGCCCAGGTGAAGACTGCTTCAGGCGTATATAAAAAAAAAAATGTTTTGGAGTTAAAGACCACTCAAAGTCTAGCAGGATATAATAGCACGTAGGAGAGATTGAGGTTACGCAGCCACCTCTTTGCAGCTGTGGGGGATTGCCTTTGCTGTTGCACCAGATGGAAGTAATCTGGGAAAATCATGATGGGTCTGGAGTCCTAAATTATCTTATCTTTGTTCAACCTTGCGTATTACAGCACCGCATCCCTATCCGCATAATTTAGTACCTTGGCAATGACAGGTTGCAGGTTTTCTCCGGGTGGTGGTTTCCTCGTGAGCGCCCGGTGGGCCCTTTCGACCACAAAACAGGATGAGAGTTTATCTGCTGGCACGAGGTCTGTAAGCCAGGAGATGAGGAAGCGGTTCATGGAGCCTCCCTTGCAGCTCTGTGGAAAGCCCACGAAGCGGAGGTTGTTGGGTCTCGCACGGCCCTTTGCATCTTCATCGTGAGTGGAGAGTTCGTTAGTAATCACAGTCCATTTGTTAACCTGATGTTGGAGTGTCTGCACGTTATGTTCCACTGATGTTACCCGTGTCTCCGTCTCGGTGATGCGGTCCACAGCCTTTCTCAGGTCCTGTCGCAGGAACGGGACTTTGGTACCCACCGCCCCGATCTTGGCCTCCAATGTATCCCTGGCATTTGTAATGGCTGCCATCAGGGCCGCGTTATTAGGTACTGGGCCCAGTGGAGCACCCCCCGAAAGATGCAGTGAATTGGTCTAGGGTACTCTGCTTTGGGCCTGCAGCGCCAGGTTTGTCCTGACCCATCGTACTGCTGCCGGGGTGTTATGTTGTGTGGTTCCTAGGCAATACTTGGCCCGATAACGTGACCCTGCCCCACCGGGCAATCATCAGCCGCTGTAGGGGGGCTGGGGACACACCTCGGTCGGCCTTCACGGAATCCACCCACCTAGGCCGCAAGCTGCACCGGGACTAATCCAGCCACTTACACAACCGTCAGTGAGCAGCCAAGTAGGCCCCCTAGAGGGACCAGACTCGCCACCCACCAATACGCAGCAGAACCCTGACCCCCCTTCCGTACCAGGGAAGTAGCTCCTCCGACAGCACGAGGTCCAGGGCCCTATGTCATCTCAATGGCCTCCTGGCCTTCACATGAGTTCGACTCTCGGTAGCCCCGATCTCAGGATGTACACTAGAGCTGCAGGTCAACAACAAACCAGAACGGGGGGCACCAGGCGCCGGGGGGGAGGGCGACGGATGCTAGGCAAAGCCGAACAATAAGGTCCCAATCCAAGGCCCCAGCGCCAAGTCCCACCACAATCCCAAAGAGCCCAGGTGTCCTGCGCCCATGTGACCAGGCTGCGGCAGCTATAGTGGCCCCCAAACTCCACAGGTTAGCGATGATAGGGGAAGAAGTTTCACAACGGGAGCCCACGCTTCGGGCCCGTCCCAAAACGGCAGAGAGGCCCGGGCGGACCCTGCTCCACACGCAAAGTACTTATTTTAATATAATTTCTTTTTTAAAGGCACTCAAATTTGAAAAATCAGACACATTTTTAGCTGAAGAAATATTCAGAATTGCGAACGTAGCTAAGGTCATACGATCCCTGGCTGTATCACTGCCCTTTATACCACATTTCTGAGTACCAGGTTGCATGACCTCAATCACTTGGAGTATGTCATAAGCTGCACAGCCTTGGAAAATGACATGTAACACTGTACTCTGCACTTGTGTTCACTGTACCCATTCTGATCAAGTGTGATTGATCCTCAACATGGAGGGCCAGTTGTGAGTGCATTTTGTTCCTTTGTAGCTGGCGAGAGCTTATCGCTTCCCTCACAGATAGTCATTGTGCTTCTCTCCACAGCATGCCCAATGCACCATAAAGAGTAGTAGGTCACAACTACGCCCCATTCCATGCCCCCCATTTACTGACTGTCTGTGACGACGTACTTCAGGCTTTGACACACTTCAGGCTTCATGCCTGCCAGCTTCGCTACGTGACGCATCACTTCTGTCTCCCCAACCCATACAGGGATCATGCTGCGCTGGGCTCCTGCAGGCCATTCATTAGCCCTCTTAAACACGGACTGCAATATCCCGGCCAAGGTGGTGCTAGCCGATCATCTGGCACCATTAGTGCCGACATTGTTACACCCGGATCAGAACCTGGTTATTTACACTCTTAATACCTTGCTGAATCTGCATAGATTCTTCAGGATTCTGGAACAGGCCACAATTGGGTTGCATGGTACTGGACCTGGAGAAGACCCTTCCTCTTTGACGTTGTGCATTCCTGTGGCCTTGAGTATCGATTTATTTGCATGGTACAACTCCTTTATACTCTCCCATTGACACGAGTAAAGACTAGTGTCCTAATCTTTGAACCTATACCAATTACCAGAGGCGCATGCCAGGGCTCTTCTCTCTCCCCCCTACTATTCTCACTAGCCATTGAACCATTGCCTTTGGCACTGCAAGTTTGTAGTCACAACTGGGGATTCACACTGGGAGATGCACTGCACTCTATGTCCCTATATGCCGATGACATTTTGCTACATCTAAGGAACGTCACAGTGACACCAGATGTCGTAGCCTCCATTCTTAGGTCTCGTCTGGCGTTGCATCGCGCATGCTTTGCTCGCTCTGCTACGGCTTCTTGGAATCAATACGATTGCAGACGGGAACTTGAAGCCCCACTCCTCTTTTCCATTGGCTTGCGTCATTATTTAAGTTAAATGCTGGCACGTGATTGCAAATCGGGCTTTTTTTTGCTTACAGCCCTGTCCACTTTTAGGACAGCCCATCTGGACAGGCCGACGCCATGTTTGGCGTGACTTAGGAGGGTGTGCTGCTAGCCCTGTTTACGGGAAACTCTGGCTCCTTATTGGAAATCCTACCAGCTCCTCCCACCCCTTCCCCCCCATCCAAAAGCAAACTCCTCAGAGTTGCACTGTTCATTCTTCATGCATTGTGGAGCTGCAGGAAGCACCCCTTGGTTTTCACTGCCCCCTGTGCTCGGACACACAGAGGTGGAAAGAATTCCAATGCTTGTTTATTTTACTTCTATTCCTCCCTTGACAACAACATGCCAACAGCTTGTTCTTATTTCTCTGCCTCATTCATTCCGTCGCATAGACTCTGTGCCCCTCCTTTCTTTATTCTCTCGCTATTATCTCTCTTGTCCTAGGTCCATCTCTCCCTCCTAATCCATTCTCTCCCCTCTGCCTCTTGTCTTGGATCCCTTTAGTTTCTCAGGACTGTCATCACTGTACCACACCCGCATGGACCTTACTGCATTGTGCACCACCCGAGCCCGCGTCCCCCTGCACCTTACTGCCTTCGGCCCCCTCACTCTGCCCTCAGTATAGTATATTAAACTCATTTAACTTCAGCTCGCTAAGCAGCCCCCACCCACCACACTGCATTTCACTCCGGCGTACCAGACTTCACCCGCCCTGCCAGCGCGACAGCAGCCCTGCTCGGTGAAGCCCGTTGCACGGATCACCGTGCTGTTCTGGCACAGCCAACCCGAACACTACTGGCCCGCCCATGCTGAGCACTACCAGTGCCCCACCAGCAGCATCTTCAGGTCGCCGGCGTGGGGTGAAAGGGGCACGTTGGGGTGGAGGGTTACCGAGCGTCGTAGCTAGATGGATGGCTGGCACGGTGGTGGCTAGGACGCTGTGTAGGGCTACAGTGCCACTTTCTACTAAGCACAGTAAGGGGACTAAAATTAGATCATATGTCAGAATGTATGACCTGCGTTTTGGGCGCCCATGAGATTATGCCTGTCTGCGATTGCTGAACACTTTTGAGATTTCAATGTGATTGTTAAACCGTTATGAGATAGATTCGATCAATCAATCAATCAGTGGCACTTATTAAGCGCGCTACATACCCGTAGGGTTTCAAGGCGCTGGGGGGGGGGGGGGGGGGGGGGTGCCGCTACTGCTCGAACAGCCAGGTCTTCAGCTTCTTCCTGAAGGAGAGGTGGTCTTGGGTCAGGCGCAGGTCGGACGGGAGGGAGTTCCAGGTCTTGGCGGCCAGGTAGGAGAAGGACCTTCCTCCTGTGGTCGCTCTTCGGATGCGGGGGACGGCGGCGAGGGCGTGGTTGGCTGATCGGAGGTGGCGTTTGGGAGCGTAGAAGTTGACTCGGCTGTTGAGGTAGCTCGGGCCTTGGTCGTGTAGGGCTTTGTGTGCGTGGGTCAGGAGGCGGAAGGTGATTCTCTTGTTGACGGGGAGCCAGTGAAGGTCTCTCAGGTGTCCGGAGATGTGGCTGGATCGTGGGATGTCGAGGATAAGTCTGGCTGAGGCGTTTTGGATCCGCTGGAGTCTCTTCTGGAGCTTGACGGTGGTCCCGGCGTAGAGGGCGTTGCCGTAGTCCAGTCGGCTGGTGACGAGGGCCTGGGTGACGGTCTTCCTGGTCTCTGTGGGGATCCACCAGAAGATCTTCCGTAGCATGCGTAGGATGTTGAAGCACGCCGAGGAGACGCTGTTGACTTGCCTGGTCATGGCGAGGGAGGAGTCCAGGATGAAGCCCAGGTTTCGTGCATGGTCTGTCGGTTTGGGTGCGGTGCCCAGGGCGGGAGGCCACCAGGAGTCGTCCCAGGCGGAGGGTGAGGAGCCCAGGATGAGGACCTCCGTCTTGTCCGAGTTCAGTTTCAGGCGGCTGGTCGTCATCCACTCGGCTACCTCTCTCATCCCTTCGTGCAGGTTGGCTCTGGCGGCGGCGGGGTCGTTGGTCAGGGAGAGGATCAGCTGGGTGTCGTCGGCGTAGGAGATTATGCTGAGGTGGTGTTTGCGTACGATGGCCGCGAGGGGGCTCATGTAGACGTTGAAGAGGGTGGGGCTCAGTGATGATCCTTGGGGGACGCCGCAGATGACTTCGGAGGCCTCTGACTTGTACGGTGGTAGGCGGACTCTCTGTGTTCTTCCGTCGAGGAAGGAGGTGATCCATTCCAGCGCCTTGTCCTGGATTCCGATGTTGCTGAGGCGCCGTACTAGAGTGCGGTGGCAGACCGTGTCGAATGCTGCGGAGAGGTCTAGGAGGATGAGGGCCGCTGTTTCTCCATTGTCCATCAGGGCTCGGATGTCATCGGTGGCGGCGATGAGGGCGGTCTCGGTGCTGTGTTTGGCTCGGAATCCGGACTGTGAAGGGTCGAGGGATCCGTTCGTCTCGAGGAAGGCGGCCATCTGCTTGTTGACGGTCTTCTCGATGACTTTGGCTGGAAACGGGAGAAGCGAGATGGGGCGGTAGTTCTTGAGGTCGGTGGGGTCCGCTGTTGGTTTCTTGAGGAGAGCGCTGAGCTCGGCGTGTTTCCAGCCTTCAGGGAAGATGGCGGTGTCGAAGGAGGTGTTGATGATGTCTCGCAGGTGGGGTGCGATGACAGCGTCGGCTTTGTTGAAGACGTGGTGAGGGCAGGGGTCGGTCGGTGATCCGGAGTGGATGGAGTTCATCGTGCGGATGGTGTCTTCGGTGCTGATCGGGGTCCAGGCGTGGAGGGTGG
The DNA here is from genome assembly GCF_964263255.1 of Lissotriton vulgaris. NCBI lineage: Eukaryota > Metazoa > Chordata > Amphibia > Caudata > Salamandridae > Lissotriton > Lissotriton vulgaris. The sequence goes on along the minus strand of NC_141693.1, from coordinate 1,679,265,096 downwards.
TGTTGGGGGGGGGTGGCTGGTCGGTCGTGGTGTGCGTTGGTTGGTTGTTGAAGCTGCTGTGTATGCCCGCGATCTTGTTGTGGAAGTATGAGGCGAGGGAGTTGCAGAGGTCTTGCGATGGGGTGATGTCGTTGTTTCCTGCGCTGGGGTTGGAAAGCTCTTTCACGATGTTGAAGAGTTCCTTGCAGTTGTGTGCGTTGTTGTCCAGCCGGTCCTTGAATGCTGTTTTCTTGGCGGCGCGGATCAGCTGGTGGTGTTTCCGGGTGGCAAGTTTGTAGGAGGTCCTGTTGTTCGTTGTCGGTTCCCTTTTCCAGACTTTCTCTAGGGCTCGGCAGTTCTTCTTGGAGCACTTGAGTTCGTCGGTGAACCAAGGGGCCTTCTTGCTGCCGGGTCTGCTAGGCGGGGTCCTCAGTGGGGCGAGTTCGTCCGCGCAGTTGCTGATCCACTTCGTGAGGTAGTCGGCGGCCTGGCTGGGGTTCGCTGAGCTGGCAGGAGGGTGTTGGCTCAGGGAGGTGGCGAGTTGGTCTGCTGTGATCTTGTTCCAGCTTCTGCGGGCGGCCTGTTGCTGGTGTTGGTGGGTCGTCGTTCTCTTGAAGGTGAAGTGGATGCAGCTGTGGTCCGTCCATTGAAGCTCTGTGGCGTGGCTGAAGTCGATGTCTGTGCTGGATGAGAAGACGGCGTCGAGTGTGTGTCCGGCGAGGTGGGTGGGGGGGACACCAGTTGCTTGAGTCCCAGGTTGGCGAGGTTGTCGAGCAGGGTGCTGGTGTTGCGGTCGTTGTTGTTCTCCAGATGGAAATTGAGGTCTCCCAGGAGGATGTAGTCAGCGGAGGGGAGGGCATGCGGGCTGACGAAGTCGGCGATGTCCTCGCTGAATTGCGTGCGTGGTCCAGGGGGTCGGTAGATCAGGGTGCCTCTGAGGGTGGTGTTCGGGTTGGTGTGGATCTGGAAATGCAGGTGTTCGGCGCTGGTCAGGGTGTTGTCGATGCTGGTCGTGAGACGGATGGTGTTCCTGTGGATGATGGCGATGCCTCCTCCCATCTGGTTGGCGTTTCGGTCCCTCCGGACGATCTTGTAGCCCTCTGGGATAGCGATGGCGATGTCGGGAGCTGAAGAGGCGTTCATCCAGGTCTCCGTGAGGAAGGCAACGTCAGGGGCTGTGGCGTCTAGGAGGTTCCAGAGTTCGATGGCATGTCTGTGGACGGAGCGGGTGTTGAGCAGGATGCACTTGAGGTGGGTGCTGGTGGTGTTCGACTTGGCGGGTGCTGGTGCGGGGCAGGTCCGGTTGCAGGAGAACCTGCAGGCGTGGCAGCTGAAAGGTCCGTGGGTGCGTCTTGGAGTGGCTTGATGGCATTCTGGGAGTCGGCCGGTATTGAGAGCGGTGAGGGCGGCGGCGGAGTACGTCAGGCGGGTCGGTCGGGGTCTTCGTGGGCCAGGGGTCCTGGCACTGGGCGCGGTCCAGGCGCGGACGGGCGTAGACGGGCTTACCTTTGGCGCGCCTTCGGCGCACAAACGGCGCGCCCGCTGCGCGTGACCGCTGCGCGTGACCGCTGCGCGTTCGCACGGTCGCCATTTAAGGCGAAGTGCGCGGGTGGGCGGAGCAGCTGGGAGGCGGGAGCGGGGAGGGTTACAGAAGGCAAAAAGGGGCGGGGACAAGCGGCGTGGCGGGAAGGGAGGGCGGGGGGCGTCGAGGTAGGCGGACAACAAGGAAGGAGGGCAACACAGAAGAAAATACAATAAAATTACAAACAGGTATGACAGAACGCTAACAACAGGGAAAAAGGCAAGTTAATCCCTAGACAAGCACAATTACTCGACAAAACAAGGAAAAAACAAGGAAAACCACTCGCAGCGGCGGGAGCCGGCAGAGCGAGGCGGCAGCGAGGCAGAGGGCGGCAGGGGGCACACGCAGCAGCTGGTGGCCGTGCGGCGCGGGGGTGTCCCACAAGTGGTTCACACTCACCTGCGTCGCACGGTCGCCATTTAAGGCCAAGTGCGCGGGTGGGCGGAGCAGCTGGGAGGCGGGAGCGGGGAGGGTTACAGAAGGCAAAAAGGGGCGGGGACAAGCGGCGGTGGCGGGAAGGGAGGGCGGGGGGCGTCGAGGTAGGCGGACAACAAGGAAGGAGGGCAACACGGAAGAAAATACAATAAAATTACAAACAGGTATGACAGAACGCTAACAACAGGGAAAAAGGCAAGTTAATCCCTAGACAAGCACAATTACTCGACAAAACAAGGAAAAAACAAGGAAAACCACTCGCAGCGGCGGGAGCCGGCAGAGCGAGGCGGCAGCGAGGCAGAGGGCGGCAGGGGGCACACGCAGCAGCTGGTGGCCGTGCGGCGCGGGGGTGTCCCACAAGTGGTTCACACTCCCCTGCGTCGCACGGTCGCCATTTAAGGCCAAGTGCGCGGGTGGGCGGAGCAGCTGGGAGGCGGGAGAGGGGAGGGTTACAGAAGGCAAAAAGGGGCGGGGACAAGCGGCGGTGGCGGGAAGGGAGGGCGGGGGGCGTCGAGGTAGGCGGACAACAAGGAAGGAGGGCAACACGGAAGAAAATACAATAAAATTACAAACAGGTATGACAGAACGCTAACAACAGGGAAAAAGGCAAGTTAATCCCTAGACAAGCACAATTACTCGACAAAACAAGGAAAAAACAAGGAAAACCACTCGCAGCGGCGGGAGCCGGCAGAGCGAGGCGGCAGCGAGGCGGCAGCGAGGCAGAGGGCGGCAGGGGGCACACGCAGCAGCTGGTGGCCGTGCGGCGCGGGGGTGTCCCACAAGTGGGTCACCCCCACTCGATGTCTGACATTGTTAGGCATCTCTGAGACACATCTCTCTCCATGACTGTTGAAAGTGTTTTCATAAATGTCTCTTTTGCTCTCGAATGTTTCTTAGTCTGAGGGATGTTTAATCTAATGAGTCAAAGTGCTTTGTAATGTATAACCTGCCTACGGATATGGTATTATTCTATGTGTTTGCTCTAAAAAAATGTAAAGAAATTTCAGGTGTCAGAATTTGCAAACACGTGCACCTTTAATCTGCGCGGAAACACTTTAACATTTTCTTGACCTGTGGTTAATGATCGCAGTCAGTACTTTTTTATAGCCCTCTTACACCCTTTCTCTGTCGTTGTGCGTGGAGCAGGACAGACACGGTTTCCATCTCTGCCCCGCTGTACACCCACCGGGCCATGATGCCTCTAAATCGAGGCCAAGAGCCGAATCAAGTTTACTTAAAAGCATCAGCAGGGGAAGGGAGCTGGTGCGTGTCGAGTGTCTAATCATTCTCCTTCCCTAATCTTAAACACTGCTCTTTTCCTGCTACTGCTATGCTTTAAATCACAAACATACACAAAATAATACAAAGCTATAATACAATACCATTAGCAAAGCAAATGGCTTTCACTTAAACAAAGGCGAGACCTTTTGCATTTCCAATGCTTGTTGATAACGGTGTTGTTTTTCGCTTACCAAAAATATTCACCGAATGCGCCAGCGCTCTCATTACTGGGGACATCACATGGAGGGCTGATTACATCAGTAGCTGAACTGACCTCTTGGCATGCCTCTGGACTCCATACACTCGGAGGTATGCTTATTGGGTTTACGCCTACATGATAAACAAGCATTGGCATAGCCAATAGGTCTCGCTTTTGGGACCTTATAAGTATTTAGTTATGCAGCACAATATTCTTGGTGCAACAATATCAACAAAAAAGCGAGATCTATTGGCTATGCCAATGCTTGGTAAAGCTTGACATTCCCATGGGACCACAAGACAAGCCACCGACGGCTCACACACCTCAAGTTGTGAGACAGATGAGCTTAAAGTTCATTCTACCACACACCTTTGTTACGGCCATCTCAACCACAGTAATATGAGATCCTTGGTTATCATGCACTTTTAAATTCTCTGTTCGCTGTATTACCTATGAAGCTGATCGATTAATTGCGACTCTAGGTAACAAAGTAATTGTACAGATGTGAACTACAGAACAAAAGTCAGTCGTACTAACACACACACGTGGGGGTTATTTTTCCACTGTCCTCTCTTGTAGAACAAACACTCTGCCTCACTACAATATACATGATTCAGAGGCATGTCAGTTTTAGCAATTCTTCCATTAGACACTACTTGTTCTTTGCATTACAAATTGGCACAGTTCAGATATTGTCTCAGATGCATGATGCTCATCCCGATTAAAAAAAATAAAAGTTTCCAAAACAAACTCTGTGAAAGGTGGGAATGTCAAACCCGCAAGAATGTTGCAACTACTCACATCTGTAGATGGAAGGTCTGTGAACTCGAAAGTTGACTCACTGCTGTTTGCACTTTTTCTTTTTGCTAATTCAAAGGTATGACCAACTCCATGCTGAATCCCTTTTCAGTTATACAAGCATATAATCATATCAGACCAGACAAAAAACGTTATGTGCCACAGACTCAACTTTTGGGAGTCCACGCAAAGCATGACATTCTACTACAATCCAGTTACCAAAGGCTCATATCAGTACAACGTAAACACAAATTTGACTGCACCCGGTAGGAAAACAAGTCTCAGAGCCAAACGTGTATAAAGTGATGCAGAAACAGTAGCTGAAACTTCAAACCAATAAATGAATCATATTTAGAAACCTATATAGTTACTACTGTATTTACCGTGTCTCCAGGGGTCTTTTGGTTCCACAGCACCAAAAACAAAGTCGTCGTCTGAGGGGAAAGTTACCGGCTTTGGCCCATTCTTGTTTTTACCATTTTCATCTTCGGATGCTGGGGACAAAAGAACAGACCTTTGCCCCGGCATTTCCTTTCCATTGGTTGGTCGGAAGCAGATCCAAGGTAGGGCATTGGTCTCAAGGCTTAGATTCTGTCCATGTACTTGGCTCCCTGTGCCACCAGGATCTGATCCAGAAATACTCATTCCAGACTTGTCCGAGCCTAAATCAATTGAGTAGGTAGCATCCGCACACTCGTTCAGGGAGTGCTCTTCAGGGCCGTGTGAATGACTTAAAGGTGGAGAGCATTGCTGAGGCTAAAACATACTTCTGCAGAACAGTGAGGACAGGTCACTCCCAGTATGAGGCGATATGGATGGTGCACGTGAAAGAAACCTCAATGTGGTTGGGGGAAGATGGGCAGTGGTACAATCCAAACACAGTTACAGGATGCCAAGGTTAGAGCTACAAAACATCATAGGTATATATTAATGGTTGGAGAATGAAGCACTAGTTAATGTGACGTTTGGGGGGAGGAGGGGGTTGAGCTAGTGCAAACATTATGTAGTCTGAGTTAAAGTGAAAGCAAACTGCACGTTCAGGGGATTAAATAGTGTTGGAATTAAAGCAAAGTATTGGAAACTAGTGAAGTCAAATTGGGGGAAGGGAGGTAGAAGAGACTAACCAGTGGGCAGATGTGTGCAGTGAGTAAGTCGCAGGACAGTAATGGGTACTCTTGACAAGTGGGTACTTTGAGAGTCGAAGACTGGTGGTTGGTAGGATGGCAGGCCCTAGTCAAGAAGGCAGGTGCACGTCCCTACCTTTGGTAACTAGGGCTAGTAGCAGGTGTCTTTGGCTTGAGACATTTCTTCCCGAGAGGCCGTCCAAGCAGCCTGTAAGCGAGACTGCCCTATATTACCCGCCTTCTATGCCATGACTTGAGCAGCAGCTTACCGGTACTCTTTATCGGTGTACACCACAAACTGGGTTGTAGATAAGTAGGGGGCCTGCGTCTCCTCGACTAGGGGTAGCAGCATCCGGCATCCTCCAAAGCTTGCTCTGCTTGCAGCCACAACACAACGTGTGACCAATCTGCCAATAGTATTTGTGAAATTGTTTACAAGACAGTAAAATCGTAAAAAAGGTAAACATAGTCGTCGTGTGAGACTTGGCCTCCATCTTGAAACTGAGACTTTGTAGTTTATTTGTATAAGAAAACAGTACCCAACTCCGAAAAGAAAAACAGAATAGAAACCAAATGACCAGTTATGTGATAAAAGAGGATGTCAGTCTTTCTGTGGCCTAAAACTTGTCCTAATTTTTGAGGGTTTACAGTTGAGGATTACAGACTAATTTTATTACAATTTGATAACGGTCAAGAGTGAAAATTTTGTTATGTCCCTACGTTGTAAACAGGCGCACGCGTTCTTCGGATGCGCTGGACTGTGGCGAGCGAGAGGTCAACGGAGCGTAGCTGGCGGTTGGGGATGTAGAAGGAGAGCCGTCTGTTGAGGTAGGCTGGGCCGGTCTTGTGGAGTGCCTTGTGTGCGTGGGTGAGGAGCTTGAAGGATATCCTCTTGTTGAAGGGGAGCCAGTGCAGGTTTCTCAGGTGGGGGGGTGATGTGGCCGTGGCGTGGTACTTCGAGGATCAGTCGTGCAGAGGCGTTTTGGATGCGTTTTAGTCATTTGATGAGCTTGGTCGGGGCTCCCGCGTAGAGGGCGTTTCCATAATCCAGTCTGCTGCTGATGAGGGCCTGGGTGACTGTCTTTCTTGTATCTGTCAGAATACATCTGTAGATCTTGCGGACCATGCAGAGGGTGTTGAAGCAGGAGGAGGAGACGGCGTTGCCTTGCTTGGTCATTGAGAGCGTTGAGTCGAGGATGATTCCCAGGTTGCGTGCGTGGTCGGTGGGTGTCGGAGCTTCCCCCAGTGCCGTCGGCCACCAGGAGTCGTCCCAGGCTGAAGGGTTGGAACCGAGGATGAGGACCTCCGTCTTGTCCGTGTTCAGCTTCAGATGGCTGGTCTTCATCCAGTCAGCGATTGCCTTCACTCCTTCATGGAGGTTGGCTTTGGTGGTGATGGGGTCCTTGGTGAGGGAGAGGATCAGCTGAGTGTCGTCGGCGTAGGAGATTATGTTGAGGTTGTGCTGTTGGGTTACGTGTGCGAGCGGGGCCATGTAAATGTTGAACAGCGTTGGGCTGAGGGAGGATCCCTGGGGTACGCCGCAGATGATCTTGGAGGCTTTGGAACGGAATGGGGGAGGCGGACGCTCTGGGTGGGAGAGGTGGGGGGAGTGCACCCGCGCGCGGTAAACATCAAAAGGAAATGGCCTCGCGGCAAGAAGTAGACAAGTGGGGGGAGTGCACGCGCGCCAAGTGAAAGTCAGATGGCAGCTGGGCACGTCCCGGCAAAAGTAGCACTTTTAAAAGCCAGCTACTAAATATCTCGCGAGACCAGCTCATGTGCTGGCTCTAGCGAGACCTAAAAACACAGAGCCACAGACAGATTTCTCGACCTACGTCATTTACTGGCAAATACGTCTCCGTACACTTAAATGGAAATCCCCCACACCACCCACATCCAAGGCTTGGGTGTTTGGTGAATGCCTGGGCCCATGCAGAAAGTATCACCTTACACAGAGAAGAGGCATTGGGACTATACTAATGCCCCTTACCCAGCACCTGGGACACTACGCAGACAGCCGCCGTGCCACTAACAGTGATCCTCTCATCTAATATCCGCAGGCATCGGAGATCACACTGCTCCACACACTAACCTTACTCAGCACCCAGTCTTGCTGAGTGAGCCATGACCTTCCCAGGTATTTTCATCCTAGTCGTCATGTCATGAAATAGAGCTTAGAGAACCGTTTATGGTTACACAGGCTAGGTGCGACATAGTTCACAGTTAACATGTTTATTCACTCTGAAAATTCAATAGTACTTTAACATGCCTGCTTCCGTAATGTGTGGAAGAGTCCAAATCATACGTGTTGCAGAACTGTTCCTAAAATAGTAAACTGTCTTTCTGCTATTTGAGAACTTTAAAGAAGATTTTACTGTTTTTGCCCAATGGAACTTCAATATGGTGGTGGACGCCTTTATAAACTTCAAGGCATGAATGTGGTAACACACCATATGCTGGTCTTCCTCTGTACCAGATAACTAGACTCCAGAAAGTGCCCAATGCATTTGGAAAACGTATTCTAGTCTGTTATATTTCCTTTTTTTAATTTTAGGAGCATTAATTGATTTAGTGTTACAAATTAGTGCTCTTTCTAGTGTTTTAATGTTTTTATAATCTCGGTCCAAGTATCATCAGCATAAGATTGTGAACTGTGATCCACCCACACCTTCGGATCAATGAAAGACTTTGCTTTGGTTAATTGTGGCCACTGTAGAGCACATCTGGCCTTGCTGCTAGTGTTTTTGAAATGAATTAATATTCTGGGTGTCCTTCAGCTACAGCGACGGGCCAGAAGGTAGATAAATGTTAGCTGACTGTTTTTTTAATCAAGATGTGGGCAATAGGAAATTTATTTTTATCTGTATGTTTGGAAAGTGAAGGAGGAGGGCTAACATCTCTCATCTTGACTTAATTTGAGCTTCACTCAATTGTGCCTGCCGCGGTGCCTATCTGGCTCCACCTCAAGTGTTTAGGAATTTACTTGACATTCCAACAATAACCAATTGATAAACTATTAGCCCTGGGTTCAGTAACAGTGTGCTGTCCATCGTAAAGTGCTCCAACACCTCTTTAGGGCTAGTAAGTGGTATATAAATGCAATTACTTTATAATACAATGTAAGAAATAAGCCACAGGTTCAGGCGTTTATCTTAATTAGACTGTGAAGCCTCTTGAATGAGGATGACTTGCTACGTAAGTGATGTCTGTAAACTACAAAGTATGTACTTCCTCGTTGCAGCACTAAATAATTGTTATGGTACTATTTGTGAAACAGCTCACAGTTTTCTGTCACAGATTTATCACATGCTAGATTGCACCCCCTTCTGTTCTGATTTGCAAGGGAGCAGCTGCATCCTTGTGCTATATTTTTCTAACTGTGGCTTTGGTTCTCCAAATGCATTTATTTTGCAAATATGTTCCTCGAGCTTTTAACACTCTAAGAAGTTTAAAGTGGTGAGAGGGCTTAATCCTTCAGGAATAGCCTCTCTTCCAATTGACGCACGCGTAATTTTTACATCTACTGTTTAACAATACGTAAATAATTTACTCAAGCAATATGATCACAGATCGTGAATACACATAGTTATTTATATAGTTACGCAGATTGCGAACAGGCTTTGGAAGAATGCCTGCCACACATTCATCAGCATTGGACCATTGTCCGGGCCCTTCACAATGGTTTCATACAATATGTACCCGCTCCTAACCCTGCAATTTCTTCATCGTCTTCTTTGTTCATCTCTTACCTTCCTCCGCTCGCTCAACGTCTTTTTGCCGCTGTACTCCCTCCCCATCTCACGTCTTATCCCTTATTTTGCCCACTTAGGCAGCCATCTCACACATCATCTCTAGTCCCTTATTTCCTTTCCTACACTTCTCCTCTTACTGTATCCTACTCTTTCACCCTTTTACTCTGTTCTCTCTCTCTTGTGCTTAACTCTCTCTCTCACACTGACTCTCTCTCTCTCTCACACTGACTATCTCTCTCCCTCTCACTGACTATCACTCTGTCTCACTGACTGACTGACTCTCACTAACTGACTGACTGCCCCTCTCGCTGACTGACTGATTCACGGTCTGACTCACTGACTTTGACTGACTGAGTCACTGACAGACTCTCTCACTGACTGACTCGCTCCCTCTCACTAACTGACTCTCTCTCACTGACTGACTCTCTCACTGACTGACTGACTAACTCTCACTCCCTCTCACTGACTGACTCTCTCACTCTCTCCCTGACTGACTGACTCTCTGACTGACTGACTGACTCTCTCACTGACTGACTGACTAACTAACTGACTCTCTGACTGACTGACTCTCTCACTGACTCTTATACAGGTACTATTTCCCAACCTTCACCCTCTCTCCTTAATTTGATTTCATTCTCTTCTTTGAACTGTCCCCTCTTTTTTTACCTCGCCATCCACTCTTTTTTGGTCTCTCCTCCTCTTCCTTCCCTTCCATCCCTTCCATCTCATGTACCATACTCTGACGCTCTTCTGCTGTTAACTACTGTCTACTTTACCCTCTTTTGCAGTCCTCTCTCCTCCATTTTTAGGTCGAGCCTAGCGCAGCACACAAGTGCTGCTCTATGGGAGGCTTCATATAATTACTCAAAACTTGTCTGTGTGGGTCTGACTCCCCTCAAGCATTTGGTTGGCTGTGTCAATTTGAAATAGTAGGCTGCAAATGGCTAAAGGCGGGCGCATGTCCCACCTTTTTTGCAAATGTTCACTCCAATAGCGTTTTGCTCTCGGGAGCGAGTAGTGGCGCGCAGGTGGAAGCTGCATTCCTCCTGGGTCACGTGCTTTCGCTTTTGCTCGTTATCTGAGCAGTGACCTCTGCGTGACTCTTGCCCTAATTTGACCAAGGAAACATGAGCAGGGCACCTCGAGGCGTTTTATTTCACTGCTCGCACTACACAAGGAAACTGTTGCGTTTTAAGTGCTTCCGTACATTTACTGTGTTTATTCGTTTTTATCTATATCTAATATTTATCTTTTAGTTATAGCGCTTTGGAATTAATTTGTGGACTACCCGTTTCTAATTGTAACTTGGTTTTCCCACTGTATATGACAGCACAACACTGCTTCCCAGGTGTAGTGGGATTTGTTTCTTCTTCGGTTCTTAAGCAATATTACTGGTTTGCCTGGGGTTAGTTACAATGAGACTCCAAGTTGCACGGAGACTATTAAGTTATGCTCCATATATCTTGTTTGTGACGCTGCGCCGTTCTGTGACCCAGAGAGTCCAGCCCAGGTCTTCCACTCTCTCACTGTCTCTCTCTCTCATTGACTGACGGTCTCTCTCTCACTGACTAACTCTCTCACACTGACTCTCTCTCTCTCTCACTCTCTCTCTCTCACTCTGACTATCTCACTCTCTCTTACTGACTGACTCTCTCCCTCTCACTGACTCTCACTCTGTCTCACTGACTGACTGACTCTCACTAACTGACTGACTCTCACTAACTGACTGACTGCCTCTCTCGCTGACTGACTGACTCACTGTCTGACTCACTGACTCTGACTGACTGAGTCACTGACTGACTCGCTCCCTCTCTCCCTCTCACTAACTGACTCTCTCTCACTGACTGACTAACTCTCACTCCCTCTCACTGACTGACTCTCTTACTCTCTCCCTGACTGACTCTCTCACTGACTCTCTGACTCTCTGACTCTCTGACTGACTGACTGTCTCTCTGACTGACTGACTGACTGACTAACTAACTGACTCTCTGACTGACTGACTCTCTCACTGACTGTTATACAGGTACTATTTCCCAACATTCACCCTCCCAACCTATGCCCCCGCAAAACAAAACGAAACCATAACAAGCAGCCATTGGGACAGGCAGATAGAAGTTGCCAGCATTGAAAGGACACAAAAAAATCAAGACATTATTTATTGTTAATACTTTTTTTTTAATATGGTCGTTCAGTTGTACATAATGCTTTCTTGGTCATAAATATGGTAACAAAAATGCTTCTGACACTTCTTTTTTTATAACTTTTCAGCATGCTGCAGGCGTCTGTACAGCACAGCTTAAAGACATGGGCAAAGTCAATATCTCTGGCTAAACACTTATAAGGTCCCAAAGGCGAGATCTATTGGCTATGCCAATGCTTGTTCTACATTCTCTTTCCCACCTGCATTTTAAGGTCGATCCTGTGATAGCACATACGCTGCATTTGTACGCCTTGTGAGACGTATTATTAACAATAAAGGGTATGGAGCTAGCCCATTGCTTACCTCTTGTTTGCTTCAGACTCACCCTTCTTTGCTGCCTCCAATTTGGTCCGCCTAGGCCAAACGTCACTAAACTACCTTTCGGTGTGGCACAAAGCACAGATTGAATCCGCTTAATTAGTGTTTGTCTGCTGTTCGCGCTATGATTGATATACTATTATTTCTCCTCCTTCTCTGTGTTGTTGCCCCATCTTTTACTGCCTCCCACACCCTTTCTTTGTATTGTATTGTAATTGCATTTATATAGCGCTTACTACCCCTGATGAGGCGTCAAAGCGCTTTTCGGCGAGTAGCACGCTACTCCGGGACCCACAGAGGACTAGTGTTGAATTCAATAGTGAAACATGCAAGTACATTTTAAGTGGTGGATAGGTTAGTCAGTTATTTGGATTTGGACTGATAGCAGAAGGATAGAGGAGGAAAAAAGGTTTGTCATTATATAGCGCTTGTTAGCCCTGATGGGGTGTTGAAGTACGCTATTCAGGAAGCCCATAAAGGATTAGTGGTGAATTAATATGGTGAAATATGAAAGTCATTTCAGTGGTGGATATTAGTCAGTTATTTGGAGTGGGATGGATATCGGAGGGATAAAAGGGGAAGAAAGGTTTGCATTCATATAGAATTTGTTACCCCTGATGGATGTTGAAGCGCTTTTCTGGCGAGTAGCATGCCACTCCGGAACCCATAAAGGATTAGTGTTGAAAATTAGTATAATAAAATATGAAGTAATTTGAGTAGTGGATAGGTTATTCAGTTATTTGGGTAGAGAAGGGTAGGTGGCAGGATAGAAGAGGAAAAGAGGTTTGTATTTATAACGCACTCGCTACCCCGTATGGGATTTTGAAGTGCAAGTAGCACGCTACTCTGGAGCCCATAAGGATTAGTGTTGAATTAGTATGGTGAAACATGAAAGTAATTTTAGTGGTGGATATGTTAGTCAGTTATTTAGATCGAGAAGGGTTGGAGAGGGGTAGAAAATGGAAAAGGTTTGCATTTATATAGTGCTTGTACCCTGATGGGGTGTTGAGACCCTTTATTGGCGAGTAGCATACTACTATGTAACCCATAAAGGATTAGTGGTGAATTAGCATATTTGAATATGGAATTTGAGAAGTGAACATGTTAGTCTGTTAATTTTGATTGAAAAGGATAGTTGAGGGATAAAAGAGTGAAGGATGATTATTTTTTTTTTTTAGGTCTTAGCAGTGGGAGGAGGCTTTTGGTTGAGTAAAAATGAGTTTTAAAGGGGAGGAGTCAGAGGGAAGAGTTTAGAAATGTTTGTTTTAGGGGATCGGTATAGTAAAAAAGGTGTCGGATGATGCAAGGAGGGGTAGAGTAGGAGAGAGTCTAGAAAGGTTTTTTTGGGGATCATAGTAGTGGTATGGGGTTTGGGATAAATGAGAGAGTGGATGTAGAGGATATATTGATAGATGTATAGTATGAGAGATAAGGTAGTGCATTGGAAAGAGTAGCAGAAAGAAGTTTGAGATGAGTCAGAAGGTAGGGCTAGAAGATATATTGAGAGAAGAATAGGCTGAGAAATCGGGCAGTGCATTGGAAATGCTAAATTAGAAGAAAGTGATAAATATATCGATCCATAACATTGAGGTATATAGATACATAAAGGAGGTAAGTATATGTAGATTAAAGATATTGATAGAGGCACAGGCAATAGGGTAGTGCATTGGATATGCGTTTTCAGGAGAAAAGTAACAGACACACAGATCCATGTACATGGAAGGTACATAGATAGATGCACAATGGAAGTATTTACATGTCGACCAAAGATGATTTTTATTTATTTATTAATTAATTTATTTATTATTAATATAAAAAAAATCCCCTCTCAACAACATAATTATTTTACTTGTTTATACAAAGCAATACACAAAGATAGGTACATATCTATAGGGAAAACAAATGTTTATATACAGAGGGATATGCTGCAAATTTCTGTTTGCGTATGGTGCTTATGTGGAGAAGAGCCAATTCTTGAGTAGTTTTCTGAAGATAAGGTGGTTGTCGGTGGACCTTATGTTGGGATGTAAAGAGTTCCATAGTTTGGCTGCTTGAACAGAGAAGGATGTGCCACCCATGTTTTTTTCTTGTATCTTGGGATTTTGAGGCTAGATGCTCCTTTAGAGCGGAGGTTCCTTTGTTGAATGTGTTTCGTGATTTTATTCCTGATGAAGAGCGGTCCAATTCCATGTATTGATTTGTGGGTGATACAAAACAGCTTGAACGTGGATCTTCTGGCAACCGGTAACCAATGCAGGGCTTTCAAGGCAGGTGAGATGTGATCTCGCGGTTTGATATGCAAGAGTAGTCTGGCAGCCGAGTTCTGAATCCGTTGTAGTCTTTTCATGGTTCTTAAAGGTGATCCGTGGTAGAGGCTATTGGCGTAATCGAGTTTGGACAGAACAAGGGAGATGGTAGCTTGGACCTTGTGTGGAAATCCCAAATGAGGCAAAATTTGTCGCAGGGTTTTTAAAGCTTGATCTTGCTAATTTGTCCACTTGGGCATTCATCGACAGCTTGGAGTCTATGGAGAAGTGTGGCTCAATGATTAGAGCGGCAGACCCTGAGGCAGAGGTCTAGCCCGGGACCAGGGTTCAATTCCCCGCCTCGGCGGGTCTTGGGCTCAAAATTCCACGGACCTGATAATGCTCATCTCGGCACCTATTCCAATCATGGAGTCCCACTCTGCAACTCTGGGCAATAGCTTGCTTAATCTCCACAACGCTAAGGATGCCTGGCCTCCACCTTGGGGGTGCCCAGGAGTGGACCCCTCACAGGGAAAGCCAGGATGGGTTCCACAGAATATTCGTACAAGCGCCTTGAGGCCCTTGCGGGTGAGTAGTGCGCTATACAAGTATCAATTTACATTTATGGTCATTCCGAGGTTTCTTACTTCCATCAATACTTTAGTTGGTGATCCCAGTTCATTAGGCCATGCGGCAAGCGGGTTGTAATGTTTCCAATCGCCACACGTGAGTATTTCAGTTTTTGAAGCATTCAATTTGAGAAGGCTCCAAGTCATCCACTCATCCACGGCTCTGAGGCTGCTGAAAATTGGTTATTTTCCAATGTCTTTGGTGCATCCCAGTTGCAGGAGTATTTGAGTGTCATCTGCATAGTTATAGCACGTGAGGTGAAATTTATTAATTAGTACTGGTAATGACTTCATGTAGATGTACGTTTGGACGAGAAAGGTGGTGTATGGATGACATTAGTTCTGTTTCGAAGGTAGGACGCGATCCAGTCTAGAGCAGTTCCCTCTATGCCGGCTTCATAGAGTCTTTGTTTCAGAGTGTCATGGTCAACCGTGTTAAAGGCAGCTGAGAGGTCCAAGAGGAGTAGTGCAGCAACCCCGTTGCGGTCAACTGTATTCTTCAGGTCATCCCAGATGGCAAGGAGGGCAGATTCAGGCCCTCTTCGCGGACAGAATCCTGTTTGGAAGTCCGAAAGTATGTCATTCTCTTCAATGAATTGTGACATCCGGGCGAACGCTGCTCTTTCTATCAGTTTGCCCAGGAAAGGTCTATTTGTAATGGGTCTGTAGTTGTCAGGGTTCAGGGGGTCCAAGTTTGTTTTCTTCAGTAAAGGGCGTATGTGTGATTTTTTTAGTTCTTCTGGAAATATTCCGGCAGTGAAGGAATAGTTGATGATGCTTCTTACTGGAGTGGCAGCAGAGGTGGTTAAAAGAATCGTTTTGAAAGGGGTCAGAAGAGCTGCCGGCAGGCCTGCTTGCCTTGACTAGGTCCATAAATTCATCGTGTGAGATGTGTTGGAAGGAACGGAGAGGCTTGGTTAGAGTATTCTTGAATTGTTATTTGTACAAGGTTTAGTGCTGGTGCTTTGTGACTGTTTGAAGTACGAGTCCAACTTGTCTGCTTTGTCCGTGTAATGATTTGCCAGTTTGTCTGTGAAATCTTGAGTAACAGGATGAGTTCCTTCTAGGCAATTTGGTTTACGAAATTCATTGAGTAATTTATAGAATTCTTTATTTGCACATTTTAGCGTTTTGAATTCTGTCTGAATAGTACCTTTTCTTAGCTTTTTTGATAGCCGATTTGTATAATCTGTTAGTTTTCTGTAGGTGAAGTTTGTCTTGTTTGGCGTTTGTTTTGAGCCAGGGATGTTGCAGCTTTCTAATTTGTTGTTTTATGTCTTTTATTTCTATGTTTCTCCAAGGCGTTTTTTTTTGGTCTCGCCTACCGATGCAGCGCATGCGCTGCACGCGTAGGAGAGACTTAAAGTCACCGGGTAGCTAGCGAAGTGGGACAGGAGAGGTGCACAAGCTTGCCAAACACATAGGAGACAATGGCTGCTCGCGCGCTTTAGGAGACACACTCTATGAACGTGCGCGTCTCTTCGAGCACTGTAGGAGACGCGCTGTGAACGCGCGCGCCTCTTCTCGCGAGCGCCTGTTCTCGCGCCCCACCACGCTTTCACTTTCGCTCACGCTCGCGGCTTGCTTTATTCAGCCGGGGCTCTCAAGGGCCAGGCTGAAAACCCCTAATCTGCGACAAAGGTAAGTGTGAAAGTTTTTCACTGCCAACTTCTTAAAGGTTCCTGGCAGGGGGCGCCTTATATGTGCCACCTCTGCAGTAGGTCTAACAGCGAGCAATGCTTTGCTGCACAAGTAAAGTGACATTTGTGAAAAGCTCACGGCTGTAAGGCACTCTTTCTGAGCTGCCATGGCAGCGACGCGCTAGCAGGGCGAGGCGCCTTATCTTCAAGTTCAGCTGGGCTGCGTTATCTGAGACGTACCACTGTGGGCTTCGCCATAACGGGAACACAATGTGTTTTCCAGATGTGACGCATGCAATCTGAGGCCTGGTGTCTGACTTAGACATAGTGAGCTATGCATTCCTGCAGTAGTGTTTCCGGGTATCTGACAGGCTCTATTGATGCGATGTCATGTGCCTGACTGGAGATTGTGGCTGTACAATGTCACATGATGCGGGTTACGGATGTCTGGCTGTAGATTGTGGTTTATCGAAGAGGGTGTACCGAGTCTGGAGTACATTGTGGGTGGGGGTAACTCGCAGCACACCGCCCCCCCAACCCCTCCATACAATCTTAGCAACACAAATAACAATGGGCTAGATGTAGGTAATCACAAATTACGATTCTTAAATACCGAATTTTACTGATTCAGTATTTAAGAATCGGTAATTGTGATGTAGGAAATAATTCGGTAAATATTACTGATTCGGTAAGATCATAAGGAATCACCTACCCTTTCATTCCTATGAGCCTGGAGGCCCATAGGAATGAATGGGAAGCCATTCACTGTTACCGATTCGGTAAATACTGAAACGGTAATAGGGGGAGCATATCCAAGGGTGGCAGGGTGTCACATTGACACCCTGTTGCACCCCTGAATGGTGCATGTGTGCACATGTGGCGCACATACATCTGCCACATGGCACTTTTAAAAATGCACAAAATTGCTTTTTAAAAGGTATTCAGTATTTACCACCAACCTTTAGTTGGTTGCAAATAACGAATCCTTAAACCAAGAAAGTACTCACTTGAGTGCTCCCTACATATGATTTAAGGATTCGGTAATTTACTGATTCCTTAAATTAAGGAATCAGTATTTTACCGATTCCTTAATTTAAGGAATCAGTAAATTACCGAATCCTTAAATCCAGCCTCCTACATCTCAAAGGGCTAAATACCGGTCGGTAACGGCAAATTTACCGATTTTCGGCCGTTACCGACCGGTATTAGCCCACCTACATCTAGCCCAATGTTTCTTCCTGCGCCACGTGTCACACCCATCCAGGTTTGTGTTTCAGGAACAAAGGTGTGAATATTTTTAACACCTGTTTCTGTGCTGTTCACAGCCCTCCAATGTCTGTCGAGTCAGTAATATTTGGGTGAGAGCAGACACATACAACAGAAAGCCAAAGTGTGTGTGTGTGATGTATGCATCGGCGCTCTTATCGATATATCCTCTAAAAAACGAGAAATGTGGCAGTATTATTATAATTATGAATCGTTTAAAAAAAGCTATTTTCAGTATCTAAAAATTCAAAATACCACATCGGCCCCATCCCACGCACATAGATTACACACCAAGGTGATGTGGGGTCTGTTCCAACGACAGAGACACAAACCCAACAGGCTGAAGGCACACTCGTTTGTACATTTCACCACAACCCCGAATTAGCATTTCAGGGTTTTTACTTTTTAGACAGTTATGTGATATGTTTATTTGGGCGCTGATAGTATGAAAGTTGCTTGTTTTTCCAAACAAGAAAACTTAATTTTTTTTAAACAGAAACTGAAACCCTGCATGTGCTGTCTCTATACACAGCACATACAATATTTCAGTGTGTACTTTCAGTAATCATGCCAGGCACTACAAACAGCATATTTCGGCTACAGAGGTCGACTGTTTTGAAATGCTGTCTGCAGGGTTCAGGGGCTCCCGCTGTCACTGGGGGTCAGACCTTCTTTACATGTCATGCACAAGACACTTCAAAGGGCGTGACGAAGAGTCAGCATCATGTATGACGTCTGTGGTTCATCACAATTACGTCACACGCTCAATAACATGAAACCACCTTGGAATTTGGGCTTTGAAACCGCTGCTTTTATGAGGAAATAAAATCTACCCATGCGTCACACCCCCTCTCTGTAAATAAGCACAGGCGTGTACTTACATGTATGTGCATTACATTATTATAAACATTCCATCTTAGGCACGGGCACACATCTGCATGAGTACTGATGTGCGCCATTGAGGAGGTAGCTAGGGGGATAAAGATGAAGAGTTTCGGGGCAATAGGGCAAATAGGATGATTGATAATGGGATAAGGCAATGGGCATACTGGTGTAAGCTTGAGGGCCCGCGTGAGTGTCATTGAGAGATGAGGGCTTTGGTCTTGAGCACACAGCAGAATGTACACTGTTATGTACCATGCATGCTTTGAGGCGGAGGCATTAATACTGCACATTCACAATAATACTCGTCAGTCTTATTCATCTATGATGTCTCAATCCTAACAGGATCCTATACTTTATTCTTCCTATGACAACCAGATCGTGTGTGGCTCTGTGTGTGTGTGTGTGTGTTGCTCTGCGTGTGTGTTGCTCTGCGTGTGTGTGGCTCTGCGTGTGTGTGGCTCTGTGTGTGGCTCTGTGTGTGTGTGTGTGGCTCTGTGTGTGTGTGGCTCTGTGTGTGTGTGTGGCTCTGTGTGTGTGTGTGGCTCTGTGTGTGTGTGTGGCGCTGTGTGTGTGTGTGTGTTTTTGAAACATAAGTAAAACGCGTTGTTATTTGCAATGTCAATAGCTCAAATTCGTGTAAATACGCAACCTATTGCATTGCAATTCCAATAGGTCTCGCGTTTGCGAGGGATTAAGCTATTGGCATTGTAAATGAAAATGATTTTTATTTATCTGTTTTCAAAACCAACACATAAATAAAAATGTTGTCATTTACAATGCCAATAGCTCTAACTTTTGCAAAGGCGAGACCGTTGCATTGTAAATGCTTGTTTCTTTTGTTCTGTTGTGTGGTTTTGAGTAGTATCAGGATGTCAAAAGCTTCCTGTAGCCATTCATATAGATTTTGAACAGAATTTATTGTTTCCAGATTTGTACTTGATGTTAGTTGAGTTTCTAAGTGTTCCAAATTGAGTTTGTTCCACACTGAGTTTGGATATAAGGTAGTTTAGGTGAGTTGCTTAGTGTTGTTTTATGTTGGAAAGCAAGCAAGTGGTGGTCTGACCATGTAACTAGAGTTGTAGTTTGAAAGGTAACAAGTTCAGTATTAGCAAAAATGACATCTAGGATATGTCCAGCGGTGTGTGTCGGTGTGTGGAAAATCTGATGCAGGTACAGTGCGTCTAGGCCAGTGATTATTGTTTTTGGATGGGTCATATTGTTGTTGCTCCCACCCTCCTCCCCGCACTTCCCTTCTGTTGCTCCTCCCAGCAGTTTTTTTTACATATTGCACATCAGTGTGGGCTGCTGTTGCAACCTGGCTAAAAAAACAATCTATGATTCAGTCAACGCTGGCCGCTTCATATCACTTTTTAGGTCTCGCTTGGTGTTAGCAGCGCATGCGCTGCTCTCGCCATGCGAGGGCTTTTGCAATCAATACGTTTCGAAAAGGGTGCTTTAAGCCACGCCTTTCTTTTTGATTGGCGTGTGTCAGCTTTTATTTTAAACGCTGGAGCGTGATTTGTTAATTGGGCTTACTTGTTCCCGCCTTGTCCGCTTTTACTAAGGCCCATCTCGACAGGCCGATGCCATCTTTGTGACGTATGAGGACTTCTAATTAGGAATGTGTTTGGTTTCCGTCATTCCGACATGCTGATGCCATCTTTGTGATGTATGAGGACTTTTAATAAGGAATCTGGTTGCTTTTCGTTCAGCGTTTACTGGGATGTTAGTAACATTAGCATCGCTATGTAGAGGACGGCACAAAGGTATTTTTATTGGGGTGTGGCATGCTTGTTCCTTTTATCTTGGGTACAATTCTTTGCCTGCTGCTGCTGGGACACCCTCAACACACCTCCCTCGCATTCTCAAACAAGATAAGCCCCCTGCGCGAGCCTCCCTTTGCATAAGCAAATTTAGCATATTGTGCTTCAAACAAGAGGCAATTTAATCCTTCCTTGATGAAGAACAGTAGAACAGCTTTCAATCAAATCTGAAGAATAAAGTGAGGAGGAGGCGCTGCCTGTGACTGCGCTCGGTCGCTCGCACCAACAAAGGGAAATGATGCTAAGTGGATCCCTCATATTCTCTACAGAAATGACACCACCACCAATATTAATGAATCGCTGCGCCTACTGTCGCAGTGTATTTGAGAAGGATAGCGACACAGCTTTTTCGCCACGTAGGGCTTCTCTAATGTGCACTTTGTTTTCACTTGACGCACGGATCCGACTCACTTAAGGCACTTTCCTTGTTCCTTGCGTGAATTAGAGGAACTTATCGCCCTATGCAATTACAGGTTTGTGCTTTCAAATGCATTATTCAGTCAGCTCCACCCTCTTGTTTATATCACAGTAATTCTGTGCTGCTGTGTGGCTTCAAAAAGCAGAGCTAAGTTTTAGGGCAGGCACAAAAAACAAAAATCCATCTCTGATATCTAAATTTTCGAGGGTACATCCTGGAGTGCGTTTTGTTGCCAGTAAAGTACACATTGGTGTTTTCAAAGTGTATTGCTAGGGCATTGTGCCATCAAGGTCAGATTCTAAGAAGGTTCCTTTCCAGTAAAGGTTGCGAAAAAATATTGAGCAATAGTATTAACGTCTTTAGCAGGAGTCATATGATTTAGAACTATGCCGATATGTTTAATATCTACTAATTTAATAACTACTAATGGCCTTATTATTACCACCTCCTACGTGATGCCCTGTTATGCTGTAGTCTACTGTGATGCTGAGTTTCTTGTTGGGTTGCTCTCGATGTATTACATTGCTTGGCCACCCAGCCGTTACTGGTAGGGTAGTTCGCCAGCAGTTCCAAGTCTCTCGGGGATAATTCCCATTTAAATTACCAGGCTACAAGTTGGGGTATTTTTGTTCCAGGGTGGGTAACATGTCACAGGTAGGGGGTTTGGCGTGGAATGGGAGGGACGGGATGGTTTAAATTGTTGACACTTTTGTGCTGTTTACCCCCAGCTAGGCCTATTAGTCATTGTCACTCAGCTTAGCATAAGCAGATGAATGTGGTGAGGCCGCGGCCTACCAACATGTTTAGAAAATTTAAGGGCAGATTTGGCATCTGTGAAGTAATGTGATTTCCCTTCAAATGAAACACTGAGTTTGGCTGGGTATATGAGTGCATAAGGCACGCCCGCCTGTTGGAGAATGCATTTGGCTTCTAAAAGTCATGGCGGGCAGCCTGAACCAAGGGAGTGAAGTCAGGGTTAAACAAAATGTTGTTACCTTGATGACGTATGACCCGCACGCCCGAGCAAGGCGTAGGATCGCTTCCCGGTCCCGATAGTTCAGCAGGCGTGCCACTATGGGAAATGGAGTAGCACCCATCGGCGGCCTGGGACTGAGAGAACGGTGGGCCAGCTCAGCTATGAATACTTTAGATAGGTCGGGCCAAAAAGTTCACGCAGTAGTGATTCCACAAAGTCCTCCATCCTGGATATTGCAGTGGTCTCCGGAATGCCAGTTATGCAGAGATTGTTCCGTCTAGAGCGGGCCTCCAGATATTCATTCTTAGCCTTGATGATTTTTAAGACTTTCTCCATTTGTATTAAGTGTTCTTTGAAATCCGCCTGGTACTTCGGAGCCTCTGTTTTCAAGCTGGCCCAGCCTGGTTTTGTGCGTATCAAGCCGCTGTTTGACATACATGATCTAGGTGAGACGTTATCAGTGTGTGTGTTTGAGTTTAAAATATTTGTTAAGCGCGCGTACACCGAGCGGTTTCATGGCGCTGATTGAACTGAACCCCTGAAGCTTCAGGAACGGGAGGAAAGAAGAGGGGGGAATTTAGGAGGGAAAAGCCTGAGTGAAGAGAAAAGTCTTTAAAGCTTTGCGAAAAAGTGAGTATTGAGGACAGGATCTCAGATGATCAGGGAGGGAGTTCCAGAAAGTGGGGGCGAGAGCGGAGAATTTGGATCCACCCCACTTTTTACGCTTGAAACGGGGGACTTGGAGGAGATGTTGGGTAGAGGAACGCAGCTCCCTGGAGGGAACGTAGAGATGAATTTCGGAAGTGATGAAGGCAGGGGCTGATCCAACCCGAGCGTTGAAGATGATACATCCTAGTTTGAACTGGGCGTGTTCGCGGATGGGGAGCCAGTGTAGAGTCTTGAGAAGAGGGGTGACATGGTGGGACTTGGGTAGGTTAAAAACCAGCCTGGCCGCCTGGTTTTGTACTAATTGAAGGCGACGCAAACTGTACGCGGGCATGCCACAATAAAGGGCATTGCCGTAGTCCAGGCGGGAGATCACCATGGCAAGAACTATACGTTTGAGAGCTGAATAGGAGAAAAACCGGGAGACTTTACGGATGGTGCGGACGGAGTGGAAAGATGAGGACACCACCGAACTGACCTGGGAGTGAAGTGAGAATCTAGTTTAAATCCAAGGGTTTTTACAGCGGGAGATGGGGTGGGTGGAGAGCCCAAGGAAGGAGGCCAGAAGAAGGGGTCCAGGGTCTGGAGCAACCACCAGTCAGCACCAACTCCGTTTTATCGGGGTTGAGCTTCAGGTGGTTGTGGTTCATCCAGTCCCGGATAAAGGTCATGGTAGATTGGAAATTGACTATAGACTGTGGGGAAGGAGATGGGGGGAAGATCAGCTGGAGGTCGTCCGCGTAATTAAAGACAGAGACCTCCAGCTGTTGGAGAGCAAAGATGAGGGGGGCGATGTACAGGTTGAATAGTAGCGGGGACAGCGAGGAGCCCTGGGGGACCCCGCATTTGACCGCCTGGAAGTCTGCTGCAAAGTCTCCCAGGTGCACCGCTTGGGAGCGGCCGCTCAGAAAGGAGGACAGCCAGACCAGGGCAACGCCTTC
Organism: Lissotriton vulgaris; assembly: GCF_964263255.1. NCBI lineage: Eukaryota > Metazoa > Chordata > Amphibia > Caudata > Salamandridae > Lissotriton > Lissotriton vulgaris. The sequence continues at coordinate 1,679,241,938 of NC_141693.1, read as the reverse complement.
GATGCCCGCCACCCTGACACGGGATAATAAGATGGAGTGGTAAACCGTGTCAAAGGCGGCGGAGAGATCGAGGAGAACCAGGGCCTGGGGGAGATTGTTGTCCATGCCCTCTCTGAGGGTGTCCAAAACCGAGAGGGCCACGGACTCGGTTGAGTGCGATGGACGGAACCCTGCCTGCCTAGGGGCCAATATCTTGTTTTCCTCCACAAAAGTGCTGAGCGTCTTGGTTACGTGGCGCTCTAGGACTTTCGGCAGAAATGGAAGGAGGGAAATGGGGCGATAGTTGACGAGTGAGGTGGAGTCCGCTCCAGGTTTTTTTAGAATGGGTAGGATGACAGCTGTTTTGAGGGAGGGAATTATGGTGCCTTGAGATAGTGAACTGTTCAGGAGGGTAAGGGGGGGTGAAGTACAGACCGAGTAGATCTGTTTCAGGATGGGTGCAGGACAGGGATCGAGGGGAGAGCCAGACTTGATCATCGGTAGAATGGAAAGGAAAGAGTTTTCTGTAAGAGGTGGAAATGAATCAAGATGAGCTGAGTTGGGGGGGGCATAGGGGAATTACAAAGGAGGGGGAGGGCGGAGGAATATTGGCTTTGGTGATGGAGATTTTGTCTAGAAAAAAAGTGTTGAGGGAGTTGCAGAGGTGCTGGGATGGGGAAGGTTTCAAGGAAGCCCTATCGGAGTAAGCGAGATCGTGAACGATGGTAAAAATTTCTTTGGCCTGATTCTCTGCGGCTAAGATTTTAGAAGAAAAATAAGCTTTCTTGGTTGCTAGGATGGATTTTTTGTACTGGGTCAGAAGCGAGATATACTGTTTCCTTAGAATTGGGCAGTAGGCTTGCCTCCATGAGCGTTCTGCTCGCCGGTGATTGAGTTTTAGATCTTTAAGATCCTGATTGAACCAGCGATTGGCTTCATTGGTGCGTTTTGAAGAAACACGTCTGAGGGGGGCTACTAGGTCGCAGCCCGAGCAGAGCCAGGAGTTGATGGAGACTGCTTGCTCAAGGGAGGAAAGCCCATGGAGATCAGGGCAGGAATCAGAAAGAGAGGTGGCCAGGGAGGTCACATCTACACGATTCCAGGAGCGTGCCCAGATGTTTTTGGGAAGGGGGGCTTACTGGATGAGCGAGTAGGTAGTAGAAAGGAGATAAGAAAATGGTCAGACCAGGTGCAAGGGGAAATAGTCAAGGACGAAACTGGGCAGTTGAGAGACCAGATTTGGTCCAGGATGTGGCCTTTACAATGGGTAGGGTGGTGCACAGCTGGCAGGAAGTCAAGAGAGAGAAGGGACTCAGAAAATTCCTTCGATGTTGAACATTCGGCCGGATCTGAGGGCCAGAAGTTGAAATCTCCTAGTATGAGAATAGCTGAGTTGTTGACTGCTAGGGTAGCTACCAGGTCAAGGAAGGTCGGGAGAAAGAGTTGGGGGGAGGAGGGAGGACGATACAGCAGCACACAAGTGAGTGGGGTGCTGAAAGAAAGTGAGGGGGCGACCAAGTAATCCGAGGATCCAATTGGGGAGTAAGTTAGGGATTGGAAGACAATGTCTTTGCGGGTAATGAGGGCAACGCCACCGCCTGGTTTGCCAGGGGGGCGGTCGGCGCGAAGTGCGTAATAGGAAGCCGGAAGAGTGGCTAGTAGAGAACGAAGTGAGTTCTCGCAGAACCAAGTTTCTGTAAGAAACAGTAAGTCGGGTTTGTGCGAGTCCAGTAATGTGAAGGTCATATTTGGATTCTATATTTTTAAAGCTGGACTTCACATCTCTAAGGATCGCATGTAGGTCTTCGACCCGCAGAGCTATCTCTTTCTGGTTAGTTTACCAGGGTCAGATTCCGCTCCGTGGTCCAATTGGCGAGTGAGCCTTTTGTTTTTTCGAAGGAGAGCTTCGATTGTTTTGTGTCATGCTTTACCACCTTGGGCCAGTTGTAACGTGTACCATAGTGCAATTGGGAGACAAGCCTGCAGAGTCTCCAGACCCACGGCACAGTACAGTGGGTATGCGCCTTCTAATGTCAAAATGGATGAAGGAGAACTTCAGTTGGGATATGATGCAGCCCTGCCACTCCCCGCCTTTTGTTCTCCGCAAGGGGCACGTGCAGGCTCAGGGACCCGACCGGGGGCCGGCAGGTAGAGCGGCCAGACAACAAGCAGGCCAAGCAACAATGGAATCGAAGGGCTTTGCTTTCGAATAATAATGGCTAGTCAAAATGCCCACTATGTCCTCCAAACACAGTATAGCTGAGAGCAGGAGCGTAGGAGCAGCTGCCCCAGTCCGTCGGCCCATTATTTTTATGCAAATTAAGGCTCAATTAGCAACTTAGTGGAATCCCTGTTATCCAATAAAGTAACAAGCACGCCTGGAACGCTTTCATTACATTGCAGTACTATTACAACGACTGCATTGTTTGTACTTAATGCATTTACATCGCAAGTCATTACAATGACGTGCTGTAGGGGACGCTGATGTATTGGAAAAGAATTCCAACACCTTCCCTACGGTTGCTCAAACTGCAGCAGGAATAGTAAAAATTACTATTCCTAAGTCCAGCGTGCCCCCTACTGCAAGTCGTTGTACTGACTTGTGATGTAAAGGCATTGCGTACTAACACAGTTGTTGTAACAACTGTGTTGTAAAAGCACGAGTTGTGATACATTGCGTTGTAATGTGCTATATTCTCCAGAACAGGTTCCCAGAGCCTTGATATGTACATAACATACGTAGCTAGGATCATCTGTCCATTCAAGCCACTGCGCTCCTCAATGATTTCTATCTCCCACGGGAATTTCGGATCCAGGCGCACCCTCGCTCAGGTCCCAGTCCCAGCCGCCTTCTCTCGGTCTGCAGCACCAACCAGGACACAGGTCTATCCTCTCTCAACAGCCTTTTGCAAGGGTCGTTGCAAAGGAGCGCGTCTCAGCTGGACCAACAGCCAAGTAGACCAGTGGGGTCGGGGCACTCACCTCAGCGCCGGGCTTGCCTCATCTTTTGCCATGGCTCAGCCGCACAGCCGCCGCAGCGTCAGTCCTGTGGTTAGCCCGGGCAGCCTGCCTAGGCCCCAGCCACACGCTTTGTCTAGGGATCAACTGTTTCCAGGTCAGGCCGCCTACAGCGCAGCCCCGCGGCAATCAGGCTCCAAGGTTAAGGTCAACCAATGTCCATCCGGGTCTCCCCTCTGGGCGTCAAGCCCCCAACAGGCCTGCGGGCATGCCACCCCTCTCCGCACCCGACACCAGTCGGGCGCACACCAGGCAAATCACTCTCAAGCAGAACCACAAGGTAGTACAATAAGCTGCCTCTTCAGATTTCTTGTGGATTGCTCAGTTTTGGGCGGATTGATGTTGGATATAAGCTCCGCCAGCAGAGCCCTCTCAAAGAGCGGCCATCTTGCTGCTTGGTAAAGCCACAACCCGCTTAAATGGTACTCAAACTATCTAGCCAGTATTGCTGAGGACCACCAGCCAGTCTTCAGGTATACTTTTTTGCAGACAAGGTGGTAGATTTTTTTGTGTATTGCTCCTTGTTTACCTTTCATAATTTAATATTTTAATTTCTTAATTCCCAACAACATGTAGATGGGCACAAGCTGTTTTAATGTAACTTTTGTAGCTCTGTCCTTTGAGTTGAAGCAGGCGACTAAGAACAGGTTTCCTAGGCGCCTGGAATTTTTGAGTATACAATAAATATGCTTGCTGAAAAGTACTGTATTATATTTTTACACTTTATAGTTTTAGCTTTCATTTTTATGTTGAATAAACATTGAATAAACTGTGTGTGCATTGACATTCCAAAGTTGTCTTTATGCTTCACTAGATTGGTAAACCTATTGTGTGTGCTGTATGATACCATGAGATTATCAGGATGCTTCACTCTGTGGTTCATAAGCAACAATGTACATGCAGCTCATCCTCTGTCAAGTAGCAAGCACGAGAAATTTAAAGAAATGACAATATGCCAATTTCTTAGTTTGCCAAAGTCTCTGTCTGTTCCTCCCCTCCGCTACTAGCACTGAATGGGCAACCTCCAATGCAGTTGCCATATTGATAAACATAAATGTATTCAGTTTTGGGTTTGTTCTTGTAGCTCCATTTAAAGGTCTGTTCTACAGACCGCTTTAGTTGTCTGTCACAGACCTGTTGCTTCCAATACCTTGCATACACTTAGTTGTGGCTTTGGGTCAACCTGCTGCTCATTATTGGATGGCTTTGTTGTCTATCTCAGGTCTGTGCTCTTGGTTCTCTTCCATTCCTTCCTATTTCTATGCCCGTGACTGGGCATCTGAGTTAGACCAAGAAGTTGACTCCCTTGACGTGCTGCTTGATCCCTGGTAGCTACACACACCTACTTGGAGATCCAGCATCTCCGCTTGAGTCTTCACTCAACATCTGACCCAGAAGAAGTTTGAAGATCATTTCCCAGCAGACACTCATCTGGGATGACAGTGGACACAGTTAACTTCTTCCGGCCAGTAACCCCTTCCCACTCCAAGTTCACCATAGCCATTGGCTGAAACTTTACCTAATTGCTAGCATTGACTACCTCTTGTAGGATATCTGTGGTTTATCTGGTCTGTATCCCTCAAAGCCACTACGTTAGTGCTGTTGATGTTTGGCGATTGCTGGTAATTCACCATGCTGGGAGATAAGACAGTCATGGTCTCAATGTCTACCCCTCCCATGGACAGTAAATTGACTTCAATATACCCCTTTGTTTCTTGTTGTTCGCACATCTCCATCCCAGTACCTACATTAGCAATCGCTTAGGACTACCAATTTATGGGGAAGGGTGGATAGTTAGAACAAATAGGATCTCCTCTCCTGTGCTCAGACTGCTGACAGTCTAGTACACCCCATCATTAGAAGTGTCAACATTCGTTCCCTTGTACCGCCTCCACTCCGTTTGAACTTGGATGTGTTTCTGGCTCCCCCTCTTTAGCAGACTTTTGGATCCCTTTACAGAACTCGTTTTTGTGTCTTTATTGCTCCCCTCATCCCCTTTTTTCCCTGTTGGGGGTGGGAGCAGGGCCTTACCCCCTTTCTTTTGATGACTCCTCTCTGGACATCTTGGACACCCTAGTGCATATTCAGTCATCAGCTTTCTGGGGATGGACAGCTTAGAGACTACTAGATGCTGGTGTAATTACTCTGAAGTACAATTAGTTAAAATACAGTCCTTTAAAATGACATTGTACAACCTATATTAGCTTTTAACTTCATTGCTCTTCAACCAATCCTCTAGTGCCTTTATTGATACATCTACAATCCACCTAGGACTTCTGGGTGTCCCTAAACTTTTCTGTACTCCTTTGACGTAAGATCAAACATTTCCACTAGGGAATCCTCCAGATGGGTAGAAGACTTCACTACCTTCTCCTCTATTTGTCAGAAACCTATCCCTTCTAGTGACTGGAATTCGTTCCCACCAGTGGTCGAAGTGGGTGGGAGTGGAGGTGCACAATGTGCCAATACTTCTTTAATTTAAGGAAAAGAGTTCCCCTACTTTCTGTGAAAAGACAACCGTACCGGGACGGTTAATTCAGAGAACTGAAATGCTTAAGGTGCAGGGTAAGGCAGGGGGTCTCCTGTTCTGTGAAACAGAAGGCAGGCTGCCAGCTAAACAAACCTTCTTGCCAGGGTGCCTGCTTACTTGAAAAACATTTAAAAGTGCGGAGCGAGTCAATCTGCACATGTAAAATCAGCATGGAAGCTAGTATTGGCTTTAAATAATAGAATTACTTGACACTTCCTGATGACACAGATTTATTCTTTTTGAGTGCTACTGGAAATGAGTTACCAGCTGAGCTGTTAAGTGTAGGCTTTTAAAAGGGGCTTAACTGAGGCCCTTGCACCACAGGGGCTTATATTAATCCCTTACTATTCTCCACTGCTTCAACCAGGATTCAATTAGGTGGCTGTCTGGTTAATAGAAGTTTCATAAAGTAGGATAATGCATTTCCCACTGATTAACTTGACTTGCATTCATTTTTCGTTTAAGCTGCACGTAATTTGATATGTAGTTACCTGGAAATAGGACCAAAAAAAGTTATAGTATATTTTCTTTTTTTAGCCATGCCTCCGTCCCTATTCTGCACAGCATCACAGTTTGCTTACTTTTTGATGCACTAAGTCCGCTGGTTCTTACAATAAGGATCTCCAGTGTTATCAGCCCACCTTACTCATCCTAAGAGCTTTCTCAAGGAAGGCTAACCACTTGTTTGTATCCTCCCTAACAACAAAATTTGGCCGAATTCTTTTGGGCAACCTAGGGTCATGCGCCTCCCTTATAGGTACCTCTTGTTTGCGGTAACCGTCTCGCTTGGGCTTCAGGCCCACTCTGGCCCTGTTTTCTTACAGAACCAGCTTCTTCTCCCTTAGGGCCACCCTGCTTTCCTCCAGTGAGAGCTGTGCCAACTCAGCCTTGAGCTCCTGGTTGACTGAGCTCCCTTCACTGCAAGCTATGGCTGGGGCCCTTACAGTGTTATGTTGGGACAATGCGTCCTCCTCATCACCCTTCTCAACAGGAATGTTGTTGTCATATCCCTCGGTGGCTTTTGCAGGTTCAGAGGTGGTTTTGGGTAACCTGGCTTGTGCAAAAGCCCAGAGGTCCTTCTGACAATCAACTTTGGTGTCCCTGCTGCCTATTTTGAGATTCCTTTCTTTGTATAAGGCTTTCAGTCCCCACAGGTACAGGTTGTGCAGGCTATCCTAGCTCCATGGTCCTGTTAACTCTTGATAGGGGAAAAAATTGGAATGAAAAACAACTTAGTAAAAATTAAAATAATCACAGTAATAGGCCCAATTAAAATCAAAAATAATTATTGCTAGGGGGACAATTTAGGGATTTTTTAATACATTCGCTTACTAGTGGAGTGGCACTGCTAAGCAAAGGTTCTGGATCCCACCATTGAAACACAAATGTGAGTTAGTTGCGGTGGTTGGGAGACCTCACCAAGTAATAATGTCACTATTCTGTATCCGGTCTAGTTGTGTGTCTTTAAATCAAACTACAGCTCAGTCCTGGATAGCAGTTGCACGGAGTAGTGCGGCTTAACTGATACAAAAACAAGTGTAAAGTATTTATCAGTACGAGAACAGTCAATAAGTAAGAAATACCACAGAATAAAAATTCCACTCCAATTTATATAATTTGTTTTTGAATAGACACCTAATAGACAAAAATCAGATGAAGGGAATCAGTTCTGAGTTTTTCAAGATTTTCTTAGATCCCTGCTTTTCACTCTAGAAAGTTTTAAAAGTGTTTCAAAAGGTTTTGTAACCCTGCATTTGACTCTTAGCAGTAAGTAGTCTATGAGCCTCGAATGTGCTGGTCCGGTAAAAAGTCAAAGTTTCAGCCCAACCGCAATAGATGTTGAGGTTGAATGTGCACCCCGGGTTGCTCCCGGTCAAGATTTTACCTTTGCACTTGTACTCTGTGCCCTAGAATATTATCTTTTCCCTTTGGCTTGCAAATTGCAATTCTGTGGGGAGTAAGAGTGCCCTCTAGCATAAGCACCATGACCTAAGAGGCACCTCTTGGGGCTAGGATTTGATCTCACAAACTATCCCAACGGAGTTCAGGACACGTTTAATGGCTGCTGCTCAGGTGGGCCATTTGCAGGTGCATTCTTCTTTAGTATCCCTGAAGCTTAACAGGAGGCTAGCCAACTAGCCTTTAGAGTCCACAGATTGGTCCTTGGCACAAGTGGGAGCAGGTACAGCCCTTGGGGTCTTGCAGGATCCTTAGTGCTGCCTTCCTTTCTGAGGTCCACTGGTTCAGCAGGTGCAGTCCTTCTGCCCTTTTCGAGTCCAGCAGTTTGCTCAGTCTGGAAGCCATGGGTGCCATTTTTATTCCAGTTTTGAGTTTGTGGGTAGGGAGAACTAACTAACCAATTGGGGCAAAATGGCAACCCTATCCACTCTTGCACCGCGTCCAGTGGGGTTGGCACCAAACAATCCCACAGAGCACCCCTTTGCCCGAATCCTAGATGTCTCCCAGCCTGTCTGTCTCAAGAAAGGACAGGGCAGGCTATAGTGTGTCTTACATTTGCCTATCAGAGGGGGCTACCTCCTTGAAGCTGGGACATCTGTGGTCACACATGTCCGGAAAATCCTGTCCGGAGGAAATCACACATGGTCCTACCAACAAGCTTTTAGGTCCCTTTCTTGGTGAGCCGTTCACACCTCCTGGCAGGAGGGTAGCAGGCATCTGGTGACAACTACTCTAGTTAATCAGCAACAGCAAATAGTATCTAGAGGCAAGGAAGTGGTGATTTTCTAAGCCATCTTTATGTTAAAAGTTACTGTAAATCTTACACCATGGCACAGAGCAGACAGGCTTAATCTAGGGCAGTATGTTAAGTATCTATGCAGTACTATAACAATGACAAAGTCAAAATAAATCTCAAGCTGAATTATGAAAGTAGAGTAAATTTAATAAATAAAATAACACAAATTCAAAAAGGGGACCTGAAAACATGAATTTTTAAAGGTTTAAGTAGGAATAGCTCCAAGAAGCATAAAGAGCCAATGATAGTCAATGGTCACTGTAGACTGGAACGTAAGCTCATTTTTGACACTGACTGTGATAGAGCAAAGGTCTGGTACAGCAACCAGGATAGTCCAGGTCAAAGTTTTACTATTGGACTTAGACCTATAAGTCCCAATCTTCCACAGGACTTCATTTCTAAAATCCCCCTAGAACCTCAGGGGAAGCACTTGGAGACTTTCAGGGTGTCTGACAGGACCTGGCATGGAACTGGCTGGCCTCTGTTACAACTGGTCAGCTGGGCAGTTGCAGGAAAAGGCCTGTTGTAGCTTGTTGTGTCCATAGGAAGTTAGTCCATTCTGTGCTTTGGGTACACTAGAGAGAGCAGGTCCAGTCATTTAGGGCTCTTCTCAGACCTAAGGTAACAGGTTCACTTTTCTTCTGATCTTCCACAGGCCCAGTAGTGTTTTGAAGTAGGTGCATGGAGATTCCACATTTATGCATGGCACAAGCTTAAGGGTGGGAGTGACTCCTGGCCACGACCTAACCAATGAGCTAAAAGTTCCAGTGGGTCAACCTTACCCACTTAGGGCATTTTCAAGATGGTGGAAGTCTTTGGCCACACTAAACTTGGGCTCAGAGCGGAGGGTGTGTGTGGGAAAGTGTACTGTAGTAATCCTAGTTATCTTCCTACATCTAACACTGAAATCCAGTTTGAGGCAGTCGCTGTCACACAATAAACCTAGAGACAGAAGTGTGTTATAACAAAGTAGGGGTTTCCTGCAAACACACAGTGAATGCTCAAGAATAGTCTTGACATCCTGTTTTTTGCCCTTTGAAGTGTGCCCTACGGTCGCTCCATCCGCTCCTGGCCGTCCTCGAATATCAGCCCCACTCTTTGCCCTGCCAGCCTGTGCCCCGACCTCGCTTTGCTTGGTATCGTATTTACTGCCTAATTAAGCATCGTGCCCTGCCAGCCTGTGCCCCGACCTCGCTCTGTTTGGGATCGTATTTACTGCCTAATTAAGCATCTGTGCCAGCCTGAGCCCCGATCTCGCCTTGCATTGCTTTCTGCTGCTGATATCGTATTTGCTGCCTTAATTGAGTTGCTGCCTTAATTTCTGCTGCTGATATCGTATTTGCTGCACTAATTAAGCATCTGTGCCAGCCTGAGCCCCGATCTCGCCTTGCATTGCTTTCTGCTGCTGATATCGTATTTGCTGCCTTAATTAGGTTGCTGCCTTAATTTCTGCTGCTGATATCGTATTTGCTGCCTTAATTTCTGTTGCTGATATCGCGTTTACTGCCTTAATTGAGTTGCTGCCTTGGTTTCTGTTGCTGATATCCTATTTGCTGCACTAATTAAGCATTTGTGCCAGCCTGTGCCACGATCTAGCCTTGCATTGCCTTTTGTTGTTGTTTGGTGCCATTTTGTGTCCCAGCCCATCTCTCCTCCCCGCTCCCTGCCGCTGCTCCCCCGCGGTCCCACCCCCGCTCCCTACAGAATCCTCAAGCAATCCCTTCTCCACGCGCCACCCCGCTCCCGCCTCCCAGCTGCACCTCCCTCCCACCGCCCCCCTCCACTCTCCACTTATGGCAGTACGGCATACGCGCAGCGGAAGGATACAAGATCACCTGAAGGGACCTCATCAACCAAACAGGAGGAGGCATCGCCATCGTCCACAAGAACTCCATCCGCATCACGACCAGCTCCGACGACACCCTCCCAGCCGCCGAACATCTTCACTTCCAGATTCACACCGACCTCAAGACAACACTTAGAGGCACACTCGTCTACAGACCCCCAGGATCCCGCACACAATTCTGCGAAGACATCACTGACTTTATCAGCCCACACGCCCTCCCCTCCGAGGACTACATTCTCCTTGGGGACCTCAACTTCCACCTGGAAAAGAACAACGATAGCAACACCACCACCCTTCTGGACAACCTCGCCAATCTCGGACTCAAACAACTGGTAAACACCTCCACCCACTACGCCGGACACACACTCAACGCAATCTTCTCCTCCAGCAAACACATCTCCTTCACCACGCCACAGGACTCCACTGGACGGACCACAGCTGCGTCCACTTCAACTTCAGAAAAACCACGACACACCACCACCCACAACAAGTTCCCCGCAGAAACTGGAACAAAATTACCACTGACCAGCTCACCACATCGCTAAACCAAACCCCCTCCGCCAGAGTATCGGACCCAGACCATGCAGCCATCAATCTCGCACAATGGATCACCCGCTGCGCCGACGAATTAGCACCCTTGAAAATTCACCACAACAAGCCAGGAAGCAAAAGAGCCACCTGGTTCAATGACGACCTCAAAAATTCCCCCAAAAAATGCTGCACCTTCGAGAAAGCCTGGCAAAAAAACCCAACCACAGACAACATGACCGCCCTCAAGGACGCCACCCGCAAACACCACCAGCTGATCCGATCCACCAAGAAATCAGCATTCAAGGATCGACTCGACAACAACGCCCACAACAGCAAGGAACTCTTCAGCATTGTCAAAGAGCTTACCAACCCCAGCGCCGGCACCAACGACATCACTCCCTCTAAAGACCACTGCGACTCTCTAGCCTCGTTCTTCCACAGCAAGATCGCTGACATACATAACAGCTTCGGCGAACAACTCACTCCCCTAACCACCGATCTGAAGCCCCCACCACCACCCTTTGCGCCTGGACCCCGATCAGCACCGAAGACACCATCCGCTTGATGAACTCCATCCACTCCGGATCACCAACCGACCCTTGCCCCCATCACATCTTCAACAAGGCCGACTCCATCATCGCACCCCAACTCTGGGATATCATCAACTGCTCCCTCTACAACGCTACCTTCCCAGAAAGCTGGAAACATGCCGAACTCAGTGCCCTCCTGAAGAAACCTACAGCAGACCCCACCGAACTTAAGAACTACCGCCCCATCTCGCTCCTCCCATTCCCTGCCAAAGTCATAGAGAAGACTGTCAACAACCAGCTCGCCGCCTTCCTCGAGTCTAAAGGCTCCCTCGACCCCTCACAATCCGGCTTCCGAGCCAAACACAGCACCGAGACCGCCCTCATCGCAGCCACAGACGACCTCCGAACACTACTAGAGAACGGGGAAACAGCGGCCCTCATCCTCCTGGACCTCTCCGCAGCATTTGACACGGTGTGCCATAGCACCCTTGTACAACGCCTCAGCAACGTCGGGATACAAGAAAAAGCATTGGACTGGATCATCTCGTTCCTCGCCGGAAGAACCCAGAGAGTCCGCCTCCCCCCCTTCAGATCAGAGGCCACCGAAGTCATCTGTGGAGTACCACAAGGATCATCCCTGAGCCCCACCCTCTTCAACGTCTACGTGAGCCCCCTCGCTTCCATCGCACGCCAGCACAACCTTAACATCATCTCCTACGCGGACGACACACAGCTGATCCTCTCCCTCACAAAAGACCCAAACACCGCCAAAACCAACCTACACGAAGGGATGAAAGACGTAGCCGAGTGGATGAAGAACAGCCGCCTAAAACTGAATTCAGACAAGACGGAAGTCCTCATCCTAGGATCATCCCCCTCTGCATGGGACGACTCATGGTTGCCACCAGCCCTTGGCAGCACGCCCAAACCAACGGACCACGCTCGCAAACTGGGATTCATTCTAGACTCCTCCCTCTCAATGACCAGACAAGTCAACGCCGTCTCGTCATCATGCTTCAACATCTTACGCATGCTCCGAAAGATCTTCCGATGGATCCCCACCGAAACAAGAAAGACGGTCACCCAAGCACTTGTCCCAAGACGACTGGACTACGGAAACACCCTATACGCCGGAACCAAAGCCAAACTGCAGAAAAAACTCCAACGCATTCAGAACGCCTCCGCCCGACTCATCCTAGACATACCCCGCCACAATCACATCTCCGGTCACCTGAGAGACCTTCACTGGCTCCCTGTCAACAAGAGAATCAAGTTCCGTCTCCTCACCCACGCACACAAGGCCCTCTACGACCTAGGACCCAGTTACCTCAACACACGCCTGACCTTTTACACCCCCACCCGTCAACTACGATCGTCCAATCAAGCCCTCGCCACGATTCCACGAATCCGAAAAGCCACCATGGGAGGAAGATCATTCTCCTACTTAGCGGCCAAAACCTGGAATTCTCTCCCCACCCACCTCCGCCTTACACAGAACCACCTCTCCTTCAGAAAACAACTCAAAACCTGGCTGTTTGATAAATAGCGAAACCCCCTCCCCCAAGCGCCTTGAGACCCTCTGGGTGAGTAGTGCGCTATACAAATTTTGACTTGACTTGACTTGACTTCTATATAAAATCACAGCAGGCCTGTCAAGGATTTGACATTGAAGCAGGATTTGGCACTGTAATGTCAAAATGGATGCCCACAGCCCCATCTTGCATATTTTCTCAGGTTCAGAGGGGTCCTCTCTGCGCATTCAAGTCAGACTATTGTGTGCTTCTGAGAGGAATCCACACTCGTGCACACCTATTCAAATGCTAATTATTGGCTGAAAGAAGTAGAAGAGCAAATGGAAAGGGAAGACCACTCGGTCTCCCCGAACGTATGGATGGGTGCCCCGATCCCCCCGGGAAACCGTTGTGGGCGGGGGGCGTGTTTCGGCTGGTATGCCCAAAGCGGCGTAGCCGGAGCACGCCCTTCCCGCCCAGAAGGGGTTGTCCTAGACACCCGCCTGGAAGTCCGCGCACGGAGGGGCGTACCTGAGGCGGGCCCCCGCCCTCCCGCAGATGGATAAATAGAGCGGGAATCCAACGAAGCTTCCTCTTGTTCCAGTTCTCTGAAGGCTGCACCACTCGTCGCTCGTGAGCCCTCGAAGGAACAAGCGGCAATTTTGAGAACTTGTAATCTTTGTTGTTTCTCTTTCAGTGTCAGGCGTGTGGAAGATCTAGTATCTTGTGGATCAAGTTGGACGGAGTAACCAAGATATGTCTGGCAAGAAAGCGGGAAAGAGCTCCGAGATGGAGAAGATGCTTCGCACCCTGGTGAACCGAGTAGCGGTGATGGACCGAAAAATGGGTAAAGTGGATGCGATCGGTCGGGGCTTAGCGGATGTCAAGAAGCAGATAGCAGCACAGAACAGCCTCTCGGGGCGGCCTAAAAAGGTCATAGGGCCGGCCTTGCCGGATGTCGCCCCAGAGGGTAAGGGTAAGAGGAATAAGAGGAGGGCGGGTTCCAGGGAGGGCCCAGCCCCAGAGGTGCCCCCAGCGAGCCCGGGCGCAATCAACCCAGTCGCGCCGGCGGATAGCCCGGTGCCAGGTCCGGACATGGGTTTACCAATCCCCGTAGTGATAACGCCAGTTGAGGATGACCAGATGCCCCCGGAACTGGCCCTTCAGTTAGCTGCAGTGTTACCTTGGCTAAAGAAGAAAGCAGGGGGATCAGTGGCTGCGGGTGATCCGGCCGAGGAAGCCAGACTAATTATTGAGCAGTTGCGGCAGTCAAGGGAGGCCGGGACAGCAAATGTACCTTATATTCCCCCACAGGTAGCGACGGGGGTCACAACGGATGGTCGAGCGAAGACAACGGACACGGTGGCTGAACCCGGTAAGAGACCATTGCCATTGGTGGGGGAGAGTTCAGTGCCTTCAAGGCGGGAAAGGTTGTCTCAGCACATTCCGGCGGCCACGAAGGAAATGATATGGGGGGACAAATACATCAATATGTTTTCACTGTTGACTGACCATCGTGAGGTAGAATATGCGAAGACCCAGAAAGATTTGTGGCACCCCAGCGTATGGCGGGCCAAGATGGCGGAATTTAGGGTCGATGAGACCATGGTGAACTGGGTCAAGGCCTTTTCTATTTTTACGGCAGTAATGGGGGAGCGTAAACCTGAAGTGTTGCCCGACTTATCATGTTACCAGAACAGGATCATGAATTTCTATGCAATGTACGGGGGAAATGAATGGAAGGGTTATGACGTTAACTTTAGAAAAGCAAAAGAGTTTAACAAGGCTTTAACATGGGATTGTCTGGACACGGTGTCGTGGCATAATCAGCTTTTGCCGGGACCGGCGGGTACGTCGGTGCCAAGCACGAGCGGGTCTGGGACATTCCAGCAGAGATCGGCACAACCCTTTCGGGCGAGCGCCGGGGGGGAGTCACATCCCAAGTCCGGCGGGAATGGAGGCAGGCGTGGGGTCTGTTGGGGTTTCAACAAAGGAAACTGTAACAGGCCTCAAGGAACATGTAGGTTCCGGCATGCTTGTTCGGGCTGTGGGAATTCCTCACACCCAGAATTTAGCTGTAGATCCAAGTCCAATGGTGCGGTAGGAAAGGGGGGATCCAAGCAGGATTGAAGTGGTGCCTTGGAAGCAAACATCTTCGCCCATCGATATCTTGGCTTTGACCCCCTGGCTGAACCAATACCCGGATCATGTATCCGCCGGGATTTTGAGGAATGGCTTTCTGTATGGCTTCAAAATCCCGGTGGGAAATTTTCGGGGGAGCCCCTTCTGTAAGAACCAACTATCTGTTCAACATAACCCGGCGGTGGCCGCCAAGAAAATAGCCAAAGAGGTCAGCTTGGGACGGGTAGCGGGCCGTTTGCCTGCCCGCCAGTTGCGGAATTTGTGTGTTCACCTCTAGGAGTGGTTCCGAAGAAGGACCCGGGGGAGTATAGACTCATTCACAATCTGTCGGCCCCGAAGGGGGCCTCGGTGAATGAGGCTATTGACCCTGAGGTATGCTCAGTTCGATACGCATCGTTCGACGATGCCATCGATCTACTGAATCGCCTGGGCCCCGGGGCACTGATGGCGAAATCAGACATCGAATCGGCATTCAGGTTGCTCCCGGTACACCCTCGGGACCAGCGCTTGCTGGGATTCACGTTCCAAAGGAAGTATTACATGGATAAATGTATGCCCATGGGTTGTTCAATTTCATGTGCCTATTTTGAAATGTTCAGCTCCTTTTTGGAATGGGCGTTCACCGAGGCCACTGGGCATAGACAGGTGATGCACTATTTAGATGACTTCCTTTTCCTGGGTCCGGCAGACACTACCGAATGTGCACAAACGCTGCGGGACTTCTGCACACTCATGCAGGAGTTTGGGGTCCCATTGGCGCCAGGTAAGACGGTGGGGCCATCAACCTCACTGGAGTTTCTGGAATTGAGCTCGACTCAGTGGAGGGGTGTTTCCGTCTGCCAATTGAGAAGGTGGCCAAGTTCAGGGCTTCCTTAATACAATGTCTCAGTAGGGACAAGGTGACCCTACACCAGTTACAACAGACAGTGGGCCAGCTTAATTTTGCCCTAAAGGTGATACCGATGGCTCGCCCCTTCTCACGTTCCATTGCACAAGCTATGGTAGGCCTCAAGGAAGGACACCACCGCACGAGACTGTCGGCAGAGGTTCGCCAGGACATGCGCATTTGGTTGGCATTCCTGGCGGACTTCAACGGTCGAGTGGCGTGGAACAATCCCCCAGCATCGTCTGACGAACTGGGTTTGTGGACCGACTCAGCTGGGAGTGTGGGATTTGGCGCAACCTTTGGTAACCGATGGTCGGCGCAAGTATGGCCAACGTGGTGGCACTCCAGTGGCATAACAGGTAACATTGGGTTCTTGGAGCTATTTCCCATTTGGGTGGCTCTGTTGGCATGGCCGGAAGACTTTAGGGACCGCTCAGTGGTGTTTTGGTTAGACAACATGACGGTGGTCGAGTGCATTAATCACCAGGCAGCACGCTGCAAGTGGATCTTGAGACTGTTGAAAGAAATTGTATTGCTATGCATGAGATTGAATGTACAATTCAGGGCAAAACATGTGCCAGGTGTACTGAATAATGCAGCTGATGCACTCTCTCGTTCACACATGCAGGCTTTCAGGGGTTATCTACCCACAGCGGAACTAGTGGCGGCACCGTTCCCCGAAGCACTATGGCAGATCGGTGCCCCGGATTACAAGACCTCGTGGCAGCCAGCTTAGCGCCCAGGACGAGGAAAGCTTATGAGGGAGCGTTTCGTTCATACTGCGCCTTTTTAGGGCCGGTGGGGAGGCATAGCTGGGGGCGGGAAGAATCCTTCCTAGGGTTCTTGGTGGCACTTCATAAGGAAGGCCGATCGGCGGCAACTGCCAACAGACATAGGGCAGCCATATCATTCATGGCACAGCTCCATGGGATAAGGGACCCGACGGGTTCCTTCTTAGTCAGGAAGGCGCTCCGCGGTTGGCAGCGCCTGGAAGGTCGCAGACAAGACACAAGGCACCCGATTGGTTTAGAAAGATTGTCCTTGCTACTAGCAAAACTGGATGAGACATGCTCCTCCCCTTACGAGGTAATTCTGTTCCGAGCAGCTTTCGCATTGGCATTCCATGGGGCCATGCGGGTAAGTGAACTTGTGGCAAGAAACAAGAAGGATGTGGAGGGAGGTTTATGCAGGGATCATGTTCAAATACGAGGTGATTCTATGTTGATCTCGATAGCTAGGTCCAAGACAGACCAGGAAACTTTGGGGAGTAATGTTGTTTTGCAGCGCGCCCGAGGGAGCCCCAGTTGTCCCATAAGGTATTTGGAGGACTACCTGGCACAGAGGTCGGCGACATGGGGGGGAGCCTGCTTAGACACGAGGACGGCACCCCGTTGACGAAATTCCAGTTTCGAAGGGTGCTGGCAATTACGATTGCTGCGGCGGGCTTGAACCCGTGCGATTTCGGGACCCACTCATTCAGAATAGGGGCCGCTCCTGAGGCTAGGGCTCGGGGTCTGGGTGCGGAAGAAGTGAAACAGTTAGGCCGTTGGTCCTCGAACTCTTTCAAGAGGTATGTGCGATTGCACATGTTGTAAAAGACTGATGAAATGCACTCACGCTTGTTGTCTTTTGTTTGGATTACAGTTTCGCAAGCCTGTGACGCGGGGCGGAATTTGGGATCGACTCAACACTAGAGGACCAGCGGTCAAGGATCACCGACTGGAGATCAAGTGGTATGGGTCGTGGGCCACTCATACGTGAGGCGCGCTGGGGACGTATTCATGGCAGGTGACGCGACTCACGCATCTGGGGAATACGGGTTTAGAGTGACCTTCCATGGGAAGGGAGGCCTCTGTTTTGACCAATTTCAAACCTTTGTGGAGGGACTCTTAGGGCGGCAAAGGTCACCGCCATCTGTAATCATAGTGCACCTGGGAGGCAATGACTTGGTAAGACTAGGAAGACGGGTGTTGGTGGAACACATATTGTCGGCAGTCAGCTGGTTGGCTAGGAGGCTCCCGGGGTGTACGATTGCCTGGTCCCACATGATCCCCAGGAGAATCTGGCCGGGGGGTATCTCTGTAACGGCGTTGAACCACTCAGTAAAGAGGGTCAACAACAAAATTGGGAAGTTGTTTCGCTCCGCGCATTTGCAAAGCATTCCCCATGGGTGTATTCGGGGCGATCACTGTTACTTGAATGATGGGGTTCACCTGTCCAGGGCTGGGAATGATTTACTCATAGGAGACTTCATAGTATGGCTAGTGGGATTAAGGAGACATGACCTTTAGGAGGTGTGGGGGGCCGGATAGTCGGTCAACTATCCGGCCTGTGGCGGTAAGGTCATGATCGGTGAGCAGTGATTTCAAGGTCCCTAGGGGGGGGCGCCACCCAGTACGGATGGGAGCGCCCGGGGGAGGCGGCCATTGGCCCCTCCCACGGGGAGGCGGCACCCACTACGGATGGGTCGCCTAGGGGGAGACGGCCATAGGCCCCTCCCAGGGGGAGACGGCTATATGCCCCTCCTACGAATTTCCCGGGGGCCGGATATCCGCTCCGGCGGAAGAGAGTGTGGGGAAGGGGGGGAGTCCACGCTGTCCTTCTTACGGATACCTCGCACGGGAACTCGGACGACCTTTAAGATGGAGTCGAGTGAAAGGAGGCCCCCACGACAAGGGAAGTTACAGTTGGCAACGAGGGTAAAGTCCTCTGCGCATGCGCCACTCACACCGTGAGGGCGGGAATTTGGTAGTAGGGATCTGACACCGGTTAAGACCTTGCCGTTGGCCCTTAATGATAGGATGTACAATTTTATTTTAGAATGTTATGCATTTTCAGGATGCTAGACTCGGCTAGGAAACATTTGTATTAGAGATCTGTTAAGGTTAGCCAAAGAACTTGTCTTCATCAAAATGTAATGGAAGTAAAATTCATATTTTAATAAATACGGCCGGGGGGGTAACTCCCCCCCGCCTTCCAAAAGTTCAAACTTGTGTCTGTCTCCTCCCATGGGGAATTGGTGTTGGAAAGGGGTGGCGGGCATCCCGGCCCATATGGAAAGGGAAGACCACTCGGTCCCCCCGAACGTATGGATGGGTGCCCCGATCCCCCCGGGAAACCGTTGTGGGCGGGGGCGTGTTTCGGCTGGTATGCCCAAAGCGGCGTAGCTGGAGCACGCCCTTCCCGCCCAGAAGGGGTTGTCCTAGACACCCGCCCGGAAGTCCGCGCACGGAGGGGCGTACCTGAGGCGGGCCCCCGCCCTCCCGCAGATGGATAATTAGAGCGGGAATCCAACGAAGCTTCCTCTTGTTCCAGTGCTCTGAAGGCTGCACCACTCGTCGCTCGTGAGCCCTTGAAGGAACAAGCGGCAATTTTGAACCACCCACCAGCCCCCTTTATGCAATGTTTTTGTTGAATAAAGTAATTGTTGGTGATATTCGAATGTATTAAACAGATACAATCACTTTTGCATCATGTATGTATGCCTTTGATTGAATAAATGTTTGTAGGACTTTTTTCCTTTGTAGAAAAGTAGAGGAATGTATCAAATAGTATAAATTGTCTTGTTTGTAGGACTTTTTTCCCTTTGTAGTAATGTCTAAGTTGGTGAATTATCAGGCTGTTACAGATTAGGCGTATTTTTCTTTCCTTAGTAGGTAAAACAACTGTTGTATTTATTTTGGTCGGGCGGTAAGGTCATGATCGGTGAGCAGTGATTTCAAGGTCCTTAGGGGGGGCGCCACCCAGTACGGATGGGAGCGCCCGGGGGGAGGTGGCCATTGGCCCCTCCCACGGGGAGGGGGCACCCACTACGGATATGTCGCCTAGGGGGAGACGGCCATAGGCCCCTCCCAGGGGGAGACGGCTATATGCCCCTCCTACGAATTTCCCGGGGGCCGGATATCCGCTCCGGTGGAAGAGAGTGTGGGGAAGGGGGGAGAGTCCACGCTGTCCTTCTTACGGATACCTCGCACGGGAACTCGGACGACCTTTAAGATGGCGTCGAGTGAAAGGTGGCCCCCACGACAAGGGAAGTTACAGTTGGCAACGAGGGTAAAGTCCTCTGCGCATGCGCCACTCACACTGTGAGGGTGGGAATTTGGTAGTAGGGATCTGACACCGGTTAAGACCTTGCCGTTGGCCCTTAATGCTAGGATGTACAATTTTATTTTAGAATGTTATGCATTTTCAGGATGCTAGACTCGGCTAGGAAACCTTTGTATTAGAGATCTGTTAAGGTTAGCCAAAGAACTTGTCTTCATCAAAATGTAATGGAAGTAAAATTGTACATAATTCATGAAACGTTTTAATTTAAAGTTTTAAATTTTGTTTCATATTTTAATAAATACGGCCGGGGGGGTAACTCCCCCCCGCCTTCCAAAAGTTCAAACTTGTGTCTGTCTCCTCCCATGGGGAATTGGTGTTGGGAGGGGCTGGCGGGCATCCCGGCCCATATGCAAACAGGTCTTTGGAGGCTTTAAGGATCTCTTCCTTAACATTTATCAAACACCTGACCACCATTGATTTTTAATAACTATTAAAAATAGTTGTTTAATTATCTTTATAGCTGTTTCCTAACTAAAAGCAGCATTATTAATTGTAATAATAAAGGTAATAATGTAACTCATTGTTTTCCGATGGAACATCCGGCCTTAATACATTGAAAATAGCTTTTGAGGCTTTTTCTCTGTAAGAACATGTTTAATTCCTACATATCCTACTTGTAAATTCCATATATTGTTCAACAAGACTTATATGGGGTTGACTTCTTACTATTTAACACGTTCGATGCGATGACGGAAATGCTCCGTCATCAGCTGCGGTTGGGCTGTGCTGATGACGGAGCGGTTCCGTCATGGCCCGGCCACGGCGCCTGCGCGGCGCTGATTTCGCGCCTGCGCGGCGCGTTTTTTTGAGCAGGGCCGGCCATGACGGAACCGCTCCGTCACGAGCACAGCTCAACCGCGGCTGGTGACGTAGCGGTTCTGTCACCAGCATGCGGCCGCTTCGCCCTGTTAGAGCTGCGGCGGAATAGCCGCCGCAGCGAAAGGGTTAAAAGTGAGATTTTTACCTGTCAAAAGTGTTTATTTTGACAGGTTGAACTGCAATGTTTAAACTGCTACAGTCCGGCGACAGTGGTCGGACTTGAAGCCTACATCACTTTTAACCTGTGAGGACACCAAATCAAAGCTACAGGACTGTTTGATATAGACACTTGTTGTACATGTAGCCTGCATAACCAATCTGACTTTTTTCTGTCTAAAAGTTGTGCTTTAAGTATGGTGCCTTTTTTTATATGTGTTCCAGTGCGTCCGGGTTTCCATGGTCTACCGTGCCTCTCCCACGTATTGAAAACCTGGAGGACATGTTTACATACCAGTTTTACCAAAGCACTACTCGGGGGAGTGAGGCGCTCAGTGAAAAATGTTTACATTACTGCCGTCATCACCTGTACAAACGGGACAAGCAATCAAATGTCACAGATTTGCATGATCCTGCTCTGGAATGTTGATCTTTCCAGCCAAACCTAGTAATCTAGGTACCATTCTTTACAGGGAGCTGCACTCTATTGGCAAAAAGCATTTTATAGGGATAGTTGCCAAGAAAGTGTCAAGAGCCTCCAACATTTGACGCATTTCACCTCACGCACATATGATTTTTGGTCCTTGCCCATTCCAAAGAAATAGAGTAGCTTTCTGGCATTGTCTCCATAACCGTACGTGAGTCTGGGAAGCTATCCATGCCACTCTGACTTTATTAAGCAGTTGCTGCCTTAACAAGATCTTTGTTTCTTTCACGACAACATCCTTCCTGAATCCCAGATTCACAATATTTAAATTCAAGGTCAAGCAGTTGAGTTTCTGATAATGCAGTGTCATCTTGTTTATGGTTTACTCTATCTATTCCTTGAAATATACATTACTGCATGTCCTCGACATGCAGTTGGTAATGACATCAAAAGTTTCTACTTCTGAGCCCAAATAAATATAGTCTCTTCTGCCTGCATAAATGCATGGACATTCCTGAGAATAATTCTCCCATTTTTGGAAGAGAAGTCGCACTTTAGGTTATGTATTATCATGCATTGATTTGATTAATGCAGTGAATTCCTCCTAGGATTTCTATCCAGATCACTGTATACACTTAAAAGGATCCAAAGTGTGTGTGTGTGTGTGTGTGTATATATATATGTGTATATATATATATATATATATATATATATATATATATATATATATATATATATATATATATATATTTAGCCGTTGAAACAACATGTTGTTTTCATGCTGAAAAGATTATAATAAATCTAATTGTGGAACTCAGAGGGAGTGCTCCCATTACTTTCGTATAACTGCGGAGGAGTGCTAAATATATAACGGCGAGGTTCTGCCGTAGGGTACGCACCCACACCGAGCGCTCAATGGCCGGGAAGCAGCATATTTTCAACGTTACAGGAACACGTTCCGGCTGTCTTGGCAGTCTTTATCAACCTGAATATGCACAATGACATTTGCACTTTTAAACTTAACGGCTGCTCGCAGGTGTTGCTAACCACGACTTGGCTATGTCAATTAAAGGTATAGTCCTCCTTTTCTTAAGCAAGCACTCATTGGCTGCAGTTCAAATAAAGTGATTACATTTTGAATATAGACAGACACACTTTTCGCGATAATTGTGTTTTAAAAATCACATCTATCTTTGGCAGTATGCAAATTGGTAACATTATCAGAAATTCATTATATATTTTCAAAGATGGCAGTCAGTCAACTAATTTTATCAATTCTGTGCAAAGTTGCAATTTCATTAAAAACTAGTGTCCCAACCTGCCACGATTCTGTAGACAGTTCTCCATATTTACTGACACCAACTCAATGCTCGCTCCAATTCACAGTGTTAGACTGCTAAAAATGAATCACACGTTGCAGAATGTCAGTTTCCATTGCTTCTCATAGCACCAGCCGTGAGTCCCGGCTCTGAACTTTCACAATGTCCGGGCTCCCTGCAGGTTTGTAATCACTTTCATCAATGATGTCACTGACCATGTCATGAGTGATGTAACAGCAGTGCATTGCGGGGCGCAAGTTATAGTTAGCTCAACTAACTATAACGGCCGAATTACTCTGGTTTTGTACGAGTGAAATGTTCAATTAACTATAACGTCCCTGAAACCTGTGGTTTTTTCACGAAATTTCTAGGGTATTTTCAATGCTAATTTCTAACTATAACATCCCTGAAACCTCTGTTTTTTTCACTGAATTTCTAAGGTTTTTAAAATGCTAATTTCTAAATATGCCTACATAGGTAGGTGCAGAAAGAAAGAAGCAAGAGTGGCTTGCACGCCATTAGTACCAATATAACACTCACATTTAGTAACAAGTAACAGGTGACCATTCTAGGTTTGCTGAGGACCTTCCACCACGCTGTAACACTTGTCGCTGCATTTTTGGTAATGTTTGAGCCGTTTGAGCTAGAAACAAGCTTTTTTTTCAAATTTGCAGATTAGGCATCAGATGATGGATTATGTGGCAAATGCCGAAAATGTATAATTGTGCGAAAGTCGGTGCAGCCAAACAGTTGCATAATTCCAGTGGCCCTGCTCATACCTCTGACTAGGTCCAGAAGTGCTCCTCAGTAGTTCCTTCTTTTTTGTCTCATTGAGTTTGTTTAGCTTCCATGGAAACAAGGAAGACTAAACCTGAGGTTACCACTCTACAACACAGGCTACCATACCACATTATTTCTCTACATAACACATAATCTCACTCTCCATAATTCCTATACACTAAATGCCACATACTTTCTATTCACATAATTTCCCTGCACAACATACCACATAATTTGACTACACACAACGTACATCTACTCCACTCCCCAAAACATTAGTAAAAAACTTTTACATTTACAACGCCAATCGCCGTAACTTTTGAAATTGCGAGACCTATTACATTCCAAATGCTTCTTTAACTACTAGTCGTGTTTGCAGAGTGGTGGAGAAAGGGGGCTCGGCCTCCGACCAGCGCTGAGGACTTATTGGAGGTAACAGGAGGGGTAGACTACCCCTTCTATTACCTCCAGTAAGTCCCGAACAGCAGGATTGCTAAATTCTCATAGCAGGCTTTGCACACTACTCGGCAAACAAGCTCCCTTGCGTGCTCTTGGATGGGGATTGAAGTCTCCTTTGATATTGGGGGTCCTTTGGGGATAACTAGCCTACCTGACACCTCCAGTAAGCCCCAGATAGTGGGATTGCTGAGAGGTGGACACAGGCCACGCCCTTTCTCCACCACTCTTCAAACGCATCTCCTGGCGCGCTCTTGGTTGGGGATGAAGTCCCCTTGCCTCCTGAGGGTTCATGGGGGCCAACTAGCACGCCTGTTATCACTAGTAAGCCCCACACAGCTGGATTT
This sequence comes from Lissotriton vulgaris, assembly GCF_964263255.1. Lineage (NCBI taxonomy): Eukaryota > Metazoa > Chordata > Amphibia > Caudata > Salamandridae > Lissotriton > Lissotriton vulgaris. The sequence goes on along the minus strand of NC_141693.1, from coordinate 1,679,217,799 downwards.
GTGAGAGTGTTCCGCGGCCACGCCCCTTTTTACACCATTATGCAAATGTGCCTCCTGGCGCACTGCTGCTCGGGAGATGAAGTCCAGTTTAGTCCTGAAGTCCTCAGGACACAAGAGGACCTCATCGCTCCACCAGCCGTGCGCTAAGAGGTGCGTTTGCAGAGTGGTGTAAAAAAGGGCGTGGTCTCGGATCACCTCTCAGCAATCCCACTGTGTGGGGCTTACTGGAGGTACCTGGTGGGCTAGTTGGCCCCTAAGTACCCATAAAACTCTAGGGGACTTAATCCTCCAACCCAGAACACGCCAGGAGGTGCATTTGCACAGTGGTGCTGGGAGTGGGCAGGGCCTCTGGTGAGATGCCAGCTTTTTTTAGTTTGGTTTTTGGAAAGGTGGCTGTGTGCCCCCCCTTCCCTTAATTATTTTTGAGCATTTTTTTGAGAAAAAAATGGAAAGGGGCCGCTCGGCACCTCCTGAGCCTGCATGGATCCGCCTTCTGCAATTGAATTATGTTTATGGCGTTTGCCCAGCCACGAGGACAAGCCCATCGCCTGAAGGCGGGTCCATGCAGGCTCTAGAATACAGCCTGCAGCTTGGAAAGAAGGTGAGCAGCGCACTGCAGAACGACACTGCTTGGAACTCGTTTTTTCATCACTGTAGAGCGGGGCAGATGACAGGAGAGACATTTTCACTTTTCCACTTGGAAAATACGTTAATAGGCGGAAATTGGGACAGAAAGCCTCCCCCACAAGAGGAACAATTATTAAAAGCACTACAATGACCAGAGAGCTTTGCACAGAAGCCACACCCACTGAGGTAACAAGTTAAAAGTGCAAAATACGAGTGTGCATTCATTTCCCTTGCCTGAGCCACTGAAGAAAGGATGTTGGTATCCTTAAACGCGTCTGGCAATTATCAAGACTTGATGTGATCTGTACCTTCCAGTTCGTCTGCTGGCAAGTGATGAAAAGAATAAATGCGAGTGAAATAATTTCTTGTGGCTTGTTTTCAAGGGGCTAATCTGCAATTGAATTATGTTTATGGCGTTTGCCCAGCCACGAGGACAAGCCCATCGCCTGAAGGCGGGTCCATGCAGGCTCTAGAATACAGCCTGCAGCTTGGAAAGAAGGTGAGCAGCGCGCTGCAGAACGACGCTGCTTGGAACTCGTTTGTTCATCACTGTAGAGCGGGCAGATGACAGGAGAGACATTTTCACTTTTCCACTTAGAAAATACGTTAATAGGCGGAAATTAGGACAGAAAGCCTCCCCCACAAGAGGAACAATTATTAAAAGCACTACAATGACCAGAGAGCTTTGCACAGAAGCCACACCCACTGAGGTAACAAGTTAAAAGGGCAAAATACGAGAGTGCATTCATTTCCCTTGCCTGAGCCACTGAAGAAAGGATGTTGGTATCCTGAAACGCGTCTGACAATTATCAAGACTTGATGTGATCTGTACCTTCCAGTTCGTCTGCTGGCAAGTGATGAAAAGAATAAATGCGAGTGAAATAATTTCTTGTGGCTTGTTTTCAAGGGGCTAATCTGCAATTGAAATATATATATTTCATGTGATCAAGCCTCCCTGGAGGCGAAACGCGTCATGGCGGCAGCGCTGGCTATCAGAAAATAAACACTGCTTCACCAGCACTTTTTGGGTCGGCTCTTTGTTGCTGAAAGATTGGAGACTTGCTGTCCGGGCAACGAGGTTCACTATATATATATATATATATATATATATATATATATATATATATATATATATATATAGTCAAATGTTTGCTTCTACCGCCCTTCTCTCGTCCATGCGAAAAGGGGAAACAAGGGAACCCTACTCACAGCGGAACCAGGGCAAAGTGTATATCCAAAGAACAATGGTTCCTGTGGCATACGAATTTGTAGAATATGTAATACTCAACAGCTTAAATAAGCAATATTCACTTGTAACAGAGAAGGGTTTGGCAGAAAAAGAAACACACATATGCAAAATTTATAAGAAAGACTTCTTATATTTCAACTCATGGAAAGTGTCCATATTTACAACAGCAACACATATACAAAAGGTTGTATGTACAGTGTAAAGTGCAGTGCGTCCCAAGTGATTTTGTGAACAAAAACAAAACAAACACAAATAATAAATGGTCTATACAGTTTTGCGTTATGGGTATTTACACAGGGAAATGACCAAGCAATATGATACAATAATTGCTAGCAGTGACTATATGAAATCACAAATCACTGTGCTAAATGGGTTCCTTCCCTATAGCGTCGACGGCGTTTCGACCTGCTTGATGGAGGTCTCGTCAGGACTAAGCAGTGAGGGACATCTAAGGAAAAGGTGAGAGTGGTTATTAATATGTGTGGTTGCTGTACTCTACAGTATTGTGTGGACTTAAAAATGGGGATTATAATACCTCGTAGTGGATTGACTTAACGCAACCCATGCGTGATAAAATAAATTAAAACGGACTTACAGTGTACCCAGCCGGGCACTGTTGAGAAAAAAGATAGAACATTTGTTAAGACTCACGAACGCTGTGGGGCAACGTTACCATTGGGCCAGTCATGGTATAGTAAAGCCACTTACCACTGTGGTTGCTTGTGGTAATTGAGTCTGGTGGCACTCAGGTTGCAGTTGGAGAAACAGGGTAATACCTGGTGAAAAAGGGCCATGTGGTAAGAATGTTGTATAATCACGGGAGAGGGTGGTGTGGGACAGGGTGTCTCAGAGCTTACCTGCTCTTCGGACGCGGAATCGCTCGATCGCACTTTCCCGGTCGGCTGTTTGGTAAACAGTGGAGTTCCGGGTTTAGTGCGTCAGCGCGTCTATAACGTGACATGTGCGCGCGCATCTAGGAGGGCGGGAGTAGTGTTAGCGCGTCATTGTTGTAAACTAGCGTTTTTTCATGGGAGGCGGGTGCGCAAAATCGGGTGCTGTGTACCAATTCCCAAGACAGCTCGCCACGCACTGATAATGAAGTGTGCCTTTGTATGGATATCGTAAATGCACAAATTATGTCAACCTAGGAATCATAGATTAACACTCCATTTATCTTCTCTATATACAAATTTAAAACAGTACTTATCGCTTTTTAGTAAAATTAAGCTGCACATAACGGTTATAACAGTAATATGTGCTACCACATTTACAAGCTACTTTAAGCATGATTAAGTCAACGTACTCCGTAAAGTTCACAATTATACCAATCATATTGATGTACTCGTCACAGAACAATGATTCTCCCATGCATACAGTAAAACACCCTACAATACATAGTTCTACCTCATGTTGGTACAGGGAAGTTTAGCTAGAAAGTTTGTCACAGTTAGTTTGTCAAACTGGAGACAAATCCTCTCCATTCATCAGCAGAATTAAGCCCCTTGTTGATGGAATTGACTCTGTCAATCCAATGACATTCACGACGTTGTAATATTTGTGAAATGTCACCACCTCTCTCAGGTACAGTAGCAATGTCTATGACTTGCCATTTCAACTGGTCTGCAGAGTGATTTTTTTCTTGAAAGTGGCACACCAATGGAGCTGTCAGAACTGCCTTTCGTATGCGACTACGATGCTGTCCTATTCTCGCCTTAACCGATTGTTGCGTCTGTCCAATGTAGGGCAGACCGCAGGGGCACCAAATGCAGTATACAACATTCCGTGTATTACAATTGGAAAAGAACTGGAGTGTATGTTCAAAGTTTCCAAATTTGAAGATGTTTGTCTTTTCTGTCAATGGACAGATCACACAATTTCCACAGGGATGGTGGCCTAGAATTGGTGGAAGATTCCAAAGTGTTTCTAATGTGCCCACTGTCTTAGTGGTCTTTTCATTGGAAGATCTGACTAGGTGATCTTTCAAATTTTTCCCTCTTTTGTACGCAAACAAGGGCACCTCAATTGAGGGATCAATGCTTTGTATAATATCCCAATTTTTCGTAATACTCTTCCGGATTTTGTTGGTATGAGTTCCGAAAGTAGTTACGCATACCATTTTCTCCATTTTGGCTTTTGGTCTGGTGATCAAAAGTTCTTCTCGGGGGCAATACCAGGCACGTTTGAGCGATTGTTTGACTATTTTGTTGGGGTAACCTCTTGTAAGTAATTTATTTTTCAATATTTCTGCTTCCTTCAGATAATCCTCTCTCCGGGCACAATTGCGCCGGATCCTCAGGAATTGTCCAAAGGGCAATCCATCTCTCAATGCCCTGGGGTGTTGACTTTTATAAGACAATAAAGTATTCTTTTCAGTAGGTTTTCTATGAAGGGATGTGTATAGTTTGTTCTCATCATGTTGGATGTTTAAATCCAGAAATGGGATGGTATCTTTCTGTATGGTAGATGTGAAGGTCAAATGTGTTTGAATGGTGTTCAGATATAAAACAAAACTCTCAAACTCCTCTTCATTCCCTCTCCAAATGAAAAAAAATGTCGTCTATATATCTATACCAGCAATTAATGCTGGCATAGAAAGGATTCTTCTCACACAGTACAAGATCATTTTCTACTTTGTTCATATAAATATTTGCCAAATTTGGAGCAAAAACTGCTCCCATGCTCGTGCCCCCACATTGCTCGTAATATTGTCCATTTGAGACAAAATAGTTCCTCTGAAGTGCTACTTCCAATAAGGAAATTATAAAGGAAGTGGGAACATCAAATGGTTGTTGTCGAGAGTCAAGTAGTTCTTGTATGCATTCAATGCTTTCTTTTTGGGGGATGTTTGTGTAGAGTGCTGATATATCTAGAGTTGCTAGCCAATCAGTGTCTCTGTTGTACGCTCGGTCTTCTATTAAGTTTATCATGTGCATTGTGTCACGAACATAACTTGCTTGTAGGGGCACGTAGTCCCTTATAAAAAAATCAATATACTTGCCAATAGGCTCTAAAATCGAGCCACATCCTGATAGGATCGGTCTCCCAGGTGGTTGTGTTGTACTCTTATGTACTTTAGGGAGAGTATAGAGGACAGGGGTTCTAGGATTAGTGGAATTTAAAAATTCAAATTCTTTTTTGGTCAGAAATCCCTGATCCAATCCTTCCTTGGTAATAGACACAATCTTTTCACGTATTTCATTTAGAGGGTTATGGTGGAGTTTTTTGTAATGCCGTTCTTCAGAGATTTGTTTATTCACTTCAGCCTCGTAATCAGTCCTTTCTTGTATTACTATTCCTCCCCCCTTGTCGGCTGGTTTGAATATTATAGAGGTATCCTTTTTCAAATTCTCAAGTGCTTGACGTTCTAGCAAAGAAATATTGTAAGGTGTAAATTGTTTACTATTTTTTAGTCTATCTACCCCTTCTAGAATCAATTTCTCAAAAGTAAGCAACTCAGGTGGCATCATACTATTTGTTGGATAAAAAGTGGATGGCAATTTTAACCCAGTAGTAGATTGGTAGCTGCTAATTTCGCGATCTTTAAAGAAAATTTTCAGACGGATTTTCCTGAAAAACTGGAACAACTCAGAATTCAGGTTGAAATAGTTACTCCTCTCTGTAATGACAAATGAAAGACCTTTACTTAAGCAAAGAGATTTCTGTAGATGATAGTGTATGCTTTGACAAATTAAATATGGGTATCGTGTCCATATTGTCTGTCAAATTAAGTCTGGGATCTAGTAAGGTTGGGGGCCCCATTGATAATGCTTTTTTCTTGTTTGACGTTCCCCTGGATATTGGTTCCAGACTCTTGTTTTCTTTGTCTTCCCTCCTCTGTCTAAAAAAGGTTGGCCTTGATGGTTGAAGTTGCTTGGGCCTGGCTGACAGTCAGAGTCACTGGAACCTCCTGATGATTCAGAGAATGTTACAGATTGGTTCTTTCTGAATCGACCCCAAGTATTTTGTCTATTTTGGACTGGGAAGGTTGAGAAGTAATCTTCCTTTAAATACGGAAAGGCTCTCTCTTTGCTGTAAAATTTAATGTCCTTTGTTACTTTATCTGCTTTCTTTTTTAATTCAAAAGAATTAAACTCATCTATGGTTTTATTCAATTTGTCAAGGAGTACTTTGGCTTCGGCAACCCCGTCGTCGCCTAGCAATTCTTTTTCTAATTCTTCTATTTCTTTAAGTTCAGCTTTTGAGTGTTCCAAGGCAGTTTCGACACCCAGGACCATCCAGTGTCGAGAACACGTCACTGAAATGCCACAAAAGCCGCTTTTAAATTTGGGGTCCAATCATATTGATGTACTGTGACGAGTACATCAATATGATTGGTATAATTGTGAACTTTACGGAGTACGTTGACTTAATCATGCTTAAAGTAGCTTGTAAATGTGGTAGCACATATTACTGTTATAACCGTTATGTGCAGCTTAATTTTACTAAAAAGCGATAAGTACTGTTTTAAATTTGTATATAGAGAAGATAAATGGAGTGTTAATCTATGATTCCTAGGTTGACATAATTTGTGCATTTACGATATCCATACAAAGGCACACTTCATTATCAGTGCGTGGCGAGCTGTCTTGGGAATTGGTACACAGCACCCGATTTTGCGCACCCGCCTCCCATGAAAAAACGCTAGTTTACAACAATAACGCGCTAACACTACTCCCGCCCTCCTAGATGCGCGCGCACATGTCACGTTATAGACGCGCTGACGCACTAAACCCGGAACTCCACTGTTTACCAAACAGCCGACCGGGAGAGTGCGATCGAGCGATTCCGCGTCCGAAGAGCAGGTAAGCTCTGAGACACCCTGTCCCACACCACCCTCTCCCGTGATTATACAACATTCTTACCACATGGCCCTTTTTCACCAGGTATTACCCTGTTTCTCCAACTGCAACCTGAGTGCCACCAGACTCAATTACCACAAGCAACCACAGTGGTAAGTGGCTTTACTATACCATGACTGGCCCAATGGTAACGTTGCCCCACAGCGTTCGTGAGTCTTAACAAATGTTCTATCTTTTTTCTCAACAGTGCCCGGCTGGGTACACTGTAAGTCCGTTTTAATTTATTTTATCACGCATGGGTTGCGTTAAGTCAAGACACTACGAGGTATTATAATCCCCATTTTTAAGTCCACACAATACTGTAGAGTACAGCAACCACACATATTAATAACCACTCTCACCTTTTCCTTAGATGTCCCTCACTGCTTAGTCCTGACGAGACCTCCATCAAGCAGGTCGAAACGCCGTCGACGCTATAGGGAAGGAACCCATTTAGCACAGTGATTTGTGATTTCATATAGTCACTGCTAGCAATTATTGTATCATATTGCTTGGTCATTTCCCTGTGTAAATACCCATAACGCAAAACTGTATAGACCATTTATTATTTGTGTTTGTTTTGTTTTTGTTCACAAAATCACTTGGGACGCACTGCACTTTACACTGTACATACAACCTTTTGTATATGTGTTGCTGTTGTAAATATGGACACTTTCCATGAGTTGAAATATAAGAAGTCTTTCTTATAAATTTTGCATATGTGTGTTTCTTTTTCTGCCAAACCCTTCTCTGTTACAAGTGAATATTGCTTATTTAAGCTGTTGAGTATTACATATTCTATAAATTCGTATGCCACAGGAACCATTGTTCTTTGGATATACACTTTGCCCTGGTTCCGCTGTGAGTAGGGTTCCCTTGTTTCCCCTTTTCGCATTTTCGTGCGGTGGCCCCACAGCAAGGGTTTATCCACGTGTTGGATTTTTCCCCTGCCCTATACATTTATAGGGCTGTTTGTACAGAGTTGGGCATGGCAGAGAAAGACGCACCCCTATATACAGAGGAATATATTACGAAACTACCGAGTGGACCGTCTTTGTTCTCTAATTTACCTGTGAATACTACCAGTCCGAGACAAGCACTGATTGAGAAATTGGAGAAAGCTAAAAAGAAACACGTGCGTACAGAACTGCATGCTCGTATGCTCACTGACTATCTACGTGCAGGTATAATTCCCCAGGGTCTTCAGATACGAAACGTACCAGGCATTTTTAGAGACGACCCCAAATTTAAAAGCGGCTTTTGTGGCATTTCAGTGACGTGTTCTCGACACTGGATGGTCCTGGGTGTCGAAACTGCCTTGGAACACTCAAAAGCTGAACTTAAAGAAATAGAAGAATTAGAAAAAGAATTGCTAGGCGACGACGGGGTTGCCGAAGCCAAAGTACTCCTTGACAAATTGAATAAAACCATAGATGAGTTTAATTCTTTTGAATTAAAAAAGAAAGCAGATAAAGTAACAAAGGACATTAAATTTTACAGCAAAGAGAGAGCCTTTCCGTATTTAAAGGAAGATTACTTCTCAACCTTCCCAGTCCAAAATAGACAAAATACTTGGGGTCGATTCAGAAAGAACCAATCTGTAACATTCTCTGAATCATCAGGAGGTTCCAGTGACTCTGACTGTCAGCCAGGCCCAAGCAACTTCAACCATCAAGGCCAACCTTTTTTAGACAGAGGAGGGAAGACAAAGAAAACAAGAGTCTGGAACCAATATCCAGGGGAACGTCAAACAAGAAACAAGCATTATCAATGGGGCCCCCAACCTTACTAGATCCCAGACTTAATTTGACAGACAATATGGACACGATACCCATATTTAATTTGTCAAAGCATACACTATCATCTACAGAAATCTCTTTGCTAAGTAAAGGTCTTTCATTTGTCATTACAGAGAGGAGTAACTATTTCAACCTGAAATCTGAGTTGTTCCAGTTTTTCAGGAAAATCCGTCTGAAAATTTTCTTTAAAGATCGCGAAATTAGCAGCTACCAATCTACTACTGGGTTAAAATTGCCATCCACTTTTTATCCAACAAATAGTATGATGCCACCTGAGTTGCTTACTTTTGAGAAATTGATTCTAGAAGGGGTAGATAGACTAAAAAATAGTAAACAATTTACACCTTACAATATTTCTTTGCTAGAACGTCAAGCACTTGAGAATTTGAAAAAGGATACCTCTATAATATTCAAACCAGCCGACAAGGGGGGAGGAATAGTAATACAAGAAAGGACTGATTACGAGGCTGAAGTGAATAAACAAATCTCTGAAGAACGGCATTACAAAAAACTCCACCATAACCCTCTAAATGAAATTCGTGAAAAGATTGTGTCTATTACCAAGGAAGGATTGGATCAGGGGTTTCTGACCAAAAAAGAATTTGAATTTTTAAATTCCACTAATCCTAGAACCCCTGTCCTCTATACTCTCCCTAAAGTACATAAGAGTACAACACAACCACCTGGGAGACCGATCCTATCAGGATGTGGCTCGATTTTAGAGCCTATTGGCAAGTATATTGATTTTTTTTATAAGGGACTACGTGCCCCTACAAGCAAGTTATGTTCGTGACACAATGCACATGATAAACTTAATAGAAGACCGAGCGTACAACAGAGACACTGATTGGCTAGCAACTCTAGATATATCAGCACTCTACACAAACATCCCCCAAAAAGAAAGCATTGAATGCATACAAGAACTACTTGACTCTCGACAACGACCATTTGATGTTCCCACTTCCTTTATAATTTCCTTATTGGAAGTAGCACTTCAGAGGAACTATTTTGTCTCAAATGGACAATATTACGAGCAATGTGGGGGCACGAGCATGGGAGCAATTTTTGCTCCAAATTTGGCAAATATTTATATGAACAAAGTAGAAAATGATCTTGTACTGTGTGAGAAGAATCCTTTCTATGCCAGCATTAATTGCTGGTATAGATATATAGACGACACTTTTTTCATTTGGAGAGGGAATGAAGAGGAGTTTGAGAGTTTTGTTTTATATCTGAACACCATTCAAACACATTTGACCTTCACATCTACCATACAGAAAGATACCATCCCATTTCTGGATTTAAACATCCAACATGATGAGAACAAGCTATACACATCCCTTCATAGAAAACCTACTGAAAAGAATACTTTATTGTCTTATAAAAGTCAACACCCCAGGGCATTGAGAGATGGATTGCCCTTTGGACAATTCCTGAGGATCCGGCGCAATTGTGCCCGGAGAGAGGATTATCTGAAGGAAGCAGAAATATTGAAAAATAAATTACTTACAAGAGGTTACCCCAACAAAATAGTCAAACAATCGCTCAAACGTGCCTGGTATTGCCCCCGAGAAGAACTTTTGATCACCAGACCAAAAGCCAAAATGGAGAAAATAGTATGCGTAACTACTTTCGGAACTCATACCAACAAAATCCGGAAGAGTATTACGAAAAATTGGGATATTATACAAAGCATTGATCCCTCAATTGAGGTGCCCTTGTTTGCGTACAAAAGAGGGACAAATTTGAAAGATCACCTAGTCAGATCTTCCAATGAAAAGACCACTAAGACAGGGGGCACATTAGAAACACTTTGGAATCTTCCACCAATTCTAGGCCACCATCCCTGTGGAAATTGTGTGATCTGTCCATTGACAGAAAAGACAAACATCTTCAAATTTGGAAACTTTGAACATACACTCCAGTTCTTTTCCAATTGTAATACACGGAATGTTGTATACTGCATTTGGTGCCCCTGCGGTCTGCCCTACATTGGACAGACGCAACAATCGGTTAAGGCGAGAATAGGACAGCATCGTAGTCGCATACGAAAGGCAGTTCTGACAGCTCCATTGGTGTGCCACTTTCAAGAAAAAAATCACTCTGCAGACCAGTTGAAATGGCAAGTCATAGACATTGCTACTGTACCTGAGAGAGGTGGTGACATTTCACAAATATTACAACGTCGTGAATGTCACTGGATTGACAGAGTCAATTCCATCAACAAGGGGCTTAATTCTGCTGATGAATGGAGAGGATTTGTCTCCAGTTTGACAAACTAACTGTGACAAACTTTCTAGCTAAACTTCCCTGTACCAACATGAGGTAGAACTATGTATTGTAGGGTGTTTTACTGTATGCATGGGAGAATCATTGTTCTGTGACGAGTACATCAATATGATTGGTATAATTGTGAACTTTACGGAGTACGTTGACTTAATCATGCTTAAAGTAGCTTGTAAATGTGGTAGCACATATTACTGTTATAACCGTTATGTGCAGCTTAATTTTACTAAAAAGCGATAAGTACTGTTTTAAATTTGTATATAGAGAAGATAAATGGAGTGTTAATCTATGATTCCTAGGTTGACATAATTTGTGCATTTACGATATCCATACAAAGGCACACTTCATTATCAGTGCGTGGCGAGCTGTCTTGGGAATTGGTACACAGCACCCGATTTTACGCACCCGCCTCCCATGAAAAAACGCTAGTTTACAACAATGACGCGCTAACACTACTCCCGCCCTCCTAGATGCGCGCGCACATGTCACGTTATAGACGCGCTGACGCACTAAACCCGGAACTCCACTGTTTACCAAACAGCCGACCGGGAAAGTGCGATCGAGCGATTCCGCGTCCGAAGAGCAGGTAAGCTCTGAGACACCCTGTCCCACACCACCCTCTCCCGTGATTATACAACATTCTTACCACATGGCCCTTTTTCACCAGGTATTACCCTGTTTCTCCAACTGCAACCTGAGTGCCACCAGACTCAATTACCACAAGCAACCACAGTGGTAAGTGGCTTTACTATACCATGACTGGCCCAATGGTAACGTTGCCCCACAGCGTTCGTGAGTCTTAACAAATGTTCTATCTTTTTTCTCAACAGTGCCCGGCTGGGTACACTGTAAGTCCGTTTTAATTTATTTTATCACGCATGGGTTGCGTTAAGTCAAGACACTACGAGGTATTATAATCCCCATTTTTAAGTCCACACAATACTGTAGAGTACAGCAACCACACATATTAATAACCACTCTCACCTTTTCCTTAGATGTCCCTCACTGCTTAGTCCTGACGAGACCTCCATCAAGCAGGTCGAAACGCCGTCGACGCTATAGGGAAGGAACCCATTTAGCACAGTGATTTGTGATTTCATATAGTCACTGCTAGCAATTATTGTATCATATTGCTTGGTCATTTCCCTGTGTAAATACCCATAACGCAAAACTGTATAGACCATTTATTATTTGTGTTTGTTTTGTTTTTGTTCACAAAATCACTTGGGACGCACTGCACTTTACACTGTACATACAACCTTTTGTATATGTGTTGCTGTTGTAAATATGGACACTTTCCATGAGTTGAAATATAAGAAGTCTTTCTTATAAATTTTGCATATGTGTGTTTCTTTTTCTGCCAAACCCTTCTCTGTTACAAGTGAATATTGCTTATTTAAGCTGTTGAGTATTACATATTCTATAAATTCGTATGCCACAGGAACCATTGTTCTTTGGATATACTTCTCTCGTCCATGGCAGCTGGAGCGTGACACCGGCGAAGTCCACCGGACATAATATAATTGAGGAACGAAGTAGACGCTCACTCAGGGATGGTTTGTCAGCAAAGATTTAATCACCAGTTTCACGTTTCAGAGAACCACGTCTCCTTGCTCACAGACCGGTGAAAATGTCAACCACCTCTATACATAATGGAATGACGACATAAAAAATGGACAACGGGAAAGATAACATCAATGTAGCTTGTAAAATTGGTGGCCATTTTGTATTGCTAACCTCTCTTGAATTTTGTAAGTTAGTTATAATACCTGAAGTTATTCCGAACTCTTATCTCTGTATTGATAATCTCACAACATAATGTTTATATATCAATACATTTTGTCTCATAACCTGAAGCATCTAGTGTGCAAATTCAGTATTTTATATAAATTCAGTGTAGAAGGAGAACGGATTAAACTGCACATCCTGTGATAAAGAATGCCATACTGAGAACGGTATTCACACTAGTGGCTTTTGGCTAGCAATGCATAGCCCTGCCCTCCTACTCGGTGGGCCTTACGAGTGTTGTATACTAATTTGGTATGACCCTTCCATCATCTTATGTTTATCTGGGGGGACATGTATCCTTTCACATAGTGGCAGAAAAATGTCAATTGTTCCTGGTCTTCTCATTCTATTCTATCAGTTACTTGTAAGTAGTTATCTAAATTTCCATGAGCGTTACTCCTATGTATTTGGTTGGTGGACACTAGCTTATGTGAAAACACACTCACCCTGTGAGGACCCATGCCCTTAGTCCTTACTCCTATATACATGTGTATAAAGAAAATCAGTAGCATAATAACAAATCAGTTGACTTATCTACAAGGTTCTCTTAAATTACGACGACACGATTTTAAAGAAAATGATAGGCGACCTCTGTCAGCATCTCCTCCCAGGAGTAGGCCCTTTCCTTTCCTCCTAAGTGAAAAAACAAATGTTTAAAATCAGTCACAGGATTAAAATCGTTTCAGTGGAAACTGGGTCTCTACACTGTTTATAAGAAATGGGGAAATTAGTTTTCCTGTAAATGTATTCCTAATTCCTCATCTAAATTCAGACCTCCTGACATTCTTGTTTGGAGTTCAATGATATGCCATGATTCCCTCTGTCTAAGTTGAAGGACCCTATTCCGCCCTCTTGGACTCTTTTGTACTTGCTCTATGGCATAGTATTTTAGCATAGAACTATTAGACACATGGTACTTTTCAAAAGTGCTTGGCCACCGGATAATGACTATCCTTGTTGTTTATGGCCCTCAGATGTTCCAATATCCTCTTTTTGGCTGCAAATATAGTACTCCTTACGTACTTCAGTTTACAAGGACATTCCAGAATGTACACCACATGTGTAGTACTGCAAATAAGAAGTTGATTTATAGTTTTAGTTTTGTTAGGTGTTTAATACATTTTCTTCACGTAGCTATACTTACATGCTTTACAGTGACCGTAGGGAAAAAATCCCTTCAGTTGTTGTTGTGGTCCTGTGAGTGTGTTACTGATGTCACTTTTCACTAGAATGTACCTCTGGCTCCTACTTTTTCTGTAAGTTACCATTGGACGATTTGCTAGCTTATGTCCTATGACAGGGTCACTCGTTAGTCTTCCAGTTTTCGATTATGATGTTTCTAATCTTGTTGGATTCCAAGTTATGTGTCAAAATTACCCTAGGTGTGTTGTTAGCTATTTTCTGATCGTTCTTGGTAACTGGATCTGTCAGGGTTTGTTCTCTTGCAACTGTCTTTGCTTTGTTCATAGCTCTTTTGAGTACCCAATTCGGATAACCTCTTTCACTAAATCTTTCCATTTTATCAGTACTCTCTGACTGGTATGCTTCATCAGTGCTACCGTTTCTTCTTGCCCTTAGCAGTTCCCCATAGGGGATACTCCATTTAAGGGTATCCGGGTGGCTGTTGAGGGCATGGAGCTGTTATCCGCTGTCACCTTTCTATGTAGTTTGGTAGTAAGTGTTTTGTTCTTGACTTCTACTAGAACCTCTAGAAATTCAATAGATTGTCTGCTCATTGTGTATGTCAATTTCAAATTGAAATTGTTCTAGTTCATCTTCATAATGATATTTGCAGCACTTTCTTCACTTCCTTTCTTTCTGGCCGCCATTGTTACAAGCTAGATTGATGTTTTCTTTCACGTTGTCCATTTTCTATGTTGTCATTCCATTATGTATAGAGGTGGTTGACATTTTGACCGGTGTGTGAGCAAGGAGACGTGGTTCTCCGAAACGCGTAGTTGGTGATTAAATCTTTGTGGACAAACCATCCCTGAGTGAGCGTCTACTTCGTTTCTTTAAAAAAAAAATATATATATTTTTTAATATGATTTTGGTTTCGTTGCAAACAATACATTGTGCTCAACAGCCATTAGAAATCACAGGTACATTGGAGTGAAGGTGCAGTGGTTCAGATTCTACAGTAATACTGCACATTATCAACATATACGCAGTAGGCATACATTAAGATAGCATGTGAAACGGTTCTGTTATGAGTCATGGGAAAAGCGTTGAATGGGGTTTGCCTCGTTTACTCCCATGTCTGTACCACATTATGTTTGTCAATGACCCTATATATTGTAGAGATTCTTAGGGCACCTCCTGGCCTTATAGGTGACAATTTCGGTGGCCATGTAAAGGTCCATTCATGTTCTCCACTCCCGGAGGGTTAGCAGTTTGGCCACTCCCCAGTTTTGGGCCAAGTTTCTTTTGGCCTCCACAAGGGCCAGATTACTGAAGAGGAGTTTAGCTCTCGGTTGTTATACCTAGTAGGACATAATTCAGGTCTATCAGGATGGTTTCCCCCAGTATCGCGGTCAGCTCTTCTAATGTAATGGTCCAATATGATCGTATCTTGGGACCGTCCCATAGGGTATGTAAGAACAACCCAGTTTCTGCCCCTCATCACAAACACTTTGGAGACTCTGCCATGCCAAATTTATGTAGACAGGCCCGGTCATAATATGTCCTATGTAATTTTTTTTATTGAATTAACCTTAACCAGGATCTATTAGCGACTTCTCTTGTGTGCATTAAGGCTGCCTCCCAGTTTGTCATCTTAGTCGCCCAACTCACTGCTCCATCTACCCTTCAGCTTGGTTAAGGAGTTGAGCATATTATTATTAATTGTATTATAAGTCCAGGAAACCGATGTTGTCCTCTATCTCACCCTGAAGCAGTCTTCAGGGTTGCTATTCACGCTGGAGGGAACTGAAGGTTTTCAGGGTTCCTTCCGCCAGGAGATACTCCAGCCTGGAGATCCCGATGGAATCTCACTTTCTGAACCTTTTCAACTTCCCAGCTTCTCTCAGGCATGTTCCCACCTACAGGGGGGTCTCGTGGGTAACTTTTACTTCCCATCCCATCCTCCTCTTCACCCTTTTTCAGGCTTCTAGGGTCAACCGAGTTGCTGGCAGCAACTGTATAGAGCCCTTCTCTCTATAGAGATAATGTAAATATGAAATGGACTAGAATTGTGATCTTTCCAGCGTATAAGTGGGGTGGTCACTCGGTGTGTATCCCCAGTCGTTAAAAGCTATTAAGTGAGCAGCCCAATAAAACACCCGTATGTCTTGGAGTGCTATTGCCCCATTATATTGATTGCATTTTAGCATCCGCAGTGCCACTCTCTGGTGTCCCCCATACCATAAGAATGCCCGGACCCCATTTTCTACTCTGATGAATAAATCCTCTGGGATCACATGATATGTATTTTGGAGAATGTAGAGGAGCTTGGGAAGAGTTACCATTTTGTACAGAGCAGCCCTTCCTAGCATTGTTGAGGGAAAAGATTGCCATCTTTCCACATCTGTGTGGAAGTCTGTCGGTACTCTCCATATATTCCTGTCAGGACTTGTGTCCCTATCCGAGGTCACAAAGAGCCCAGGTATTGGAACCCCTGCGGATCAGTGCGTAGATGCTTAGGGAGATCTTGTGCCTCAAGGTGACCCCGTTGGGTAAAAGCGAGACCTATCCCAGTTTGTCTTGCAGCCAACATGCTTGCCATAGTGCTCAAATGCTGTAAATATACTCATTATGGTTACAGTGGGGCAAGTGACATATGATAGTATGGAATCTGCGTATAATGAAATCCGTTCTTCCTCTATCTCTTCTTCCACAATTCGGAAGCCTGTGACGTCCGGGTGTGTCCGAGCCACACACGCCAGCGGTTCTAGTGTGACGGCAAACAGCAAGGGGATGAGGGACAACCCTGTCTGGTTCCCCTCCTGATTGGGAATTTCCCTGGTGTCACCTCGTTTACCCATACCTTAGCTACTGCGTTATTTTAGAGCAGTTCTACCCAGGCCAAAAACCTGGGTCCAAAACCCAAATCTCTTCAGGGTTTGTGTTAGAAAGGGCCAGTGGATGGCATTAAATGCCTTTTTGGCATTGAGAGACAAAAATGTATGAGGATCATCCCTGGTGTGTGTTGTCTCTAACCTTTATAAATCCTGCGAAAGTTAAATCTGGTAGACCTCTTTGGCATAAAGCCTAATTGGTCGTTGTGGATTAGGGAGGTGATCACTGGTAGTAACCGTGCAGCTAGTATCGTTGCTAGGATCTTCATCTTGGTATTCAAAAGCAATATTGGTCAGTAGGAAGTACAGTTTGTTGCAGGCTTTGCAGCTTTATGAATTGCCACTAGTGTGGGGCTGCAGAGATCTCTCTAGAGGATCCCTTCTTCCTTGGCCTCTATATACATTTTAAGAAAGTGGGGACCTAGAATCACTGCATTTCTCTTAAAAAAACTCTGCCGGGATCTTGTTGGGACCTGGGGTTTCCCTGTTTTTTGTTTGCTAATGGCCGCCTGTAGCTCCGGGAGGGATACTTCCTTCTCCAGGCCCAAATGATCATCTAGCTGCAGGGTGGGGCACTCCCTCCAAGTAGTTTACTATTTGGGGCGTGACTGCTAGTGGACGAGTCCGGTAATAGTCTGCATGGTATAGTGCAAATTTGTTGGCCAAGTCTTGAGTTGTGGTGAAGAACTCATTATTTGCACTCCATATGGTGTGTATCAGTGTGCCTCTGCCTCTTTTCTTTTCAAACATGCAAGCAGTCACCCAGCTTTTTTACCTGCGTCATATGAGTGGTGTTGCGTCGAAACGATCTGGGTTTTTGCTTTGTTTTGCACCAGGGAATGGTATTCCTTGCGGGTAATCGTTATCTGTCGCATAATGGAGGGATCTGTCTCTGCTCCAGGTTGTCCATCTAGTTCTATTAGCTTTCCGTCCAGTGATTCAATTTCCCTCACCTCTCTTTTTTTGTATGCTATGGTATTTACGTCCTATCTCTCAGCCCCTTTTGTAAGCCTGCCACAGTGTGACCACCGTTAAAGTATATTTCTATGTCCACCCTACCTTCACAGGCCACTGTCTCATTCCTTAATTCCCAGGCGTTCAGTTTTCATCCCACCCTTGATTTGCGAGTATGTGTTCCGAGTGTTAGCCAGTGTAGTGAATGGTCCGACAGTCCCCTGGTCAAAAATTCCTCTCTTTCTACCTCACCTAGCTCTCCCGCCAGCGTAAAGATTTAGTCCAGCCTGGAGAATACTGTGTGAGTATTGGGGAAGTAGGAGGATTTTCAATCCCCCGGATGTCGGAGGTGCCAAAGGTGTGATAGCCCCAAGGTGTTAACAAACCTTGCCAATGGTATTTCCCTCTGTTGTGCTGGGGCCAGGCCAGACCGATATACACTATGGCTAATCACATTGTTGAAATCTCCCCCTATAATATTCATAGAGGGGCCTGACTAACAATATTTCGGCTTCTCTATCCAGAGTGTGTTTTTGCAGTCTCTAAGGGGTATAGACCCTGACCAGGGTTACATTTCTCCGTCCCCATACCCCTTTAACCGCCAAGTATGTCCGGCCAGGGTTTATCCAAGATTTAACTGCCACAAAGGGGGTTGTTTTCCACTCCTCTAGAGCCGGTTGTAAATCCTGCATGCACTAATGTTTGTTATATGACATTACCATGCCTTCATTCACCACACACGTTTTTACATCGAAGATTTAACAATGCATACCACTACCACACATTCACATTCACTCACATATGAAACACCTTCACCACACAATCTACTACCAAGCATACTTTAACCACATTGTTTTGTAAGCCCCCTGTCTAGAAATGTACACGGTGAGCCTCGTAAGTGTGTCTCTCTCTCTTTTTTTTTTTGTCTTCTGTTTTTATTAACCAGAAAGGTTCAGGTCACCACAATACATTAAACATTTATTGCAACATCACAGTTCTGATAACTAATTCGAAACATGTCAGGTCATGGTACACTCAGCTGAAATGAGTCCATCAATAGCATTAGGGTCAAGGCGATAATGGTTCTTCACGGGGGGAGAGGAGGAGGCTCACAAATATTCCCACGATATACATTCCTTTTATCCCAGACTGCCAACCATTTTTGGGGGCAGCCGCATGCAACATATACAGTTTTCTCCCTAAGTATACTTCAGTCCATGTCTGCTTTCCAGGCTCCCAGTGTAAGCAGCACTGTTGCTCTCCATAACCGGGCAATATTCCTTTTTGCCACCATTTGTCCCAAAGTTGCCCATAGTTTGCCCCTGCTGCTAAGGCCTGTGGGATCCTACATGTTTAAAAGGCACTGCTTGGCTTCCCGATGAATCAATACACCCCACACAGTACTCATGCTCTCGTGTACCTTCCTCCAGTACTCCTGAATCAACTCGCACTCCCATATGATATGCTTGAAGGAGCCCTCAAGTCTGCACTGTCTCCTACATAACCCCTCGTGCATCAGTCTGGAACCAGAGATCTATGTTCTGTGTAGAATTTTTTGTTGCACCAGACGCAGTCTAGATGAAATAGCAACTTCCCTTGGGTTTGACACTGCCTTATGCCATTCCTCATCATCTACTTCTAGCCCATCCCTTCCCCATCATTCCCTCAATGAGATGAGGGGGTCCGGTGTATTGTTTGAGTTTTTTGTACGTGAGGGGGATGGCCTTATCTGGTAGGTATCCATCCAGTAGTATTTCTTCGAGGGGGGAGGACTCCGGTGGGGATCACCCTATGGGAAAATTTAGCTTGAAGGGAGTGTCTTAACTTGGATATACCTGAAATACTCTGAATCTGCTAGTTCATGTGTCTGTTGAAGTGAGGCGAATGTAACCACCCCATCTGCCCCCCAGAGGTCCCTGATGCATGACAATCCAATTAAATCCCATTTGTCAAAACCTTTTGACCTCCCAAGGGAGCCCAGTTGTTCACCGTCCCACAGTGGGGTGGCAAGTGTGAGTTTCTCAGCCCAACCTAATTTCCAGGTAATCATGTGCCAGGGCTGTACGGAGTGCTTTGTAGGTCCTGTTAGGGAGTACCTGTTGGGTCTGGAAATAAAGTGGTCTGCTAAAGTTATCCCCTAGGAGTAGCCACCTCTCCATTCTGTAGCCAGGGTTGTTCCCAATACGATAGGTGCAGTGGTTTACGGCCGCTAAATGGGCCGCCCAATAGTATTTTTCCCATAATAGATCCCTCAGAGTGCTTTCAATTTCGTTAAAGAACCTGATCCGGACCAGGTCTGGGTAGATCTGCAGGGGTTATAGGAAGCATGGGAGGGTCATCATTTTGAAAAGTGCTGTGCGTTCCAATAATGACAGCGGCAGCGTCTTCCAGGTCGCGGCATTGCGTCTGAATCTTTGTAGTGGGCGAAGGAGGAATATGGGCATAAGGAAGTTTGGCATTGGCTGTGATAAAAATGGCCAAGTATTTAAATCCTTCTGATGCGGCTAATATTTGGCAGTCTCGTGGCAGAGAGGGAGGGCTTCCATGTAGAACATATAGCAGCGACTTGCCCCAGTTTATTCTATAACCAGAGTTTCTCCCAAAACTGGTGAAAATATCAAGGACTACTCGTAGTGATTTCTGGGTAGAGGCGAGATATAAGAGGATGTCGTCTGCGCACAGGGAGATACGGTCTTCCCACTCCTCCGCCCACTTGATAGAGGGGTCCCGCCGAATCCAGGCTGCCAAAGGCTCGAGAGAAAGAGCGAAGAGTAAGGGTGAGAGTGGGCAGCCCTGTCGAGTTCCCCTACCAAGGGAGAACGCCTCGGATATCTTATTATTAACTATCACTTGGGCCAGTGGGTCTGTATAGAGGAGCTTCACCCAATCAATGAAGTTAGGGCCGAAGCCCAACTTCTTGCGGACCGCCATTCGATATGACCATTCTGGCGTATTGAACGTCATTGTGGCATCTAGCGAGACCACCACTGCATCTTCCTGAACAGTAGCCAGTCGCCCCATTACTCCATGGAGTCTGCGCAAGTTGAGCACCGTATTGCGATGAAGCATAAAGCCTGACTGGTCTGGATGCACCAGTTTGCATATTACCTGTTTTAGTCGATTGGCTAATAGTTTAGCTAAAATTTTAGGTTCCACATTTAGTAGGGAGATAGTCCTGTAGGAAGAGCATTCATCCCTTGGCTTACCATCCTTATTTTTTTTTTGTAAACAAATTTTATTCAGTTTTCCTTTCATCATAGACATGACAATTTCAATTTCTTACGTGTTATACATTCCATTGAACAACATTGCGCCATTGTGAGGATATAACATGTCCTATTCCTGTTCCGATCTAAGCCGTCCATGTCTTCTTCTCCTGCTTCGTCAGCCTTATTGTCCACTAAGTATATTATTCATATCTGTTCTAGTTCTTGCCTCTATCCTGGAGGGCAGTGGCACGCTGCCCTAGGATTATGTGTACTCTAACTCCGTCCTTCCCCCTGTAAGGCAATTAGCAACAAACCCCCCCAACAACACCCGTCCTCACCTGACCCCCCCATTATCCCTCCCCTCCACCTCCCATCAGGTATGTCTCTCTCCCTTGTGTCTCTTTTGTCGCACAGCATTCTTTTCCATCACTCTGTAGAAAACCTTATGACAGTGATCCGAGTCCCATCTAGGGGGATACTCCCACCACAGACGTCCCACCCACCCTCCGTCCCACCCATGCTCCAGAGGCCACGTTCCAGTATTGGAGAGTGAGTCCCCCACCCGCAGGGGATCTGTCATCGTCATCAGCTAGTCTCTTAAGAAGGTCTACCATCGCCACCCAGTCTCTCGCCGTGTCCAGCAACTTATCATTGTCAGTTCTTCGGGCCACCTCTAGTCGGAGAGTCCCCTCACAATCCGCCCATTTTAGGAATTCCTGCAGCCATCGCGCAGTGTTAGGGACAGTTACAGCTTTCCATTGACTAGTAATTTCCCGCTTAGCTAAAACTGATCCTAAATCTAGGAATTTACTGGTGGTTTTGTTGCGGGCAGTGTGGGGGAACCAATGTAACAGGCAAACACCCGGGATCAGCTGTAGCTCCCAGTCTGTCACCTCCTTCAGTCTGGTCAGGACCTCCCCCCAAAACCAATGTAACAGTGGACAGTCCCAGAGCACATGCACAAACGCAGCATTTTCCGTTTTGCACCGCGGACAGGCTGTGTGGGAACTGAAAAACTCATTGATTTTAAGAGGAGTGAGGTATGCCCGAAGGAACACGTAAAATTGTATTCGCTGGAATCTCGCATTCCGGGAGCATTTCCATGCCCGACCATCAACATCTCCCATGGTTTTGCCTCTATCGGTGTCCCCAGATCCGCCTCCCATTTAACGCGCAGACTCTGTAAGGGAGTCCTGCACCCTTGTTTTACCCTCCTATAGAGGCAGGAAACCGCCTTAATCTTTTCCGTTGAGGTGACGACATACTGACAAGGGAGGAAGACCCCCGGCTCTTCCATTCCCTTCTTACAGTGTTTACGTACGGCAGTCGACAGAGCCGCATGTAAAAGAAAGTCCTGAGCAGGCAGATCATATCTTTCTGTGAGTTCCTGAAATGGTAGAAGGACACCATAGAGGTCCCCAATAGTGGAGACCCCCAGTTCCTCCCAAACCCTCAGTCTCTGCCAATCTCTTCCATTTGGTAACACCTCACAGAGCCATATTGGGATCTCAGGCGCATACGCGGGACCCACCTTACCTCTTCTAATGGCTCTATTCCAGCATTGCCACACTACCCACAAATCCCTCGGCACCTCCCTTTCTTGCACCGGCAACTGGAGCCGAATCCGAGCTAGTTGGCGAAGTCCCAGGTTCATACCTCTCTGGTCCTCCTCTATCCTCAACCTCCCTGCCATCTCGACTTACCTTATATATATATGGTGACCAGTGTGGCTATGTGTTGTTCACGATGGAGTTGGCCACAGTTCTTTCTGTCTTCAAACATTTGTCTGAGATACGGGGCGAGCTTATCAGGTTTGATCTTGTAAAGCTTGTTGGGCAGCCCGTTTGGGCCCAGAGCTTTCCCTGACTGAAGACTTCCGATTGCCGTTGCAATTTCGTCGTTTGTTAGTGCACTGTGTAATGTTTTCTGTTCTGAGTCTGCGAGAGTAGGCAACACAATATCTGCAAGAAGTGCAGCAGAGTCCTCCTCCGGCAAATCTGAACCGCTCTGGTACACCTTTTTATAGTGATCAGCGAATTCGAGGGAAGGGGGCGTGGCTTGAGCGCCGAGGGAATGGCGGCGTGAGCCCGGAGCTCCGCGCCTCTTCCCCCGCAGGAATCCTGTTACAGGGGCCGTAGAGCCCGTGTGTGCCCCGGCGCCGGATGATAGCCCGGCGGTGACCGCCTGGGCGAGATTTGAGCAGCCGGCGACTCCGCGGACCTGGGAACGGCCGCCGATCGCGGCGGCCTCTGGAGCGGCTGAGGGACTGGCGCCGAGCAAGATGGCGGCCGCAGCGAAGCCCTAGAAAACGGCGGATCGCCGAGAGACGCACTGCCGGCGTGCAGGGTGAGGGCGCGATCGCTGGAAGTGTCGGACCCCACACGGCGAGGATTGCTCCTCGGAGACCGGCCGCGGTGAGCGGCGCCATCGGTGGAGGACGGAGTGGGCGTGGCCTCCTGGTGGCCCCGTAAGGCAGTGAACCGGCGGACCGACCCGGATTCAGGCATCGGCCGGCCCAGTAAGTGAGCGAGGACCTCCTGGGGAGAGGGGAACAGAGGGAGACGGCGAGCGCGGCAGCGCATCCTGGGCCCCCCCTCCCCCGCTGCAGTGACACACACGTCTTGTGGGGACGTTGGGAGATCCCACGGAGGCAGGAACGGGCGGTAAAGGGCCTTTGACATCCGGCCCACCACACCGCCTCGGTGAAGGAGTGTAAGTTACCCCTCAGCACCCGGGGGCTGGACACAGCGTCAAACGCTCACACAGGGACGCCCATCCCAGGGCGCAGTAGCCGTCCAACGAAGCCCCGAAGAGCACAGGGGTGGCCCACGAAGCCGGAGCCAGTGGGCAGTCGGGGTGACCGAGAGCGACGGGCCGGCCACGATGGGAAAGCCGAAGACCAAGGCGGAGGAGGCGGCAGCATCAAACGCAGGGGAAGGGGGCCCTGCGGAACAGACAGACCTGCAGCGGCTGCAGGACCGAATACTGGACGCCATAACGGCCACCAGGGATGCGCTCCACAACGACATAGCGCAGGTGGCGTCGGGGCTGGGCCTACTCCGGGCAGACCACGATAAACTGAAAGACAGAGTTAAGGAGGCCGAGGTGGTGATCGGGGTCATGGCGCCGGCTCACAAGGCGATGGAGAGTAAGCTGACGGAGGCCTTGGACCGCATAAGCACCCTAGAGAGACGGGCGGAGGACGCCGAAAATAGAAACCGACGCAGCAACATACGGATCGTAGGTGTGCCGGAGACGGAGGGGACGGGAGACATGATTGCCTACATGGAAGAATGGCTGAAGACGGTGGTGGCGCCAGAAGGGCTTTCGCCATTCTTCACCCTGGAGCGGGCCCACAGAGTCCCCTCAGGACCACCCAAACCCGGACTCCCACCCAGACCGATCATAGCCAAGTTGCTACACCACAAGGACAGAGATCTGCTCCTGCGAAGAGCCCGTGAGGATGGCCCCTTCCAGATTGCAAACAGTAGAGTCACGCTCTTTCCGGATTTCACCTTTGACACGCAGAAACAACGTGCCTCCTTCCTCACGATCAAGAGGGAATTGCGGACTGAGGGCATCCCCTACTCCTTGCTTTTCCCAACCAGACTACGAGTGGTAGTGGACGACAAGGCGCTCTTCTTCACGACATCGGCGGACGCTTGGGACTGGTGGGAGACGTACAAGGCCGGGACTGACGGAGCCAGAGTGAGAGAGGAGCGGGAGAAGGAGCGGGAGCGCTCGCCCAGGCGGCTGCGGAAATCGAAAAGACTCTGGAAAAGGGGTCAGGGGCAGCTGGGCCCATCGGCCTCACAAACGGAGGCGGAAAGGAAGGCGGCGCTGTTGGAGGTGGGGAAGCTCGGCCGAGCGGAAGGTACCGGATCCAGAGGGGCCTCAGACTCGGACACTCATGTTTCGGCCTCTGGATCGGAATCGGACTTGTCGGGACTACATCGCATGGAGGGGCCGCCGGTGACACCGCAGACGGCGGATGAGGTCCTCAACATATGAACTACTGTCGATGCTGAACGGGTAATGCTTGGTATGTACGGGTGGGGGGGTTGCTGCCCACGCACACAGGGGGGGCCGGGGCGCACGGCGGGACTCAGGGCAGAAGATCCATGAGGAAATGGGGAGGGAGGGCGGAGATGGGCGGCGCGGCCTCCCTTTGGACAAGGCCACACTCCGTAGGCCCTTAAGGCACCCACAGCTGCGGCTGTGTAGTTGAGACCTGGGTCATCAGGTACGGGAGTTTGGATGGGGACTGGTATTTCGATATTGGGGCCTGTTCTGGGGGAGGGGGGGGGTTCCACAGTTGGGGATTGTTTGTTTTTTTCTTTGATACTGTTGACCCTGGATACGCCATGGGCAGGGCTGTTGGGGAGTTTTGTTTTTTACAGAGGGGGCACCATCACCGCCAACGGGCTGGACCTGGGAGGAGGGTTTCGACCAGATCACTGGGATAATGGCTAACGCAAATGTTTTGACTTGTATGACCTGGAATGTCCGGGGCCTACACACTATGCAACGCAGACACAAAGTGCATGCCTACTTAGTACGGAGGGGAGTACACATCGCGCTGCTGCAGGAGACGCACCTCACAAAACGGGAGGGGGAGGCCCTTCAAAGGAGACGGCGGGGCCAGGTTTATCACACCAGCTATTCAGCATATGCGCGAGGGGTGCTCATATGGATTAGGGCAGGCACGCCTTTCCAACTCTCACGTCACTGGACTGACCAGGAAGGGAGATATGTGGTGGTGGAGGGGAAGCTCGAAGGTAGAGATATAGTATTAGCTAGCATCTATGCCCCAAACACGGACCAATTAGCTTTCCTAGCTGCGCTGTCGGGGACGCTGGCCCACCCCCTTGCGGGCCCGGTCCTGCTGGGGGGTGACTTTAACTCCATTGCCGACCCCCTGCTGGACAGATCTCACCCCCCCCTTCGTGACTCCCCGGTACACAGACTCTCTAGGGGAAGGAGGGATTGGCAGGAGAACTGGGGACTCGTAGACGTCTGGAGAGGGCAACACCCGACTGATCGGGATTACTCGTTTTTCTCAGGGCTCCATGACCTGCACGTCCGACTGGACGCCATACTCTGCTCCCGGGAGGTGCTGCCGTGCGTCACCAGCTCAGAATACCTAACGAGGACAATCTCAGACCATAACCCGCTCTTGATCCGGCTGGCGTGGGTTACGGGGAAGCCCAGGGTTCCGCTCTGGAAACTGAGGCCTGAGACACTGGAGGACCCCCTCTTCGGGGAGGCCCTTGCGGAAGGCGTGACCTCGTATTTCGCGGAGAACGCAGGGACGGCAACTTCAAGGGCGATGGAGTGGGATGCCTTTAAAGTAGTGGTAAGGGGCATCTGCATTCGAGACTATGTGGGCGTACGGAAGGTACTGCTGGGCGATTTGGCGAAGGCGGACGCGGACCTGAGAGAGGCGGAGAGGAAGCGGCCTGGACGGCCGGAACTCCAGGACTCTCTATGCTCGGCCAAGGAGGCGGTAGCCGTTGAGGTGGAAAGGCTTCGAGCATTTGACTACAAGCGGTACGTGCTACGCTCCCATGTAGAAGGCGATAAGGTGGGCACCCTCCTGGCGTGGCTATCGAACCCCTCCAGGAGATGCGCTCCCATACTCCAGCTGCGGGATGCGACGGGAGTGGTACAACGGACTCAACTAGGCATAGTCAACGTGTTCCAACAATATTATGAGGGCCTGTACAAGAGTGACCCGGGCGGCAGGGCAGAACTGGTGGGTCCCTTCCTGGATGACCTGCCCCTAGGTCAGATAGAGGCGGAGCAGGCGAAGGACTTGGGGACGGACATTGATGTGGGCGAGATACGACTAGCGGTGAGGCGTATGGCGAGGAACAAATCGCCGGGGTTAGACGGACTCCCCATAGAGTTTTACGACAAATACCTGGACGTACTGGCCCCCCGTCTCCAGACTGTTTACGAGGAGGCCAAGGCGACGGGTCGACTACCGCAATCGATGAGGGAGGCGTTAGTGGTCCCACTGCTGAAGCCCGGCAGGGAGAGTGCTGACCCCACGTCATATAGGCCGCTATCTATGCTCACCGCAGATTATAAAATCCTGAGCTCCATTTTAGCGGCGCGACTCCTACCACACATGGCGGGGCTGGTACATGACGACCAAAACGGTTTTATACCGAACCGCAACACCACGGCTAATATCAGACGGCTCATCCGCATCATGGACGGGCTCACCGAGAGGACAGGGGCGGAGCTGGTCCTGTCGGTTGATATTGAAAAGGCCTTTGACAGCCTCGAGTGGGACTACCTCTACGCTGTCATGGAGCGCTTCGGCCTAGGAGCTGGCTATATCCACTGGACTAAGGTCCTTTACGCGGAAGCGATTGCGAGAGTGAGGGTAGGTCCGGCGGTGTCCCTCCGATACCCGGTGGAGCGGGGCACCCGACAGGGCTGCTCCCTATCACCGCTCCTTTTTGCACTGGCCATCGAGCCGCTGGCGGCCGCGGCCCGAACGGGGCGGCACGCCCACGGAGTGCGGACCCGTGACGGGCATCATTTCATTTCACTGTATGCTGACGACTTATTACTATTCCTTCGCGACGGGGGTGAGGACCTGAGGAGGGCGGAAGCTCTACTTGAGAGCTTCGGAGAGATATCGGGCCTGCGGGTCAACTGGCCCAAGACGAGCCTGTTCCCGCTGCTGGAGGGCACTGCCCAGCCGCAACACCAGTCGGAGGCGACCTGGAACCCTACCTGCATGAAATACCTGGGGGTTCACATCTACCATAAGCCGGAAGACTTACTCGAGGGCAACCTGGGACGATGCGTGCGAGGACTGAAGGGCTGTATGTCCTTCTGGTCCACATTACCGCTATCAGTGGCGGGCCGGATTTCCCTACTAAAGATGGTAGCCCTGCCGAGATTACTGTACTATTTCCGGACGCTCCCAGTCTGGATACCTGGCTCCTTTTTTAAGCTCCTCAAATCTCAGATCACATCGTTCATTTGGGGAGCGGGACGATGCAGAGTAGCGCTAGCCACGCTCTCTCGCCCGAAGGATGAGGGGGGGCTGGCGGTGCCGGACTTCGAGCTCTATTACCTAGCGGCCCAATTACAGATCTTCACGCAGGAGGTAGCGAGGGTATTCCGGGGCCCGGAGGATGAAAATTTGCGGGGAACGCCCAGACACGTCCTGGCGTACATAACCCTCCAGCAGCGGTTGGACAGTCGGGACTTATCGCTGGAACAGCGCACGTACCGACAATGCTGGAATCGGACCCAGAAGAGAGCGGGTACCCAACGCCCTTACGCGCCTGAGATACCACTGGCCATGCTGACGGCACTACCACATGGCGGCGATTGGTCGAGCCTGCAGGAGTGGGAGGAAGCGGGAGTTCAGGTGGTTGGGGACCTCTTTGAGAGTGGCGCGCTGCTCCCGTTCCGGGAGTTAACCGACCGCTTCGGTATCCCGAGAGGGGGCTTCCTGCTGCACGCAGCGGTGACCAGGGCGATGCATGCCCACTGGGGCACGGGGCTAGGGGAGCCCGAGACGGCAGCGGCGTGCCAATACACCATGATGGCGGCGGGCACGGTTAAGGCAGTTACATGCCTGTATAACCGAATGGTTAGGGAGAATATCTCTCCTCTCGCATCCCTGAAAGCCAAATGGGAGGCGGATCTGCACAGGGACATTCCGGACACGACCTGGGCACAACTTGTCCGCAGAGCCCGTAACAGCACGAGAAACGCCAGGTTCCAGCTGATACACTACTATGTGTTGCATAGGGCGTATATGACACCAGGTAGAATACGGCGGTATTTTGGCGATGACACAGCAGCCTGCCCCCGGTGCCCGGAAGAGGGAGCTGAGTTAGTACACATGCTGTGGGCGTGCCCGATCCTGCGGGGCTTCTGGCAAGAAGTAGGGGAGGTACTGAATGAGGTGACTGAACGAGCGATAGAGTATGGACCAGCCGAATGCCTTTTGCACTGGTTTCCCCACACCCCCAAAAATAAGCTCACGAGTAAGTTTATCGACATGGGGCTGATGATAGCTAAGAGAGAGATTACCAGGAATTGGAAGGCGAGGCTGGGGCCTACTCCACGGAGGTGGCGGCAGGAGTTTCTGAAATGGGCCTCGGCTGACAGCGCACATAGGTACCAAATGGCGCGCAGGACCCCTAACCAGACAGCAGCTGACACCGCGACCGCATGGGAAGTAATGGTGCAGGCGCTCAGGGATAGCGAGGCTGACGCACAGGAGGAGACTCCCGGAGGGGAGGGCACAGAGGAAGCGAGTTGAGGCCCCAGGAACAGCAGGAATACGGGGAGCATGAGGCTAGCATCCCAGGGGTAGTTCTAACGTAGCCTTAGGCGGGTGATGGTGTGCGGGTTGGGGTGGGATGGGGGGGGGGTGTTTAGGGACTAGCGCAGGGAAGGGGAGTTAGGGTTCAGCGTGTAGTTTGGTAGGACAATAAAAGTAGACATACACTTAATCCGGACAATAACCACTCCTCTCTACGGAACGTCAGGCATGGAAGTGCAGAGACTTTAACGCCGCCCAACCCCCGGGTTGTGGGCCGGAAGGCTGTGTAATGCTTGAAGAACTGTACTGAATATCTGCTGACACTTCTGTTGCTACTGTTATCCGTATATTGGCCTGTACAGGTATGTCTACAATAAAAATTATTTAAAAAAAAAAAAAATCAGCGAATTCGAGTACAAGGTCATGGGGTTCTGTCAATACCGTGCCAGAGCTGGTCTTGAGCACCGGGATCAATCTCTTTGCCCGCTCTTTCTTGTCCAGCCATGCGATCAGTTTGCCCGCTTTATCCCCTTGATCATACAGTCGTCCATCCCTGTCTCTCGCCAGGGTTCTGGCCATGTCCGCAGCAATGGATTTGTATTCCGTTATCTTTATTTGTTGCCGATGGAGGGCGATCTTCCCCCTCCGCAACTACCTCCTCAAGCCGTAGGAGATCCTGCTCTAGACGAGTCTTGTCTTTGACTTTGTCTTTTCACAACCCGGCTATTGCCGATAGTGCATGGCCCCTGACAACTGTCTTAAAAGCCTCCCAGAAGAGTGTGGGAGAATCCACCAAGCCTTCATTGTCATGGAAATAATGGTCGAGTATTTTCGTAAGTGAGTCTTGAATTGCGGGGACCTGAAGAAACCACGAGTTAATGGGTGCCACACAACCCACCCTCTTGTCTCCAATTGTCAAGTGTGCCCATAGCTGGGAGTGGTCAGCGATACCTCTTGCTAGATGTCTGATTTCCCTGACTGTCGTTGTCTGTTGCTCTGGCATGAGTATGTAGTCAATTCTGGAGAAGGTATGACGGGACCCTGAGTAGAAAGTATAGTGTTTGAGTTCTGGGTGGCGTGTCCTCCAGAGATCTGTGAGGCCAAGGGCTTTGAGGAAATTGGTGAGCCAGTTGCCTGCCAAGCCAATATTCCGTGGTGGATGTCGTTCGAGCTGCCCCGATATTACGAAGTTAAAATCTCCTCCCATCAGCAGATGGCCTTCTGGAAGTGAAAGTATGAAGGTCCCAGGTCCCAAAAAGATTGGATCTGCAATCCCGGTGGAACGTATACTGCTATTAGCGTCACGGTGTGTCCCTCCCATTGCCCGGAGACTGCCGCATAACGGCCCAGTGTGTCAGTCCAGACGTGTTGTATATGGAATCGAAAGGATAGTTTAATGAGAATACCACTCCCCCTAGATTCTGAAGTGAATCCCACATGTGCCTCAAGCGTGTACCCCCACCTATTTAGTGCTTTGCAAGTATTGTCGACTAGGTGCGTCTCCTGGAGCAGTGCGATATCTGGAGTTTGTCGCTTAATGTACTGGAGCACTACACTCCGTTTGACCTTGTCCCCAATCCGTTGATGTTCCAACTAAGGATCTTTAGACTCTTGTCCCAGTGAGTGCTCATTTATATAAAGAAGACCTTGCCTGTGTACCCAAGACATGCCACTCAATCCACGCAGAAAAATAGTTTTGTGCTGTGACCGATAACTACCTTTCTAACAGCCAACCCCCAATACCTTTGAGAAAGACTGACCAAAGAAATGAACAGAATTACCACATACAACCGTTCCACCCCTCCCTCCCATCCTGCCACGTAGGTTTGAAACTACCCACATCCCCAACTAGCAGAGCACCTGTCGCCCAATAAACAGATAAACAATTATGGGGGAATAAAGGATGACACCAACCCTGGCCACTCTGGGCCCTTGCCCCCACCCATCACAGGAGAGTGTCATTGTGAGGTGCCAGCAGCTTCACAGTGCCAACCCCTGTAGTGGTTTTCAACCCCCAGTCTCCTTCGGTAACCCTTATACATTACTGTTTGCTGGAGCCGTTCCGAGAGTTCGACATCATAAGGAGACCTCTCAGTCCCAACCGCTGACCAACGCCACCGGGCTCACAGATCTCGACTTCCAGGACTGTTGACTTTGCCTGTCGCGACTCCGACCTCCTGTCAACGGAGGATGGTGAGCGCACATGAATGCCTCTCCAGTTGTCTCCATGGGTCGCCCTCGTGCTTCTCTTCGTCTTTTTGTCCAGCCATGCCTGCACCTCCGACGGGGCTGTAAAGAACCACACTTCCCATCAGCAATGACCTTGTGTTTTGCAAGGAAGAACATCATGTATTTGATGCCTGTGTCGCTTAACGCCCTCTTTACTCCTTCCAATTAGCGTTGCTCATGTTTGCTCTTTGACAGTGAAGTCTGGAAATAACCGCACTGTGGTGTTTTCATAGGGAAGATCCCCCTGTAAACGGGCTGCCTGCAGGATTGCATTGCAGAGGAAGGAGAGTCATTTTGGTTTGAGATGGCGGAGAATGAGGTCTTCAAGGAAGAGGTCCATACTCGGCCCCTCGGATCCCTCTGGGACCCCCACCACTCCAATATTGTTGCGTTGAGCCTGCCCTTCCTGGGCCATCTGGCAGTGTTGATGTACCAGGTGTTGGACTTGTTCTTCCAGTTTTTCGTTGTATTCTGGAGCACCGCCACATTTGTCTCTGTTGCTGTAACTCTGTCCGTCGTTTTATTCATGTCAGTTCATAGCAGGTTCATTTCAATGGAGACTTTGTCAATTTTAGTTTCGAGCGTTGCGGCCAGAACCTGTATGGTCACTATTATTGATCCCAGGGATGGCTCGGGGTCGCCAGTCTGTCCACTTGGGGCTCCATCTTCTGACAGCTGCGTTTTCGGTATGGCATATTTGTCAAGTTTGTTCGTCTTTACTGCCGCAGCACCCTTGTGCTTCATGTTGTTGGTACACTTGCCAGCAGCGGTCAACCGGAAGTGCGACCTCTCCACGTCGCACAGTCCTCACATCGGTCTGCGGTAAGAACTCTGAGATGTAAGTGAAAAAGCAATTACTACCCACCCTTGTGGCGGTGCAGCCTCCTTGTCGTCCGTGTGGGAACCATAGCTTCTTCTCGGGGACCATTTGTCATTTGTCATGTTTATGCGGTTGCCAGAAACTAATCCCTTCTTGTGAATTCGAGAAAGTTTAGTATAATCGAATGAGACATAGTTGACCTAAATCCTACGTCAAATCTGAAGGATATATTATTCCAATGCACAGAGCCTATTGGGAATATAGGAACTACACTACATGGCGCCCAACGTTTGGTAAGGCACTCATTTAACGCTAGATACTAAAGTAACTCAGTCGTGCTTTTCTCAGAGACCCCTTTTTTCCGTAATACTCCAATAGACATCTAGAGTGGGTAAAGGGATAAAATATCCGCCATAGCTGAGTAGGACGAAAATCATATGTATTAGTTTTTAGTTTAATCAACGTTGAAGGATACAGTGTTCCAAAATATTGTGCACCTTATCTTTGTTTCCTTGAAACTTGCTCTGCAAACTTTTATTAAACAATGACCAAAAACGAAGACTGAAGCTACAGGCGACAACGCCATACGAGCTTTAAACTTTACAGGCGTTAATGAAGCCGATGAGGATGCTATAAGCATTCCAGAAAATTTAAGAAAAGCCATCACTATAAAACTTATATGAAATGGCCTATCATCAAGAGGTGGTAGGGTAGTTTTTGTGATGGAGGCACATGAATATCGCCAGACAGAGGTATTCTATTCATGGATAATCTTCCCTGAAGCAGATCCCGCAACTAAAGTGTTTAACTTCTACAAAGAAGATGATCCACCAGAGGAATACATTCCTTTCGAGGATATTGAAATTCCATTAACATACCAAGAGCACGCGCTCTGGTTTAAAGGCACCCTAAAACATATAAATCATTTCACCAGCTTGGTCCACTAGGTAGACCAGTAGCAACACAGCTAGCTTTAGCCAACTACAAACCTGACCCTGACATTGAAGCAATGTCGGATGAACAATTACTTAGTAATATACAAAATCTTATAGAATTACACAGTTGAAGGCCTACACTAAAAACACTCCTACTACTCCTAAAAAGAAGAGGGAGAACACTAAATAAACTTCTAAAGAAAAGCGTTCTCATTCCAGAGGTAGGTCTCCTCAAAAGGAGCCCTCCGAAAGGAGGTATAACCTCAGGAACAGGGACAATTTGAGAAAACCTGATGGATATAAAGATACTGATACACGTTCCTCTCGTACCTTTCAGACTACGTCACAGAAATCCAAAAGAAGAGGACGGTCAGAACACAAGGAAGAACATGTGAAGTCCAAAGACGATCAACATGTTCTGAAAAGCAAGAAATTCACCAAAAAGAAGGTAGCAGGTCTAAAAATCAGACATGCCGAAGATCTTGAGAACACAACTCAAGAACAGGGAGTGGGCTCAGGCAATGTTGAACAGCGCAGCAGAAGTCACCATAGCTCGCAAGAACTTGAAGGATCATCTGGAATCAGTGGACTTGAATGAGTACATTCAAGTTGAAACTGCAGATACCAGGGTTAGTAATCCACATACGTTATATGAAGTAACACTCCGGATGGAGGAAGATATAACAAGAAAAATAAGAGCACTCTTTTGGGAGCGACTCTCTCAGGGTTATGATATTCTTCTCGCTGAACAAGACTGGCCACCAGAATTTGTCGGGGAGTGCCCACATGACGAAGACTTCATTATGCCAGCCTTCTACAACCATATTCCGATTCATTTCAAATATACCTATGCCAGCGAATGGGCAGTTGCCCAGGCTCCTGCTGTGTACAAAAATTATGCAGGATGGGATGAGGATTCTTCTCAACATAAAATCCAGTTAAAAAACCAACCAACTGCACAAAGGCAGTACCCAGTTAAGCAAGTAGCTAAAAAACAGGTCAGATCAACTTGAATACCAAGGGGTGATTGAAACATGCACCTCGTCCATGAACAATCCTTTGTTTCCTGTCTCCAAACCAGACAATACATATCGCCTAGTTTTGGATTACAGACATTTAAACTCTTGTTTCAAAACTTTTGCAGTACAAAATGCTCACAGTGCAGCATTAATGAATAACATTGTGCTTAAAAATTACACAACCTCAGTAGATATTTCTAACGGTTTCTTTTGTCAAAGCATTGCACATGAAAGCAGGTACTTGACCGCTTTCTTATTTATGGGGACACAGCGTCACTTCTGTCGTCTCCCTCAGGGATTCAAGAATAGTCCTGGGTTATTTTCAGCTAGAGTAACAGAGTTACTACAAACATATGATGACGAAGCTCTATCATATGTAGATGACATCTATCTAACAGACGATGACTTGGACAGGCACTTGAACAGAGTGATCACCATTATACTGGGCTTCGCCTCTGAAGGGTATAAATTCAATTTTAAGAAATCGAGAATTGCCCACCTCAACGACCTTTTTCTAGGATACGAGTTATCAAGTGAAAACAAAAGCCTGGCAGCCAAATTTTTAGAAAAGTGTGCTCTGCTCCAACCTCCAAAAACGCTGAAGAACTTTTAGTCGATTCTAGGTTTCCTGAACTTCGGAAGAACATACATTCTAAATTACGCAGAAGGGGTTTAATCTCTCTACGGATTAATCAAACCTGATTTCGTATGCAATTTAGTGATCCAAATCATTCCAAGACTATGCAGATTCACGTACTTAACTGTCAACGAAGGAGAAAAAGTACCAATAGCTTACAAATCACACTTGTACACACAAGCCGAAATTAACAAGCCGAAATTAAATAAATTTCTACAGAACAAATTCTGACAGCGGTTCAAACTGCAGTAGCAAAAGAGAGCGCCCTCGCACAGGGTAAACGCATTATGGTCGTTACACCTGTACCTGCCTTAAAAGTAGTGACTAAAGCGAGCATTCCAAATGCTAAGGCTTTACATCCAAGATAGATACAATGGGTTAATTCTCTTGCTGCAACAGACCTTGAATACGTTTTTGACCCATATCTGAAAACACAAGAATTTCTACAATATGAACAAGAATGTCCTCTGCCTACTGAAATTCTGCCTCTAGAAAAGTATGAATGTATAATTTATACTGACGGATCAGCACAGCCAGCTACGGAAGGTAAACAAGCTTATAGTGCTGCGTGCGCGATCGTTAAATGTCGCTGGCGAGATGGCAAATTCCGACCTATGGTCACCAAAATTCAATCTCTAGGAGATTGTACAGCTCAACGAGCTAAACTACAAGCATTTAAGATGGCGCTTGAAAATACTGATCACGAATTCCCCACACTTATTGTGTGCGATTCGTATTACTGTGTTCAATCTTACAATGAATACTTGGAGAACTGGATTCAAAACGGTTTCAAAGATGCAAAAGGTGGCACAATCAAGCATAAGTTGCTTTGGGAACAAAAAGTTCAGTTACAACAAGAACTACAAAACACTCACGTGAGACATACACTGAGTCACCAACGTGATAGCGTTCACAATGCAGGGAATTCATTGGCTGATGAAGCCGCGAAGGCAGCTGCAATTACTCGTTCAAAAACGAAAATAGACGGCGAAATAATGCAAGCTGTCAATGCTTCAAGCAAAGACAGTGGTAAAACCTTACCAAAAGGCTTCCCGCTCAAATGCTCTTACATAACTGATGTGAATAATGTTCCTTTTGCTCAATTCTCTGGAGTGGGGGATAGAGTAATACCAAACATGGAACATAGATTCGGACTAATTTTAGAAGCACATGAAGGGCTCGCCTCTGTACATGCACGTGTTTCCGCCACGGTGTCGTTATTAAAACAGAGATACTGGTGGCCGCGCATGAGGAAACAGACCAGAAACTATATTTTAGAATGTGAAATCTGCCAAAAGATGAGTCTACTGTGAAACGTCCTGCGCAGACGCCTCTGTTAATTTCTGATAAACCATTAGCTTGCTCCTCATAGTCCTCAAAAAGACATGTACAATGTTCAATGTTATTCCAAGTCCATTTATTAACAATTCCTTTCTTTTGCCACACCGTCACAGCCGACGCGCGTTTCGCCCTCCACGGGCTTTTTCAAGGCTAACAAATTATGTGGTGAGCATATATCTTTAGCAGTCGACAAGAAATCGTATAACCTGAAAGTACATTGGTCCTTTAAGACTTTTATTTTGTGCACCGGTAATTTGGCTTATGTAGTATGGTGTCAATCCTTCCGTTCTTTGGTCAGTGAACAAGCTCAGACTAAACGAAACGGGACTCCATACGAAAGACGAAAGAACACGAGAAGGCGATGGGACTTATCATGGCTCCATCAAACGTGTAATTACTTGTTCACTGACCAAAGAACGGAAGGATTGACACCATACTACATAAGCCAAATTACCGGTGCACAAAATAAAAGTCTTAAAGGACCAATGTACTTTCAGGTTATACGATTTCTTGTCGACTGCTAAAGATATATGCTCACCACATAATTTGTTAGCCTTGAAAAAGCCCGTGGAGGGCGAAACGCGCGTCGGCTGGGACGGTGTGGCAAAAGAAAGGAATTGTTAATAAATGGACTTGGAATAACATTGAACATTGTACATGTCTTTTTGAGGACTATGAGGAGCTTGTGAAATCACTTTTCTTTGGAGTTGTAATGGCGAAAATGATATTTGGAGAATAGCAACTAAGAGGGATGTGCCTTGGTACTTTTTCTAATTTGTGTACGAGATTCCGTCTCGCCTTGAGTGAGTAGGAGATCGTGGATAGTTGCTTCTAGGTGGATAAGCACGATACCAAAGAGCTCTCCAATAGAGTGTACTAAATATATTATATTGCAACCATTACCAAGGGGAACACGTGTTCACAGATGTGCAGACCTAACGTAGCAAATCCACCGTGTGCTTTTTGTTGTCTAAACCATTAGCTTGTGTTTACCTGGACCACTGGGGTCCCTTACAAAGGGATGGTAACTACAAATATATCATGGTCGCAGTGAATTCGTGTTGAAGATTCATTTGGATGTGGCCTCAGCGCTCGGCTGACGCTCAAACTGTTATAAAAGATTTGCGAGTCTTTATCGGCACAAACGCAGTCGGCACGCTACATTCTGACCAGAGTCCTGCGTTTAGCTCTTGAGCTTACAAGGAGACCATGGCCAATCTGGGCTTTGCATTGCGGTACTCTAGTCCATTCCATCCTTGGGGAAATTTGGTAGTGGAGAAAAAAAAAACAGGACATAAAGCAATCTATAACAGCTAGGGTATTAGGCTCGGGTGACGGGTGGGTTAAACATCTAATAAGTGACCAACGTTGTCTTAACAATCTGCCAAGAAGTTCTCTAGGGGGTATCACTCCATATGAAGTCCTTTTTGGGACCAGAATGATAATATCGGACCTCGATTGTCAGATCTCAGTGGTAGAACAAAAACCCTTTGATATCAAAGATTGTTTAGCTGTTTTGCAGGACTTAAATGAAATAAGGAAAACACAAAGTAGCGTACTCCTGAAGCCAACAACCACGGTAGAGAAACGACCATCCCAGCAAGGCCTGTCTGGATTCCAAACATTGGGGATCTAGTCAGAGAAAAGATTGCGTACAATAAGAAATTTGGGCCTTGTTACAGACAACCAGTACCTGTCCTAGCCATCCACGGATCAAGAACAGTATTACTGTACTGTTTTATCTAGTACCTTTTCTGATGATTGGGACCTGGAGACTGTTAATAATATGATGTCAGACTTAGAAAAGTCTGCTGTATTTACAAATCATGAATACTTAGAAGGTTCATCAGATTATGAGCAAATGTATTGTTATAATCACTATGGTCATCATTTTTTGCACAAATCTGAAAACCCTAGAAATTTATTAATGTATAACCAATGGGAACATTGTCCTACTCTACCAAAGGGTAGCTCAAAAACATTTCATGGCAAATTTCCATACTTTTCAGGTTTTAATACTTCCAATCCAGAATCATTTTACTTTAAAAATGTTAACAAAACAGGAATGAAAAGTATGTTGACGAATACCAAGCAAATTTATTCCGCAGCCTTTTATGCTCAGCTGTCTACATTAGGTTTTGACTTTTGGAAAGACAACATTGAGACAAAAACTGTCTGGGGCACACAAGATTGGCAAGTACAGAGGATAGAAGCTTTATTTAGAGCCTGCATCATCCCAGAGCAAATAATGTTTTTAAATGACACTGTCCAACAGTCATCTTGTCTTGGGTTAGCCCAGATAAAAGATCTAAACAAACTGTCCATACCTGCACCTATACAAGTCCGTGATAACACTTCAGAGGGGGAGGTCGACGTACATACTATTTTGCATCACAACAGAACAGATGCAGATTGGAAAAAATGGTTAATCTGGGCCACAGACACAAACACTTGTCAAGATAGATTCCTGAACAAAAGCCAGGGTTTCAAATTCACTAGTCCAGATCCAAGATATGTTCAGAGACAGCATCCAGGAATAGTAACTACATACAGTGTAGGGAAACTCTGCCTTGAATTGCTACAAAAATCTACACTTAGGGATGTTAAACAACACTCATCTTTACTTAAAGATGGCGCTGATCTTCGAGAATTCTTGCTAGGACCAAGAACACTGCGCCATAAACGGTTTATATACGCCGGTATCTATGCTATGTATAATGAAGCATGGAAGATTACTCAAGCAGAGACTGCAGAACAAATACGAGAAGTTGATCGTATTAACTTGGAGAAATCTCTCCCTGTAGTTGACAATGGGTTAACGACTGTCGTCTAGGATATATTCTTTAGCCAGCATAGTATCCTCTGCCATAGACCCCATTGAACAGGACTTGGTCATGTTGCAACATGCTCAGTCGAAATTACGTTCTATAATGCTATTAGGCTGGACGTTACAAAACCTACGTTCAGGCTATGTGCCTTGGCGTCTAATCAACACCACGTCACTGATAAACAGATCAAACTGGCAAGAGGGGAGCAGACTATACGTGGCTGAGCATTGAAAAACTGGAAATATTGGCATTAACTGTCGCTGAAAGACCTGCCACAGAATGGATAATACATGGACAGGGCTCGAAAAATCATAAAAAATGCACTAGGCCTGCAGGTCTAGTAACCTACAAAATCTCTTCGACCTAAGTGAATTGCACTTGACCTCCGACTCAGAAAGCAGAGCAAATGTGACAAGTTAACAAGATTTAAAAGCATTTTTATTGCTTATTTACTTTGTGAGCAATAAAGATGCCTTTAAATCTTGCTATCTTGTCACATTTCCTCTGCTTTTTGTGGCAGAGGTCAAATATCAGTTTGTCTTCCTACTCGCCAGAAAGGGCGTGTAGGCCCTAAAAATAGCTGGTCCGGAATTAATCTGACTCGCAAATGCGAGCGGTCGAGTGAATATTTCGAGCCCTGATGGATCAATCACTCTGCCTGTTACAATTTTCCATTTTCAGTATTGCTTAAAATATATACCAGCAGGCATATATGAAAGGTTGGGTAAAGAATACATCAAGACGTTCTGGGAATTACCTTACTCACACATGTTGGAGTGGGGGGGAAAGTGTTTCTTAGTGGTAAAAATTGTGAAAACGCACTAAGCGGTTCTCTCCTTTGTTAGGGTATTAATTTACATGGGGCCTGCGATGGTTCCTCTAACAACTTATCTTGCCACCTGCAAGGTTCACCAGCTGCAGTGATTGATCCAATTTTTGGACAACTTTCTAATGGAAGTTACATCATGTTGAATGATCACAGCTATTGTGGCATGTTGCCAGGTTTACCCTATCTAGTAACTATGTCAGCCAGGCTCACTTGCTGTATGCAATATTGTTTCCAAAAACCAAGACAGACCGGAAGTCGCCACTTTGGCCTTCACTGAACATCTCTTCTATACGAATTGATACTTTAAGCAGAATGAAAGGCATTCTTTTACAAAAAACTGTGCCACTGACCTCGGCCAAGGAGAACTGTGATTTGCAAGTTGCAAGGACTTCTGCAGAGATATATGCTCTTTTAACTACAAATTGCCCTATACATTTCTCAGAAATGTTAGGTTGTATCTTAAACATGTCAGATACGAGTGGTATTGTACATGTATTTAAGACAACTTTTTTGGGACTGTTAGCACCTTTTGAAGCAGTCCTAGGAATATTTCCAAACTTCGTGCACTCTGTGTTTGGCGGATTGCCTCTCATTTTGAGTCTCGCTGCAGGGATACTATTTTTGCTCCTTTTTTCTGCGATATGGCCAGAAAATCCACAAGCGACACCCAGTTCGCCGTGGAGAACACTCTACTGGCGATGAAGTGTCGTGAGTGCATCGTCCAAATTTTGGGACTACCTCGTCTAAGATGCCTGCTATGCGGAGAAGAATGCGTGCTAGACACCTGTCTGACACTCCCATCAGTCATGCCAATGGATGTTGATACTTTCCTTGGACCAGTAACGGCTCATGCACAGTTTTCTCCCCAGCGGCTACCAATTCTGATGACTGCATTCGTTGAGATCTCACAGACGCAAAGTGCTACTGCTGAGGTACGAGAAACGACAGGCACACAGGTTCCATCTAATACGAACATTGCTAATGCTTCACATCTATGTGCGATTGATCTTCTTAACAAGGTAATCCAACTTTCCCCTACAATGGTAGATGAATTCTTTACAGACTTAAAAGATTTGATGTTTTCTCCAAACCCTAACACTGACTTTTGATTTGGCACACAGTGTTCTGAGAGACTCTAAATTCGACCTTTATTTTTTCAAAACAAAGTTCTAACTTTGAAACTCTTTTTCCCATGATTGATTTTTGTTTTCCAAATTTGTGTATTTTCGTTTTTGGCACCAGTAATCTGCTTAAAGTAGAACTATTCATAGAGAACTAGGATTATTTGAAAACTTCCAGAGACAATATTTGATCTTGTTCTCATACCAACAGTTATATTTACTATGACGTGAAATGGTTTTGGCACCTTTTTTCTTCTGTATTTACGAGCCATTTCATA
This sequence comes from Lissotriton vulgaris, assembly GCF_964263255.1. Lineage (NCBI taxonomy): Eukaryota > Metazoa > Chordata > Amphibia > Caudata > Salamandridae > Lissotriton > Lissotriton vulgaris. The sequence continues at coordinate 1,679,176,694 of NC_141693.1, read as the reverse complement.
AATGTATTTTCGTGGTTCATTCAGTTAGCATTTTCGAATGTCAAAACTATATGCTTTGAATGACACATTGCTTTGAATGTGTACAGCACAAATGCTCTTTTCGTGTACAAACAATACCAATGCATTTTTTCATGTATTTTGGGTGGGTTTTTTAACACATCATGTTTAAATATGTTTACTGTGTTTAGAACTTAGTATTTAGTAGAAGTTGTACATAAGAAAGTGGAGTGGGTGTTGTGTACCATTTTAGATTCCGAATGGATTTTCCCAATTCATGCCCTTATATACGGTACAATTCGCATTGCCTTTATATAGGCATAGAAATCAAGCCCTTATTTAGGCATAGCCCATGCTACCCAAATACAGACATGGCTATTTCCATCCCTTCACCAAACATCACAACGATTTCTTGAAAATCCAGCTTAAGCAGTTAGGGACTTCCCCTTGCTTGAATATTGATTTCTCCTAGAACTCAGTTAGTTTTACAATGAACAACTATTCCCCAGGGGTTCATTCATGACGTTCATATGCCCAACTTTACGTCAGACATGGCATTCCTAAACACCTTCAAGGTATAAATATACCGTCACTTGCTATGGCAAAGCACAGTAGTTCAGAGCAGTTTGACGACCTACTTGCCTGACGCAGCTCGCTACAGCAAGTGCCGAAGGAAGCCGACTCTCCAGCTGACGCAATGATCAGGAAGCTTCCCCCCCTCTGCTGAGAAATCCAGCTCCAGTCTTTCTGACTCCCCTTGCGGGGTGTTGGGAAATTGAGTCCCGAGATAGAGATACCAGACCTCCTTCATTCTAAGGTATGAAGCTGATTAGAACGTAGAGAAACCTTTGGTAGATTCTTGGCAAAACTAAACCTATGCAAAAGACAATACTTACTACTTCCCTCGTACCAGACTTAGGTTAGGTACATTGGGGTAGGCGTATTTTAGAAGCACCAGTTGAGTATTTTTGCCTGTGTATTTATGTATGTATTTTTATATGGTTTAGAAACCATACAATGCTCTTACAGTATTATTTTATAATACTATTCTCGCTGTACGCATTGTACTTTGCAGTCTGCCTAACGATTGTAGCAGTTCACTTCTCTTGCATGAGAAAGAAGACTGTTCAATAAACCTTTTTATTGAAAACGCCAGTCTCACTATTTCTCTGCAAATTCTGTAGAAACGAAACATGCACGATTGAGTGAAATACTTATCTATTGTTTCCACGACTCTGAAGATACGTTTTATTCTTGGGGAGACAAAGTTGGCAAGTTTATGAGGTTGTCAGAAACTAATCCCTTCTTGTGAATTCGAGAAAGTTTCTAGTGACTTCTGAGCTAGCTGGCACTCACAATTAAGTTTAGTATATTTGATAGAGACCTAGTTGACCTAAGTCCTATGTAATAGGATTTATTATTCCAATGCGCAGAGCCTATTGGGAATATAGGAACTACACTACAATGTTATGTTGGTGAGGTGGCTGCTCGTAAGTCTCTCATGACTCTCAAGAATGTCATGGACTATTTGAGCGCCAGCTCTGACTTTTCCTCATTCAGTATGAAACCCAGCCTCAGAGAAAGATGTATTGTCCACTCTAATTGTCCCTGAAGCCTGGATTATTTAATCAGAAGCATTTCGGTGAGGTAAACTACTAGAAGCTGCTCTCTGGCTCTCTGGAAGCCCACAACTGGTTTTGTGAAGCACCATAGTGCTGAGGAGAAGCCAAAAGGAAGCTCTGCAAAGTTGAAGATTTGTCCCTTGTGTGCAATTTGAAAGAACCTGCGGTGGGAGCTGTAAATCATGACTGTTAGGGAGGTGTCTTTTAAATACAACTGTACCCACCAAGCCCAGTCCTTAGGATATCTCTGAGGCACTGAATCCTCTCCATTATGGAATGTTGGTATACCACATATTCATTGAATTTATGTAGATTGATCACTAGTCAGTCTCTCACACCTCCCCCCCCCCAAAAAAAGAATTATGCTGAAAAATCCATTGGTGTGAGGCTTTTGATTTGCTCTGATTCCTCCCCTCTTCCTGACTTCTCTTGAATTTGATTAATAGAAAAGACTCCAAAAAGATTCTCGTACTTACATGGGGATCCTCTCTGGTGTCTCTGTCTCTCGTAAGAATATTGGGTGACTGACCAAGCAACTCATGTCTTAGCCAGTCCTTGCAAAAATATCTGGGTTGAGCACTTTTTAAAAATAGAAACCCAAGCCGTATTCAGAGAGGTAAAGGTGCCTTTGGAATTTATTACCGAAGAGGCATGCCGGTGCTACCAGGCCCACCTGAGATAGGGCTAAGTCTCCCAATTAATCCACTCTGATTAAGTGGTACCAGCTTGACTCTGTGGACAGGGCAGAGTTGCATTGCCGAACAAGCAGTGTGTTCTCTGCGCTCAGCTGCACCAGATGTCAAGTGTGATCATATTACTTGAAGCCTTTGCCACATCTTTTTTTAATTTCAGAGAAACAAGAAACAAAGAAGTACATTAAGGCAACTTATACAAGGATTAAAGCAGTACACTGTTCGACCATCATACTTTGCGAAATTAACTCTAAAATGCAATTGCTTACTGGCATCTGGAGTTGGACTACATACATACAATAAACAGTAATACAAAATCGAAATTAATAAATAAACTAATAGAGAAATAAATGAATAAACATACAATTACATACGAATATCTGCTGTCATCGGCTAGGTCAGGCCCAGGAGGTCATATCATGCAAGTGAGATTAAATAGTAATTGGAACATACACTAGGTTACATTCTTACATTGGGACAGAGTATGACACACAAGAGAGTCTTGCTAGGTTTCAGCATCAAGGTATTGGTCATGGAGGATCAAAGTGAAATGAGGACGCATCAATCGATTTCCAGAGTCTTTTGTTGGATGTTCGCCAAGGGGAAGAGTGCAGCGCTGGATTATCAGCCCCTCTCAGAAAGGATAGCCATTCCTGCCACATTTTAAAGCACACTTCCGATGTATTTTTCCATTTACACAAAACCACCTTACATGCCAACGTGAGCATCAAGTCTTTAAGCTGGCGATCCTGTGCATTTGGTAATTGTGGTTCTAGGGCACTCAGTATGACATATACGAATTCCCTCACTGGTTGTATTTTGAAAACATGTTGTATACAGTCAAAGATTTTCCCCCAATAGGTTTGTAGGGAGGGACAGTGGAAAAGCATATGTGCTAGATCACCAGTACCAGACTGACAGTTCCAGCAACTTGGGCTATCTCGTAGGTGGCATTTAAAGAGTCTATCCGGGGTCCAGAATGTCCTATTAAGTAACATGTATTTGGGCTGAGAAAGGATTGGGGATACTTTATTAGAAATGGCATTTCTGTGGATTATATCCCAGTCAAACTCCATGCCCGTGGAGTTGGGTTCTGCTTCCCATTTAGTTTCCACCTGTCTGTGTGATTTCCTAGGTAGAGGAAGGAGCTGCTTGTATACTTTAGAGACAAAGTGACCGGCCGCAAGGAGGCGCGGCATGCGAGTCTTGAGCCAGGGAGTGTGCAGGGTAAGGCAGCGCGTTGAGATAATGGCCTTAAGTTTCAGAAAATCGTAAAAGTCCATAGATGTTGGGTTATGTATAGTTTGAAGTGTGGAGAATGGTAGGGGCTGTGTCCCCTCATAAAGATCTTTCACCATATTAATGCCCTTCTTGGACCAAGATTCCCAGTAGAGGGTTTTGCCTTCCACCTTAAAGTAAGGGTTCTGCCAAAGCGCCATCGTCATTGATTTCCTAATTTTCAAATTGGAGTTGTGAGCCTGGTCTAGCCTTAAAAGAGCGCGCCTAGTGTTCAGCAAAATGTATTTGGAGTGTGTTAGTTGAGAGGTCCATGGTAAGTAGGGTCGGCAGTGGCATATCATCGATGATAGATTTTTCAATATTTAACCATAGCAGGACATAAGACGGGGTATCCAACAGCCATTGTGCCCCCTGTTTGCATAGGAATGCTGTCTGGTAATTCCTGAAGGAGGGCAAGCCAAGGCCGCCTTTTTCTTTCGCCAGCTGTAGCTTTTTCAGTGATATCCTGGCTTTCTTTCCCTGCCACAGGAAAGCACCAAACAGTTTGTCTACTTTGTTAAGGAAGTCATCGGTGAACATCATCGATAGCATGCTGGCTAAGTAGTTCACTAACGGCGTGACCATCATTTTAAGGGTTTCCGCCCTCCCCCACCATGAAAGGTATTTAGGTGACCACCCATCTAGTAAGGTGGAAATCTTCTTTAATAACTTTTTATTGATTTTTAATGTGGAAACGAGGTCCTTATCGAAGTCTAATCCCAAATATTTGATACAGTGTGGCTGCCAAGTCAGATCCGAGTCCCCAATGATATCTCTGCCGCCTATATTGTTAAGTAATTTCACCTCCGTTTTATCCTTGTTCAACTTGTATCCCGAGACCCGCGAGAATTTGTTGATGGTCGACATAAGTGCGGGTATGGCCTCTCCTGCTTTCTCCGCCACAACCAGCACATCATCCGCATAAGCGGTGAGTTTTATATTGCATCCCGGAAAGGGAATACCAGCTATGTTGTCATTGTTTCTTATATGGTAGAGGAACGGTTCAATGGCTAACAGATACAAAGAAGGGGACAGGGGGCACCCTTGTCGCGTTCCCTGCTGTAAGTTAAACGAGGAAGAGACAGAACCCCCTGCCCTTACCTCCGCTGTAGGGCAGAAATATAGGGATATTGTTAGTTTCGTAAATGTTTCTCCCAAATTGAATTTATTTAGAACTGCTTCAAGGAAAGTCCAGTCAACTTTGTCAAAAGCCTTTTCGGCATCCAGGGTTATTGCTACTGCGGGGGTGTCTAGGAGTTTTGCCTTTTCTAAAACATGCGCTAATACTCTGCTGTTGTCACTCGACAGTCTGTTTTTTAAAAACCCTGCTTGTGAGGGGTGGATGAGTTTTGGTAGGACCTGTTGAAGTCGGGCTGAGAGGATCATGGATAAGATTTTACAATCAAGATTGATGAGGGAAATGGGCCTATAATTTTTCGGAAGAGAGGGATCTTTACCTTCCTTGGGAAGGACCGCAATAGTGGCCTCAGAAAGCGTACCCTTAAGTTCCCCAGTATGGTTTATTTCCTGAAAGAGGTTTAGAAGAGGTTCAACTAGAAGAGAAGGGAACTTTTTGTAGAATCTAGCTGAAAACGGGCCAGGGGCCTTCCCGCTTTTTAGTGCTCTAATCGCTTTCTCAATTTCACTGGCCTCGATCGGCGCGTTGATTGTTCTACCGGGGAAAGTGTTGGAAGGTCAAACTCATTTAAATATTCCTGAATCCTGTTTTCGTCCACCATTTTATTCTTAGCGTAAAGAGTTTCATAGAATTCTCTGAACACCTCAGCTATCTTATCAGGCTCCGAGTGTGCTGTCCCAGAGGCATCTTTTATGGTGGTAATTGTGTTCTTCTGTACCTTCAATTTCAAATATGCGGCTAGGCTCTTACCCGCTTTATTTGATTCGCAAATTTTAAACCTTCGTCTCTTATGAAACCAGACCCCAGCTCTTTCGCTTACTATCTTGTTATATTCGTACTTTTTGTTAGCCAGTTTATTCAGTGTTATGCTATTCCTAGCTGTCTGATGTTGGTTTTCTAGGGTCAGTATCTCTCGTTCTAGGTTTTCTAATATCTTGTTGTGGTCTTTGTTCATAGCTGATCTAATCTTGATGCACACCCCCCTAATAGTGCTTTTTAGGGCCTCCCATCAGATGAGTACAGAGGTGTCGCCCTGCTTATTAAGTTGTAGGTATGATTGAAACGCAGTCTGGATAGTTTCCCTGTGCTGTTCCTTTTCCAAAATCTCATCGTTTAATCGCCAGGACGACTTCCGGGAAGAGCGCTTTGCATTAGTGATTGACAGTGAAATGCAGGAGTGGTCCGACATGACTCTTTGTTCTATTGACGTGTCTTCTATTCTTAGGATACCGTTATGAGTGATGAAGAGCTAGTCTATACGGGAGTAAGAGTCGTGCAGGGAGGAATAGAATGTGTAACCCCTGCCTGTGGAGTTCTGTAACCTCCATGAGTCAGCAAGGTGGAAGCGAGTGCACAGGTTAATGAAAGCTTTGTGGGATTTGTTTGGCCGGAAGACGCACTTGGAATCTCTATCAAGGGTAGGGTCCATGGGGAGATTAAAGTCTCCAGCCAGGATATGTACAGCCGAGTCTGGAATGGTTTCAATTTGTTTGGCTAGATCCGACCAAAATTGTAGGTCGCTGGTATTTGGAACATATATATTCGTTACATAAAATTCCGTGCTGTCTTTAGTTAGCCTCGCTGTAACCCACCGCCCCTTTTCATCTGCTGTGGATGAGAGCAACTCAACATTTGCCTTTTTCGCGATTAGTGTTAGGACCCAATTTTTCTTGCCCACCGCTTCAGATCCCACAACCTCTGAGTAGTATTTATTCTTTAGTGTGTAGAACTGTTTAGCATCAATTTTAGTTTCTTGCAGGAGGACTATGTCCCCCTTCTGCCTACGCAGATAATCCAATATCTTTTGTCTCTTGATTGGCTGGTTCAGCCCTTTGACATTCAGGGAGAGTATTTTTATTTTGTCCAAATTGGACGCGCCCAGCGGTGTATTAATTGTGGAATTTGCCATATCAAAGGGTTAACGATAAAGATTCACCGCCCCCCAAGCTAGTATTGTCCTCCAGAGTACTGTGTATGATTTCCTTTGTGGCGTTGGAATGGTGCTATTGACAGACCTGCAAGACACATTGTTGGACCAATCTAGACAGCAAATAGTATCATCAGTGCATAAAATAAACAAAACATACAAAAGGAACAAGACAGAAATGAAACCCCCTTCCCAACCCCTCCCCGCACCCACCCCACCCAACTTTAGATCAACCGGCATATACCTAAGGATGTCAAAAGTTCCGAAACTGAGCTTACTTAGCTTACAAAACCTTTCATATGCATAAGAACTAGCTTATAAGAGCTTACAAAGCCATGTGGCCGTGTGAGTCAGTTCACAAAGCCATTTTAGGAGCATAAGAACCTGGATTTGTCAAACGCGTGGACTTTGTATTTGACCAGCACTCAAGTGTAGTGGGTGCATACAAAATCTTTCATTCGCATAAGAACTAGCTTTTAAAAGCTTACAAAACCATGTGGCTGTGTGAGTTAGTCTACAAAGCCATTTTAGGTGCATAAAAACCTGGATTTGTAAAACGTGTGGACTCGTACTTGACCAGCACTCAAGTATAGTGGGTGTATACAACATTTCCAATAGCCATAGACTCTTAATTTCCATATATCCATGAGTTCTGCTCTGAATGCTAGGGTTAGGCCGTGAGGCAATCGTAAACATAAACAACGTGAGTTAATTGTGGAACCATCATTGCCCCTTGTTCTATCAAGTAGAATAAAAGAGGCACGAGCCAGACACAATAGACCATTGTCATACATCTCCAGTATAGGTGCCACTATAGTTATCACTATAGGTATCACTCATAAGTGAACTCACATATAAATCATTTCACAATTGTTAACTTATGCTGAAACAGAAAACATACAATAGCATGCATAAGGCAAAAACTGTGTAAGGATATTATGGTGCAACACGTGCCGAGGCTGCTGACGTGTCCATGTTAATCTCATCAGTGTCGTCCAGAAGTCGCTTCAGCCTTGTGGGATCCGAGAAAATCTGTGGGGAACCTTTAATGACCACTCTATATCCTGCGGGACCTACAAAGCCAAATTGGTAACCCAAAGTACGTAGTCTAGGTTGGAGTTCAAGGAAGCCTTTCTAATGTCCACTGTTTCTTTGCTATAGTCTTGCGATATGTATATCTTGGACGTCTTCCATAGTATGTGATTATTCTTTCGTACAAAGGCCAGAATTTGCTCAACGTGTTGATATCTTAGTGGCTTACAGATGATAGCTCTCGGCCCCTCTTGGTTCTGAGTAATTCTGCCTGGGACTCTGTGGGCCCTATCAAACTCCAGTGGTTGGCGGAAGTTGAGGTTGGTGGCCTTTGCAAACCAGTCTTCCAGGAAGGCGACGCAGAATCCATGGGTCTCCTCTGAGCCTTCCGGTATTCCGAAAATGTGTAGATTTCCTCTACGTTTACGATCTTCCAATTCTGATAACCTTCTTGACATGTGATCCGAGGACAATGTGAGATGCTTGATGGACCTACATGCTTCCTTTTCAGAGTCTTCTAGTTGACTTATTCTCGATTCAGATTCGGCTAATCTGGTGTTAGTATCCCGGATGTCTTTCCTTATGGCTGTGATTTCCTCTTTTGTGGATTTGGTCACCTCATGTACTTCTGCCAGTTTGTTTAAGATCATGTCCATCGTTTCATTGATGTCTTTTTTCCCTCTTAAAGGCGATACCGGTGGCTCTGCCTTGAGCCTCTTAAGGTTTTTCTCTGCCTTCTCACCCATGCTGTCTAAGGTGGTGAACTGGGCTCGCTGTTATTAAGTATGTTGTTGTTTTTGCGCACACTGAAGCTGGTTTTGCCTTTGTGGTTGCAGGAGGTGCGCTAATACACTGGCGTAATTCGTGTGTCATATGTCGTTTCGCGTGTCTGAGTAGTCACCGGCAATCCGCGTTGCCTAGCGATGAGTCGTGCGTTCCGTGACACACGATTGTGCTTCAATTTGTCATGCAATGCACACTGATTGCTTTTAGCACATGTAAGTTAGTTAACATCGTCACATCTGTGCGCCGCTTTCATACCTTCATTGACAGGAGAGCCATAGATCCTTGCTGCATGTCGGGGCACCTCAGCCGGTCTAGCGTGAACAGTGTACCCTTGCTGATCTAGGGGGTAAGCATGTAACTTCATATGCAGAAGGTCGTTTGCATTATCTCAATAATGTACCCGCCATTTTGTCTAAACATTCCATCTGGGGTATGATGAGATCTTCCGTGTGCATTTCTTACAAATGTTAAATTGACACTGGTTCACAGCATGGGTCAAGAATACTCGTCAAAGGGTTCGTGCCAGTCTAGTGCCATTGATTGATTGTACTGAACGGACTTCAAAGCAGCGTTTCACCGCCGATTCAGGCTGTTAGATTACAATCCTTCTACCATCGCCGCCATACCACGTGTTATAGTTTCCTTGGTCGCGCTGGTATGTTCGTGCCGGTGACCGGATGGCAGAGTGAAATTAAGAAGGTCTTTGACTCTGCCTGCCAGTGACTCTGCCTAGCCTTGCCTTGCCTCGCTGATTGAATCCCACGTACATCCATTCACGTTCTAGGGACAAGCTATGAGCACAGCGTCTTTTCTCTGTCGTCCCCCGCCGCCATTTCGTGAGCCATAATCGCCGCGAGCACGCTCTGTGTGCCGTGTAGGGAGACTTTAGCTACTTGCTCCTACCAGGCTCTCATGTCAGCAGCATGCAAGGTGCGAGGTCGCTTGGGTGTATGGGCTCACTTACTGTCTGCACACTTGTCGTTGTTGCACACGTTTCTTCCTTAGCCCGATCGCAGCCTGGACGCCGCCATTACGGATCCGTGGAGGCGGTCCGATGCGATCAGTCTCTGGTCACCGATTTCTTGGTCTCTGGGCTATGGATTCCCGCTCAAGAGATAGCGGAGGAAAGCCCTTGTCTTCCGATTCAATATTCCGTTCTGTCAGACTTTGTTGCAGCCCTATCTACACTTTGGGCATAACGGGAATCAAACGCCAAGGGAGGAGGTGAAACCCTAAGCCGCCATCTTCTGCGGCGTCCAAACCACGCCCCCAGCCTTTGCCACATCTAATGTCATAATCAAGGCATCTGTAGTTTGCCTTGGCAGGCTACCAGGATGAATTAATCTCTCTCTTTTTTTTTTGTCTTCTTTTTTTTGTATTAGGATTTCTGCTATATTTAGCTTAAAATATATTAATTCTGGTGTCTTTTTCTAGTGTGTCTACCACCATTTCCCTAGAGAAGACCGTGGGCACGTCGCCCAAAGGCTGGCCCTAACTTCCTTATCCAAACGTTTGTATGAGGCCACCTTTAAAGTCAGTGTCCTCTCCAAAGACCCTGAGTGGAAGATGTCGCCTGGCTCACATGTATCAGATGGTGTATATCTCCGATGGTAATCCCATTGTGCCTTCTTCTTGTCAAGATCTAGTGTTCATTGTCTGATGGGCCTGGCTTTGTCTTCCGACGCATCTGAGAGAATTCTCGAATGCCATACCCTTTTCCATACTGTGGGTGGAGAGATGGTAATACTCCCTCGTGGCGTACAACTCTTGAGGTAGTCTGATTGAAAAAAACACATGGTTCATTCTCATTGTGGTGACTACTGGTGGATGTTCTTTATGGAGTCCTCTCTAAAATGTAAAAATGGGCCAGGTTGCCCTAGAGGGTCTTTTGTTCTTTTCTTTACTGTGTTCAGGGGGTTCCTCCCACCGCCCCATACCCCTGGGAAGGGTCATCCTCATAACTAGCTTTTCCATCCAGTGGAGGAGTTGAGGCAGACGAGCTGCCATCATCTGTAATTGAGGATCCGCCATCATCTCTAATTGTGAACCCAGGACTTTATGGTCTTTTAGACTGCTTTGCACACTGAGGTATCTTTAGCCTTAGAAATGCCTTGTTCCATCTGGAGGCCTTCCTCCTCTACCTTCTCAATATTTCCTCCCTCTTCAGTATCTGTGTTAGGGGATATTTAGTTATTTTTTGACTAGTCAGTGTTGCACAAAATCACAAGCACCACTCCCTACTCCTTGTACGATAACCTCTCTTTGTCCTTAATAAAACATCTGTCTTTTAGAAATCTTCACTTACTGTTGTTGTTTGACATCTTGGGGGCAAGTGTGAGACACCGTTAAATATTGAGCAAATGAGATTTCTTCTTGAGATTAAGAGCTTGGATCTGAAGAGCGGTAGGCCAGAAAACCTTTCCATTGGTCTCCACAGTCCTCTGACACCACCATGCAAGTTCGTCGCCAGAGAAGGCTTACTTCAGTGGTGGGGCAAGGCAGCACCTCACTGCAGTGCTGAACCACGCGACGCATTCAAGAAAGTTTTGGGGTTGGGCTACTCAATGCTGACATTCGCAGTCATGCACCCGACCTAATTGGGGATGTCTTCAGCACCATGTGAAGACCAGTTGGTTGTGGCAATGCACCAAGCAGTGACGAAAAGTTATCCTCTCCATAGTGAGAGGTTAAGAAATTCTCAGATGTGACACCATCTTTTTTTTTTGTTGGATAAACAATTCATTGATTTTCATACTCCACAAAAAGAACAGAACATCACTGCGACAAATAAGACATTTCGGTACATTCACGGAGCATTTCCCCATCGGGCGCAGCAATGGAGATCTAGATTGCCCGCAGATCCGCCGAACCATCATCCTTTCTGGTAAAGAATTGGCTTGGTAGTTTAGTCTGCCCTGTTCCCATGATGCACTGGGCCAGGGACAGACTGATTTGCATATAGCCAGGTTCTGAGCTGGGATGGGGCAGTGAGATAAATAACGGTGATGGATCAAGCCCTGATCTTTGGACTGGGTAAGAGTGGTCTGCTCAATTCAGACACTCTGTTCATCACCACCCCCTTTTGTAAATCGATTTTGGCCACTATAGGTGTGGCAGGGTATACTCAGACATGAGTCCCTTTCTCACTGCTCCATCAGGATTCAAGCAAGCCGGGCCGAAGAGGCTGAAATGCCAGAAACCGGTCCCCGGTAGCTTGTCTCCTTTCTGGTAAAGAATTGGCTTGGTAGTTTAGTCTGCCCTGTTCCCATGATGCACTGGGCCAGGGACAGACTGATTTGCATATAGCCAGGTTCTGAGCTGGGATGGGGCAGTGAGATAAATAACGGTGATGGATCAAGCCCTGATCTTTGGACTGGGTAAGAGTGGTCTGCTCAATTCAGACACTCTGTTCATCACCACCCCCTTTTGTAAATCGATTTTGGCCACTATAGGTGTGGCAGGGTATACTCAGACATGAGTCCCTTTCTCACTGCTCCATCAGGATTCAAGCAAGCCGGGCCGAAGAGGCTGAAATGCCAGAAACCGGTCCCCGGTAGCTTGTCTCCTTTCTGGTAAAGAATTGGCTTGGTAGTTTAGTCTGCCCTGTTCCCATGATGCACTGGGCCAGGGACAGACTGATTTGCATATAGCCAGGTTCTGAGCTGGGATGGGGCAGTGAGATAAATAACGGTGATGGATCAAGCCCTGATCTTTGGACTGGGTAAGAGTGGTCTGCTCAATTCAGACACTCTGTTCATCACCACCCCCTTTTGTAAATCGATTTTGGCCACTATAGGTGTGGCAGGGTATACTCAGACATGAGTCCCTTTCTCACTGCTCCATCAGGATTCAAGCAAGCCGGGCCGAAGAGGCTGAAATGCCAGAAACCGGTCCCCGGTAGCTTGTCTCCTTTCTGGTAAAGAATTGGCTTGGTAGTTTAGTCTGCCCTGTTCCCATGATGCACTGGGCCAGGGACAGACTGATTTGCATATAGCCAGGTTCTGAGCTGGGATGGGGCAGTGAGATAAATAACGGTGATGGATCAAGCCCTGATCTTTGGACTGGGTAAGAGTGGTCTGCTCAATTCAGACACTCTGTTCATCACCACCCCCTTTTGTAAATCGATTTTGGCCACTATAGGTGTGGCAGGGTATACTCAGACATGAGTCCCTTTCTCACTGCTCCATCAGGATTCAAGCAAGCCGGGCCGAAGAGGCTGAAATGCCAGAAACCGGTCCCCGGTAGCTTGTCTCCTTTCTGGTAAAGAATTGGCTTGGTAGTTTAGTCTGCCCTGTTCCCATGATGCACTGGGCCAGGGACAGACTGATTTGCATATAGCCAGGTTCTGAGCTGGGATGGGGCAGTGAGATAAATAACGGTGATGGATCAAGCCCTGACCTTTGGACTGGGTAAGAGTGGTCTGCTCAATTCAGACACTCTGTTCATCACCACCCCCTTTTGTAAATCGATTTTGGCCACTATAGGTGTGGCAGGGTATACTCAGACATGAGTCCCTTTCTCACTGCTCCATCAGGATTCAAGCAAGCCGGGCCGAAGAGGCTGAAATGCCAGAAACCGGTCCCCGGTAGCTTGTCTCCTTTCTGGTAAAGAATTGGCTTGGTAGTTCAGTCTGCCCTGTTCCCATGATGCACTGGGCCAGGGACAGACTGATTTGCATATAGCCAGGTTCTGAGCTGGGATGGGGCAGTGAGATAAATAACGGTGATGGATCAAGCCCTGATCTTTGGACTGGGTAAGAGTGGTCTGCTCAATTCAGACACTCTGTTCATCACCACCCCCTTTTGTAAATCGATTTTGGCCACTATAGGTGTGGCAGGGTATACTCAGACATGAGTCCCTTTCTCACTGCTCCATCAGGATTCAAGCAAGCCGGGCCGAAGAGGCTGAAATGCCAGAAACCGGTCCCCGGTAGCTTGTCTCCTTTCTGGTAAAGAATTGGCTTGGTAGTTTAGTCTGCCCTGTTCCCATGATGCACTGGGCCAGGGACAGACTGATTTGCATATAGCCAGGTTCTGAGCTGGGATGGGGCAGTGAGATAAATAACGGTGATGGATCAAGCCCTGATCTTTGGACTGGGTAAGAGTGGTCTGCTCAATTCAGACACTCTGTTCATCACCACCCCCTTTTGTAAATCGATTTTGGCCACTATAGGTGTGGCAGGGTATACTCAGACATGAGTCCCTTTCTCACTGCTCCATCAGGATTCAAGCAAGCCGGGCCGAAGAGGCTGAAATGCCAGAAACCGGTCCCCGGTAGCTTGTCTCCTTTCTGGTAAAGAATTGGCTTGGTAGTTTAGTCTGCCCTGTTCCCATGATGCACTGGGCCAGGGACAGACTGATTTGCATATAGCCAGGTTCTGAGCTGGGATGGGGCAGTGAGATAAATAACGGTGATGGATCAAGCCCTGATCTTTGGACTGGGTAAGAGTGGTCTGCTCAATTCAGACACTCTGTTCATCACCACCCCCTTTTGTAAATCGATTTTGGCCACTATAGGTGTGGCAGGGTATACTCAGACATGAGTCCCTTTCTCACTGCTCCATCAGGATTCAAGCAAGCCGGGCCGAAGAGGCTGAAATGCCAGAAACCGGTCCCCGGTAGCTTGTCTCCTTTCTGGTAAAGAATTGGCTTGGTAGTTTAGTCTGCCCTGTTCCCATGATGCACTGGGCCAGGGACAGACTGATTTGCATATAGCCAGGTTCTGAGCTGGGATGGGGCAGTGAGATAAATAACGGTGATGGATCAAGCCCTGATCTTTGGACTGGGTAAGAGTGGTCTGCTCAATTCAGACACTCTGTTCATCACCACCCCCTTTTGTAAATCGATTTTGGCCACTATAGGTGTGGCAGGGTATACTCAGACATGAGTCCCTTTCTCACTGCTCCATCAGGATTCAAGCAAGCCGGGCCGAAGAGGCTGAAATGCCAGAAACCGGTCCCCGGTAGCTTGTCTCCTTTCTGGTAAAGAATTGGCTTGGTAGTTTAGTCTGCCCTGTTCCCATGATGCACTGGGCCAGGGACAGACTGATTTGCATATAGCCAGGTTCTGAGCTGGGATGGGGCAGTGAGATAAATAACGGTGATGGATCAAGCCCTGATCTTTGGACTGGGTAAGAGTGGTCTGCTCAATTCAGACACTCTGTTCATCACCACCCCCTTTTGTAAATCGATTTTGGCCACTATAGGTGTGGCAGGGTATACTCAGACATGGGTCCCTTTCTCACTGCTCCATCAGGATTCAAGCAAGCCGGGCCGAAGAGGCTGAAATGCCAGAAACCGGTCCCCGGTAGCTTGTCTCCTTTCTGGTAAAGAATTGGCTTGGTAGTTTAGTCTGCCCTGTTCCCATGATGCACTGGGCCAGGGACAGACTGATTTGCATATAGCCAGGTTCTGAGCTGGGATGGGGCAGTGAGATAAATAACGGTGATGGATCAAGCCCTGATCTTTGGACTGGGTAAGAGTGGTCTGCTCAATTCAGACACTCTGTTCATCACCACCCCCTTTTGTAAATCGATTTTGGCCACTATAGGTGTGGCAGGGTATACTCAGACATGAGTCCCTTTCTCACTGCTCCATCAGGATTCAAGCAAGCCGGGCCGAAGAGGCTGAAATGCCAGAAACCGGTCCCCGGTAGCTTGTCTCCTTTCTGGTAAAGAATTGGCTTGGTAGTTTAGTCTGCCCTGTTCCCATGATGCACTGGGCCAGGGACAGACTGATTTGCATATAGCCAGGTTCTGAGCTGGGATGGGGCAGTGAGATAAATAACGGTGATGGATCAAGCCCTGATCTTTGGACTGGGTAAGAGTGGTCTGCTCAATTCAGACACTCTGTTCATCACCACCCCCTTTTGTAAATCGATTTTGGCCACTATAGGTGTGGCAGGGTATACTCAGACATGAGTCCCTTTCTCACTGCTCCATCAGGATTCAAGCAAGCCGGGCCGAAGAGGCTGAAATGCCAGAAACCGGTCCCCGGTAGCTTGTCTCCTTTCTGGTAAAGAATTGGCTTGGTAGTTTAGTCTGCCCTGTTCCCATGATGCACTGGGCCAGGGACAGACTGATTTGCATATAGCCAGGTTCTGAGCTGGGATGGGGCAGTGAGATAAATAACGGTGATGGATCAAGCCCTGATCTTTGGACTGGGTAAGAGTGGTCTGCTCAATTCAGACACTCTGTTCATCACCACCCCCTTTTGTAAATCGAACCATCATCCGTGGCAGGTCAGTCCAGCAAGCCGAGCCATTTGCCCCATATTCGCCCGTGTTTAGCCAGACAGCCTCTTGCCTCATACAGTTTGTTCTTGGATGGCACACTAGTCCACTCCCTTGCCCCATTTTGTAACAGCTGAGTCTTTCCACGCTGCTGCAATGTCTCTTTTGCCCACTAGCATGGCCGCCCCCAGGAGAAACGTGTCCGTACGGTTACCATCCAGCCCATCCATCACCCCCAGGAGAAGAGCAAGAGGACTAAGGGGAACCATCCAGCCCAGTATGTCACTCAGTTCAGTTGCAATTGACGTCCATATTTGGAAAGGATGGCTCAGCAACAGACCATCTGGTAAGTCAGCTGGTTCTGCCTCACACCATGGGCATTTTGGGAACAGGAGAAAGCCCGCTTTGTGTAGCCTCTCAGTGAAGATAGTAAATTTGAATGAGGTGGAGCCTGGCCGATACAGTTAGTACCCGAGGGGCCATTAGTGCATCTCTCCAGTCTTCCTCCTCTAAAGGACCAAGCCATTGTTCCAAGCGGGTCCTACGGGAGTCTAGTGTGGGCGGGGTGTTGTTTATCAGGGATCAGTAGATTGGGGTATTCCCCCTTTCTCCAGATTCCCCATGAATAGCTTAGCTTCAATTGGACTGAAATCTGAGACGGCCTTGTGGTCAGTAATGTGGAGGGCAAGAAAACGCCGCAATTGGAGGTATTTTGTAGAATTGAGTAGACTTTAGGGAATATGTTTGCTGCAGCTGTTGGAAGGAGAACACATGCTCACCCTTCCACACATCTCCCCAGTGGCTGATGCCAATCCGGTCCCATTTCTGAAAGCCCTCTAATGACCCAACCTCCCTCAGCCAAGTGCCATGCCAGAGGGGTGCCTGTTTTGTAGTTTTGGCATCCCAGTGAGTGTGTCGCAATGCAGACTGCCACGCGAGGAGGGCCGTTCGGGTAACAGCGGGCAAAGTGTGAGGAATTGGAGCCCCGTATAATATGGCCTGAATCTGGGAGAATCCGAGGCTTCCTAGTTCATGCCAGTAGGGCGGATCCAACTATCCACCATTGAACCAGTCATGGATCACCTATAGGCGGGTGGCCACGTATTACAGAAAGGGGTTTGTCATCCCCATACCACCATCATATGGGGTCCGTTGGTAGTGCGTGAGGGCCAGCCGCATCCTCGTGCCACCCCAGAGGAAAGTCGTCATTCAGTCCAGCCCACGGACCGAACTACAGGAAAGATGAAACTAATTAGCAACTCCCTGGTAACCAGGTATGTGTACAGGTTTGGGCAGCCACAGGGGAAGATATGAGGCTGCGTTGGCTGCATTTGGTTGTAGAACTTTCCATTCAAGAAAATAAAGAAGATCCATTTTGGAACATTGACTGAGTTTGAGTGTATAATTGACCAAAGGAGAACTTATTACGATATTGGACTACTGATCTTCACACTTTTTGGACATGAGAAATGGATTACAATACCATGTGATCAATATATGTGATCAAGGGACTACAGATATTTATGTTAATCAAGCGTACTACCTTATCTTATTGTGTTTATTACAGGCTCTGGATTATTTATACTAGTGACATCACTTCTGAATTAGAATTGACATTGTGGTGCTCAGGGAGGATCCTCTTTTTTTGTTCATACAGGGAAGATGAAGCGGGAGATTCTGGAGTAATATAGGAGGTGGGGCAGAACCATAATTTTGAACAGGGTGATCCTACCGAGGGGGTTGAGTGGAAGGGGTTGCCAGTGCTGAAGGTTGTCTTTTGTACATTTTGAGCAGTGGGCTGGATCAGGTCAGCTCTGGGAGAAGGGCCACCCAAATACCGAGGTATTTGAATGAAAGTCTCTGTAGGGGAATGTGGTTGTTTGCCAGTCTACGCATTCTCACGAGGCATGAAGGGGCACTATATGAGATTTAATCTAAGTTTAGACGTAGGCCCAACGCGCCCCAGAAGGATTGGAGGATCTGGAGGGATCTTGGTCCAGATTGGGCCGGGTCAGCCTGAAAGAGCAGGACATCGTCTGCATACAGGGCGATCCGGTCCTCATGGGAACCATGCCAGCGCCATCTCTGAGTCCGCTCATCAGCCAGTATGAAACAAGCCAAAGGCTCTATTGTGAGAGCCAATATGAGAGGGGAGAGTGGGCACAAGTGTCTGGTTCCCCTCCTGATGCGTGACACCATTTTAACAAGCCAAAGAGCGCAATGGAAGCAAAGCCAATTAAAACAATACATATTTATAACAATGCACAACAATACATTGCCCTATCAATATGAAATGTTCACTACATAAAACCATGATGGAAGTAATACTTACCATCTGGTTGCTGAGCTGCGAAGAAAGAGGAGGTGAGGCATCCTCAGTGTGTTTATGTACTGGAGAGGGTGATTCTGATTGGATACAAGGAACTCTTAAAATTTTAGGTAGAGCCTACTAGATAGCTGTTAATAGGCATTTTGTGGCTTACCATGAACATAGAGGGGCTTTGAGTCTGCCCATTTCTTACCATTGGTTGGATTCCCTGGACACTCATTTTCCTGCATCGTATTCATGTGCCAGTTTGTTAAGCTTGTGTTTGGCCCTCCCATAGAGCATTTACTCTTTACTGTGTGTGTTTGCCTGTAATCTGTGCTCAATATCAGGGAACTATTTGTTTCTTTTGTGTAAGGTGAAAGCATGTGATTTCGAGCAATCTCAGTTTTTTATTTTTTTATTTTACAGAGTTTTATATAGCGTGAACTTGACCCGGCTTTGGGTATCAGAGCGCCTTACATAGCACCAGTTGCGTTACATGAGGACACATTCATTTTCGGTAGGCACTGGGAGATTAAGTGATTTGCCCAGAATCATAGGATGTTCAGCGTCATTGCTGAGACTCAGACCTGGTTCCCCTGGTTCAAGCTCGACCGCCCTAGCCGTTAGGCCAACTCTTCGCCCCTAGCTGTTTCACTAACTACTTGCACTGCCCACATGAGTCAGTTAATTAATGTGCCGCTGGACTCCTCAGACTGTCCTCACTCTCCTGCGAGCTGTTGCTTCCTGCTGGATTAAATCCTTCCCTATACTTTTGTACGTTCATCCTCATCTTTTACCCAGCCCTTTCCCGTGACATCCACATGATGTGCTTCAGGACCTGTATAAATGTTTTAGGACTGAAGAACAAATTATTACGTTTCCACATTCAGTGTTTTCCATTGTTTTGTAGCGGCAGCTGAATGCTGTAGTTGGTCAAATGTTTTGTCAACGTACATCCTCTGAAGAACCTGTTTGGATTTACACATTTTCATGCCAGGAAGTAGTTGTGCCATGTTTTGTTTGAGATATTTTGTCTAGGGCTGCATAGGAATCACAATAGTCAATGGCAATAATGTTCCAACCAGCCTGAAACTAAATGGGCCTACCGGGTATGGTTGGGCTGTGGCAGCACATCCTGCTCTGAAAGGAGCCTTCTAATTTGTAGCCTTCTAGGAAACCTCTAGGGTTGCAGAATGACCTTTCTGGCTCCGATTCATTCCCTGGTAGAAATTCTGAAGGAGAGCTGAGTCCACCAGGTATGGATGGTTTCATGTTCTACCTGACCCATAAGGACAATGTACTGGTTGGAATACAAGACAAGGAATGGGATCCACCAATGACTTGAATAACAAATCAATGACTGAATTATGCTTTTATGGCTGTCTCTTTTGCTTCCGTATAAGTTATGAAAGAAAGAAAGACTGAACTATTCAGTCACTCACCGTGTAATGCATGTATGCTTATGCGGGAGCTACAGACTTCCCTGATAGAGTAGCTCCAAATTGTTTTGGAATTGCAAATGTAGCTCAATGTGAGGATTGTGCCATTTTACTACAATCTTTGCCCATATGAACTTTATGTAATATGACCCTGACTGATTTTGTTTACATGTGTTCTCCTACACTGTATACCAACAGCTATTGTTAGCCTTTCATTAACATACACATTAATGGTTTGCTGTTTTTATTTCACATCTTTAATTCTTAGGTCTCCAGTACAAACATTTCCCTTTCTTTTTCATCCTTCCTCTATCTTTTTTTATCCTTCGTCCACTTTTCTTTTCTTTCTCTCACTACTTTTCTTTCTTTTTCCCTGTCTGTCAATCTTTCTTTCTCCTTCCCTGTCTATTTCTCTAAAATCATGGCCTCCATTTCTCTCTCCCTCCCTATCGTTCTCCTCCTCCCTTTTCTTTCTCCCTTTATCTCTTACTCTCTCCCTTCCTTCCAACCCTCTTTTTATACCTCACCTACTTCACTTTTATTCTTTCTACTGCCCCTTCTCTTCTCCCTATCTCCTATGGTCTCTCACTGTCTCGATTCTTCCGAAGCCCCTCCCCTCTCCCTCTTCCACCTCCAGTCCCTTTTCTTGACTTCTCCCTTTCTTTGATTGTTTAGCCTCTTAAAATAACGCTCTATGGCTCCAGAGACATATTTATTTTAGAAATGTATGAAGCATTTTGCTTCCATGTCCCCCCGCACTCCTTGTCTTGCTTTGTGTCCTTACTCCTCTCCTGCTGTGTTTCTGTGTCGTCCTTCCACCCTCCCTATGTTGCTTCCATGACCTCACCCTGTTTCATATTGGCCTGCCCTTCCCCTGTTGCTTTTGACCCCCTCCCACCTTTTGCTTCCTCCCCTGTTGCATCTGCTCCCCCTGCTCACTTTTAAGAAATTTTCAAATTCACTTTTGTTTGTTTTGTTTTTAGTTACTGATCTGGCACAGATCAATAACTTAAAAATAAAAAATAAAAAAAATAGGAGCTGCGTCATTTTGTAATCATGTGCTTATGTGGTGCGTTCTCCAATAAAAATAACCCAGGAGGCTGCGTAAAACTTTTTTTTTTACATTTTGTTTTAGTTTAGCCATGCTGCACAACTTTGAGGATGCCGTGCAATGTGGCTAACAACAATTGGCACAGCTAATAGGGCACAAAGACTAGACCAATTGCTTTGCAAATGACTGTTTGCTCTTTCAAAGACTCTTGATGTTTGTAGTGTTGACATTTTTTTGATTAATGTTAAGCTATTGTTGATAGCTTCTAAGTTGAATTAAAGAAGAAAAACTATGCATAATATTTGTCTCTAGTCCTGTCAAAAAACTGCTGTGCTGTCGCTGGTATGCATGAAAATATCAAATAGCATATTTACATTATTGTACTGTAGCCATCATATCTGGGTGTGGGGATAAAGTCCTCAGGGGATGCTATTCTTCTGAATTGGGTGTAGAGATTCCTATAGACTTTCCTACTGTGTTTTATGCCAATACATTAGACTTAAATGAATTTTGAGAGAATCTAAATTTCCAGTAATTCTGGTAGCATCATCTTGGCCTCACCAAATGTTATGTTATGTTAATTAGAACATGTAGAGCGGTCGTTCACCAACCGGTTTCTTGGTGCTAGAATTTTTCCTTTCCATTAGGAGTTACTAGTTAGAAGGTCCAGATCTAGCTATAAGCTTGGGTGAAGTGCCAGGTCTTCAGAATCTTCCTAAAGCGAAGGAGGTCTGACGCTAGCCTTAATGGGGGTGGCAGAGCATTCCAGAATGTAGGTCCTAATATTGAGAAACGTGACCCTCCTGTTCGTTTGCATCTAAAGTCTAGTACCTCTAATAAGTTCATGTGCATGGATCTTAAGGTGCATTGGGGGGTGTCCTTATGGATTTTTGAGGGTAAGTAATTTGGGCCAGTCCCGTTTAAAGCTTTAAATAAGATACAGCTGGTTTTAAACATGGAGCCCTGCTCCACTGGGAGCCAGTGCAGCTCTTTTAGCAGTGGTTTAATGTGACATTGTCTGCCTTGTTCTATTATTCTGGCTGCCTGGTTTTGTATTAGCCGAAGACGATGTATCTGGTTGTGCTGAAGGACTAGGTAAATTGAGTTGGCATAATCGATTTTTGATAGGATCAAGGAGATGATGATTTGGATGCACGTCTCTCTGCTAAACAATCTTTGGATTTTTCTCAATATCTGTAGTTGAAAGAGGCAGGCGGAGGTGACCGCTCCAATCTGCGTGTTCATGTTAAGATCTGAATCAATGTCTATGCCTAAGCTTTTTTTATCAAATTTTATAGTGCGGGGGGGGGAGCCTAGCTCAGTAGGCGGGGGACCAATGCTGAAATTCGTTGTCGGGAATGATGATTTCAGTTTTTTCTGCATTAAGTTTTAGTTGATTTTTGTTCATCCAGTTCATGAAGAACAACATGGTAATTTTGAGGAATTCCTTGGAATCTGTAGATTCGTTTATGGGGAAGACCAGCTATGTATCGTCAGCATAGTTGTAGATTTGAACTCCCATCTGACGAAGCGTCACAATGAGAGGGCAGATATATATATATATATATATTAAAGAGATGCGGGGATAAGAATGAACCCTGTGGTTCTCCACATTTCAAGTTTACAGTGCCAGTTTTATACGGAGAGAGCCAAACTGACTGTTTCCTATCCGCAAGAAATGATTGAAACCAATTCAGGGCAGTACCACTGAGACCTGCTGCAGCAATGCTGTCCACCAAGAAGTCATGGTTGACAGTATTGGAAGCTGCTGACAGTTCCAGGAGAATGAGTGCTGTCTGCATCAGCCTTTCCCTTAAAGTCATCCATGACAGATAGAATAATGGACTCAGTAGCTACATGTGTCTTCAGTACTTTGGCCAAGAAGGGGAGGAGGGATATTGGCCTATAGTTGTCCAGCCTCTGGGGGGGTCGACTCCTTGGAATAATCACTGCTTCTTTAAAGACTTGTGGAACTATCCCTTGGGTTAAGGAAAATTCAGAAGAGAGAGAATGGTCTCTGGAAATTCTTTAAAGATGGATTGATTTTTGTATTTTAGTATTAAATGTTTTTATTGATAATCATAAGAACAAGATACAGTAAAACTACAAAAGGGGCGCGGGTCAGTCCAATGACCTACCCATAGCTCAGTGTAGCGAGAAGGTACAAGACATTAGCCATGTCATGAGGCAACCACGTTATACACAGCAAGCCGCCTACAACCCGGCCGCGTCATAAACACAATGAGGCTAGAAAGCGTCCCCCATACCCATCGCCATATTTGCCAGGTGAGGAGGCGTGTGCTCTTTATCAGTACTACGCAATCTGAGTCCGACCAGCCTCCTCTCTCGCACCTTCCTGATGCCATAGCACCCCAGAGTCAACCTGAGGCACATCGCACCCCAGTCACCTGAAATAATCAAAAGGAAGAAAAACCCCTCCCAAACATTCCCATCCCGACCCAAAACCCAACAAACCCCTTCCCATCCCTGTAATGCCTCCCTTCCCATCCTCCCCTACCCTCCTCCCCTATTGTCCATGGTTCTCAACTACTCTCTCCGTTGGTCTCCTCCCTACTTCGGAGCTGGGTCAGTCCCTCTCACCTCTGGTTCGATCTCCGTCAACCTCAGTAGTCGGAGATATTTCGGACAAGTTACCTCCCTAAACTCAGAAGCCAGTAAGGATAGAAATGGCTTCCATAGTTCGGCATAACGAGCCCCCTCCATCCAGAGGCGGTGAAGCCAGCCCTGGTATGTGGGGATTTGCTTCGTTCGCCAGTGTGCCACAATATTCTGTATTGCTGACCCCAGAGCAATGGCTATCAGTCGGCCCCTTCGGGATTTTAAGGGATAGGTCAATGCATTAGGTAGCCCCAGGAGGACGTAGGCGGGAAAGCGTGGGATATCTGTGTCGAAATGAGTGTCAACTTCTGTTAATATCTGGCCCCAATAGTCCTGTAAACATTGACACTCCCAGAGTATATGAACTAGCGTGCACACTTGACCGCAGCCACGCCAACAAAGAGGGTCCTTGCGGCTGTCCATTTCATACAGGCGCTCAGGGGTATAATACCAGTAGGTCGCCACCTTCGTGAGTGTATCAGTAAGTCCCATATGGTAGGCCGAGTGGCGCGCCCTGTAGTACACCCCCTCCCATTCCTTGTGAGTAAGGGATCTCCCCAGTTCCCGTTCCCATCTCGCCCTGCCTGAGTTGTATGTGTATCTGTGTTTGTGCATGAGCATTTTATAGAGGTCCGAGATCAGTTGTTTGTCCCTGGAGCGGGTGATCACCCAATGCTCAAAAGCCGTCAAGCGCCTGTCCGCCAAGGACCTCACCTCTGTGTTGATTGCCCAATGTCGGACCTGCAAGTATCGGAGTCTCTCGGATTCGGGCAGGCCGAACTCCTGACGGAACTGCGGGAAAGGAACCGCACCCTATGGGCCATAAATATGATGGAGAGCACGACAACCGGCAGGCTTCCAGAGTGCAAAAGCTTTTTCATGCAGTCCCGGTTGAAAGTCCGGGTTCCCGATGATGGGGGTAAGGGGCGAACGGAGAGTGGTAAGTTCTTGACTAACCCCCACTCGATCCCAGATTTCCAGCGGTACACGTGTGATAAAGGACGAATAGAGATTAGGGGGTCTATGTTCTAGACGCATAAAGGGGATCTCCTGTAGGGTCCGTCCAGCGACAGCCTGGTCTTGAAACAACCAATGCCTCCCGGATTCCCATCTGACCCATTCCGCCAGGAAGCGCAACTGAGATGCTTGAAAATACGTTGCCAAGTCCGGGATCCCTATCTCGCCCTGTTCTTGTGCCAGCATTGCTATCCGCAGTTTCAGGGGGGCTTCCTCCCGTTCCATATAAACTGGGATAGTTCCGACTGCATCAATTTTATCCAGCCTCGCGGGGTAGCCAGGGGGATCGTGCGGAAGAGGTATAGTATTTGTGGAAGAACCGTCAACTTGACGGCCGCTACCCTGCCCAACCAGAATAGCGGGTAATACCTCCACTGCCCCAACTCGCGTCTAATTTTCTGCCTTACGTGGGAGTAATTGATCTCTACGGAAGTCTGTAAGGAAGGCGCCAGTTGTATCCCCAGATACGGGACCGAGTCTGAGGCCCACTGTATGGGGAACTCCGCCTGCAAGCAGGCACGCATGTCCGTCTCCAACGACAAGTCGAGGGCCACCGACTTAGTCATGTTCACTTTGAAGCCCGAGACCCGGCCAAACTGTGCTAGGTCAGCAATGCACGCCGGAAGAGAATTCCGGGGCTTGGCTAGTGATATCAACACATCGTCGGCATATAGGCTATGGTGTGGGCGTCGCCTCCGAATTTGATTCCCTGCACCTTCGGGTCTAACCGAAGTAGTTGCGCGAGAGGCTCCATATAAAGGGCAAACAATAGGGGGGATAGCAGGCAGCCCTGTCTGGTGCCCCGTTCGATCCTGAACCTAGGAGACGTGCAGCCATTGACCCGAACTGTGGCAGAAGGGAACTTATAGCAGTTCAATAACCTGGTGCGGAATTTGGGTCCCATACCAGCCTTCACTAACACCCTCTCCAAATAGGGCCAGTGAACCCTGTCAAATGCCTTTTCGGCGTCTATGGCCAACATCATGTATTCGCCTTCCGTGCGGGTGGCTTTTTCTAGAAGGTCGAAGGCCCTTTTGGTATTGTCAGAGGTCTGTCGTCCGGAATGAATCTAGACTGATCTGGATCGATCAGTCCCCCCATGTATGGTCCCAGGCGGGAGGCGAGGATCCCGGTGTAAAACTTGAGATCTACGTTTAGGAGAGATATGGGTCTGTACGCTCCACACACTGCGTGGTCCTTACCCGGTTTGGGTATCACAGCGATAGACGCCTCCAATAGGACTCTCGGGATCGCACCCTCCTCCGCGAAGGAGGTAAAGAGTCGGGCAAGTAGTGGGGCCACTTGGCCACAGAATGTTTTATAAAAGCTCGCCGGGAAGCCGTCCGGGCCAGGAGCTTTACCCAATTTAAGTCGAGAGATGGCCGTGATCACCTCCTCCGGGCGAATGTCTCTCTCTAAGCAATCAATCTGATCTTGTGTCAAAGCAGGTAGGGGGATGGCCGCCAGAAAGTCCGCCTCCGCCTCGGGATCAGGTGGATCAGCTGTATATAGGTCCGCATAGAATGCGCTGCAGGCCCTTCTATAGCGTGATCTCCTGTTGCGGTTACGCCGTCCCGCCCTCGTAATTCCCTTACTTCCCGTCTCTGCGTGACCTCGCGTAACTTATGCGCCAGTAGGCGTCCGCATCTGTCTCCGCCCGTGTGGTACGCGTGGCGCAGTCGTAGGGCTGCGTATTCTGCCCTATCCAGATCTAGGGCAATTTTCAACTGCCGCCATATTCTCGGGGCCCCGTCCTCCTGTGTATCTGTTCTAATTGCCTGGTCTGTCACGTGAGCTCATCTCTTTTGGCCTTACGTTCTGTGTTCTCTGCTGTCGAGACAGAAATAAACTCCCCTCTAAGGACAGCCTTCAGTGCGGCCCACTGTGTTGCCAATGTAGTGTCAGCGTTACTGTTATGAGTAAGGTAGTCCGCTATTACGCTTTGAATTCTGGAGGCTACTCCTTTCCTATTCAGTAACGATTCTCGAAGGCGCCATATTCTACGAGAGGGATGCGCCGCAGGCACAGACAGACTTACCGTAACCGGTGCGTGATCGGAAAGGGAAGCCGTACCTATGTCGACGCTAGTGACAAGCGCTTGGGTAGCCGTGGAGACGAGCAGGTAGTCTAGGCGCGCATATGTTTTATGGGCAGCTGAAAAATACGTGTAATCCCTCTCCCCGGGATGGAGCGTACGCCAGAGATCCACCAATCCCAGATCCCGAACTCGGGTCAAGCCCGTGGCCATGAGCGCTCCCACCTGTGTAGTGCGTTGACAGGACCTGTCCAATACATTGTCAAAAACCAGATTCAGGTCTCCGCCCAGCACAAGGTGACAGTCTGTCGTGTCAGTGATGTCGGTGAGTGCTCTGTGTTGGAATTTTTCTTGACCTTCATTGGGCCCATAGATCGTGCCAATCGTGTAAGTCATGTCCTCCACTGCAAACCTGTATACCAACAGTCGTCCTTTAATTTCAGCAGTTTTGCCCAGCACTTTCCCTCTAAACTTTTGTGCCACCAGAATTGCCACCCCCGCCTTTTTGTCAGGGCAGGAGGAGAAAAATTGGAGGGGGAATCTGCAGGATCTAAGCCGATGGCAATCCCCGTGTAGAAGGTGTGTCTCCTGTAGGACACAAATGTCCGCTTGGGACTGTTCTAACTGGAGCAGGATCGCTTTGCGCTTAACCGGGTTGTTCAGACCCCTCACGTTTAAAGTGAGGATAACTATATCATCCGTCTGCATCTATAGGAGTGTGACCATGACCCTGCTGTGTTAGCAGCTTTGTGTGCGCCCCTCAGGAGTCCAAGACCTAGCTCACCTTTCTGAGCCCAAAACCCTGGAATAAGGACCAACCCTTCCCTTAAGTGAACCATGGACCAAACACTCAACCCCACCCAGTGCCCCTCCCCCCTCCCTCCCCTCCTCCCCTCAACTGCAAACTTTGGTAGTCCATCATCTAGAGATGAAAAGGAAAAAACCCAGCACGGGGTAGTCTTACTAGTTTGTCCGGGAGCACTCTCCCGCCAACGGCCGCGTGGTTTGAACGGGTAACTATGCCACCAGTTCTTAGTGGGTCCCTCACCCCGTGGGGTCAGCACCACCATGTATGGCCACTGCCTCCAGTGCTGCACGTTGACCCGCTGCAATTTCCGTCGCTGGAGGTTTCTTCACTCTTTTCCGCCGCCGCTGCTGGCGCCATTGGGGCCTGTGCTCCTCCGTCTCTGACGTGGCTCTCTTGACCTCGTCTTCTTCCTCCGGTTGTTCAATTCCCAACAGACGGCAGGCCTCAGAGACCGACCGGAGCTGGTATTGTTTGTTCTCCAGCCTGAAGACCAGACTGAAGGGGTGTCCCCAGCTATATGGAATGTTCTTCTTTTGTAGGAGGGACGTGACCGGTTTGAAAAGACAGCGCTTGTGTAGCATGAGAGCCGCCAAATCCTGGAAAAGCAGCGGCGACGTCCCCTGGAACGAGATTGGGTGCTTGTCGTGCCTTCTGCAGTATCTCCTCCTTGGTGCGAAAGTCCTGGACACACACCAATATGTCTGGAAGGGGCGCCGTCGACGCTCGGGGAGGCCCCGTTCTATGTGCCCTGTCGAGTTGGAGGGTCGAGTCCAATGGGCGCCCCAGCACATGACTGAAGAGTTCTCTGGCATAGCGAAACGTGTCCTGGGTGGCTCCAGACATGGCAACATTGCGAATACGGATGTTGTGTCGTCTCGAACGATTCTCCAAGTCCTCCATGTGAAGCTGAAGATCCACCTGCTGGTCATGCTAGCGGATGATTTCTTGCTGCAGGGCCGCCAGTTCAGTGTCTTTATTGTCACTTTTGGTCTCAAGGTCTGCCACCCGTTCCCCTAGGCCGTCCATCTCACGCCGGACTTCCCTAATTTCGCTGCCAAATTCTGTCTTGAAGTTTTGGATGTCAACCGGTAGGAATGTAAAAAGGGATTCCAGAAACGCTTTTGTGATGGGCTCTGATCCGTTGTCCATGCCCTGCTCCATTTTCTTTGGGCCTGGGACCGCAGTATCTTTCTGTGGGGGGGGTCTGTGTTTTCGCAAAGAGGTCTTTCACCGTTTTTCCGTGGGTGCCCCTGCCAGCCGACATCCTTTAACCCCGTTAAGCGTTCTGCTCGGCTGCTCTGCGCCCCCGAGCTGTAGGCCTAGTATCCCTCCCTGCCGCACCTGCAGGGCGATTCCGGTCCGCCGCAGTATCCGGGGCCCTCGGCTCGCCACGTCTGGCGCGTTAGTCTCCCTTCGCCTTGCCAGCACCCGCTCTTCGGCCTCTCGCACCTGGCCGTGTAAACTCCGGGTGATACAGACAAAGTGGTCCCAGAACAAAGAAGGACAATGTAGAGCAATAGCAATCGATTATAAACTGAATTCAATAGAAATTAGCAACATTGTTTTTATTCACAACAAGCAGATGCAGTCAATTGCAAGTAATTCATAAAATACAGAAATATATAAACACAATTAGCGCCCCTAGATGAAGGGAAGGGTCAGGGTGGTGATGGAAAAGTGTGGGAGAGCTGGAGAGTCCTACCCAAACAACCTGAACAACAAGAGGACCAACTACTTGGACTAAGACCACATAGTACTTTTCAACCTCCAATCAGTCACAAAACCTTGGATTTATTTGAGAACATAGTGAAACAGGATCTTACTAACATCAAATACGACAAAAAACACACGATAAACATTACCCAAAAAGATTACGACACATTAAAAAAGATATCAAGAAACCACCAGATAACATGTACCAAAGCGGACAAAGGGGGAGCCCTAGTGATCATGGACCATAACATGTACGAATCCAAAGTAATGGAACACATAATGGATACTCAAACATACATGAAATTGGAAAAGAACCCCACACAGGAGTACATGACGACTTTGAAAAACATTATTGACAAAGCCCACGACAATGGCACAATAAACGACAGGACAAAGAACTTTCTTATCAAGACCAATCCCAAGAGCCCCACATTAAGGATGGTACCCAAAATACACAAAAACCTCATGGACCCCCCCATGAGACCCATAGTCTCAACATGTGGAAGTATCCATGAACCGATCGGACAAATACTCGACAAATACCTACAACCAGCAGTACAATCAATGAGAACTTACACAAGAGACACCACAGATTTCATTTCCAAATTGAACAACGTGCAAATCAATCCTGAAGACAAACTGATTCTATGTACCGCGGACGTACGATCCCTCTACACTTCCATACCACACTCTTTAGGCATAGAAGCCATCGAAAAAACCCTACTGAACTCCACCATAGACAGTCAATTTCAATCGTTCTTGATGGAACTCATGCTCTTTACCTTATACCAAAGTTATTTTAAACACCGAGAAACTTGGTATCAACAACTGGTGGGAATGGCCATGGGCAATTCTGCGGCGCCGGTATACGCCAATCTTTTCATGGAACAATATGAAGAAACCCACATCTTCAAAAAACCAGAATGGACAGAGAATCTAGTGCTACTAACACGATATATCGATGACATCTTCATCGTGTGGAAGAACTCTAGCGAAAAATTACAAGACCTATTGACACAGTTCAACAATATAGATGAACGCATATAAATCACGTGGGAAATATCGGAGGAGAGCGTCAATTTCTTAGACGTCAGAGTAACCATTACCCAACAGGGATTTGAGACAGACCTGTTTGTAAAGCCCACCGACAGAAACAATATGCTCAACTACACGAGTTTTCATGAACCAAATTTAAAAAGATACCTTCCATTTTCACAAATGGCTAGAGCCAAAAGGATCGTATCAAACCCTGTGAAATCCACACAGACAATTGAACGAATTGCCACCAAATTCAGGGACAGAGGATATCCACCAAACCTGATTGATGAATCAAAACGGAAAATTTTGAGCATTGACCGACAAAAACTGCTACAACCTGGTCTTAAAAAACAACAGACACGTATAGTGGTAGTCTCCAAATACTCTACAGCTACCATGAAATTCAAACGAACTATATACCAACATTGGTCACTACTCAATCTGGAACCGGATTTCAACCAGATCTTTTTGGAACCCCCATTATTCGCATTCACCAGAGCCCAGAATTTAGGTGAACTGGTTCAACACAAACCCATTGTGACTGTCAAACACACTGGTACCAAACCCTGTCTCAACTGCGGGAATTGCAATAGCATAATAAAGGGCAATACTATCAACCACCCTATGAAGGGTAACACAATCAAACTACAAGTTAATGCAACCTGCGATTCGAGCAACGTAATTTATGCCCTCAAATGCCCCTGTGGGAAACTGTATATCGGCAAGACCGAAAGAAAAATCAAAATTAGATTAACAGAACATAAGTCTAATATAAGATTGAAAAATACCAAATCTTCGATTGCCACCCACTTTGAAGAACAAAAACATAACATCTCGCAGCTAAAATTCATTATACTGGAAACTGTTGCCAAAATTGAAGGTAGAGATAACACCAAATACCTCCTGCAACGAGAAAACACCTGGATCCAAAGACTTTCCACACAGAAGCCAATGGGCCTCAATGATAGAATCAAACTTTCTTGCTACCTATGAGTGTTGCCCATGGAGCCGTAAAAGGCTTCCTGCCGTTATTCATTTTATGCACTGTAGTCCAAAGTTTAGTTCTATGTATGTAATGATTCTAACCCCCCCCCTATTGTTTAACACGGGTCACATGTCCCCACCGGACACTGTTAATACTCACCTGTATTCTATTTTCATTATTTACCACACCCGCTATATTAACATTATACTTGACACTTTCGGGCACTGCATGAAACCCCATTTTAATTTCACTTGGTTAATCCTAATCGTCTATCACAGTTTCCGAAGCCAGACCACATACGCGAGTCTGTTTTCATTGTCTATCACCCACGTGATCGTCACACACGTAACTGACCAAACGCGGCAGGAAACGCTTCGCGTCCTGACCGGCGTTACGAGCGGATGAACATTGAAGTCTAACCTCCGTCTTTACCAGGTTAGTGGACCGTATGAACCACTATAGCACGATGGCTTTTTATTAATTTAAACCAAGACTTACGAAACGCGCCCTTTGCTTTTTCAGCATATCGGCACAACTCGAATATCCACAGCATACGTAAGCCATAATGAAAGCATGGTTTTGTTTTTGTTTTTAACACGGGCAGACAGCAGTTTTTTAAGGTGATCCTACAATTGATACACACCACCCCCTCCCCCCACACTCCCTAGTGTTTTCCCAA
This sequence comes from Lissotriton vulgaris, assembly GCF_964263255.1. Classification (NCBI taxonomy): domain Eukaryota; kingdom Metazoa; phylum Chordata; class Amphibia; order Caudata; family Salamandridae; genus Lissotriton; species Lissotriton vulgaris. The sequence continues at coordinate 1,679,145,298 of NC_141693.1, read as the reverse complement.
CACCACATACCCATGACGTTTTATACCTATCACCACTTACACCTTTTCCCTTTAACTTTGTTACAGTACCTTTTCCCTGATGAAGGGGCAGTATATAGCCCCGAAATGCATTGGATTGACGCTAACCATAAAGCCAATATGTTGAAAATGGAATAACTTACCATACTAAACATGTTTATGAAAAAAATAAATATGAACAATTTACAATGAACAAAGTGTGGAACCTCTGTGAATCATAGAGGAATTACAGTGTGCACCCAAGGATGGGACCAGTGACCCACTGATCCTACAGTCCATGGTTATATTTCAACGTCGTGGGACACCAGACGTCACTTGAGTAGCACCTAAACTTAATTAAAACGCCTAAAATTTCACCAACTTGCTGTGCATCTACCCAAATAACTTGACAGAGCTGGACAAGTGACACATTAATAGTCCGTTTTAGCCTCAATATATAAAAATGGCATATGACCAACGGTTCATAAATAAATCAAGACAACCTCCTGCTTCAATGGAAAAAGCAAAAATGACAAATAATGGCAGAAGCTGAGAAAAGGGAAGGTGTGTCGACGTTTCGACCCAAAATCGTTGCAGGTACTGACTATGACCTTGCTATAGGGTCTTCATCAGGACGGTGGAGAACCAGGTGGGGCAAACAATCTGGACAGAAAATAATAAATTAATCAGTTATGGTCATAACGATCCATATGTGTCTTATAAATAATTGTAATAGGTCAAAAGGGTGGTTACCAATAGGCCGTGTGAAGTCCGACTGTGGTAAAGACAAAGGGGCTCAAAAGGCATGGAACATCAGAGGAAGGGGAAACTGCAGTAAAATAAAATGAGGAAAGCCAAATCTGGCAGTTATCCAGAAAAGCCTGAGTATCCATTAATTATGTGTATTCAGTAAAGGAAAATGACTCACATTTATAAAACCAATAGATGACTGGGGCGTCTGAGTGACGGAGGCAGATCAGTCCTGTGTAGGAGAAATATAACAAACGCAACCCCGTCAAGTTTGGTGAGAAAAATTAAGATGTATGGGAAAAGCCATGTAAAAAAGGAAAACTCACAGTCAAACGACAACGCCAGCCAATTGTAGATCTGGGGAGTCAAAAAATGATCAATTACCCAGGGTGTTAGCAAGGTAATGATAAAGCATGCAGAGTGGATACATATCGTCATAAAAAGTACCTGTTAAGAACAGTATTACTGCTGAGTATTTACGGAGTCTGTCGCGTAGGTACGGATCCTAAAAGACAGCAAGGAGGAGAACCGTTATGGGCCAAGCTGTTCCTCAGATGTAGACAGAGAAGCCGAATGGTAATTTAGTCCTATCTAGATCGAGGCTTAGCATACCTGAATTATAAGCCTCGGAAGATCTCGATGGGGTTAAGGAGAATGGCGCCGTGAAAGCCTCGAAGGATCTCAATGGGGTTCAGGAGAATGGCGCTGTGAAAATGATCCGCCGAATTAGTCCGGATCCTGCAAGACACAGATAGCCAATATTAGCCGATGTGTGTCTCAAATACGGGCGTGTAAACTCCAGGGCAACCGGTCACTTCCACACACTCCTAGGAGGGTCACACACTCCACCGGGCACTCTTGCACCTGCTGCAGTCGGCCCCCACGGTGTCCTCCTCCCCTTTTTCCAGCTCTCGGGCTGGTGGGCACCGTGCTCTGGACTCACCGAGAAGTGGCCTCCGATTCTAGACCTCCTCTGATTCCTCGGACCGCCGGGCCGCGTGACCCCGGTACAGCGCGGGCACCCTCAAGTGGCGTCGCAGTCCCCACCGGGCATGCGGGACACAGGCCTCATGCGTCTCCGTCGAGTCACCACCTATATCCCTGGTAAGGCCTGTCTGTAAGGGGTGCTCCCTCAGTCTTTAGCTCACTCTGCCGCCTCGTGGTCCTCCGACTCTCCGGTCGGCTGCCAGGGGCCCCCGCACACCAATCACACTCCAGGCCGCCTCCACCGCACCACCGGCTGCTGATCCCGTTCCCCGGGACCCTCGGCGCCGCACGGCGTCTCCACAGCTCCCCCGGGTCTCCGAGGCCCCGGGGACTACCTCTGTTTGTTCTTGGCCGCCGCTGCAGGATTCAATGCGGTTCACCTTCGGGCGCTCCAGGCGCGGGATATCAGCGGCCTTGTGTCCGCCTAGCTCGGGGCCGTGCAAATTTCATTTCAGCCTCCTCTCCTCCGCTCGGGGCCGGGTCTCGTTCTCAGCGCCGTGGGGGATGGGCGCCTCGCGATCTCCGAGCGTTAGGCGACTCGGCGCGCGCGGTGACTTTCTCCTGGTGGGATCTCCGGACCCGTTCCGCTGTTCCGACAGTCCGCAGGCCCAATTCTGTGGGCCCCGGTGTGCCAGAACCGGTGCTATAATACGGCCATTGGCGGGAGAAGTGGACTCACACATCTGCTCTCTCCTCCATCTTGACCACCTTTACCGATTTTTGTATTTTAGGTGGACAGACATCATTGGGGGAGCCTGATTTTATTATGTTTAGGTATTCCAAGAGTTGATCTTGGCCTATACATGGGAGAGTGGTCATGGTGTCATTGTTAGTATGTGCAGACTAATTTTCCACCCTCTTATGTTCTGTATATATGGATTCCTGAATAAAAAAAAGAATTTCAATGAAGAAATTACTTCAGTCGTTGCATAGTTTCTGCGTGGCGGGGATAGGTGGGGTTACATTATCGGGTTTAGATAATTCACGTACTGTGTTGAAAATATCTTTGCTTTTTTTCATTGAGTTTAACACCTTGTTGGAGAAAAAAATAATAATGTTTGCCTCCATAATAGTGTTTTTGTCGATTTTAGATCTTCCGTAAACCATTTGGGTGCTTCACGTCCCCTAATGCGTGACGTTTGAGTTTTTAGGGGGCATGAGAGTCAATAGCCTTCCTTTGCCAGTCTGCAATTTCTCTCTCCAGGTTATCAACATTATCCTTGCTTTCAGGAGGCTTATATTTTAAGGTGTCACATAATGATTTAAATTAATGTGATGCCAGTTTCTAGATGGTACGTTTTTGACAGAGTGTAATTTTTGGTATAGAGATGTCGCCTACTGTGAACCTGATTATGTAGTGCTCGGACCATAAACGGGGTTGTATTTCTAGGCTTTGAAGGGTGAGATTGATAGACCATGCCTGGTCGAGAGTGTGACCTTTAATGTGTATGGGTGCTTAAATATGTTGTCATAGATTCAAACTTTGTAAGGCACTGGTCAATTCCCTGGCACTATTTCCTCCTGTTTCTTCATTAGCCCAGTAATTTAAATCACCAATGACCAGGACTTTGGAGAAATCGATGTTCAAAGATGCAATACAATTTGCAAACGTTTTGGGAAAGTTTGGCATAGCTATGGAAGGTCTGTACACAAGTACACATATCATGGTACTGTCTGGAAAGTCTAGCTTAAAAACTTAGCTGTCCACTAGTTCTATCTCTAGTGCAGAGACCTTATTGGTGGATGGTCCCTTTTTTATGGCAGCAGCCAAATCCCCCCCGCCTCCTTCTACCTGTCGTTCTATTTGATCATAGGAGATAGTCGTTTTCTGGGAGTGCAGCTAGGATGTCAGGGGTAGATTCTTTTGTCAGCCATGTTTCTGTCATGAACAGTATATCGGGTGAACCAGTGTCCAGTAGGTTGAACAGTTCTAACATATTCTTGACGGCACATCTGGTGTTTAAGTACAATGTATTTAGTTCCTTTACTGATAGAGTTCTTTTTGGGCAATTGGGTGCAAGGATATGGTTTGGGATTTAGCTAGAGTCTCTATTCTTACCAGACTCAAGTGACTGACAAGATCGGGAGAGGCCAAGTTTGTCTAGTTCGATTTTCTCCTCTTGGAAAACAACTTTCAATGACTTGCCCACGTCCTTGACCCTCTTATACAATAGGGATGTTGAGTTCCTCACCCCTTTATCTCATTGCTTAACATGAGGGCCTGGTTCTACTTGGAAATAATGGAGAATCAAATGGCGAAATTGTTTTTACTGTGCTTTTGGTGATGTTCTGTCTTTTATATTCTTTTTACATGTATCCGAGTAGATTGCGTTAAGTACTAACTTTCCGGTTTTATAGTGCACTTGAATAAGCCTGCTGAGATTTTTTCCTTAGCAAATACAGTGGTGCGGTGTTACTTTCATGGCTTTCTCCATTTCTTAATTTTCCTGCTCCTCAATTTGGTGTTGGTTATAGTTTTGTATTAGCTGAGGCATAAACCTTTTCAGCATGGGTCCTCTTGTGGCATAGAAGACTGCTTTCAATTGTAGTGTTCACCTTTGCAAGAAGGATTGACTAGGTTCAGGCCTTTTCAAAGAACCTTAATGGCTTCCACAATGGCAATGTTGTTCTGCAAACTCTTTCTTTCTTTATTCTAAATGTTTCTATAGATTTCTTTTAAACCAATAAATTATCTTACCTGTCTTTCAGTCTAGATCTGTGCCTCTTCAATTCAAGGGACGTTACACAGTCTAGATGTTTGAAAGATTTTCAGGTATTAGGTTGTAAGGCCAAACTCTTTCAGACTTTCTAATATATGTATCAAATGTGGTGGTCTTACATGAGGAGGTGCAGCAGGTGAAGTCCTTATTACCTGGTAGAAAGGCTCCTGCATTTATAAATCCTTTGACATCAGAGGAGGTCAAGATCCTTTAAGACATTTTTCCCATTCGCCAAGCATAATGGGAGCATTGATGGGTCCATAGGTAGGTCCCCGATTGCACTCTTCTAGGGCCGTAACATCGGCTACTCCATATACATTTCTCATCTTCACACATTTCCCAGCTGATTGAAAAGGACAGACCGCTGAATTACTGTGTAGGAAAAATCATCTATGGAATGTTTTTGGGGCTCTTAGTCTTGTTTACTCCCTTCATAAGACCCACTCGCCACATCATCATCAGTCATCATATGCTGTGCCACCATCACACGCCAATAGTACTAGAAGGAATTGAGTGTAGCAGATGGCGAAGCTCTTGCATAAAGGCTAAGACCAAGTGCATGGAGGGGTATATTCAGTGCACTCCGAAACCACTCTCTTTCAAGAATGTTTTTTTTGCAGTCCTGTCTGCATAACGGATAATTCCCAACCAGTTACTAAGGACGAGCAACAACTAAGAGTACCAAAATCATCAGAAAGTTAATGTTTCTAGGTTTTTCTTTGTCCTTGGACCCATTTTTAAATATTCAGACTCTTTTGGAATACGTGATATCCATTTTCAAATGTAAATTCAGATTTTGGTTGCAGGGTATCTGGTTTACATTTTGTGCTATAGAAGTTGTCAATTCATTAAATATATTGGATTGTCATAATGGTTTTAATTTGACTAGCATATGATCATAGGTATTGTTTAGGTCTGATCTAAAGACTTTTTTAGCTGTTTCCTCAGATCCATGTTTTCCAGATACAGAGGCTCTCAGTAACCACTCTTTTGCCATTTGTGTGTTCAGATGTTGCTCAAATAAGATAACCTCCCACCACAGCACAAAATATAGGTTAGTGAACCATACATCTAAAAAATTGTTGTACATGAATTAATCTTTAGACGCTTGTATTTCCAAATGATTGCTAGTCCCTATGTATAGTAGGGTGTTGTGAACTATTTCCAAAACACTCGACTGTGCAATGTTGACTCACCAATATCAACCAGCTTTGGTATATTTCTTTAATCTTCCACAAAATAAAGTACCAGATATGTACATGAAAATGTGTAGGTTGAAGCCACATCCCATCAGCTTCATGATTGACATATCGTCTTCCCCAAATTAAATTTTTTAGATACTTGTAGTTGCCAGTCCCTGTGTTTGGTTAAATGTCATTAACTATTTCCGTAATACTCAAGACATTGTAAGTTGCAATGTTGACTCATAACTATCAATCAACTTTGGCATATTTCAATATTGTTATTGAGTGTATCTGCCAAATTTATAAGTTAAAGCCACACTTCTTTAGTTTTATGATAGACAAATAGTTCCCTATAATTTATACTATTGCAACACTTCTACTCCACAGTGACTGCTAGTCCTTATGTATGTATTTTCTATAGTTGTAATGTTAACACTATCGGTCAGCTCTGGTATATTTATTTATCCGTTAGAAAAATTAGCACAAGGCAATAGAGTGGCAAGAGTGTATAAGCAAGCAAGTGTTTTGGTTGAAGCCATATACCCTCAGGTTTGTGACTGACATTCAAACAATGGTATTTGTCTTGAGAGGGACCTCTAGTAACAACTTTAGGAAATTCAGCAGCTTTTCAGCTCTTGCACTTTTCCCGGATATTAAAGTAATCCTGGAGTAGTTCTGTAGTTGCCATTCTCTATTGGAGTGCACACCCTAATTCCTCAAAAGAAAGGAAACGTTTAATGGTGGAAGTCAGTTCATGGCAACTGTGATCTTGTAGTAGTTAATATGTTTATTTGTTGCAGTTGTTTGAGGAAAACGTGGAACTAGGTGTGAAGCAGTGCTTTATGTATTTTCTCAAGATATCAATGTTGCTTGCTTTTTGCATCGCGCTCTCTTGAACGTTTAAGTAGATAACCAGGAAGGGCTATGACATCATTGTACTTTTCTGTGAGGCTCAGTTGGTAGTATAGTGCAACAAACTTTCCATCTCCATTACGCTCTTCTGTGAAGATCTCTATTGGTACAATAGCACAACTACAGATATTCATCCCCATCGTAATGTTCTGTGAGGACCTCAATTGTTAGTATAGCACAACTGCAGTTTTCCATCACCATTGCACTCCTATGTGAGGACCTCTATTGGTAGTATAGAACAATTTACGCTTTCCATCTGTTTAGCTATAGAGGGCCAATTGTAGGTGACTAAATACCGGTCGGTAACGCCGAAATTCTGTAAATTTCAGCGTTATCGACCGGTATTTAGCCATTCCTAATGTAGGTAAAGAATTGGTAAATAAGGAATCAGTAAATACCGATTCCTTATTGCTCTTGCATTTAAGGAATTGTTAATACCGATTCCTTAAATGTAATGTGGGAAGCACATCAAACAGTGCTTTTGACCCCTAAGAAATCGGTAATTACTACCAACTTCAAGTTGGTGGTAATTACCGATTTCCCTTCAAAAATAACTTTTTTGTTTTTTGTTAAGTGCCATGTGGCACATATTCATGCCCTTAGGGCATGTATGTGCGCCACATATGCACAGATGCACATTTCAGGGGTGCAACAGGGTGTCCTTTGACACCCTTGAAAGTGCTCCCGCTATTAGCGATTCAGTAATACCGAATTGCTAATAGTGAATGTCTTCACATTCATTCCTATGGGCCTCCAAGCCCATAGAAATGAATGGATAAGTATACCTTATTACCGAATCTCAATTACCGATTCGGTAATAAGGAATATTAAGGAATCAGTATTTTTTACCAAATCTTTGACTACATACGAAATACCGATTCCTTAATAGCGAATCGGTAAAATTCGCTATTAAGACATCGGTATTTCAGAAATACCTACATCTGGCCCATAGTGAAGCAATTATCAGGCAATTCTATTCTCCTTAGGGAAAATCTCTTGGCTGTATAGTAAAACTGCAGCTTTCCTGGTCCTAAGTTGGTTGCCTCTCATGGTGCTCCAAGTAAAAGGAGGGCCTGCTTTTTATATATCTTTGGGTTGTGCAAAGACGCATGGCTCCTAGTGCACTGATAGCAAAGGAAGATTATAAAAATTCTTCTGCAGTGTAAAGCAAAAAAATGCTTGTATATTCAATCCATGAATGAGATAGATAATTAAATGTGTGAGAGTCTGCTTTTCCATTAAAAATAGTTCTCCATGCATTGCAAACAATCAAAAGGCCACATATAAACTATTGAAAAGACATGAGGATAAAATGCTACTGAGGAATGATCTAATATGTGGTGAACAATATTTCAAGCCAATAGTAGAAGGAAGCTAACCCAAAGCCCCTTTCTGTATGTATGGAGTATGTATTGAATTCTATATGTTTGCCATAATTGTGCAATTATATTAAAGTTAGGTCTATTAGATTATTCAGGTCACTAGACCTGCAGATCTAGTAACATTTTTCTGATTTTTCAAGGCCTGAGTTGCCATGGATTGTAGTGAAAGACAAGGCAGAGTAGTAAATGAATCCTTATTTTTGGGGGCAAAACAGTGGTGTGGGAATGGCATACTCCTTTTGAATATTGATTGTTATAAACATTTTGTTGCTGCAGACGAACAGGAAGCTTTGAATTCAATCATGAAGGACTTGGTAGCCCTTCAGATGGGTCGACGACACCGACTGCCTGGTACTGATGGCATGAAAACCAAAGCAAATCCCAAGTCCAATAACCAGGTAAGGTTTTTTACAGAATTTAATGAGTTAAAGCCATAATGCAAATGTGGATATTTGTGCATCTTGTGCATCAATCAGTGTGTAACTGAAGACATCTCCCGCAATGAAAATGAATAAGCCCGGAACATTAATATTACATGCACGATCTTTGCAGCATAAAAGATAATTACAGTTGTGTGACATAAGATACCTGTTCTACCTATATGTGTGCAAATCACCTCCATCCTTATGAGGTCAATAAAATTGATACCATTGAATAGTCTAATGTTACCATATGTGTACAGCGATAAATGCTTCATCAAAACAAGTTCATTGTGATGTAACAAGTTGGTAATTCATAGTATTTGAGGAATATCCTTCATCTGTTGATAATGAGTGGACTCCTTGAATCCAAAGCCATTGGCCTTCAGCTGCTAGTTTTAAATCTCTCTATATGAAGAATGAGAGTGGGACATCTAGCCTTCTGTAAAGCAGATTTCTTTCTGCGAAAAGATGCTTTAACATCTGCATTTTAGTCCAGCAGCGTGAGGATTTTCAGTAAGTAAACTATTCCAAAAACTGTTCCATAAAAACGTCATTTAAAAGTTATGTTATGTTTATTTATTTATTTTTATTTCTAATTAATTTATTTGTTTATATAGCGCCTGAATCGACCCCCAAAGCGGTGTCTCTGCTCTTTGGACGGCCAACAAGAAGTGAAGCCATACAACTGCATCAAAGACAGAAAAGAGTAGTCTTAAGCTGTTTTCTAAATTATAGGTGGTCAGAAAATTGTCTTGGGTGTAGAGGTAGTTTATTCCAATAGAGGGACTAAGGTGAGAAAGAGCCTTCCCACCCAGTCTGGCTTTCCTAATTCTGGGAACCACGAGAGGAGACTTAGATCCGAGCTAAGAGACCTAGAAGGCAGATACCGTATACATTTTTCGGAAAGATAGGTGGGCCGAGGTTAAATAAAGCCTTATGGATGGTGCAGCAGACTTTGAACTTAACCCGTTCGCGTATTGGAAGCCAGTGAAGCTGACAAAGAACAGGGCGGGAGGCAGTCCTAGGAGGGACATTGAGGACCAATCTTGCCGCAGTATTCTGGACTACCTGCAATCTGCTATGCAAGGACTCATTAGCAGAAACCAACAGGCCATTACAGTACTCCAGGTGACTTAATATAAGTGCCTGAGTCAGGGTCTTCCGCATTGAATCGGGAAGCAAGGAAAATGCTTCACATAGTAAGCCCAGTGTGTGGAAACAGGAGCCAGCTGTCTGAGCAGCATGCTCCTTCAGAGTAAGGGCCTGATCCAGGCGAATGCCTAAGTCCTTAACAAGGGATTTTGGAGCAGGGGGAACACCAAGATCAACTGGCCACCAATCCGGAGTCCATAATAGGGGGACCACTCCGAATAGCAAAATCTCTGTCATCCCAACATTACATTGGAGGAAGTTACTCTTCATCCAGTTTGAAATAGCTCTCATGCCAGAGGAGAAGGTCGCCTGTACTGTAAATTTATCAAAAGGAAAAAGCAGCTGTGTGTCGTCGGCTCTAATAGATGGGAATGAACCCACACGCCTAAGGAGGTTGGCCAAGGGAGCCACATAGATATTAAACAAATTAGGGCTCAGACAGGAGCCATGGGACACTCCCTTAGTCCATTCCATAGACGCCGAACGATACAGGCCAAGAATGACGGTCTGAGAGCGAGAAGATAAAAAACCAGTCATCCACTGGAAAGCCGAGATGTTAAGGGGTTTTATAGAGCTCGCAGCTGCCCCGCGCTGTAATGCAACTGTCATAAGCAAGCCAAAAAACATACCGAAGGCAGTTATGCGGGGAAGGGGTTCGTTTTAATGGCTTTACGGAAGAAAGAATGATTTTTCATGTTTCTGATATGTGCTATGAGGGAGTTCCAAAGCTTAGGAGCACAAACGTGGAAGGAACGTCCTCCGGCCCGTACTCTCTTAAACCGGGGAACAACAGCCAGGTGCTGGTCCATGGAGCGTAACTGGTGGGTGGATCTGTAGGGTGCCATGAGGTTAGCCAGAATAGCGGGACATTGGAGAAACACGATTCTGTGGGCGATACAGAGAGTCTTAAATTGAATACGTTCAACCACTGGCAGCCAATGTAGTTTGCGGATGGAACTAGTGATGTAACTGATTCTCTGCAGATCTAGGAGAGCTGGGCTGCCGCATTTTGTGGCCTTTGTAGACTCAGTATCTCTGACCTATTGGCCCCGATATATAGGGAGCTCACACAGTCCAGTCTAGAGAGGACTGTGTCCTGCATGGTCGCCTGACGGGTGGTAGGGTCGAATGAAACGCAGCAAAGGTGTGAGCCTACATAGGAGCCCGAAACATACCTTAGTCTGGGTTTGAAAAGAAAGAGCGGAGTCTATCTAGACTCCTAGATTTTATACTGCCGGTTTAGGAGGCAGCGGAGGGCGCTGAGAGGGTGGCCACCAGAGGCCACTCCACAGACGGATGTCTTTGCCCACCTCCAGGATCTTCGATTTATTGCCATTGAGTTGGAGACAATTGGCCGTCATCCGATCTGCGATGGCTGTTAAATCTTCCTTAAACCTGAGTGCACCCTGCCCAGAGTTGTCAGATGAGGCCACCACCATCGGTGTGTCATATGTGTAAGATACCACAGCGAATCCTCTGTTCCTGGCCACTGCTGCCAGAGGTTGGATATAGATGTTAAAAAGGGTCGGGCTTAAAGCCGATCCCTGCGGAACTCATTGGTGGACAGCATGTACCTCAGAGCAGAAGGGATGGACGGGCACCTGGAAGGTACGCCCAGCCAGGAAGGAAGTGAGCAAGCCCAGGGCAGAACCGCCAACACCGATGTCCTCCAAGCACTGCAGCAGAATCCGGTGGGACACAGTGTTGAACGCAGCACTCAGATCTAATAAAATTAAAGCTGAGGTGCGACCGACATCTAACGTGACCCTCAGATGTTCTGCTACAGCCTATGTAGCTCAGTGCTATGACGAGGCCAGAAACCGTTCTGGGATGGGTCCAGCAGATTGTTGTCTTCTAAAAACTTTGTAAGGGTGGTATTCATGTGGGCTTCGGTGATCTTGGAGACCAGTGGGATGAGGGAGATAGGGCGGAAGCTCTCTGGTTTGGAGGCATCCAGCGTGGGCTTCTTTAACAGAGGGACCCTGGCATGCTTCCATGAAGTGGGAAGACAGAGATAGATTGATGAGTTTACAAAAGAGGGAGAGAAGTTGCGGTAAACATTTCTGGATTAGATCCGGCTTAAGAGTATCTGCAGGGGATCCTGATTTCAATTTATTACGAATCGTGCGCATCGCTTCTTGAGCGAGCGCCGGGAAAACAGAGTGCCTGGGCATCGCAGGACCGCAGGGAGGGGCTGGCCCTAACCTCAGAGTGGGGAAAAGTTTTATAAATGTCCTTGACCTTCTTGATAAAGAAGGCAGAGAGACTCTTGTGCTGCTGATTGGAAGAAGGAGGGGGTGGCTTGTGGTTGCTCTGAGGATTTAAGGTCCTTGAGCAAAAAAAAATATTAAGCAGGTCTTTCCGTTGGATGGCTCTATGATAGTTCTTGATAGCTGCACAATATTGTGTTTTCAGGATAGGGTCATAGTCTCGCCTCCTTGCCTGTACCAGCCTTTTACAGCTTTTCCGAATTGAGGCCAGGTTGTCAATTGTACCATGGGCTGGACAGGGCATTACAACTCTGAGACCACCTGGCAGGAATGAGAGAGTCAAGGGAGTTTGTCAGCCACTCCGAAAGGGTATTCTCCGCAGCGTCTGGGTTATTAAGGAGGCTGGGTGTTTGACGCAGAAGGAAGTTACGGAATTGCCATGTGAAACAGCAATAAGTTGCTTGGAAAAGTGCTTTTTTAAAATAACTAGCCAGAGAAAGGAGAGGGTTTTGCACCTTCTGACATTTCCTGCAAAGTACTAAGCAAGAGGTTTCTAGTGCATATTAACACCTTTTGTCTGGTTTTATAAGTAGCTTACAAACTCTCATGGCAAATGGCAGCGAGTGTGTCTTGCAGTGTTCCTTGCAGAAACCGTAATGTTTTTGATTTTTTTCTAAATGTATGGTAAGACCACTCTGTACCCAAGCACACACCATGATGGAGGCGCTATTGAAATTGAAATCTGATGTTGGGGTAATGCGCCAGCTTGTCTACTCAGAACTTGTACACCATTTTGCTTGTCATCTTGTTGTGCCACCAGGATCACCTTGTATTTTGCCAGTCTGATGAAACGGACTCTCATCAGATGATAGTCACACCTGTGCAGGTGTTCTGCAATATTTCATAAGCACTTCATTTGGCTAGTGTAGGGCAGTCAAAATTAGGGTAAAAGAAAACCATATCAGTTACTGCAAGCACTCGATGAAGCAATGCCAATTAAAGGAAACTACAGTGAAAAAGAAACTGGCTTTCACTAATGACACAATGTTGAATCGGATGAACATCTAGAGGCTTTCATAAAGCTTTTCGTGAAAGATTTGAGTAGTGAACACACCTTGAAATGATGGCAAGAAACTGCTGTTCCACGTCATAGACAGTAACATCCTACAACATTATTTCTTCTGTTACATTGGAAACTGGCACATTCAATAGGTGGATGTGAGCTTCTACTCTTAAAACTGTGGAATGGGTATGTATAGTCGATATGTAGTTTTGGAAAGTGCAGTGATTCAGTGGCATAATTCTGAAAAGGGGAAATATTTATTTTTGGGAGAAAAAATAAATAAAACAGGCAATAAGGCAGGACCCTGTGCATGTTGGGAAGAAGAGCAGAGGATGTGGGGGGGGGGGAAAGAAGGGGGGAGGGGTCGTAGAGAGTGCACTAAAAATTAAGTGAAGTGTGACTTTCCCCTCACCAGCCTCAGCATAAACTGCCTTCATTTCAAACATTCTAACTGAACATTGGAAATAAGGTCCTGTTCTATCAAAAACAATAAGAGATAGAAATGTAAATACATGCAAACATTGATAACTTAACAAATTGTAAACATGAGCATTTCCTCATAGGCATTCGGAGAAATGCACAGGAAAAAAATGAAAGCAAATTAGAATAGGGATGATAGAATAAAGCATACAAATAAAGTTCAACCAAAAATACAGCGAGCAAGACTCAAGCTGATCCCATCACATAATCCTGCATATATGCAGGAGTCTTTCATTCTCTCTGTACACCACGATCCCTTCTCTCACCCTCCAGGGCTCCTCCGACATTACTAGCACCATCAATCCCTTGTCCTCTTCTGTCCTTGGACCTAGGTACTCCCTCTCCTGCCAGCATAAAACTACTACTACATACTTCGTCACTTTCCACCACCGATCTACCACATTTGCCTCCCTTTCTGATGCAAAGCTACTTATGTCTGTTCCACTTGCTTCCATTCTCCAACACAGCATACCCCTCATACACTTCCTTGACCTCAAAACTGACTACTAAACTTGAATAGACCTCTGCCAATGCGGCCATCTTTGACCTTCACCCAGTCACCTATTTGAATCTTGGAGTCTTTACACCTTTCTAAGGTACTCTCAGTTCCTCCCTGCGTTCCAACCACCCTGGAACACATTTAGTTCTTGCCTTGCGTACACTCATAACTTCAAATGGAGATCTGTTGAGTCCTTTGTTGACTTTGGTGCAATGTGCCCAAACAGCTTCCTGGATCGCTACAGACACATCAGTACCGCTCTGCATGGCCAACTGTACAGTTCCCTTGATCATGCCATTCATCCTTTCTGTAATGCCATTACCTTGTGGGTTATAAAAAGTAGTATGATGATGCTGAATACCATGTACTGTTTGAAAACTCCTTCATTTCACAAGAAGTCCTATGAAGGATTTGCCCATCAGACTGTTACAATGGACACAGAAACCTGTCAATACATAATATAGGAACTGTGACCCTCTAGGATTATTTAACTGACTCATGGGAGCAAGGGCGATGGACCTCTTATCAGGTTCCCCATCCCCCCTTCTTCTTTTGATATTGAAAACCACTCTTAAATACATAAATAACTACAATGTAATAGGTCAACTATCAAGAGAAAAGACAAACTTGTATTATTTCAAACATAAAACTTTTAAGACATTGTAAAATGTGATAGTAAGAAATACTAAGATTTCTTTACCACGCTGAAAGAGGCAACGTAACACTGCTTGCTGAACTGCGGCTTCAGCCTTCCATGAAGACTCCAAACAATAATGTTTGGTGAAGGTATAAACTTTAGCCCATGTTGCTGCTCTGCTAATGTCTAGTAGCGAAACTCCAGCAAACATGGCTGTGAACGTGCCCACTTTTCTTGTAGAATGCACCATAACCTTTGCTAACAATAGTCTTCCTACTTTGTCGTGTGAAAAAGCAATAGCTGCAGAAACCAAACGAGCAATATTGCTTTGCGACAAAGCGTAACCTCTTTTAGCCAGAGCAAATGATATTAGAACCTTGTAGGATTTCCTAAAAGTCTTAGTTCTGTCTATGTAAAACTTTAAACTTTGTCTGATATCCAGAGAATGCAGGGTTCCTCTCAGCACTGGATGAAGGGTTTTAAAAAAACATATTGTCAACACAATTGGTTCATTGAAATGGAACGATGTGACTTTCAGAAAGGTTCATCAACCGGAAAGGCTTGAATTTAGCTTAATTGCCTTGCTGGAGTGAGGGCTGAGAGAAGGGTTCAATCAATCAATCAATCAAACAGTGAATTTGTAAAGCGCAGTACTTACCCGTGAGGGTCTCAAGGCGCTGAGGGGAGGGGGTGCTGCTACTGCTCGAAGAGCCAGGTTTTGAGGAGCTTCCTGAAAGTGAGCAGGTCCTGGGTCGGCCGTAGGTGGGTGGGGAGGGTGTTCCATGTCTTAGCGGCGAGGAAGGAGAAGGATCAACCGTCTGAGGTAGTTCCTTAGATGCGCGGGACAGCGGCGAGGGCGGCGGAGCGGAGCTGGCGGGCGGGGTTGTAGAAGTTGAGTCTGTTGTTCAGGTAGGCTGGTCTGGTGTTGTGGAGTGCTTTGTGTGCGTGGGTGAGGAGCTTGAAGGTGATCCTCTTGTTGACGGGGAGCCAGTGCAGGTCTCTTAGGTGTGAGGTGATGCGACTGCATCAAGGGGTGTTGAGGATCAGACGAGCGGAGGCATTCTGGATGCGTTGCAGCCGTTGTAGGTGTTTGGCCGGGATTCCTGCATAGAGTGCGTTCTTGTTTCGGTTGGGATCCATTTGTAGATCCTGCGAAGCATGCGGAGGGTGTTGTAGCAGGAGGAGGAGATGGCGTTGACCTGCTTTGACATGGAGAGGGAGGAGTCGAGGATGAATCCTAGGTTGCGTGCGTGGTCCGTGGGTGTCTGTGCTGTTCCCAGTGTGGACGGCCACCAGGAGTCGTCCCAGGCAGAGGGGGTGGGGCCAAGAATGAGGACTTCCGTCTTGTCCGAGTTCAGTGTCAGGCGGCTGCTCCTCATCCATTAGGCGACAGCCTTCAATGCCTCGTGGAGGTTGGTTTTGGCGGTGTGCGGGTCCTTTGTGAGGGAGAGGATGAGCTGGGTGTCGTCGGTGTAGGAGATGATGTTCAAGTCATGCTGGCGTGTCACTTGTGCGAGGGGGCCCATGTAGATGTTGAGCAGTGTCGGGCTGAGGGAAGAGCCCTGTGGAACGCCGCAGATGAGGTCAGTGGCTTCGGATCGGAAGGGTGGGAGGCGGACTCTGAGTTTTGCCGGAGAGGAAGGACGTGGTCCAGTCCAGGGTCTTCTCCTGGATTCCTCAGTGTGCTGTGGCAGACCGCATCGAAGGCGGCTGACAGGTCCAGGAGGATGAGGGCTGAAGTTTTGCCGTTGTCTAGCTGGCGCCGGATGTCATCTGTGGCAGCGATGAGGGCTGTCTCGGTGCTGTGGTTTCGTCTGAATCTGGACTGGGATGGGTCTAGGATGTTGTTGTCCTTGAGGTGGCGGGTCAGCTGTATGTTGGCGATTTTCTCGATGACCTTCGCCGGGAAAGGGAGCAGGGAGATGGGCCGGAATGTCTTGAGGTCCTTGGGGCCTGCCTTGGGGTTCTTGAGGAGGGCGTTGATTTTGGCGTGCTTCCAGCTTTCCGGGAACGTTGGTGTGTCGAAGGAGATGTTGAGGACCTTCCGTAGTTTGGGTGCAATGGTTGTGTCTGCTTTGTTGAAAACATGGTGCGGGCAGGGGTCTGACAGGGGTTCCTGAGTGGATGGAGTTCATGACCTTGCGTGTCTCGTCGTCATTGACAGGAGGTCAGCTGGTTGGTGCAGGTAGCGTTCGGGGTGGGGTCTGTCGTGGTCGGAGCGGACGGGGTGTTGAAACTGTCGTGGATGTCGGCGATCTTGTGATGGAAGAAGGTGGCCAGTGAGTCGCACCGATCTTGAGAGGGCGGGATGTCGTTGGTGTTGGCGCTGGGGTTGGAGACTTCCTTCACTGTGTTAAAAAGCTCTTTGCTGTCGTGAGTGTTATTATCCAGGCGGGTTTTGAAGGAAGACATCTTGGCTGTTCTGATGAGGTGGTGATGTCTGCGAATGGCGTCCTTGTGGGCTGCATGGCTGTCTGGTATGCGGTCCTGGAGCCATTTCTTCTCCAGCTTCCGGCATGTACGTTTGGAGGTCAGGAGTTCTTCGGTGAACCAGGCGTCTTTCTTGCTGGGGTGGTTGATGGAGAGTTTCTTTAGCGGGGCGAGGGTGTCGGCACAGTCTTCGATCCACTGTCTGAGGTTCCGGGCGGCAGCGTCTGGGTTGGTGGGGTCGGTGGGTGGGTTCTGGGCGAGGGTGGAGGTCAGCTGGTCCTCGGTGACTTTGCTCCAGCAGCGGCGAGGCAGCTGTTGGGTGCTATGGTGTGTGGTTGATTTCTTGAAGGTGAAATGGATGCAGCGATGGTCGGTCCAGTGGAGTTCGGTGGTGTTGTTGAAGGCGACGTGGGTGCTTGAGGAGAAGATGGCGTCGAGCGTGTGGCCGGCGGTGTGGGTGTGTTCGGTGACGAGGTGTCGGAGGCCGAGGTTGGCGAGGTTGTCGATCAGGGTGGCAGAGTTGGCATTGTTGTTGTTCTCGAGGTGGAAGTTTAGGTCCCCGAGGAGGATGTAGTCCGTGGAGGTGAGTGCGTGGGTGCTGGCAATGTCGGCGATGGAGTCGCTGAACAGGGCCCGGGGTCCGGGAGGTCTGTAGACGAGAGTTCCTCTGAGGGTTGTGTTGGGATCGGTGTGGATCTGGAAGTGGAGATGTTCGGCGGAGTTGAGGGAGTCGTCTGCGAGGGTGTGGACCTGGAGAGTGGATTTGTGGACGATGGCTATTCTTCCTCCGATTCCGTTGGTGCGGTCTCTGCGGGAGATCTTGTAGCTATCTGGGATGGCTATGGCGATGTCTGGTGTCGAGGAGTCGTTCCACCAGGTCTTGGTCAGGAAGGCAACGCCAGGGGCGGAGGTGTCGAGCAGGTCCCAGAGCTCGACGGCGTGTTTGCCTGTGGAGCGGGAATTGAGGAGTATGCAACGGAGGTGGTCGGGTCCGGTCCTTAGGGGCTCGGTTGTTCTGTCACAGGTGAAGTTGCAGGTGTGTCAGGAGAATGGTCCATGGGTGAGTTTTGGGGCAGCCTGGAAGCAGCAGTGGTCTCGGCCGGTATTGAGTGCGTTTAGGGTGTTGGCGTTGTATCGGAGTCTAGCGTTATGGAGTGCGCGGGGTCCAGGGGGTCTGGCGCTGGGCGTGGTCCAGGCGCAGACGGGCTTGCCTTTGGCACGCCTTCGGCGCTCAATCGGCGCACCCACTGCGCGCGTCCGAGCAGCGGCCGCCATATAAGGAGTGGAGGGAGGGAGGAGCAGCTGGGAGGCAGGAGCGGGGCGGGAGGTGACGTGGCCTAAGGGGCAGCGGCAAGGAAGGAGCGGGACGAAAACAAGAGAAAGTGGGTTGGGGGCTACGAGAATGGGGCAAAATAGGCACAAACTATACAAAAGACAGAGTCAGAAAATAGAATCAATGGGGCAAAAGAAGGCACAAACGAAACAGAGAATCAGAAGCAGAGTCAAGGAAACAGAGCAGAGTGCAGGGTCTGACCCGGGACATGGCAGTGATCCGAGGCAGGCAGCTGGCGAAGACACTCGTCACACAGGAGCAAGCACTTAGCTGGTGGAGATGACCTGCAAGCAGGGTTATCTTCCCAGACATATATTTTATGTCTTCCTTATGTATAGACTCAAACAGACTTTTCATGAGCTGTGATAGAACTCTATTTAACTGCTAGGTCACTGGAGGATTCTTCAAAGGAGGAAAGACTCTGAAAAGACCTTTTATGAATTCCTTAATCTATGAGACCATATAGAGACTTTTGCCCTCTGTCTACGAAACCTTGAAATTGCCGCACAGTGAACTGTAATCGAAGTGTGCGCTAGGCCTGACTTCGCTAGATAAAGTAGGTGAGGTAGCAACTGTTCTGGAGCAGACTTAAAGGGAGGTAGATTATTATTGACACACCAATAGCAGAATCTTCCATTTCACCTTGGACGATTTACTTGTAGCATTCGCATGGGACTGCTCAAGAATGTATTTATTCATGTGGAATATTCATCAATCTGCACTCACTGTTGTAAGGAGCCAAGCTGATGAACTGAGCGATTGCTTTTGTTGATGGGCAATCTGACCGTGGTTCATGCAAATGAGGTTCTCCAAAGGTTTGAACGAAATGTGCAGGCATTTTGACAGGAGAATAAGCTCTGTGTGACTATATTGTCTTGGACACACTGGAGCTATCAGAATCAAGCGGCATGGTTCTTGCTTCTTTTATGGAATAACTTTGGAATTGAGAGAAAAAGAAGCGAACGCGTAAGCGGACATCCCTGTCCAGGCTAATCGAAATGCATTTCCCCAATACTTTTTCTGAAGGAACCTGCCTGCGCACATTTTGCGTTTCTTGTTTAGAAGAGTTGCAAACTGATCCAGATTTGGGGTTCCCCACTGTTTAAAAATCTGAAGTAACTGCTGCCGGTTCACACCTTCTCCCAGTCAGGAAGAGCCATCTGTGGCAGGAATCTTCAAAAGCCTGGCTGCCTTTGAAACGCGACCCCAGCATCTCCTGATAGGATTAGGCCCCCCTTCTGTCCTCATTGTCTTCTGGCAAAAAGACAAGCCGGAAAACTTAGAAAGAATAGGAGGTGTTCCTGACTCTGCCAACTTCATCCCTCAGATGCTGGAGGCAAGGTGAAGCACATTTTTCAGTGTGCACAATCTTGAAGATGATGGAACTTCTCCAATTAGGGCTAGGTCCCCCTCCGACAGGAGGTGGGCATAATCGAGGGAGTAGACACTGCAGGTAAGGGGCTCATTGGCCACTATCTGTCACTCCCTTGTAAATGCCCCAAAATGTATTATTTAGGTGGCGTCCCCAGATCCTGAACTTAGATTCCACGAACACAAGAAAGCAAGAAGAAGAATGAAGAAACACTGTTGGATCCCAGATCTGCAGACCTTGTGGGGTCACGGGGCGCAAACTCCTGCCTGCCACCATAGAACTCGACAATCACAATCCTCCAGCTGGTCTTGTCGCTGTGTGGCCTCCACAAACCTCAGAGGGTCCCCACCACTTCTCAAATTGCCAAAGAACTCCTTCCAGATAGAGGTACTATCTCAATGCATCTGCAAGTCTTAAAAAACTGCAAAGTCTGGCCCAGCGTCTTCTAGTTCTCCAGCTTGACCGACATCTCCAAGTGCCATCCGAAGGTGCATTTGCTCTGGAGGGTAAGCCTGGCCCCAGCACCAAGTCTTGAGGCCCGAGAACCCACCAGAGCTGCAAGACACCAGCACCCGGGGTACTAGACCCCTTGCTGCAAAAACTTACAAGGCAGAGTCCAGGCAAACTCCAACTTTACAGCCAGCCAGCACTCGACGAGGGACTTCAGGACTCCGGTGACTCACCTCAGCAGTGGCCCGGCAGCCCCAAAATCTTCCCTACAAGGTGCCCACTCCGGACCACGAGGTGCTTCTTAACGCCGGTACCCAGCCATACATCTTCCCTGCACCCGTCCGGCCGGTGCATTTTCAATCCAGCTGTGCTCTCACGGCCCTTGCGAGCCTACTCTACCTTGAGAGCCTTCAGACTTGCCTGCAAGTCCCCCTTTGCTTTACTTTTGGAGGTTACCCCTTGTCTTTGTACCGCACCTGCTACAGAGACCGATGTTGCTACAGAGAACTTGGCTGTGGGATTTTGGACCTTGGCCCGAACCTTCCGATTTCTAAAAGGTTAACCACATTAACAACTGTATTGCATGGCTTTTCCACTTGCTTTTTCCTCCCTTTGGAAATGTATTGTGTGTAATTGTGCACAACTGTGGTTATTGCATAAAGAGACCCACCCCTCCCACTCTCCGATGTGTGTTCAACCCTCCCAAGTTCTTGCTTTGTTTTAAACTCCAACCACCCTCCCGTTGTCGGATATGATTTAAACATCCCCTCCTGCCCTCCATAGCGATTTTAAACCCCCAATCCCCCTCCACTCTCTGTAATGTATGCAAACACCCCCACCTCACTAATGCTCTCCTTAGTACTTTCAAACAAGATGAAATGTACATTAGAGCTGTGTTTTCCCTAGTGGGCGCCTTCCGCATTAATACTGGACAATATTATGAAGTGTCTGTTAAAGTTGCATTTTTAACAATGAGTGCCTCTGATATTTGTACCTGGGGCTCTGATGACACTCGAGCATTCACCGGGAGCCAGAGCAGCTGAACTCTGCATGAATTCTTACATTTTGAAACAGCCCTTCGGAACTTGTTTTAATATATTTTGACTTCACCCTGTTGTGTGAAAGAATAACACCGTCGGTTCTCGGCCCTCGGCCCTCGGCGGCCTCTTTAGATTAACATGCTGTTCATTAGCTTTGTTGGTTAACGTTCTCATAAAATTCAACAGTAAATTGAAACCTGGGTGCATTTTATTTAAAAGTAGAAATGTAATGTTAACATAGCCTTACAATGACTACCACCCAAAAGCTAATATAGACTAAAATACTAATACTGCGCCTTGAGAATAGGACCTTCCTAAAAAATTATTAAAATAATTAAATAGGCCTCCCCCCATCACGAGAATAGGATTGTGCCAGAGATCATCGATGTACTCAGTGCTTCCTTCCAATCTCTCCCTGAGATTACACATGCATTTATCCGTTACTATCATAACTTTTACACAGCCCCATCCGGAAGAGACGCAGCCTTCTCCACTCGATTCCTTTCCGACGTTCCCCTTCCCTGCTTTTCTCGGGCCGACGCTAGAGCCCTAGACAAACCATTTTCGGTGAAGAAGTATAGGCTACATTATCAGCAGTGGCACCTGGGAAAACTCCCAGTCCCGACAGTGTCCCAGCGGAAATTACCTGCCACTCCGAGACATTCTGACCCGCAACTCCTTGCCCTTTATAAGGAGGTTGGGGAACTGGGTGCCTTTCCCACAGAGCTAGTTACTGCCACGATTGTGGTGATCACAAAACCTCCCTTTAATTCATGTGCTGACTATCCCCCGATATCCTTAATCAACGGAGAAGTTAAGATCTTTGCGATCCTACTGGCTGCCTGACTCAAGCAGGTCCTCTCCACATTGATACATTCCGATCAGCATGGTTTCATGCCGACACACAACACTGCCTTAGGTGAATTCCTGTGGCCCGGGCCCTGGCCCACTACCATCTCTTATCCCCGTATTTGGCCTTGCTTTTTATAGATTTTGAAAAGGCTTTTGACACTGTGGACTGGGGCTATTCCAGCTGGTGTTGGCAGGAACCGGGTTCGGCCCTCGCTTTAGCGGCATGGTCGGAGCAGTATATTCCAATCTGACCGCAAGAGTTAACATTAATGGAATCCTCTTCCACCCTTTCCCCATAGGCCGAGGAACCAGGCAGGATTATTCCCTATCCCCACTCTTTTTTGCGCTTGCGATTGAGCCTCTGACCCAACTCACCTGAGTAGATGCTCAGACCCATGGATGGAAATGGAGCACTGATGAAGATCACATAGCCTTGTACACGAACGATGTCCTTCTTTACTTGCTGTACCGCATATGGAAGGGGGCTTGCTGTCCCCACCTTTTAGATTGCTTTGGTGAGGCTTCGGTTTTTAGGGTAAACCTTGCTAAATTGATACTGGTGCCTGTGGCCTCCTCCCAAGACTGCTTTGACTGGCTTCAAATACCTGGGCATCTTGGTCGCACTGCACTCAGAGCTTGCCTGGTCTCTCAACATAGAACCCCTCACACAGAAAGTTAAAGCCGTCTTGGTTAGATGGCAATCCCTCTTGCTACATGTAATGGGATGCATCACTCTATATAAAATGATGATTCTACCTCGTTTTCATTACATCTTTCAAAACTTGCCACTCCTCATTCCGTGTAAATGTTTCCAGACCCTGGATAGAGTTATGATGTCCTTTCAATGGAATGGTCCTAGGGCTCGCCTTGCATTTACACATTGACAGCAGGGCCCCTACGACTGCAGATTGGGTATGGCCAACCTCTATCTGTATCTCTTAACTTCACACCTCCTGATAATCCATGATTGGTTTAATAGGGGATGGGCAGATCATGCGTGTCATCTGTTTTGTATGGTTGTCCCGTTCCTAACGCCAAACTTCTGGCCCTCAAAGCGTGGAGGGCAGCTTTAGGGCACACCCGCTGGGATACCAAACTCACACAGCAAACACCACTCTGGTTCTTGAGGCTCAATAATCAAGCCCCTCGGGATCGGCTCGCTGCTCACAGTGGTCCACCTCTTGATAGCCTTAAATCCGATTGCTAGAATAGCACAGATTATTCAGGTGATCCAGTGAGGGAAGGAAGGGTAGGGAACGGCAGGGAAGGAGAGCTGTAAAACATAACATAACTTGTTATATATATATATATATATGTTGAATGATTAAAGATCATCAAAATTCTTCTCGACTAGTATATGTATTTTTTTACCTGCAAAAGAAAGCCCTGGATAACTTTGTGTCCAAGGACAAGATTTCAAGTACTCCAGCATCCTCTTTCCTCAGAGTAATACTGATATATAAAAATACAATTAATCTACCTAAACTTGTACTGGTAGATTTCCCTCTCCATTCCCATAATCATGAATACCAACCAAATAGAACAAGAAGACAAGACTCAGAGGGATTGAACCAACCAGGACTCAAATGATGCCCTGCTAGAATATCGAAAAGAGAATACAAAAGAACTAATAAATGTTCTAATGCGTAACAGATTTGTGTAATGGCAATCAAGGAATCCGTGATTATTCATGTTCAGAGCTGCAACTTCCTTTTTTAAAGTTCATAAGTTCCCTAGGACAGTTTTTTTTATCTCGGTAACAAAATCGATACTATGAAAGTCTATCAAAATATTGCAAGGAAGACATGATCCTTTCACACTGTTGTTTGGTGTTTTCTTTGGTACAGTTCACAACTGTTTTACTCCCCTCAAATACCAAAGATTTCAGATGTGAACAAGTTACAAGGTGAAGAATACTCACCGAACCGTGAATTGTTTTAGGAATAACACCGGCAAATACTTCATCTTAAAAATGTTTTTGGGGAACACCTTCCCAACACAGAAATAAATGTCCGCTTTGTTTAAATGGACAAAGCCTAGCGGTGATTAGAGATCAACCTTGTCTCAGCCATCGTTTCAACAATCTAAACTTTGTATCAGAGTCTTCTTGTAGGAAAGGGTGCAGTGCAACAATCAAACGCACAGCAGCTCTGCTTCAGAGATCTGACAAGAATAATCCTCAGCGTGCTGAACCCGGAAGCTGCTTTTATACTTTGGTTCAGCAGGAATCATGGGTATTGTAGGTCAGTCTCTCAGACAGTCTCCTCCCACCAAGCCATCAACTGAGAATACAACTCCTGCATGGCTGAATGACTCTGGAAGGAACACAACATAGGCAATAAGAACATTCTCCACTGGCACACTAACGTTTTGTTACTCGCCTCTGATGTTTTTGCGATGAATGTGTAACACTGGCACGGTACCTGGTTGAGAGAGGTAGCGTATTTACAGGGTTTTGGACTAAGGGACCTTACTGGGATCTCGCACCTTGGAAACGTCTGGTCGGGACACATATGCAATCATATCAGGAACTTCAAACCACATATGCACAGTTTTATAAATACCTTCAACTGAGACATGCACTTCAATTGCATCTCTCTCAAACTGACTCACTCCCATAGTTAAGTCCACTAGAGACTAAACTTTTGATGTGTGATTTGGGGAAAGGGGGAGTCTCATTAATGTACCAAACCTTGATCATTAATACAGCAGGCACCCTAGACCACCTCAGGAGCTGATCGGAGGCATGGCTGGGGCCTCTTGAGGTTGAATATTGGCATATCGCACTGATGGTGCGGAGGATGATCACAACGTCTTCCAAGTTACACCTGGTCTAAACATACAACTTATATAGTACCTGTCTCTCTCCAGCTCTGCTCCACCGGGTGGGAGTGCTTCACAAACCCTCATGCCTTTGGTGTGGTGATGCTCATGCTGATTTTTATTATGTGGTTTGGTTGTGCCCTATAATTCAAAGGTTCTGGTTTGCAGTGGTAGGAGAGTCAACCGAGGTGCTGGAATGGAAGGCCCCCCTCTCTACCCTCATGCTTCTACTAGGTGTCCTTGTGGGTATGAGGGCTGACCGAGAGGGACGGACCTTATGGTCGCTAAACGAGATAGTGCTGTCTGATGGAGGTCCCCTTCACTTCCCACTCTTCTACCATGCTGCACCG
Source organism: Lissotriton vulgaris (assembly GCF_964263255.1). Classification (NCBI taxonomy): domain Eukaryota; kingdom Metazoa; phylum Chordata; class Amphibia; order Caudata; family Salamandridae; genus Lissotriton; species Lissotriton vulgaris. The sequence continues at coordinate 1,679,120,253 of NC_141693.1, read as the reverse complement.
GGTGGATTGGTGTGCGCTGCTGAGAAACTGGTCTGTGAGGCCAGGGTTTGCCCCCTTTAAACATGGCCGAGTATAGAGGAAGTGGTTGGGCCAATTACTCCATGGTACTGCATAAGGGTGGGGGTGCTACTGTCGCTTCTGAATTGTAATGATGTGGTGTATTGACTGAATGCTAATGCATTGCAATCCCTCTATGTAATTTTCTTGAATAAGCCAAGTGTGTCTTACAATGTTCTTTATTCTCATGGCATAAAACTCAATACAAATCTGTTGATCAATAAAATAAAATTAAATAGCTTTTTAAAATGTGTTATCACAAACCCAATTTAATGGTAAAGTCAGATTTCTGATGTTTATTAATTTTTAGAAAGCTACCTTTTCCCTAATGAAGTTCCTGGAGATTAATTTGATTTGGTTGTCTGGCTTCTCTCCAGCAATTCGCTTTGAATAGAGGTGAAATGCCTCCCAGTAGCAAACAGTAGACTGACTTGAATGGGCAAAGGTGGCTCCTCTGAATCCGACCAAATATGCAGGGTGTACAGTGTCATATCCTGCGTGACAGGTCTGCTGGTTTCACAATACCACTTGAGCCTCACTTAAAAGGGCAGAAAAAGTTATGCCCCGACAATTCTTGTGGATCCATAGCCTGGTTGCTAAAGGACTCTGCTTTTGTCCTACCAGCCTTCTGTCTGTAGGTACAATGGCTGCCCCAAAGTAGATTTTAGTATTAGGTGTGGGAGGATACTAGTATCACCATAGTACCCTCCACAAACAAAGACACACACTGCCCTTACAGCCCAGGTTTAGTGTAGCTGAATACTTTCACCATCTTGAAAGTGCCCAGAGGGGATAGGGTTGGCCCAGGTACATTTACCCTATTGGTTATGGTGTGTACAGGAGTCTTTCTCACCTACTATCTACTGCCAGGCATAAATGTGGCACCTCCAAGCAACACCTTCAGAAAATTTCCTCGACCTGCAGCAGATAAGAGGCCTTGACCTGCTGTCTGTTAACTGAGAGGGCCTGCTCCTTTTTCTATCCAAGACAAAGAATTGAGTCCAAGGGTCATTAGGCTTTCATCCTGTTCAAGCTACAAGGATACAGCAAACTACAAGAGACCTATTCTTTGAAGTGTAAACTACTGTCAGTAGCAACTGACCTGTACTGGACCCTGCTGTTGGCCTCTGCCTTACACCCTGTGAGTTTCTAAGAACTCCCCTTGTTGTCCTAGGGCCCTTTAGTAGTTTAATTATGCGGTGGATGCTACATCAGAAGGTAAAATCTCAGAACAGGATGAACTTGGTGGGCGTATCCTATCCATGCTGCATCGAGGGCAACCTCACATCACGCGTAGGTCCTGGTCTACTGCAATCATTGACTATCATTGCTGCTTTGTGCTTTTTTGACTCAAATCCTACTTAAAGTGTTTGACATTTTGGTGTTAATTTGTTTATTAAAGTTTACTCTAACTTTCCAATTAGGTTAAAGATTTTTATCGTTTTGAATTGTGACTTAATTATTTTTTTGGCACAGCATAAATATTTTACACATTGCCATGAGTTAAGACTGTCCGTTATGTGCCATAACTACCAGGTGGTTGAGCTCTGGTCAATTTATTGACTTTGAGGGTTCACCCATACAAGAGTTGTGATAATTCCTTGAGGTAGGTAGTCACCCACCCAAAACAATAATCCTATTTCATTGTTCTATATGGATAAGATTTAGTTTCTTGCCAAGTGTAGTTTTTATTTCCAAGCCAGCAGTTTATTGACCTTTTGCTCATTTTGTAATGCATTTGCTGGACATTTCAGTTTTATAATCTTTTATTCGGTTACCACTTATTTGCAACCATAAAAAGTACATAAATAAAACAGTCAATTGCAGCAAAATATAAAACAAAAAGTAAAAAGTAAATCTACCTAATGTGAAAGAGGGTAGAAACAATATTAGTGACAAAATCAAAAACGGTAAAATACAAGTTGAGTTAATAAAATAATATATATACTGTAAAAGCAAATTTAAAGCTTAAAAATAATAAATACAATTTCTTGCATAAAAGTAAGATACATGGTCATAGAAAAGAATTAATCAATCAAAAGCGTGGCGTATCTTAATGCTGGCTTTTAAAAAAGTAGCTATGCACTTTGCAGAATGTACTGAGTCCAGAAGCTGTAAGGAAGTAAATGCTGGATAACATGACCTTTGGCCAATTGAGCGAAGGAGTGGTAGGATCCAAAATGTTCGAGGTAATTTGTAGAATTTACAAAAGAAAATAATATGGATTGTTGACTGGGTAGATACACCGTCACACGGACAGTTCGTGATGGCATTCGACCAGTTCTGTGTTTGGGGAAAGGAAACTAAACGGAAAAAGGAATTGAAGCGGAATCTTGTCAGAAGATATTTCTCATAGTTGGACAGATAATACGATAAATATGGTTGCATACCTTTATCAGTCTGAACTGCACTAATTTGGGAGTTAGAAGGTTTTAAGATCTCGGTTGAGCCGCGAAGTTCTCTTAGGTGGCCCAAGCAGATCCTTTTTAGCTCCTTTCTCGAGATGTCCTCCATGCTAGGTGGGTCGTCGAAGAAGGAGCTACGTCCAAGGTCTCTGAAGAAATTCCCCACGTAGACTAGCCATGGAATCCTTTGCCAATTTGTTAGATCCATGCAGTCCTTAATCAGAGAACGTGTTAAATGGCACTCAGCTTTTGTCCATATGCGATGCCATAAAAGGATTGGTTGGGATCGTATGGTATCAATGATGTAGTCCATGCCTAGCTCATTATGGGAAGCATCGGTCGGGGCACTTTGTGGAAGTGCCAGCAGATATTTAACGAACCCATTCTCTATTGTCTGGATTGGATCTATTGGGCCATAACCCCAAACTCCCGCGCCGTAGGTGGCCACGCTATGGCATTTTGCGTAATAAATCTTGAGCAGTTCAGTAGGTGCTGGTTTGCCAAGTTTCCTGGAAAAGGAGACCAGGGCCGTTGTTGCTCGCTGGAAAAGACGTTTTCTGCTAGCCGTGGCCTGTCGCCAGCTTAAAGAGTCATCCACTAATATGCCTAAGTACGGGTAGGCGGATGCTTTTTCCAGCCTTGTTTTTTCGACAAAAATTGGTTTAGGATTCTTGACCTTGGGGCCAATGTGCATGGTAAGTCTTTTTTATATTGACTTTAAGGCCAAGAGAGCCCATAAAAGAGCAATATTTATTAAGTTGCTTTTGTAGTTGATTCAATGTTCTGGCAAGGATGACCGAGTCATCTGCATATAGCAGTGTTGGTATTGGGCGATGGTTAATCTGAGGTAAGTCCTGGCTCCCTTCTAGCATGGCCAGCTCAAGACCGTTGGTATAGAGATTAAACAAGAAGGGAGCCAGTACGCATCCCTGCCTTACCCCTTTTCCGATGGAAAAAGATGGAGAAAGATCGCCGTTGACTCCAAATCTGACACACGCCGATGCGTCAGAATAAAGTTCTCGGAGGAAAACAATAAGCGCTGGGTCCACCCCAAGGTCCCTAAGAATAGCCCAGAGTTTAGAGTGCAGGACGCAGTCAAACGCTGCACTAAGGTCAACGTACACGAGAAAGATGTTACCTCCTTTGGCTCCCACGTACTTCCCGATCAAGAGGGCAAGGTTAAGGGCCTGCTCCACAGTCCCAAGGCCCTTCTGGAATCCGTATTGCAGGTCGGTCATGATGTTATTGGTTTGGGCCCAGACTTGAAGTCGAGCAGGCGGGATCGTTATGGTTGCCTTTTTTAAAGATAGGAAGCAGGATAGATGTCGACCATGAATCTATCAACCCAGTTGTTGTTGCTGCTGCCAAGACCTGGGTAAGAAGAGGGGACCAAAGTTCAAAGTTGTAAAGAAAAAAGTCCAGCGGGACACCATCAGGCCCAGGTGCTTTGCCGGGTTTAGACGCTTTAAGAGCTTTAGCGACCTCTGCGTTGTTGAAGTGGAGGTTAATCGGGTAGCTGTTACTCCCCGACTTGCTGCCTCCGCTCTGAACTTCCCCAGGAGGATCTGGTTGAAAGTTCCCAAAGATTTTGGAAAAATGGGTGACCCATTCATCTGCAGTCACTGCAACATCTAGGTGCTGTACGGTCGATGAGTCAGCCAGGAAAGGGGATCTAATAACTTGCCAAAAGAGGGTGCTGTCTCTGTTATGGCAGCTGTCGTGTAACTGTGCCCAGAGATTTTGCTTGATTTCTCTCCTGCGTTCTACTCTGGCTATGTTGTAAAGTTTCCTTAGGGTGGAAATTTCCGAAATATCCCTCGTGGTTCTTCGGAGGGCTGCCTTTAGGTTTGAAAGAGCCTTTCGACACTTCGTATTAAACCATCTCTCAGTAGTACACTTTTTGTTTTTGTGTTTGCCTGTGAATTCCTCTCTGATTATCACAAAAATTTTCTGGAAACTGGCCATGATTGTTTGGGGTGTGGAATCTGGAGTTAAGCAGTCAAGAACCCAGGGTCTGGCTTTTACAAGAACCCTCTCAGTGATTACGACTGGGTCCACCTTTGCCCATTTAACTGTGTAACCATTCACCTTGTTCATGGTTAGTGAGCTTTGTGTTAACTGGCTGGTGATGTTAGAGCGTAAAGGGACATTTTTGGGTACAACTGTAACACTGATGGGAAAATGGTCACTACTAACGTCAGTCCCGGTATGAAAGTTTGCCACTTGACCCTTTAAAGTCTGGGAGGACATGATGTAATCAATAGTAGTAGAGAACCCCCTGCCGTGAAAGGTTGGTAGAAAGTCAGTTGGAGGTTCTACTAGATCATTTTCAAAATCAAGCTCTAGTGAAAAGAGGGACTCATTTAGTTTGTTTCCGCAGATAGAGTGTGCGAAATGGAACAATGGACTACCATGTTCATCCAATAGGCCGCAGTTTCCATTTTTGTAATTAGTGCATAGTGGGAGATTAAAATCACCACCCCAGACCACATATACTGGGGTTGTCTGTAGCTCTTTACGCAAGGTTTCTAAAAAAGTGGTAATTTCATTAAGGATTTTTATACAATCCATTTTTCCAAGATTATTATAAAAATTAACCAAAAAATAAGTACTATTTTTGTTAAAATTTAATTGCAGAATTTGATAACTCGGGTCTTCTTTGGACCTGAGTATCGTTATGGGAGACAAAGTATTGGCAATGTAAACTGCCAGTCCTCCCTTTGGTCTACCCAAGACACCCTGACTGGCTGGGATATGAAATGTTTTGTAGCCTACTAAATGATATGGGATAGTTGACCATGTTTCTTGAAGGTAGACTATCTGATGTTCAGTTACCGTGTCCAACCATGGCTGGAGAGACGTTTTAGCGCGTAGACCTGCAACATTCGAATACAAGATTGCATAGCTCAGATTTATGATGTGGAGATGGTCGTTAGGCTGAGGAGGTAGAGTTCCAGGTAACAAAAGGTCGGGAACACACGTAAGCGGACACACCAATGGGGCCACAATCCCTGACTTAATATTAACAGAGTCCTTAATCTGATGGAAATTTAGGACGTTTGTTCCGATAGGAGCCTCCGGGGGTCTATCCAACGTTATATTAGGGAAAACAAAAGAAGGTTCTTGCGTGGTTCTCACCTCATTAACATTTGGGGTAGACAGAGTTAATTGTGAGAAAGTATGACATTCAGGCAAACTTGATTGTATTCCGGGGCTAAATGGAACACCAGAAACTCTAGCGGCCTGATTCGCACTAGTTGCGTTCGCTAACGGTCAGTCTACCATTTCCAGGCAGTCATAGCGATTTCTGATTGGAAAACCCTGCCATCCCTCCATAGAAAAGTGGGTCCTGCCTGGATTCCAGAACTGTGTCTGCCAATCTCTGCTCCTATTTCTGTATTTGTGACCCACATGATTCCAATGCCCTTCAGGTGGTTGTTGCCAGTTTGGAGTAGGGAAGTATTGATAGGTGTTCACTGGAGGATAAAAAAAGGAGAGACGTTGGGCATCAATCCCCCCCCTTTTTTTCCAGTGTTGGCCAGGAGCAAATATAGTCAATTGTGGTTGGATCATCACAGTTTACTATGATGCAGTCCCCTTGTATTGATTTACGTTCATCCCTTATCCGTGTTACGCTACGAACTGTAGAGATTCTACTTGAATGACGGGGGTGTAATGGCCTATTTAGACTGAGCCACTGCAAAACCTTGTTTTTAAGAGACCTAGAAGGTTCATCGGTGCCATCAGGTAGTTCAGGAATACCGGTAAGAATGACCGTATAGGGGGATGCCTCGGGTGGAAGATGTAAGGGGCGCCTTGGCCGCACTCCCCTTTTTTCTACCTCCGAGGATTTTAATCCCGGCGTTTTAGGTGGTAAAGATGTCTGGTTTTTGTTGGCAGCTTGGTCAGAACCTTTCACGGATCCTGGGGGGATCTGGGACGGGACAGTGGCTGTTCTAGTCATGGCCGAGCCTGCATCAGAATTAAAATGGGGAGGGGCTGATGGTGTAATGGGCTTAGATTGCGTGGTGGAAGCCTTAGCAGCTGTAATCGGCTTGCTACAAGGACCTGGTTGGGCCATTTGTGGAGCTGTTATTGGACGTTTAGATTTCACCTTCCCCTGTTTTGTTTGATCTAAACTGGACTGAGTTGGTGGTGTAACGGATAGCAATGCAATCTGTTTTTCGAGGTGCCTCAAACTAGATTCCAGAGGTTTTAAATGATGCATAAGGAGCTCCCTGATGCTAGATAGTAAAAACGGGGTGGTGTTACAAGTCCTACATGGATCCCCCTGCTGGCCCGTGGTGGAGAGATTATCAGGTAAGTTATATAGATTAATTGCTGGAGGATTGTTAGCTTTTGATACATTTAAGCTAAGAGGAACAGGCTGCCCACCCCCCCCCCCCCAGACTCCATGGGGGCTTCAGGTCTAGCTAGATTACCGTTTATCCCTCCGTTCCCCCGTTTTGGAACAGCACCCTCTCTAACCCCACAAGACTGCTTGTCTGGAGAAGTCTCCTGTGTTTGGCATAGCTCTAAGTCTGGAGTGGTTTCAAGGTCCACTGACAAGAGGGAGTCTGACAGAGATTGGGTTGCTGAGAGATCCACCGAACAGGGGACTGTGTGGATTTCTGCTACGGTTGTGGATGGTATCAACGAAGGGGTGGTAGGGCCTTGCTGGATAGGAGAAACCGCTGTGGCCAAAAGGCCCATAGAAGAGCGTTTGGCATTCACAAGGTCTAGGGATACCCTGCGCTCCAACAGGGAAATACTCTGGTCGATAACCTCGTTAGTTCGTGAGATAAATTGGTCAATCGGACCTGTGAGCTGGGTGACACTTAATGCAGATTTGGTTTTACTCCTGGTGCCTCGGTCATGTTGGCCTAATCTGAGGATCAGACAGTATTCCGGAGAAACCTTTTGATGAAATAAAGGGGGGTGGCCCGGTCCGGTCCTTACCGGTCAGTAACGGGCAGCAACAGGCCCGCCCTTGGCCCGGGCTTCGCCCGGCGTCCCGCGAGACGGAACTAGTGTCACTTTTATGCGCCTCCTGGCGCTGGGTAGTGACGCTGGAGACCTCAAGGACTGCCGGGAGTTGTAGGCAGCCCCTCGCCACACTCCACTCGGCGGCCCCGCTCTAGATCGTGAGAGAGCGGCTGGGCGGCGGGAGGCAGGCGGGAGGAGCTGAGGGTCTCGACAGCCGGGTAATAGCTTTGCGGGATTCAGCACAGGGTCAGCAGGTGTGGATATAAACAATACGACAAAGCCCCGCTCACTGAAACTAGTGTCACTTTTATGCGCCTCCTGGCGCTGGGTAGTGACGCTGGAGTGACGCTGGAGACCTCAAGGGCTGCCGGGAGTTGTAGGCAGCCCCTCGCCACACTCCACTCGGCGGCCCCGCTCTAGATCGTGAGAGAGCGGCGGGAGGCAGGCGGGAGGAGCTGAGGGTCTCGACAGCCGGGTAATAGCTTTGCAGGATTCAGCACAGGGTCAGCAGGTGTGGATACAAACAATACGACGAATCCCCGCTCACTGAAACTAGTGTCACTTTTATGCGCCTCCTGGCGCTGGGTAGTGACGCTGGAGTGACGCTGGAGACCTCAAGGCAAGAGCTGCCGGGAGTTGTAGGCAGCCCCTCGCCACACTCCACTCGGCGGCCCAGCTCTAGATCATGAGAGAGCGGCTGGGCGGCGGGAGGCAGGCGGGAGGAGCTGAGGGTCTCGACAGCCGGGTAATAGCTTTGCAGGATTCAGCACAGGGTCAGCAGGTGTGGATACAAACAATACGATGAAGCCCCGCTCACACCAACTAGTGTCACTTTTATGCGCCTCCTGGCGCTGGGTAGTGACGCTGGAGTGACGCTGGAGACCTCAAGGGCTGCCGGGAGTTGTAGGCAGCTGCTCGCCACACTCCACTCGGCGGCCCCGCTCTAGATCGTGAGAGAGCGGCTGGGCGGCGGGAGGCAGGCGGGAGGAGCTGAGGGTCTCGACAGCCGGGTAATAGCTTTGCAGGATTCAGCACAGGGTCAGCAGGTGTGGATACAAACAATACGACGAAGCCCCGCTCACTGAAACTAGTGTCACTTTTATGTGCCTCCTAGCGCTGGGTAGTGACGCTGGAGTGACGCTGGAGACCTCAAGGGCTGCCGGGAGTTGTAGGCAGCCCCTCGCCACACTCCACTAGGCGGCCCGCTCTAGATCGTGAGAGAGCGGCTGGGCGGCGGGAGGCAGGCGGGAGGAGCTGAGGGTCTCGACAGCCGGGTAATAGCTTTGCAGGATTCAGCACAGGGTCAGCAGGTGTGGATACAAACAATAAGACGAAGGACATTTAGTAACTTATAACTTGGCAGGGTTCTCTGTATATTCGTTTAGTTCCTGTCTTTTTGCTCTCTTGTACCATCTTATTTATCTCGGTCTCTAATGACTCATCTCGTTGGTAGTCTTTTGCTTAATTAATTCCCTTCTCATGAAAGCCATATCTCTGTCTGCAATCACAGCCCAGGACATTCAGGCTGTCTCACTGTCTTTCAGATAGTTTGTTAAGGCCTTATGAATGTTAGATCTTAGTACTGGATCTCACAATGCGGTTTTGTCCATTCTCCAAAGTCATAGGGATGCATTTAATGGGATTAAGTCTAATGTCATTGTAACTGGTGATGTGGCCAGATAGTATTTGTAGACTAGTAGTTGTTTCATTACTGAGTCTTGAGTGTTGGAAAGATATGAAAAAATAATTGATTCTCAAAGAAGACCTATGAGTAAAAAGCGTAGTCTCTCTCACATGGGAACACTATATGTGTATCAAATTCAAGTCTGGTTTACCCTCCACCAGTGAGAGATGGACAGCTATGTTTTGCCACTGTTCGGGCATCTGTCGATACCGGGGTCAAGAGCCACAGTGAAATGACCTTCTAGTATCCAATTACTAGTCAGATAAATGGTTATCATTGGAAATGGCAGGCAATAAAAAAATGTCTTTACTGTTGTTGGGACGGAAGACTGATATTATCAAGTACGAGTGTCCAAGGACTCCACTCCACCACCCTGCCCTCCTTATCTCTAAATGAGAATTCCTGGGAGGCGTGTCCAAGATGGCACCCATGCATTAGCACCTTTACAGAGCTTCGCCGCACCGACACCGAAATCGGCGAATTTTGGGGGCTAGCCGTTCGGTGGTGCTGGCACAAGGTGTGGGGGCAGCTCGAGGTGCTGACCCAGGACCTTAAAGCCCAGACCTAAAGCAACAGAGAGGCGAAAAAAACCTGGCATGAACCCGACACCTGTGCTGGCCGGGCTGCAAGATGCCGGCTAGTGGCCTTGATCGGGACTGGAAAAGAAAGAAGATCCAGAGGCCCACAGGCGCTCCGGGGCACAGCCAGGGACCCAGCGGATGCCTGTAGGTGCGATGGTGGCGACAGTTTGGCTGGGGTAGGGGTGCGAGACTAGCGGAGAGACAGCTTGCCCTGCTGCGTTCTGCCCCCACTTTGGAACTGTGCTGGGGATCCACCAGACTTGCAGACCGCCCGCTGTATGTGGCACCTGGAAGAGCGGGTAGGCTGTGGCCTGGTGACAGCTCAGCGGCAGACGAGTACTGCAGCAACAGCCCTCCGCACAGCTCCGGGCCAGCCTGAACACATGATGGCGGCCGGGCAGCCCTTCTGCGGACATAGGCTGGGACCATACTCGATATCGGCGGGTGTCCGCAATGCTGGTAGAGCAGAGATAGCCTACGCGAGGGACAGCAGGATAATTGTGTGCCGACTGGTCCTAGTCAATCCCGCCTTCCCTATCTCTAAAGGAACATGGCATGGATGTCCACTCTCCCCACTCCTGTTCGCGTTATGCCTGGAACCATTAGCGGAGTGCATTCTAAGGCACCCGCTCATTGAATGGGTCTGGATGGGGTGAGGGGGTCGTAATCCCACAAGATAGCCTTATATGCCGATGATGTGTTGCTAGCTATCACCAAGCCTTGACAGTCACTGCCTCCACTACTAGAGGAACTCACAACATTTGGTGAAGTCAGAATTTCCTTTCGTGTGTGTAACGCTCTAGTGTTTCTGGCAGCAGGGCGACCCGGATCCCATTCCACACAATGTATCACTCTCTGGCCAGATGTGGCCAGAGCGCTATAAATAAAAGGGCCGGGGTCGCTTGGGACTTCCGGTCCGACTAAGTAGCTGGTATGTCCCGTTGATATTATTCTTGCGCTATGTGCCATGTGCGTGTTGTAAGTAGCTATACCCCAGCTGTCCTAGCACGTCGCAGTGTGGGCCACACAGGGAATCCCATACTTGGGCATATGCATACTACCGATCATCGACAAATCGGTGTCGCACAACTACTTCAACTTACTGAGTATGGTGCGATCTCTCATACAGTCCTGGCATGGGCCCCATCATTTGGTTAGGACGAATAGCAGCAGTAAAGATGTCTCTCCTGCCCAACATCCTATACCTCATGCAGGGGATGCCACTACACCACCCATCTCCATGATAAAAAAGCTACAAACCACCATAGAGTCCTTCATCTGGGGCGGTAAGCGTGCCAGAATTGCCAGGGTTTGCGCATAACTCCGGTGGCCAAGGGTGGGCTGGGCATACCACACCAGGCCGCTCAATTGTGCTTCATGGTGGAGTGGCAACGCCCACTCAAAGAGAAGAACTGGTGTTTTCCAGATCAGGCAGTAGCAGAAATACACATATGGAAAATACCCTTGTCTCCCACGTAGAAATCGCCCGCCGGGGGTATATATTTCCCCACTGGTTAGGGCCACAATAGGAGTTTGAGATAAGACTTGTTCTCTCAAACAACTCTCAGCCCCGATTTCTACCCTTACCCCAATCATGGGAAACCAGGACTTCCCGCTGGCAAGAAGCCAATTGCATATGCATTAATGATCTTAATTATGTACAGGGCCTTGTGGGTTTTATGAGGGTACAACAGGACTTTGGGCTGCCGTACTCTGAGCATTTTCGTCAATAAGGCCCCATGCAAGTAGGCAGCCAACCCTATTCGTACCCTGGCTCCTGTACAGACGGGGGTGACTGTCGCTTGCTGTCAGAAATATGTACATTCCTAAACACCTTAGATAATCCCACCTGCCAAGAAAAGATGGGAGACCGAATGTGAATGCCAATTCACGGACAAGGAGTGGACATACCTTATACAGCGCTCCTTCACATCAGCCAGTAGCGCTTCTGGTAGAGGAAACACTGCTTAAAACTGTCCACTATTGGTGTTAAACACAGCCCCCTTAGCCTATTGGCAGAGAGGGAGGGATGACAAATGCTGGTGCCATTGCAGTCACTCAGGTCCACTCTCTCACCTGGAATGGCACTGTCCCAAGCTTCACGGTTACTGGATGGACGTACTAGCGGATGTTGATCAGATGTTTGACACCACCTACCCTGCTTCCCCAGTTATATTTTACTGGGATTGCCCAATATCAAAACATACCCACTGCAGTCTTCTGTGGGAAAGGCGCTATAAAAATGGGGCACAGATATTATCCCAACACACACAGATTGGCTACATAAGCTATGGGACTTGCTGGGCATGGAAAAGCTAACAGCAGTTATAAATAAACCACACCTTACCAACATTTGAGAAAACCTGGGGACCGTGAATAAAACAATTATCCACCATATTCCCTGAACTCACCTGTCCAATATACCTACGTGTTCTGCGCCTCACTTCCAACACCCAGGCTAACAATCAAGGTATTAATAAGAGTAGGTGAAGACAGAATCTAATGATACTATTATGAATGAGCATGAACCGTTTTGTTTTCTCTCCTTGCGTTGGACCCTGTCTTATGCTCCCTGTCCCTTGTTTTCTTTATCCGCCCTTACTGTCATCTCGCCGGTCATTGGACGTAGGCGAACGATGTTGTATCCTAAAATCAATACAATTATACAATTCTAAATGAGAATTCCTCGTAGGATGGGATTCCTGTTCCTATCAGTATATTAACGTTTCTGACCTTAAATGGAGCAGTGGAGTAGACCTGGATGGGGTAGTATCAGGATCTTACTCAGAAAGTGTCTAAGGACTTGAGCTGCATTTCCTGCAACAGAATCAGTGCTTAATTTGTAAAACAGTAAGTGCTAAGGCCCTGACCAGGACAGAGGCCACTGCAGCTTGCACCACCTTTCGCCCCTATCATCACTGCCAAAACGACTACTAACCATCTCTCTCTCCCGCAAGTGCGACAGTTCAGATTATTCCAGGTCCCCAAAGCTAAAGTAATGGGGAGGCAGGTAGTAGTCATTTTTAATGTACATTGTATTCATAAACAACTGTTCTGCTAATCTCTAAATTAGATAAGCAGCGCAACCATGTGTCAGACTAAGTGTGGTGTTTGCAGTTGAGCGCCGGTGCCGAGCAATGGAAACCAGTTAAGTGCCGGTGCGGAGCAATGGAAACAAATTATGTACCGGTGCTGAGCACCAGAAGCCACTTGCTCAAATTAAGAACTGAACAGAACCACATCTAAACCTTTTATATTAAGCCACTGTAAGAGTGCAATGCGTTTCACTGGGGAGTGTAACCCATCGATGTATAAAGTATACAATGTTAGCAGTCAATTAGTATCAGGAGTCCCTTGTTAAGAGCAACAAGGTTGTAGTTTAGTTAGTAACTTTACTCCCAGGAAGGGAATTGAGGCTCTATCCAGTCTCTTGTCTCAGTTGAGGATAGGGAAACAAATCAACAGTTGGAAACAGAATACAAATACGATCAGTCTCACTGATACTTCTGCCCTTGTGAATTTCTAATAACATTAAATAGGATTCGGCATAGCTTTTCTCTCGCAGGTCAGTAGGCGGCTCCGTGTAGCTCCGTATCAGATCTCTTCTGCCCTGGATGTGACTTCGACTGCATACACCCATGGCCTATGCCTGTTGTACCTTCGCTCCAAACATGACTTGGCCTCTTATCCGTTCTACACCTAGATGATGTTTGCCACAGCACCACTTTTTGCCATTGTATGGTCCTGAAGAAAGCCTCCAGAACATTTTTTTGAGGCTGAAACATGTCGACCCAATGGATAACGAAGACCAATTGGTAGTCTTCACTTTATCGCCCTGTTTTCTTTTACACATGTCCTGGGCCTCTGGGAATAAAGAATTGGTCAGCAAGGAGTCCCAGAGACATTTTTAAACTCACCACCTTTTTGAGCACCACTTACACAAAAACAAAACCTGCTCTGCTGTAATTCAGGCATCGACGCACAGCTGGGTGGCATTCGGCTGCCCAGTTGCGAACCCTATGATGAAACATGCCATCAACTAGGTTGGTAGGTGAGCGTTTTTTTTACAAGCCCATGTGGTTCTTGGCACTCCAATATTTATAAGAGAGTGGTCCTTGCTTAAGGATTCACTAGTGGGTCCGTCCACACTGTTTCTGAAAAAGCACTCCTAGTCAAAGTCGAAGGCTCAGCGGTCTCAGTGAAGCTGAGAGAAAACAGGCACCCACTCCAGAGCGTCACTATCGCTGAAGACGGAGCTGATCGTTTTATCAGACTCCGCGACCAATGCCCCACTTGCCATGCCTAGACATTATGCCCACTCTGAACCAGACTGCTCCACAGTATGATATTAGGGGGAATGACAATAACAATGATGACCAATATGATGATGGCAATATTTTTGATGACATCCAGGATGCCAGTGGTCTGGATGACTTGCCAGAAATTGGCCTCTTTTCCCCTTATACTGCTATGGATACTGAGGAGTCTGCTTCCTTTACAACAGTAAATTGGAGAGCGGCTGAGGTACTTTACCTTATTCTAACTACTCAAGAAGTCAAACTAATGAGCTAATGGAAGTCTTCAAAGTGACGCAATCCAACCAGGATCATTTGCTCCTCTTTAATGTTGCCTCACTGATGTTCTGGTTGGCATCTGGCCAAAAGCAGGTTCTTGCCCATGAGTCAATATGCAAGTTGTGAGGCAGCACAGGCTTACTCCTGGAAATCCAGACTTTATTCTACAACACCCATCCCCCAGAAAGCTCAGTGGTGCAGGCATCTACCATATGCCTGAACCCCGAATCTTTCATTACCATTCCACCTGACTGGGGATCCAATTAGAGGGAGACATTCATAAAACACATTTTCTTCTCCCCAAACCTCGCTGTATTATCTGTCAACACAATATGCCTGCTGGGCAGGTATTGGCAAGACTGTGGGACACATTGGTGGATACCCTTACAAGGGCTCATTTCGGAGGGACAGGATGCTACGAAATACTCAGTAAGAACTCGTTTGGATGCTACCAAGTGTCTGGGTAGGGTGTAGTACTTAGGTGCCAGGCCTGGATTTGCTACATGGGCTTCTCATCCAATGTCTAGCAGTCCTTCATGGACATGCCCTTCAACAGTTCTAGGCTGTTCAGAGCGAAAGCGGGCTCAGCCCTGGAACGAGTCAGAGAGAGTAAGGCCACTGCCTAGTCTCTGCGCTTAGCTCTGCCATTTCCCCCAACAGCATCTACCCCTCTGTGGCTTATAGAGGAAATACTGACAGAGGCAAGACAGCATAGGCCTTAACAGCAGACCTCACAGTCCTTTTTAGGCTGAGGCCGGTGATCAGGCAGACACCATCCAGAACCACAGGGGCAATGAGTGTCCATCCTGGATAAAGTGTTCTTCAGAGCCTTTCCTCCACATCAAGAAGTCTGGGACATCCAGGCTATGTTCCTGATGTCTCAACCATTTACTTAGGTCTCATCTTCTGAGACTTCTAGCTCTCTTGGCCTCCTGCATTCTACTTGTGGACCACACCAGGTGGCACATGCAGGCACCGCAGTGAGATCTGAAGTCACTGTGGGCTCAACACTAAGGGGACTTGCCAGATTCCAATCAGGTGTCGAAGAGGATTGCAAAAGTTCTGCAGTGGTGGCTGCTCAACACCAGTTGGACCATTTGCAGACCCCTCTTCCTACCCCATCCAGAACTAATGGTCACACTCGTAAGGTGGCACAGAGCTTTTAACTAGAGAACCCTGCCTCGATCCATTTTCCACTGCAGAGAACACACAATGTCAAAATTCTTGCACGTTGGAGTTCCCAAGGCAGTCCTCCCTCGGAGACACCATCCACCAGCTTTAGGTGTCGGGACTCCTTTATGCCTCCCTCTCCTGCCCAGAATGCTGCAAGCGATACAGAGAGACCGGGCCCAAGTAATGCTAGTGGCTCCGGATGGCTGAGGGGAGTATGCTACCTTAACTTCTGGATATGAGCACATGTCCAACGATACGGCTGCCACTTCAGAAAGACATCCTGTCACAATAGCAGGTCCAAGTCTTTCACAATAACATGCACAACCAAGCATAGATATTGAAGGTGTCATTTGATAGCTTTCCATCTCCCCCCTCCAATAACCACCTGAAGTGAACAGTGTCATCCTAGCAGCCAGATGGCATCTACTAAATGAATTTGTGCGGGCCACTGGGAGAAGTTTGCTGTTGGGTGTGCCTCCTGAGACGTCCATCCCCTGAATTCAGTTATCAGAAGTTCTTCTGTTTCTTTTTCTTTAGACTAGCAAAGCATTGCAGCATTGATAGTTATAGATTACCTTTAAGCCGTCCTACTTTTACCGGATCAGTCATTCTTTTTTAAATCACCTTTGTGTGTTTTTTTAAGGGATTGAGCCACATATTCCTACAAACACTGTTTGTGATGCTTCAGGACCATAATTTGATACTTGCTTACCTAATGTGCACTCCCTTCGAACTAATGCACAGTTGCCCTCTTCACCTACTAACCATCTAGATGGAATTCTTCATTGCCATAATGTCGACCAGGCCAGTGAGTGAACTCCAAGCATTGTCTGTGGTGCTACTAGACACATTTTTCTTTCAGATGAAATTAGTACTCCAGATAAAAACTGCATTTCTGGCTAAGGTAGCCACACCCTTCCACATAGTGCAGTCCATCACCTTACTGACTTTCTATGCATCGACTCATCCTTCCAGAGAAGAAGAGCGTCTATATAGTCTCGACCCTAAGAAGGACTTTAGCTTCTATGATGATCAGACCACAGGAAACCAAAAGGAGAATAACTGTTTGTCGGTTTCTCTGGAACTAAGAAAAGCAAAGTTATCCAAAAAATGTATGCTCTCCCTATAGATTGCGTTATGCATAAAAATCTGCTATGGGCTCGCCAAGAAGCAACACCCAGAAGGCTTGCATGCTTATTCCACGAGAGAGAAGGCTGCTTCAACTGTGCTAGTGCATGATGCACCAATTGAAGACATGTACAAGACTGTTACATGGTTGTCCCTCCTTACATTTTGCCAGATCTGTTCTGCATGATTACCTGGTCTGAGCCATTCCACAGACCCACCACTTGGGGAGGTACTGCTTTGGTATCTACTCACAAGGTAAGAAATCTGCAGTTAGAAATATCTATCAGGAGAAAAGAAGTCACAGACTACCTAACATCAATTTGCTCACTGCCCCACACTCTTCCCTGTTCTGTGAAAGGGATTTATACAGGCCATTAATGACATCCCAATCTAGAATTCTGTGTACTGCCATATTCTGATTTCAATGTCTCAGCATCCGCCGGCGAATATTGTAAAGAAACTGACATTAGTGCATGGGGGTTGAGCAGATGTAGGGGCTCCAATGTTGCATCTGGGGCCGGACCGACTTGACACAGAGATGTATAACACCAGCTACTGGCGCACAAGGTAATTGCTACAAAGGTTTCCAGACCCAGTTTGATGCATGCGGAAATTCTCAAAGTGAGTAATCTTCGGATAAATAAATCCTCTACCAGAAAAGGCGTTAATGAAGGTAAGTAATTTGTTACTTTGGTTCACCTGACAGATTTCTGTGCTTTCAAGTGCCCAAGCCCAACTATCATTGTCCTGTGATACAAGGATCTTATTCATTTTAGTTCATGGTGACTCCCGTTGTAGTTCCTGCACCAGCATGGGTCTGTAGTGCTGCTAGTTGTCCATCCTGTTGGGGTCACCAATGGGGAGTGAGAATCTGCTTTGCTGTTTTGGGGGTCCTCTTCGCGACTTCTATTCATCATCTTTCTCTTGTCCCCTCTAGTTGGTTGAGATTGTTGTCTCTGCCAGGTTGGTCTTGGTCCAGTGTGCATTACCACCATTTTACCCTGCTCTGGGAGCAAGTTTATAAAACTAATAGCTTCTTCTCTAGATGAGACTGACAAGGCCTTCCCCTTAAGCACAAACTGTAACCCGAAGGAGGACCCCATTTGTCTGGAATTTCTTTAGCTTTCAGATGATCGGTAACTATCTTGAGTGATCGTCGTTTCACCAGGTTTAGGGCTGAGAGATCCTGAAACCAGAATTGTATTAGGTCAAGCTTTCGAGGCACTTTTATGCTTTCTTCCTTGACCTTAAACAGCGAGCCTGTGTTAACACATCAGGCGTTTATTTCCTAGTGTGGTAGATGCTGAACTCTGTGGTTCTGTCTGAGTTGATTCATCCAATTTGTGAAGGAAGGCTTTAAACCGACCTTGAAAGTATTCATCCAAATCCTAGTCTGTGCATTGTCGCTGCTATCCCTCTGATGTGTATACTGTTCTGATGAGATAGCCCTCCCTGTCATCAACCTTTTCCAGTAGTGCCTGGTCTTGTTTTTCCACTTCTAGTACTCTTATCTCTAGCTTATCTCTTTTGTAGACTCCTTCCACCATGGTCACTTCCAACTGACCCACTCAGTGTTCAACTTTATGAACCTAATGGTCCACATCTGTCAGTGCTTTTGTAAAGTCTTGTCACAAGTAGGACATTAACGTTCTTAAACCCCTTAATTAACAGAGGAATATCCACCTTCATGGCTGGGACTTCTAAGTTTTCCTTTGGGACCAGTTTGGGTATTAGGTCTGAAGTTTTTACTTGTTCCTTTGACACTTGAGATCTGCGCTGATTGTTGCTGGGCCCAAGCATCTTCTTTATGTTAAGTGATTTTATGGCTTTGAGCTTTTGGTTTTACAAGCAACTTCCCAGTCCAATGGTGCGTTTCAATTATTAGTTGCCGGGGTTAATCAAACCCCAGCAATCCAACTCTCTCTATATTTGATTGTCCTGTTTGTGTGAACCTTGGGTGAGGGGTAAGCTGAATCTTTGCCACCTCTATAACGGGGTGTATTCAGACACCCATTCAGAATGTTAATGTTTTTTTAGGGGCCCATGAATCTTTCAGTTGTCCTTTTCTAGTCTGTCGCAATCATAGCCCCAAACAGAGCACCCACCCAGTGTGCAGGCGTGAGGGGAGGGACCCACTTCCCGCCACTTTTCACTCCCTATTCCACAGTACAGTACAGGTTCCATTTTAGCTAGTTTCCATTTTAGTTAGCCTGTACAGCTTGTTTGCCTTGGCACAATCCTGCATGTCATTTTTTTTTTTTTGATAATCAATTTCATTGAAATTTTTTCTCAACATACAAATTCATTGGTTGCAGTTCATTGGTTACCAGGAAAAACCATGACTTTACACACAGGTGACAGAGAAGAAAAAAAAGGGTGGTGGGGCGGGGGGGGCGCAGTAGTGTTGCGTAGGGCGGCTGTGGCTCTCAACCTTGAGCTACCTACGGTGGTAGTCCGGGCTAAACTCCTGAAAGAGGTGTGTCAGGCGGCACAAGCTCTTCAGAGCCCCTGCTGCCGTTCAATGAAGCCCTAATCGACATCCTTTTGGGCTACTGGTCCAGGCCCAACACAGGGGCTCCTGTGGATAGGATGATTGCCCGACGCCACCGCCCGGCCCCGGGTGACCTCACTTTCCTCTCCCAACAGGGTGGTCCAAGCCTCCACATACAAAGGCGCATTTCCTAATGCACCACCTGATAGGGAGTACAAAAAGCTTGACCATCTTGGGAAGAAGATGTTTTCTTCTTCCATCTTGGGACTGCAGTCGGTAAACACTGCATGTTTGTTGGGCCATCACACCCACTCTGTGTGGGATACGTTGGCGCAGGTGCTGCCCCAGTGACCGGAAGGAGGCCCGGGCCGTACTCTCCCATGCAGTTTCTGAGGGGAGAGATGCAGCAAAGTTTACCATATGCTGCGGACTAGACACCGCTGATTTCAATGTTGGTAAGCCTGGCTGAGAGTAACTGGCTTTTCTGGGGAGGTCCAAGCTACCAATATAGACATGCCCTTTGATGGCTGTCGCCTGTTCGGCGACAAGGCAGACCGCACACTAGAGCGCTTCAAGGACTCAAAGACTACGGCCAAGTCCTTGGGTCTCCCTGCCTTTCGCCCCTTTTGTGGCTACGGAAGGGGCGTCCCTCCCAGGGCCACAGGCCGGCGCAAGCTGTACAGCCCCTGCACGGCCGGGGACGTGGGACCCACCGTCGTGGGTCTGGGGGCCAGAGAGTGGGCCAGTCCTCCACCGACCCCCTCTGAGACAGCCTCCAAATCCTCCTAGTCCGACCTTCCAGGCCCACCAATCACCAGTGGGTGGCAGGATTCGCCGTCACCTCCCCCACTGGCACACGATCACGTCAGACAGATTTGTTTTGCAGATAGTCCAAGGGGTTACTCCCTCCCCTTTGAGACTTTTCCCCCAGCCATGCCACCTCCATACCATTGGGAAAACAGAACAGGTTGGCTGTTCAGGATCATTAACAAACAACTCTAAGCACACGCAGTCAATATATACTACGTGACCAATGGAAATGTATTCCAAGAGGATTTATTTACATTTGCACTTAGATTTCATGAAATTTCCAAAGGCAACAGACATAAACGGAAGACTGTCAGTACAGTTGGTTCAACTCCATACAATTATGTATACAATATCTACAAATATACAATTATACAAATATACAAACAGCTGAGGTGAAAAAGTCGGACAGAAAACATATTAACACACCAAAAAACAGTAAAAAACAGTACTATTCCAAATAAATTGCAAAGTACAAGTGCTATTAGAAACAGTGCATTGTTTGTGCATGAAAAAGAAGACAAAAGAAAACCAGTCCTTAGAACTAACAACCACTGGACAGGCGGTGCTGAGGTGGAAAAAGGTGCCTGCCTGTCTTACACAGCCTGTGGTCGAATATTTTTTAGGATTACGCTGCTAGGGCCTAATGGAGTGGTGTGATTTACACCCTAGCTGCACCCTTTTATCTTGCCACAGGTTGGGGATGTCGACGCGTTTCGAATCTTAGATGTAAAAGGTTCTCCTTAGGACAGGGACTGGGAACAGTTTTAATCTGTAAGGAAATTAGGGAATGGTGTTTACTAAACAATATTGCATGGACCTCCTCTGACTCAGAACAGTGGGAAAGCAATTATTACCTGCACAGGGGGCACGAAAGTTGCCGTAGTGTAGGTATATCGCAGTCGAAAAGTGGGAGTCTAAAAGAAAATGAGACAGTGCACAGGGTGGTCAAACACCATAGTGTCGGGAAAATTCAAGTGACATGGGGCCTATGTAAATGCAGATCCTACCTGTGCGTCACAACTTGAGACACTGAAGGCGCGGTGCCCGCTACGCGGTGCACACCCTAGTGGAATGGCAGCTCACATATTTATGCGCCAGTGTTGTAAGCTGTAGGGGATAATGGCGAGAAAGCGCCCATTAGTGTCAGAAACCAATTCATACCGAGGACAAGCACTATGGCATGGGGCTCCCAGCAAGCGCCTACCTGAATTTGGACGGAAATAGGAGAGCGGCGGCTGGTCACAGTAGTCAATACCTCCATACCATGGCATGTTGGAGGATCATCTGGCCCTTCTCCAACAGGAAGGTATGGCTTTCATGACCAAGGGAGCCATTGAGCGAGTTCCTGCTCTAGAAGTAGGTCGTTGTTGCTCCTCCGACTACTTTCTGGTGCCCAAGAAGGACAAAGGCCTGCGTCCTATCTTGGATCTCAGGAACGTCAATCGCTTTCTCTGGAAGGAGAAGTTTAAAATGTTGACGCTAGCTCAGGTCCTGTCTGCCCTCGACCCTTGAGACTAGATGGTAGCGTTGGACTTGCAGGCTACCTATTTTCACATCCCCGTCCTGCCTGCCCACCAGCATTATTTGCAGTTCACGGTAGGCAACGAGCATTTTCAGTTTACCATGCTCGCCTTTGGCCTTACCAGCACCCCGCGGATGTTCACGAAGGTGATGGTGGTGGTCGCAGCTCATCCGCACAGATCCTGGGGTTCCAGGCTTTCCCTATCTCAACGACTGGCTGTTGAAGGCGGGCTCGACCCAGGCTGTCGTCTCCCACCTCCAGACTTCAGCGGACTTCCTGCATTCGCTGGGATTCTCCATCAACATGCCGAAGTCGCACCTGACTCTCTCTCAGAAGCTCCTCTTCTTCGGTGCGGTTTTGGACACGACGCAGTTTCTGGTCTATCTTCCCGAACAGTGAGTCCGGGATAGTCAGGCTATGAATCCGATCTTCCAGCCTCTATCCCGGGTTTGGGTCAGGATGACCCTCCAGTTACAGATGGCATATGCGGGCTCTGCAGTGGGACCTGAAGTCCCAGTGGGCACCGCATCAGGGGAACCTGTCAGATTGCATCTAGATCTCGGAGTGCACTGCACACCAATTGCAGTGGTAGCTATCGAAATAGGATTGGGCCGACGGGAGATCCCTCTACCTTCCCCAACCAGAGTTTAGAGTGGTGACCGAAGCATCAATTGGGGTGGGACTGCCACATAGGGGAGGCGGAGATCAGAGGCCTCTGGTCTCCTGCAGAGTCCGGGCTCCACATCAACCTTCTGGAGCTTCTTGTGTTTCATCTTGCACCCAAAGCTTTCCTTCCCTCTGTATCGTGAAGAATAGTGCAGGTGTTCATGGACAACATCACCATCATGTGGTACTGTAACAAACAAGGCGGGATGGGGTTGTGGACCCTATGTCAAGAGGACCTCCACCTCTGGACATGGCTGGAATGTCAGGGCAAATCCCTGGTGGTTCCACACCTGGCAGGTTTGCTGAATGCCATGGTGGACGAACTCAGCCGCAGGTGCATGATGGATCATGAATGGCGTCTTCACTCGGAGGTGGTGCAAGGTCTTTTTCAACAGTGGGGAGAGCCTTGGTTAGATCGAGCAGTGCTCTCAATAGATATTCAGAAGGCATTTGATACCCTTTACTGGGATTACCTAAGAGTGGTCATGTGCTTGATTGCACTTAGCGACAGGTCTAATAAATGGGTTTCTCTGCTTTACTCGAAACGTCATGTGAGGGTGCTCATGGGACACTGCATATCAGACCTGATCCTATTCATAATAGAATGCACCGGCTGCCTGCGCTCACCAATGCGATTTGTATATTGAGGACTGAGGGACAGGATTAGGGTACTTCATGGCAAGACGGATGGAGAATGGAAGTGCAGCACACCTGTTAACTGTGGACTGTTAAGCGGAGGGGACCTTCCGGACCCTGGAGAACCTGATCACTGACTTTTGGACACGCAGTTCCTGACATTTGGGCCTTTAATTTGAGTGGTGTGCTGGCTGTTGGGGCACTTTTCCCAGAAACACCCTAGCATGACCTACTTCAGATGATCCTGACTTTTGGAGTGGCATACACTTGACCTCCTGGCTATATAAGATGATCATGACCATGACAGTAGATGCCTGCTGAAGGCTCATTACGCGTGGGGACCCATTCCAGAAATTTGCAGGGAAGGAGTGGCATAGGGTATGTGAATATACTCACACCGTTTACTGGAATACCCATTTTAAATATACTTAATTTTACTACCTACACACCACATATCTCACACCACATTGTTTGAACACAATGCTGCATACCAAAGACATTAGGTACCTCAGATGTCACATGGTGGATGTGGACTTTGCTCACATGGTCTGGACATTTCCGGTAATCATCCAGTTCTGGAAGCAGGTTACCTCTGAACAGGAACGAACCCTAAATAGGCAGGCTTTGTATTGCGTGAACCTTTGCCTGCTTTGGCTACACCTTAGGCAGGCGATCAAAAAGGCTGGCAACAGATTCCTTAAGCTAGCCTTGGGCATAGCTTGTAGAGACATAGCCAGACATTGGAAGTCACAAAAGGGCCCACCACACAGCAGGTGGGAGACAGTTGTGGAAAAGTGGGAGCCTGAGGAGCGAACTGCCATATGCCGAAAGGAATAGAAAGGGATGTGTAGGAAGCCACTAGCGGATCAATGGCAGAAAGCAGTAGATAGCTTCTTAACGGTGGGGACATTGAGAGCTCAAAACAAATAAGTCTACGCTTAGGTTGCATATACAGAGGATATCCCCTGGGTCTGGGAATTCAGGGGGGATGCATCTGAATACTGCACAATTCTAACTTTGCCTGGCACCACCCAGCCGCCCAACCCTTTATTGAGACATATTTGCCCAGCTTAGAAAATGCTGGAGCACAACACTGATATGTATCACTTACATATTTGCTTAGGTCAGTTGAAGAAGTTGACTGAATGTTTAGTTTAATGTTCCGTTTTCTTTTTCTTTTTTTCAGCTTTAAAAGCCTAGCCTTCTCCCAAAATTTGTATGACTATGGTAATGTAGCTGGGAGCGTAGGCTAGCTTTGTGTCCATGAAGCATTTGGAAATGTCTAATTTAAAAACATGTTTTAAAAAATAGTCTGCTTTTGATGCAGTTGTCTGTGCTTATCTTTCTGAGAACTGTGAAAGTGTCAACTCATTTAGATAGAGATCAACAAAACACCTGATGCAACATCAGTCTGGAACAAGTGTTCTTCTATATCAATTTCAAGGTCAACAAAGACAATAGTCAAAATAGTGTAGTCTGAATTGTCATACTTTTACCCTATATGTTTAAAGGAATGCGTCTTAGACTAGTTGGAGTGGCAGACCCTGATGCAGAGGTCTGGCCCGGGACCAGGGTTCAATTCCCGCCTCGGCGGGTCTTGAGCTCAATTTCCTCGGACCTGATAATTCTCGCCTCGGGGCCTATTCTAATCATGGGCCCCACTCTGCAATAGCTTGCTTAATCTCCACAACGGCCCCAACAACGCTAGGATGCCTGGCTGCACCTTGGGTGTGCCAGGAGTGGGCCCCTCACAGGGAAAAAGCCAGGAAGGGTTCCACAGCGGTATTCGTACAAGCGCCGGAGAGACCCCATGTGGGGTGATTCGGGCGCTATACAAGTAATACAACATTTACATTTACTAGCATCTTGATGCTCATTGGCTATATCAAACATTCCTAATGTGTCATTGCAGATTCCATCTTAGATAAGATACAATATAAACGGACTGCACCTTGACCACTTGTGAATTTTCACCAAGGTCACAGACCCAGATCGCAGATCCTGATGAGCACTGCTCAAGGTTCCATCTCGACAGAAAAAGCCTCCAGCAATACTCTACGAGGCTCTGCAAAGCATTCCATTCTGCCCTCATGAACTGGTGCCAGGATTGAGTTGTTACGTAGACGCAATTTCCCCGCTCTTGGCCTTGTTTTCAAAATAGCTGACCAGCTATTCCAAACAGACAGCAAACTCTGATAACCAGATATGTGCACAACCTCCGAAACTCAGGCCTATTGTTTATTCATCTGCTAGAACTAGCATAGCAGTTAGAGATAGCACAGTGAGGGTGTTAAGGGCCATAAATCGTGATATTACCTGTTTTCACTCTTACTGAAAAGCCTAGCTGCTTATTATCTTCTGTGATGTTCCCAATGTTTTGTGCACTCGCTCCCATTATTGTAAAATGGATATTTTAAAATAAATATGTTGAAATACATATTCTGTTTCTAGTGATCTTGGGTGTGTAAATCATTAATGAACAATCGTTTGGATTACTATTGCTCCCTGTTGGTACCCGAAAATCTTGCCGCGCCCTCATTTATGTACTGGGTGGGGTCGTGTGGGGCTACAATAACCTGTCTTTCACATTCAGCGCTGGTGCATTTAACAAAGTACACTTGTGTCACATGTGGGTGTGAAAATAAACCTTGTAGAGCTGAGCCAAAGACTCTATTTATGCAACAGAAGGCAGGCCGACCGATTATGTGTTCAGAGAAAGTGTGCAAAAGACAATCTGACCCCATTTTTCTACAGGCCATCTCTTGAGTGATATCTTCATGCATTTCCTTCTCCCGAGCTTGTAGACTGCTGAGAAACAATGTAGATGTTCATTCTACCAAGGGCATGGCCACTTCAGATTCACTTTTCACAAGAGTGCACTTTATAGTAGTCAGTAAAGCTGTAACCTGGTTTGTACCCCTAAATGAAGTACTGCTGCCTCACTGCCCTGTCCAGGTCTAGGACCGTGATTGGACAGATGGTGCTAAGCAATTGGTTTAATGAAAAAGAGCCTCTGCCCTCTGTCTTTTTTTTAATACAAACTTCTTTGGTATTCATAATTCAAGCTTGCTCCAATGCTGGAGAAGAAAAAAATTACACACCTGTATCCACAGTTCTCCTGCTGGTATCTTTCATAGATTCACATGCTATCCTTTCTCCTTCCTTTCAGAGGCTCCTGATATTATGTTACATGCTTGAAAAATCTGAACAGTTGAGCTTCTGAGAGCGTGAGGAGTATTGGGTCACTTATTTATCTCATGGGCTAAGGATTGTGTCATAAAATAAGGTTGCTAAACTTCATAAAGCTCTTTCAATGTTTTTTGAGTGAATTTGTACAAATGTTAACATTATTTCTCTTCCAGGGGATACTCCTCAATAGTCATAAGCACTGAATATTCCCGCCCATGTGCAGGACCCCGGAAATAATATTAAAATGATATATGTAAATCACATATATACAGCTCTACATATATGTATATACATATATAATTTTTTCTCATACCAATGCAGCTCCCAATGGGAGGCTTAACAATGTAATTACACACATAAAGACTGAATATATAAAAGACACAAGAGGGCAAATAGCACTTGAACTCTGTTTTTTAATGAGCAAAGTACTCATAAAGAGTAAAACTGCAAATAAGTTACACATTGTTAGCCTACATGCTGCTTTGCAAACCAATAGCATAGAAAATGAAAGCATTTTCAACAAAAACTGACACAGTGCCTTAAGGGCAGCCATGACCCCTAGCCTCCCATCATGCCTCAGGGGTGACAGTTAGGCCAGTTGTTCTTTCCGGCTCCTTCAGTCAGGACCCTGGATTTTCAGCTCTTGCTTTTTTTTGACTTGCTGTCAAAAAGATTTTATAGAATTTTAGTTGTTCTACTTTCACTCAACGTCTTTTGGTCTTATAGTGCAAGTAACACCTTTTTTGTGGGTCAGTAAACATCTATTTTTATTAAAAATGCCTTCTTTATTCGACCTTCCTGTGGCAAGACGAAGGCCAGAACAGATACACATCCTGTGTGTATTCTCTGCTTCCCTGAGACACACTCTTCTGACCACTGCCACCATTGTAAGAAGTTGTCAAGAAGGACCATCAAGGACAGGGAGAGGATTCGTCTTTATGGCATCTCTGAAAGAGGTAGGGCTCCTATGAGGCAGCAGAATAAAAGAACTTGGTTTACGTCGAGAGGAAAAGTCCCGACCTGTTCTCCATCGGCGTCGGGATCGATGTCGAAGCTGCAGGCAACGAACAAATCGTCGTCGAAGACTTCGGTGATGCCGACGCATCTTCAATCGACAACAAAATCATAGTCGACGAAGGTAACAGGTCCCCCGTTGACGTCAACCAGGCGGCGCTCTCCATCGGCGCCGGTTGGGCATTCGACGTCGAGGCAGATCACTCCGTCGACGTATCGGCGATCAACTTCGCATCATCAACGGCGATCGACGTCAAAGGACATCACTTCTTCATCGTCTCATCATCGACGATCGACGTCAAGGCACATGTCTCCGCCGAGATCAATTCAATGATCTTTGGTGTCGAGACACAGGACACCTCCTTCAGCGTTGAAGCAGACGTCCGGACAAGGCTCTTCGAGGTCGAAACAGACAACACCACCCAGATCAGTTCATGGATCTTCGGCGTGGAGACAGATCTCCATCGCCGGCAGCCCAACGCTGGTCGACGTCGAGGCAGCAGTCTTCTGAGAGGGTGCAGACAACATTGTAGCATGACACCGCATTGGCGTCGGAGAGACGCTCAACGTCGAGAGGACGTTCTGCTGTAGGATCAAGTCCACCTTCTAAGAAAAGAAAGTCAACGTCTAGGCATACGTCTCTGTTGAGGTGGCAATCGGTGCACAGATGCTCCAGATCAACATCAAAGCGCCCTTCTGGAGACGCCTCCCCTCCAGTGAGCCTTTCTTCATCACCTTCAGGCTCTCCCAGTTTTCACTGAGGGTCAACGTCCAGATCCCCGGATGTGGTGATCTCGACATCCAGCAGTCCAGTGTCAGGGGGTCACCAAGATTCCCCAATAAGGTCAGCACATGAAGAGGTCAACCTCACTCCTCCTGCACAGTCTCCTAAGGGAAGAGAGAGGCGGAGATCGCCTTCAGTCCATTTGTCACCACAATGGTATAGGCCTTTGCATCACTGGGCTACTGACAAGGTCACAGCAGAGCAGCATTACTCGAGCCCTCAGCACAGATCTCCGTTGGCTCGTTTAATTCAAGCAGCGGCTAAAGAGCGATCTCCTTCAAGAGCCAGAGCTCACAGCCACACCACTGTGCACTCACACAGGAGGAGGTCTAGATCAAGAAGCAGAAGGAGAACGCACAGATCCCCTACTCCGTCCTCTTCTTCCACTAATACATCCCATAGAGACTACTCACCGACTTTGACCAACAGTCCACCATCAAGGGTCCCTCCGGTGGACAACGTCTACACTTTTCAGGACATTCTTGGCAGAGGGGCTGTAAAGCTGGGTATCCCTATGCCAACTCGTTAAAGCCAATCCTCTGTGATTTTTGAGACAGTACTAAAGAGCAGCATCTAAACCTCTGCTTCCCTTGGTACCAGGCCTCATAGAGCCAGTGATGGACATATTTCTCACGCCAGCGAGTATTAAGACTGCATCGCCTCCCCAGGTAAATGAGATGTTTCTAAAGTGTTAAAGGATATCCTTGTGCCCTCACCTGCAGGGTTATGCAAAAACAACTGACCTAACTGTCACCCCTGAGGCATGATGGGAAGTTAGGGGTCATGGCTGCCTTAAAGGCATGGTGCCAGTTTTTGCTGAAAATTCTTTCATTTTCTAAGCTATTGGTTTGCAATGCAGCCTGTAGGCTAACAATGTCTAACTTATTTGCAGTTTTACTCTTTATGAGTACTTTGCTCATTAAAAAACAGAGTTCAAGTGCTACTTGCCCTCTTGTGTTTTTATTTATTGGCAAATACAGTCTTTATGTGTATAATTACATTGTTTAGCCTCCTATTAGGAGCTGCATTGGTATGAGAAAAAATGATATATGTATATACATATATGTAGAGCTGTATATATGTGATTTCCATATATAATTTGTATATTATTTCCGGATTCCCCGCACATGGGCAGGAATATTCAGTGCTTATGACTTTGATGGGGTTACCCCTGGAAGAGAACTAGGATTACAGGTAAGTAACTTATCCTTATCCCACCGAAAGATATGGCTTATCCCTTTATTAAAAAAATGGGGCTATAGACAATGTCGTCCAGCTATGTTGGCACTCCAATCTTTGGACTCTGAATCCACTGTGTACCATGTATTAAATTTTCTAAAGTGTATTATGAGGCACAGAAACAATCTGTAAATCAAAGTACTAACCCATATCCTGTGTAAATCGCTGACAACTTGACTTTTTAATTGTATACTCAACTGTATTTTTTTAATGAATGTTTATATAACTATGTCATCTTTTATGGTTTTGCAAATGCTAAAAAAACGAATAAAGATTATTATTATTATTATTATTACAGAGGTTCCCTTCCCACCACGACCCTGGGAAGTATTTCTACCATGTAAATATACTTTTTTTTGCATCATATTTTATTACGTGTAGAAGTACACTACAATAGAGAAAGTGACATCTCAAACTGAACAATTCCAAGAATAAATAAAAACATAGCTATCCTGTACAGTGATATCTATGATCAGGAGGATAGAAGTGAAACATGCATCCACGTCAGTATGTCATGGAAGCACAACGTAATCTGTGGTAATGGGTAGATGTAACTAGAAGGAAAAAAGAAAAACAAAACTACAAAGTACAGTAAAATGTAAAATAAAGGTCCACTGAAATAAATGCACAAACACAGGTACCCCTAGTTCTAACGCTTGGTGACGGCAATCTGAAGTACAGGGCCCCTCTCGTTGCACCCTTTATAATTCGGGAAGGAGCAGGGCAACTGAGGCAGCCCATTATCTCGGAATGCGTGGGGCCATCACGCCTCAGTGATGCCCCCATCTGACAGAGAGAACAGTCTCCCATCACGATCGATCAACGCCCAGTCCTGTAGGATCGCCTCTCAACGTTGTGCATGCTAGGGACTGTGTTGCTTCCTCCAAAACATAGAGATTTGCTGGTGAGCTAGTATAAATGCCAAATCTGTGAATCTGGCAGTGATTAGCTTAGTGCTAAGTTTTGGAAAGAGTCTTTGTAGTCACACTTCTGGCAATTGACTAAGGCTCCTTACAGGTGGAATCATTAATAAGATTTAGCACTGTAGCTCAAAGGAGTTGTGCAATCCCACACCATGTGGTGCAAATCAGCCCCCTCAGCTAGACATCTTGGACAGCTCATGTGAGCCCGAGGAAATATAATATTAATCTGTTTGGGGGTGAGACATACCCTATGGAGGTAATAGTCCTAAATTAATTTAAATCGGGAATTCCAGGATGTAGGATGGGTCAGTGGCAGTTGCATCCGGGAAGCAGCCATGGGGAGGGCAGAGGGTTGAGGGAGAGGAAGGGGTTCAAAAAAATCACGTACCTGCCGGCCGGCCACCGCCTCTCCTCCGTCCTCTTCCTGGCTTCTTCTCTGCAAACGGGAAGCACCCGGGCTCCCCATAGCCAACCACAACCCTTTAATGCAGTGTTGTGATTGGTCTGAGCGCAGTGGCTCGGCGCTAATCCAGGGAATGGGAGCCTGGGCATGTTCTCCACCCAAGCTGTAATGCACCCTTGGCAGAGAATGTGCAAAGTGCATGAATGTTCGGCCTGCTCGAGAGGGTCGGGCAAAAATTCATTCACACTTACATAGTGCTCACCAATCCTCCCCCTGCTCTGAGAGCAGAGCATATCCGCCCGCTCCACCAAGACACTGCAGCAGGATCAAATAAAATGATAACGTCAAGTTATTTTACTTTTACTTTTTTTCACTGTGAAAGGCAGTGGGGCGGCACTACTCTGCATTAGTGTAGGAGCCGCCACTGGGAGGGGTGCATTGGAGAGCATTCTTCCAGTCACCATCTGGGATCACCAGGCCCATGTCTGTGACCTATTGTTATCAAAACCCAGTCAAGATACACATGGTTTGTGCTCGTAGTGACTTGTAGAAAAGGGCTATCACCCTTGTACAACCATTAGAAGTACAAATGTTCTTTAAATAATCATGTTAGGGGGGTTCCTGTCTACTGCACTCACAGGTGCCCTGTGAAATAGCCACCACTGCTCCATACATCTACATCTATGAATGATACTAATCCTGGAGAACCATTGGTAAAAGTAAGTAATAGGTTTTATGCCTCGCCTGAGCCAGAGCATGCGCTGCTCTGACGAGACATTAAGTAAACGGGTTTCAAAATGCTACCCACAGGCTTTTGCCGGCCACCAGCTTGCTGTTACGCGCACAAGCACGCGCATCATGCACAGCTATGCCTCTCCTTCTTTCACGCGCACTACTCAAGTTTTTTTTAGCGTGCGTGCACACACAACTCCTGGGCTCAGTTCCTCGCGCGCAGCCATTGCTTGTTATACAGGCTTTACTAATTCACTTTTAAATTTTCATACAAAAGAACAAACAACCACTTAAATTTGTGTTCTATTAATGGAAATTTACAAATGCCGTTCCCACTTCCCAAACACAACAGAGTACACCAGTGACATCTGCTTTCACTTTTGGCGCCACACGTGATGCAGTATCGGCTTTCACTTTTGGCGCCGCGCGTGCAACGCTGCATATGCTTTCACTTTTCGGTGCAAGAGGGAGGAATCTGTACGCTATTGGATCTTTCCCGTTGGTGTTGCAGAAGCTGCGAAACGTTAATGGTGTTCCGGTTTAGCTTAACTATCCATCTGTAGAGTGTCGGTGAGTTTGAGGACACTTGTCCTCTTTCTGTGTCTATAGTTCAGCGTGCAGTTGTGATCTCCTCGCTCCTTAGTCTAGCCGTTCTTTTCTTTCTGGGGACATGCTAGGTCTTCCCTTGCTTCCCTTCATACCATGGATGGCTTTTCTTCCCCCACTGCCTCCAAAGAGCCCGGGTGATCTCAGTTAAGAAGGGCGTATCTGGACCCGTCCTGTCACGTGCTGCTAGCGAGTGGGCGGGCTGACCGAGGTTTGTTTGTGCCTCTTATCTTGTGCTCCACAATAAATCATCCTACTGCGCTCTAATTATTGGAGGTCCACCGGGTCTCTCACCCTGCTGTGTATGGCATACAGTTAACCTTTGCAAACGTACTTAAACTGCTTTATTTGACCTCGTACGAGTTTAAACTGCTCTATATTTTACCTCGTACGGGTGGCTTACATGCCTCTGAACCGTAAATTGCTTCGAGTAAGCACCTTGTGCATGCAATCTATTCTGCTGTTTTAAAGGATTTTCCTGCGGCGTTCTATAGCTGGCAATAACATTTTTTTAGCCTTATCTTACCTATTACGGTTACCTTCGTTTTTCACAAACCAAATATTAATAAATATGTAATTCTGAACTCAAAAGAGAGCACCCTGCCTTCCCATCTAAACAAATAACACCCCCCCCCCCCACTCTTTACTATAGGCACCCATCAATTTCGCTAGCAACTCTGCTTCAGGAAATTGAATGCTGCCTGCAGAACTATAAGTCCATTTGTGTCTCTTTGAAAACGGCATTGCTTCATTTACTTGTGCTGATTATTAGGTCTCGCATGCAGGCAACGTGTGTATGCTGTCGCTTGCCAAGGAAAACTGTTCCTTAAAAAACGTTTTGTATGTGTGAATTGTGGGATGAGCTGGGAATGGTCACTTCAACCCTGTGTCCCTGGCTAAAACAAGTATGGGGAGCTGCGTCTGTGCAGTAGAAGGCATCAAAAGTGAAAGGCCTCTTAGAAGCAGCTTCAGAAAGTGCGTGGTGGCGACTGCATAAGCTGGTTCAGGGTAGCGAAGTTTGTTGGTGAATTGCTAGGAGCCACAAACTTTCTCTTTTGCAAATCACTTGGGCCGCCTTATTGGATCACTTGGCTCTATGTAGCTGTTGTACATCATAGACCATGATTACAACTTTTAAAGACTCCTGCGTTAAAATGGTCCGCTAGAATGAGCCACATGACGGTGTTTGCACTACTAGTGACCATGTTACTCGTCTTTCCCTGATCGATTTAACATATGTTTAAACAGTCACTACAAAGTAGCATGCTATCTACATTGTGCTCGTGTTTTTTATATTAATTTGCACAATTTTTATTGGCCTGTAATAAAATGCTATAATTCGAATTGCCTATTGAATACTTGGGGCTTCAGAAGCACCTTTTAAATTGCTATGCTGTAGGGCAATGTAAGACTGAATACATTAGACTTTAAAAAAGTTTCTTTAAAAAGTACAATGTTTGAGGAGTTTTGTTTTTGAATTGTCGTCTTGAAATAACTGCTGCTCAGAAAAGTGTCATTGATGCTACAGGAATATACATGCCAAATGGAAGAAAATATGGTGAAGACAAAGGTAGAATTATTTACCGTTTGTATTCTATTTAAATATGTAATTTTTTTGTCAAGCAAACAAACACTCTTCCCCGTCAATCAACTGGGGACATTAATATTCTCTGTACTAAATGTTTACCTAGCCAGTAGAACACCTTAATACAGCAGTCAAAAACTGAAGAGTCACCAGTTAACCTTTGCTAAGAGTGTGCTACTGCATTAAAATACAAGCACCATGTTTCGTTTACTATTGGTAGAAACTAATTTGTTGGAATCTGCCAATCATGCAACAGATTGCGGCATCTGGCAACAATAAAAAGCAAGCATTGGTCTCGCCTTTGGGACCTTATAAGTGTTTAGTTATCCAGCACAATATCCTTGGTGCAACAACATCAAGTGTTGCATGGCTAAACACTTATAAGGTCCCAAAGGCTAGACTTATTGGCTATGCCAATGCTGGTTATTCACCCCCCTGCATTTAAACAATTCTAGCTTCCATCCGAAAGGGGTGGGCCAGTAGGAGACCACCAAAACATAGAGATTTGCTGGTGAGCTAGTATAAATGCCAAATCTGTGAATCTGGCTGTGATTAGCTTAGCTCTAGGGTTTGGAAAGAGTCCCAGTAGTCACACTGCTGGCAATCGACTGAGGCTTCTTCCTGTGGTTTCTTCCTGTGGTACCATTAATAGGGTTTTGCACTGTAGGCAAAAAGCTCGAGAGAGTAATGCAATCCCACACCATGTGGTAAAAATCAGCCCCCTCAGCTAGACATCTTGGACAGGTCGCATGAGCCCCAGGAAACATAATATTAATCTGTTTCGGGGTGAGACATACCCTATGGAGGTAATGGCACTGAATTAATTTAAACCAGGCATTCCTGGATCTGGGAGGAGCCTATTGAAGGGCATTCTTCCAGTCACCATCTGTGATCGCCAGGCCCATGTCTGTGGCCCATCGTTCTTGAAACCCAATCAAGTTGCACCCCCGTTTTGGGCATATAGCGACCAGTAGAGAAGGGCTGGCACCCTTGTATGACCATTAGAAGTGCAAATATACTTTATTTAACCATGTGGGGGGAGGAGTTCCTGTTTACCACACTCCTGAGTGTTCCTTTTAATAGCCACCACCCCCCATAAATGTACATCTGTGAATGATACCAATGCTGGAGAACTATTGGTAATAATAAATAACTGTTTTTATCCATTCCGCTGAATTGCTTTTTTTTCTTCACTTGTGGCCTTGCATATGGAGAAGTCATGTATTCTTTGAACAATACCTTGAGTCTCTCT
Organism: Lissotriton vulgaris; assembly: GCF_964263255.1. NCBI lineage: Eukaryota > Metazoa > Chordata > Amphibia > Caudata > Salamandridae > Lissotriton > Lissotriton vulgaris. The sequence continues at coordinate 1,679,085,813 of NC_141693.1, read as the reverse complement.
CAAAGTAGCATCTCTTTATTGTTAGCATAGATATGATTGTCCTAATCTAATGCAGCCTGAAAGCCAATGGTGTAGGCTATACCGATTGTTAAAGACCCTGAGTTACAGGCAAGAGCTGCAGGCGAGGTCCTATAATGAGGTAGAGGACATTTGACAAAGCTATTTTTCCAAAGTTTGAAGGGCTATACTGCTATTAAATCTTTTTACTCACTTAGGGTGGAATGTTTTAAATTAAAAAGGGAGAAACCGAAGGACAAACATTGGAATGCCGAAGCAGAAGGCTTACACTGGACATTATTATCCCTGAGCCACTTCATTGCCTTCAGTGGCATTCCCAACATTCTAATATTGAGCTAAATTTAAAAAGATTTGAATTGGAGTCAAAATATGTATTTTTCCTTTATTGCATCCTATGTATGTGGACCTATTTCAGAAGTACCCAGTACGGTTACAACCATTAATTGAATACTCAGTGCAAGCAGTATATCCATATTTGAAGACGAGCATGTGTTAATCACATCAGTCTTCCATCCTCTCTCCCCACTTAGCACCAGAAATCAAAAACCATTCCTTTCTTCTCTGGGTTAAATTATACTATCTGTCCAGTGCAGTAAATTGCTTATTAGGTTTTAACAGCACCATGCACTGTAACCTTTTGCCATTTTTATTCAATTCTGCTATCATGGTTTTATGTACAGCTTTTGAGTAAATGTGCTATAAAAAATCCAATAGATTAAGAACTATTTTTATTGGTTATAGGCCAACTCGTGTATTTCTTGTGCTAGAACAACATGATGCAGAAAATTATGTTTTTAAATGTGTTTTTTTGTTTTTTGTTTTTACAGAATGACATTAGGATTAAGTTTGAACTTCGCGGAGAGAGGAGGTAAGTCTAAATTAGTCTCAATGAACGCTTCGTAGATGTATTGTGTGAGTAGCGTAGAGCTTACAAAAACTTGCATCAGTTTCTAGAAGTAAAACTTAAGGCTTGTTGTGATGAATACTTCAATATACCTGGGCTCAAAGTTAATGGTAATATTCCAGGAATTTTATAGTGATACAGCAAATGTGGTACAGGTTTTTACTGATGGATGCAGTTATGATGCATAATTCTCTTGCACTTTAAAAGTCCTGGAATGAATCCAGGAGGGGGGTGTGGGTTGCCAGATAAACCTTGTTAATTTTGTAATGTGTTTTATGAGAATATTGGTTGCCTAGTATACCGAAGGCATATGCATCTCTGTGGTCTCTCTTTTTCCCTCTTTTGTCTCTTATGAAAACTTGATCACAAGAATGAAAATGTATAATCTAGTAAGACCTGTTATTTCAGTTTGATGGTTTTTAGTATGCGTGTCTTTTAAAAGTGCTACTTTTAAGGCCACAATGGCCGAAATAAAGTTATTTGACTGACTGGCATTATTCTCAGATTGGAGAATGGAGAAATCTCAAAAGCGGAGTGTCGCCTAAAATTGGTAATCGCGTTGAGGGATACTGTAAATAAAAAGTAAAAGTGTTTTTAAAAAAAAACATATTTAGCTGTGTATAGTGGTCAAATCATGGTGAGCGCTTTTAATCAGTGTATTAGGGATTTGGTTGTCAAAAAAGAGTGGGTCCTATCCAAATTCTGCAATTTGTAGGGTTTTGTAGCACTAATGTACTACAAAATGCTGTTCACACACCTGTTTGCAGAGGTTTCGCCTCCACCGCTCCTCCCTTTTTTGTAGCTTCCCAGGGCAGCTTAACAGAACATCTATCAATATACATTTACTCTTTTCTTTCTCCACATGTGGTTAATCTCAAATCATACTTGAAGGACACGAAACACTTTCTGAACTGTATTGATAAAATAAATTGGACTGAGGGGTATACTTTGTTGGTTATTGACATTGCCAGTCTGTATACATGTATTGAACATGATGAAGGACTTTTAGCTATTTCCTGGTTTCTGGAGAGTAGACCAGTGAAATACTTTGAACACAACAAAATGTTGATGGAATTTTTAGGATTCTGCCTCAACAACAATATTTTTCTTTTTGGCAAGAACCTCTACAGACAGCTAACAGGCGTGGCGATGGGCACTTGTTCGGCCCCTAGCTTCGCGGATTTATTCGTGGGGCATTGGGAAGAACAGGTGGCCTGGTCTCCAGCCAACAAGAAATGGAACAATCTCGTTAAATGTTGGTACCGTTATATCGACGACCTTTTTATCATTATAGAAGGGTCAGTTGAACTAGCTGAGGAATATCTAGAGGTACTAAATAACAATAACAACAATTTGAGGTTCTCAGGGGAAATCAGCCAAAAAGAAGTTAATTACTTGGATTTAACTGTTTTTGTTGAAGATGGCAGTCTCCATACCAAGCTCTTTCGAAAGGTTACCGCTGGTAATTCAACGCTATATGCCACCAGTGGTCATCCCAAGAGCTTAGTCAACAGTATACCTTATGGTGAACTATTGAGGATAAAGAGGAATAACACGAAAGATAATGAGTTCAGGAGAGCGGCCAGCAGTAGCATACAGAGAATCAAAGCCAGGGGTTACAAGGAAGGGGTACTCAGGCAAGCCTTAAGTAAGTTTGAGACTCTGGAAAGGAAAAAGTTGCTAGAAGAAAAAGCAGACAATAAGAATGCTGATAATGGACTATTTCGTCTTATAACTACCTACTCAAGAAATGCCAATGATATAAAACGCATTTTACGTAAGCATTGGAATATCTTGATGACAGACAATGTCATAAAGCAGGACTTGCCCTCTTATCCTCTAGTGACTTTCAGGAAAGCAAGAGCACTGAAAGACTACTTGGTCCATAGTCAACACGAAGAACTGAAGCCCAAACCAAAGACAGAACCCATGAAGGGTTTTTTTTCCCTGTGGACGCTGTAAGGCGTGTAAAGGGAGTAAACGTACTATTCAATACAGTATACCAGGTGTTAAAGAGCCTAAGAAAATACAAAAATTCCTCACATGTACCACGCCTTACGTTGTGTATTGTCTGACATGTCCTTGTGGCAGAAGGTATGTTGGTAGCACGACGAATCCGGTGAAGCTAAGAATCTTAGAGCACCAGAGAGCCATTCAGAATGCAGAAGTGAGCTACCCTGTGGCCAGACATTTTGACAAAGAGCATGCACGCAACAGGGAATTGCTAACCTTTTTCTGCTTAGACTCTGTCCCGGTCAACGTAAGAGGCGGGGATAGACTCCAAAAGTTAAGGCGATTGGAATCGCGTTACATTATAGATCTGCAAAGTAAAGCGCCCATGGGATTAAACATGCATGAGGACTTAGCTGTCCATTTAGTGTGATCACAGATTGCTATGTATTGATTAATCAGATTAACTGCATTATTGCTTTTTCTTTTGGTTTCCTTCAATATATTTTTATATGCTTGTATTTCACTTTACTATTGATGATAATGAATTCAGACTTAGATAAATTTTAACATTTTTTGGGGGTTGTATCTTCCTTCACGTTGCAGCTATAATGAATGGATTATGCCCATCATGGGCAAGATTATGAAACGATGCAAACGGATCTGTTAATTGCATTGTGTGGAGACATGGCCCATACAGGGCTTTATGAACACAAATCAATTCAATGTAAATTATGTCGTTGGTATTTATCATAACTGTCTAATAGAGATTTATTGCATTTTGTATACACAGTGCTCTCTTGTAACGGACACAGACCCGTTCTAAGATGGCGGATGCCGATTTAATTTTGAGTCCTACTATTATGTTTAGTATTTACGTAACGTGAAGGTTTAAATGAATGGTGGTTGACACAACTCTCCGTCTCATAACTGAGAAAGGCCGAGTGCCGAAAGCGCGTTTTTGTGAGAATAAAATCCTTGTGAAACCTACCATTGGAGTGCTGCTTCCTATTTCCCGTAGGATTGCGGGGAGGGATTTTCGAGCCTATATATATATATATATATATATATATATATATATATATATATATATATATATATATATATATATATATATATATATATATATATATATATATATATATATATTTATATATATATATATATATATTTATATGCAGAGAGGGTAAAAAAGGGCCAGCTTACATTTAGTTTTCATTTTAAAAGTTACACACAGAGCAGAAAGGTAATATGAGACATTATTAACCAATAGGCTGCCATTATAAGAATAACCGCACCCCCTGTTCTCTCTTTGGGAAGTTCCATGTACAGTCATAAGCACTTGAATAATCCATGAATATCCCATAAGCGAGGGACCCTGAAGCACTTCTTTAGATATATCTTCTTTAGTGGGTATTTTTCGCCTTTCTTCAGGAAAGCCTGCAAAGACACTCTCAGTCGTAGACGCTCCTCTACTCATTGTAGCGTTATTAAGAATGATATATTGACCATTGACTCCATTTTGTATAACTGACTTCATTTTGTGTAACAGACTACATTTTCTGCAAAGTGGGGCGAGGATGTCTAATCGCTCAGTGGGATAAGAAGATGTACACACACACACAAAATGAAGTTTTGTTGTACTAGTAGTTGTTTTATTCTGTGGTATGTTTCACCAAACAACAAAGCAAAAAAAAGAAAGCCTGAGGTTCTATTGGAAAGTTCACAGATATGGAAAGTAGTCTTCCTCTGTGTGCTTCTTTCTCCCTTCAGGATATAGCAGGACTTGCTTTTCTCTTCTCCTTCACTCAATGAGCAGGCGCCTAGGGATGGAAGTATATTTTACTCTCAAAAATAAAAAAGAACAGTAGAATACAAGAAGAAATGCTTCAGGGACTCCTACGTAGACCCCCACTGAGTCGGTGGTTGTGTTGTGTGCTTCATTACATGAAGTGCTCTGGTGCAATTTTACAGCCCCCACCACCTCCCTACGGCGAAATAATGGAGGAGAGGTACTTGCCTGTAACCATGGCCCTCCTGGGTCGTGGTAGAAGGAGTCCAGACGTCCTCTTTCTCCTCTGGACGGTTGGACTGGTAGGTGTTGCTTCTAGGCTGTTCTCCGTAGTCTGTTTCAGCCCGTGTTACTGTCTGTAGCTGTGCCTTGTCCGCGCTGACCTCTGCTGCTGCTTTCCTCTCTTGGCTCCTCTTCTCAGGCTCCTCACTCTCAGCCTCCGCGTCATTGTTCTTCCCGGCGTCTCCTTCCCCCATAGGTCCGAGTTTCTCTTCCTCTGCGTTTCATGTGTCTGAGGCGTTTCTAGCGATACAAAGGTCCCGTAGTCGATGCCCGCTCCGCTGGAGAGACAGACACCTTGACTTCCAGGTAAGCCACCACAACCATTTTAGGAGTCCCGCTCGCGGGATTACAGGATGTTTTCGCTCTTCACTTGTTTTCGCTCCTCACTGAGCAGAGTGAACTGGAACATGTTGTGTGGGATGCATGCTTGGTATCTTTCAGGGCAGAAATTGTGGTTGCCAGAGAAATGTGTGGAATGTACAGCTCTGTCTCGGAGTCAAAATACAGGGGGCTGGCCAGCTTCTGTCTTGACCTTGACACAGACCAGTACGGTCAGCTTGGGTTTTCGTAACAGAAGAAAGGGGGCGAGGTTTCTAGAACCTTTGCCTCAAGTTGAGTAAAGGTATTAAAGGCAAGGGATCTTGGCACCCAGATGGGAGCTCGCTTGTGGGGCAGACGTGTCGTCACAAGAAAATAGAACTTTTAAGAGTCCCGATCGAGCTTCCACCTGGGCTGACAAGGGCTCCTCCGGTCGAGTTGGCGGAATGGTGAATACTTGTTCGGTAATGTATTCTTCTTACTTCATGTACATAATCTCTAAGTTTCTCTGCTCCATGTATATATGCTACAAGTTATTCTGGTTTTGTGCCTAAGTTACTTGATATTTTGGAGTATGCATTAAACAATATATTTTGTCTTCCATTTCAAAGTATTGGATTAATAGATCTTTGTGTATCACTTTAAATGCACCTTTATGGACTAGCAACTATGCTGATAACTTTGCTTCTTATAATATGTTTGCTTGTACTATCTAAGATCCTGCATTTGAGAACCCGGCATTAGTAAATAAATATTTCAAATATGCACAAGTCCTCATTTACTCCACGTTCTGGTTTGAAATGATTGTATAACGAAAGAGTGTCTGTGTGTTCCACGTGACCTGAGGTATTCAAAGATCATGTTCTGGTTTGTCTAAACATTGGGAGTTTGTTATGACCAATGAGACACTGTAGCTAGCTCGGTAAGGGGATTTTGGGTACTGAGGTGAGTTTTGGACCAACCTAATTCACTGAGGTTCCAAATCTCTATGCACAGTTCTATAGGAGAATGGAATCCCTGCTGCATGGCGCCCATACGTTGCTGGTCTTATATCATGACACTTGAGTAGTAAGTCGTTCAATCCTTAACCCCTTCACTGTCGTTTCCGGAAAACGGTGGTGTCGGAAAAAACCTACCTGTTTGTGAAATAGGGCTTTTCAAGCTTGAATCCTTCTGAAAAGGTTTCCTTGAATTACTACCCAGTTGTGCTACAAAGTTTACTTTGTCCTTCTACATTTCTGTGCCGTTATGGCTGCCGTGGACATTCCGCAGCATAGTCGCATTGCGGTGCGCAATCATTTGCAGCAATACAATGTACCAGTTGATGGCATGGCCGTGATAATGGTGGTGAGTGCGGAAACGGCTTACACGTACGAAATCTTTTATTCGTGGGTGACATTTCCGGCTGTGCACGGCACTTCGGGTGTGTTCCACACTTACACTCCCTCTCCTGTACCGAATGAATATATGCCGTACAGGGCACGGGAAGTACCTATTGATGTTTGGCAACATAGAGTTTGGTTTGGTGGCGCCCTCCCCCATTCTTTATCCGCTCCGAGGTTAGGTCCTTTGTCCATTCCAGGCGCTTGTTGGCCTGTTTTGGCTGGATTTACGCCTCATCCTCTGCATGGAGCATGTAACATGGCCGAGTTAAGATGACTACATGTTGTCTCCATTAGCGTTATTCGAGCTTTGGTGCAGTACATAACTCGCAACCTTCCAGGTGGGCCCCGGGGGGTGCGGCGCTTTCGGCTGGACAGGGCGGTATGAAGCTCAGTCCCATAATGGTCAACGCTGTGATGGGCAAGCGTCCCCAGGATAAGGATGATTTTCCTTTCTGGCTTGCCGAGAAGTTTGACCAGCTGGAAGCAGTATTTCCTAATACGTCTCCTGGTGAAAAACACAGGATTATGACGATTAGTTTGCCCAAAGACTTGGCCCCTGAAATCGGTGACTGTGAATCCTGGGGTAAAACATTTGCGGCGGTCTATGCGAGATGTTACGGCACTCTGTCAATGGCTGTCCTGCCCGTGTTCAAGATGACCACGGACCTGAGGCTGCGGTTGAATTGGGTATGCGCCTGTGTGGCACCTTTGACGTGGTTTGCGATCTCATTCTTGCTAATGTCAAGGGGGATGCAGTGAACTCTCAGGTGGCCAATGCTTTGGCGGCGCTTCCCGATGCCGAGAAACCCCGTCAGTTAGCGAGGATTATTGTGGCGGCTTATAAAACCGTGGGTCGCAATAGTAGGGGACTAAAACCTTTTTCGACTAAGGAAAAAATGCACCCCAAGGGCAGAAGTCTGAAACGGACGTTCAGCCCAAGTCCAAAAAACAAAATTGGCCTAAAAAACAGAAACAGGGAAAGCAACAGAAACAGGAGTCTCGTCCTGCGTCTCCTTTGCCTGCGCCTACAGAACGTGTTTATGACTTGCGCGACGATTAAAACACCTGATCGATTTCAGGTTTCTGATCATCGCTCTCCTCGTTCCTTTCAGGAGTCATTGGCCTCAGCGACCGGTGGAGGAGGAGGCGGACGGGGTCGGGGTGCCCAGCAAGGACGTGATCAGCCCCGCCCGAAAGAAGGTGCTGGAAAGCAGGACGGCTCTACTCCGAAAAGAAGAGAGTCGCCGCCTTAACAGCGGAATATGCCAGAGATAGTGAGAACGCGGCTTCGGAATCTGACATGGGCTCTGACCTTGCTGGACAGCGCGGCGGAGATTACCATAGTGCGGGAGGCCCTGCGTCCACTACTGAAGGTGACAGCGACTAATCGTTATGTTGTGATCGAAACAGCTGATACTAGAGTTGCTCCCCCTGACAGAGTTTATGAAATTGTCCTGCTTATTGAAGGTGACATACAACGTACCATAAAAGGGGTATTTTGGGAAAATCTTTCGTCTACGTATGACATTTTGCTTTCGGAGGCTGACTAGCCCCCACCTTTTGTTCTCGCAGCTCCGCGAGGGGAGGAGGTGATCCTCCCCAGTTTCGCGCACACAGTCTCGAAGGAGCATGCGCTGAATTTTGCAGAAGAGTGGGCTAAGGCACTGGCGCCTCCTCTGTACCGTACACATTGTGGTTGGGATAAATTTTCCCCCAACCACGAGATTCCTTTACGGTCTCAGCCGCAGCCTCAACCACAATATCCCATTCGACGTGAAGCAAAAGCTTCCGTCACGGCAATCCTTGAACAATTGGAATATCAAGGTGTAATTGAAACATGTGTGTCACCTATGAATAACCCTCTTTTTACTGTGACCAAGCCAGACTGTTCATATCGTTTGGTATTGGATTACTGGCATTTAAACTCGCATTGCCGTACCTGTGCAGTACAGAATACTCACGGCTCTGCTTTGGTGGATAGTCTAGTGCGTAAGCGTTTTAAGACCACACTTGACATTTCCAACGGTTTTTATGCCCATCATTTGGATGGTCTAAGTTCCCAATGGACCTCCTTTACTTGTGGCGGTGTGCAAAAACAGTTTCGACATTTGCCTATGGGCTATAAGAATAGTCCTGGGATTTTTACTGCCCGCATAGTCTCTCTTCTAGAGAGAGTGGACCCGGATGCATGCTCGTATGTGGATGACATTTATCTCACAGACGACAAACTTTGGGAGCATCTGTGTCGCGTTGACCGCTTAATTTGTAGCTTTGCAGACATGGGTTACAAATTCAATTTTGCAAAATCGCACATTGCAGAATATACAGTGTTGTTCTTGGGCTACGAGCTCAATGATGAAGGTAGAGGTTTGGCTCCTCCCTTTCTGGAGAAATGCGCACAACTGTGCGCTCCGTCTACTCTGAAAAATTTACAGTCTTTATCCAGTATTATAGGTGTCTTTCATAGATTCACATGCCTGAATCATTCCCCGTCGTCGAGACGGGAGTCTCCGGTACATAGAAAAGTAATGTCCTATAGACATATATAGAGAATAGTAGGCCTAAAGGCCTCACCTTAGTAACATATCCATGTCCTTTTGTAAAAAGAACCAAACTCTAGAGAAGAGCCAATCAGCTATCACCTCCCTCTAGAACCTTCCTGGCAGGATTCTCAGTCCCTCAGATTTTCTACCGCACGTTGTGCTAAGGGAGTCTCCTCTGAGCTCTGCTCAGATTCTGTGTTTTTTTCACTTCATTAAATGACTTTGTTGTCAAGGATTCTTTTATATGGATTTTCTTCAAATACATTCTTTGAAGAAGGTCTGGTAAGGAAGAGGTTGCTCTGCTCTGATCCTCACACCGACTGCATTTACTGTCTATACCGCAGGCCAAAGACTGAAAGTCTGTCGCACTTTCTCAAGTAAGTTTTTGAGACACTAAGACCAGAAAGGAGGTTTTTTATTTTCTCCAGTGACCGAGATGAGGCGTTTTCCTCAACGTCTAGGAGACCTCAAAAGAGAAGAGAATCTCCTCAGACTCATTCCTCAGGGGAACGTCCTGAGAAGGCCCTCAAAAAGACCACTCATGGGTCTTCTGGGCACAGTCCTTCTAAATCTCCTCACTCTGTGGAAAAGGAGAGTAAAGGACTTGCTTTTGGAGAAAAATCATGTAAAAAAGACGACTTCTGAGTCAAAATCACCTCCTCTGGTCATAGGACCCTTCAGAAAGGTGTCTTCTATACCGTCTGAGGTAAAGACTAAGAAGCCAACCTAGTCTACGATGGCCTCGTCTACGATGGCCTCGTCTACGATGGTCTCGTCTACGACGGCTCATCTACAATGGCTCGTCTACGACGGCTCGTCTACGACAGCTCGTCTACGACGGCTCGTCTACGACGGCTCGTCTACGATGGCTCGTCTACGATGGCTCATCTACGACGGCTCGTCTACGGCTCGTCTACGACGGCTCGTCTACGATGGCTCGTCGACGACGGCTCATCTACGATGGCCTCGTCTACGATGGCCTCGTCTACGATGGCCTCGTCGTCGACGACGAGCGTCGACTACGAGAGCGTCTATGACTGCTCGTCTACGACGGCCTCATCTACGATGGCTCGTCTACGACGGCCTCATCTACGATGGCCTCATCTCTGATGGCCCAGTCTACGATGGCCTCGTCTACGACGGCCTCATCTACGATGGCTCGTCTACGACGGCCTCATCTACGATGGCCTCATCTCTGATGGCCTCGTCTACGATGGCCTCTTCTACGATGGCCTCGCCTACGATGGCCTCGTCTACGATGGCTCGTCTACGATGGCTCATCTACGATGGCTCGTCGACGACAAGAGCGTCGATGACGAGAGCGTCTATGACTGCTCGTCTACGACGGCCTCATCTACGACGGCCTGTCTACGATGGCCTCATCTACGATGGCTTGTCTACGATGGCTTGTCTACGATGGCCTCATCTACGATGGCTTGTCTATGATAGCTCGTCTATGACTGCTCATCTACGACGGCCTGTCTACGGCGTCGACGTTGGCCTCGTCTACGATGGCCTCGTCTACGATGGCCTCGTCTACGATGGCCTCATCTACGAGGGCTCGTCTACGACGGCATCGCCATCGACGGCCTCGTCTATGACTGCTCGTCTACGACAGCCTGTCTACGGCGTCGACTATGCCCTAGTCTATGATGGCCTAGTCTATGATGGCCTAGTCTATGATGGCCTAGTCTATGATGGCCTAGTCTATGATGGCCTTGTCTATGATGGCCTCGTCTATGATGGCCTCGTCTATGATGGCCTCGTCTATGATGGCCTAGTCTATGATGGCCTCGTCTATGATGGCCTCGTCTATGATGGCCTCGTCTACGACGGCCTCATCTACGATGGCTTGTCTACGACTGCTTCGTCTACGATGGATCGTCTATGGCGTCGTCTACGACGGCCTCGTCTATGACTGCTCGTCTACGACGGCATAGTCTATGACTGCGATCTCGTCGACGGGCTCGTCGACGAGGGAAATTCCGACAATTCTGGAATCTCTTATAAGGTGGTAGAGGAGGCTGCTCAACGTTTTAAGATCTCAATGGCCTCTCAAGAACAGGACTGCTTCTTGTATGACTTCAAAGAACCTCTCAAGAAGGCATTAAGGTCATTATCGATTACCTATAGTCAGAAGGGGTATAGGGCGCCAGATACAGCACCGGCGTGTTTAACAGGATAGCCTAAGCCGAACTCCGTAGTGACATAGGTGACCCAGAAGAACTGAGGAATCCTTCGGCCCCTTTGTCGCTTCCTCCTGATAAGGGGGGAAAAGAGTGGACAACATTGGGAACAGGTTTTCCTCAATGTCGGCAATGATGGTAAAGGCCGCGAACGCCCTAGCGCTCTTGGGACGCTATCATAGACAATTGTGGGCACACATAGCCCCATACCTGTCGGAATTGCCAGATTCATCCAAGGAGGATTCTGCTAGATGGTGAAGCATCGGCGTCAGAAACTATAGACTGCGCGATGGATATCGCTATGACAAGGTTCCGCCAGTTGGCTGGAGCAGCAGTCTTGTGGCTCTTTCCGTCCTGAGGTGCAAACCAAAAGATTTTGGACATGCCATATGATAGCCAGTTGCTATTTGGCACAAACAATTAACGAAGCAGACACTGCAAGAGCTTTGGGCACTCTTCAGTATAAGAACCAGTCCTTTAGTGGAAATGGAGGAAGCGGGCGGTCTTCCTACAGAGGAAATTATCAATACAAGTCTTCGTGCTCTTCAGGCCAGAGTAGACCGCAATACCAACAGCGCCAACAACAGCAAAACAAGCAATCCTCTTTTGGGAAGTCGTCCTTTCAAGGTAAAGGACAGCGAAAATATAGAGCTGCTTCTACGAGAGATCTCTGTAGAAAGGAGCAATAGAGAGAGAACCTCCCCCTCAGAAGGGAAAAAGGTTTTATTCCCGCTTCTTTTTGATCCAGAAAAAAGACAAGAAGTGGACACCAATCTTGGACTTCAGGGCCCTCAACAAATTCCTAAAGAAGCAGTTGTTTCGCATGGTAATCTAGGAGGTCTTGCAACTACTGGAAGAGCAGGATTTTTATAGCGTCCCTAGTCCTACAGGACGCTTACTTCCATATTCCATTTCACAGGAATCATAAAAAGTACTTGCGATTTGCAGTAGTGGGCAGACACTTGCAGTTTCACGTTCTGCCTTTCGGGCTCAAGTCTGCACCGCGCATCTTCACGAAATGTCGTTCCCCGGTGGCGGCATATTTCAGACAGTGCCATCACCAAGTCTTTTCGTATCTGAATGGCTGGCTGGTCAAGGCTCCATCCTTAGAAGACGCGTCCAGGTCTCCCAATGCCTGTTTAAAGCTTTGCGATTGCTTGGGTCTCACCCTCAATCAGGAAAAATCAGTCCTACAACCTTGTCAGTGCATCAGTTTCCTAGGTGCAACCCTGGACACACGGTCAGCAAAAGCTTTCCCATCCAGAGAGAGGATGAACAAGCTCCTTGCACTAGCTGCTATAGTAGCCTCGAAGAAAGTCTTGACAGTCCGCCTCTTCAAATCCCTCCTGGGGATGATGTCATTGTGTATTCCTCCTGATTCCTCACTGTCGACTAAGAATGAGACCTCTACAGGAGGCGCTCTCGAAGCAGTGAGTCCAATGCACAGGGTCATTCGACAACCACATAAAAGTGACTCCTCAGTTGGTCGGAGCCCTGCAATGGTGGTCGTCATCTCAAAACCTGTCTCAAGGCTTGCCATTCCTGCTTCTGGCTGCCCCTAATGTTGTCACAACATGCGCCTCCTTGAAAGGCTGTGGAGTTTTTCTGCAAGAGCTACAGATAAGCGGAAAGTGGTCTCTTATGGAGAAGAAACTACATATCAATCTGCTCGAACTGCGGGCGGTCTTCCTGGCCCTTCAAGCTTTCCTGCCAAGAATAAAACATTCCCTGGTGCTCATCCGGACAGACAACACCACGACTAAGCACTACCTCAACAAAGAGGGAAGGCCACGCTCGCTGACACACTCTCGCGAGTTGCAAAAAAATCTGGAATTGGCTCATACTCCACAATATAACCCTAAGGGCGGAATATGTCCCAGGCACGGACAATGTGCTCACCGACGCGTTGAGCAGGCAGAAAACATCGTCACACAAGAGGGAGCTAGATCAACAAATTATCGACCAGATCTTCTCCAGATGGGGCACGCCACAAATCGATCTATTTGCGACAAGAATGAACGCCAAATGCCCACACTTCGCAGGTTGGCATCCCTAGTCAGGGTCTCTAGGGAATGCATCTTCCATTGCATGGCGCAACGTCTTTGTGTACGCCTTTCCGCCATTCCCGATGCTTCCCAGAGTCCTCAGGAAAATCTAGGTGGAGCCTTGTACTCTAATTTTAATAGCCCCAACTTGGCCGAGGCAACATTGGTTCACAGAGCTCCACCGTCTATCCCTGGAGCCGCCGGTCCACCTGCGGCATTATCTATCTCTGCTTACAATGAACAACAATCCAGTTCAACATCCGGATCTGAAGTCTCTCAGGTTAGCCGCCTGGCTCCTGAGTTCAGAGTGTTCCACAATCTGAATACTCCACAAGACTGTAGACATTCTTGCCAGAGCAAGGGCGGATAGCGTGACCAAAACGTATTCCCTGAAATGGGAGCGCTTTTGTGTTTGGTGTGCAGATCACGGAATTCGGTCTTTCTCCACATCACTGGAGCAACTTTTACCTTATCTATTACATCTGGCACAGTCGGGCCTAGCCCACTCCTCCATTAAAGTACACTTATCAGCAATATCTTGTTATAAAAGAACTTCAACGAGTCCATCGCTTTGGTCAAGCGGGTTGATTAAGCAATTTCTAAAACGATTATACAGATCTTTCCCGCCAGTAAGGATGTTGCCACCTCCTGGCATCTCAATGTGGTTCTTATCCAGCTCATGAAACATCCGTTCGAACCAGTACACAGAGCTGACCTAAAGTATGTCTCGTGGAAAACAGCACTCCTCCTGGCGCTCACATCTGCAAGGAGGGTCAGTGAGCTACAGGCGTTTTTCAATCCAGGATTCTTTTCTACAGTTAAAAACGACAGAGTAATCCTGAGAACCAATCCTAGGTTTATCTCAAAAGTCCAGTCGGACTTCCACCTAAATGAACCTGTGGTTCTGCGTTCCTTCTTTCCAAACCCAAGCACGGCAGCTGAAAGATCGCTGTTTTCTTTGGATCTCAAGCGATGCTTGAAGTTTTACATTGACAAAATGAAAACATTCAGGAAACCAAACCAGCTATTCGTAGCTTACAGGAGACCTAGGAAAGGTCTACCGCTTGCCAAGCAGAGCATCTCCAGATGGATTTCTACAGCCATTGCTTTCTGTCGTGACCAAGCCGGACAGCCATTGCATTCCAAAGTGAGAGCGCACTCCACGAGAGCTATGTCCACTTCTATGGCTCTCTTTTCAGGGGTGCCAGTCATTGACATTTGCAGGGCGGCAACATGGAAGTCGCCCCATACCTTCACTAGGCACTACTGCCTGGATACGGAGCTGATGCATGATGCAGCAGTGGGACAAACAGTGTTACGCCATCTATTTCAGTAAGGTGAGCCTTCCTCCGTCCCTCCATCCTACTCTGGTATGCACATTTCTTTAGTAATACTTACTGTGGATGTCTAATGATGGTTCATGCTCGCATGGTGTCTTACCTAAGAACTTGTATATGCTGTTCCATCAGAAATGAGCACTCTGCATTGCCTGCTACTCTGATTCAGGCATGTGAATCTATGAAAGACACCCATAATACTGGATAAGAAATGCGTTACTTACCTGTAACTGCAGTTATCCAGTATTGGTGTCTTTCATAGATTCACATGCAACCCTCCCGCCTTCCCTGGAAGGACTCACCTAACTCTCTGTGTTACGCCTACTTAGCTTAGTGCGTACGAAAATCTGAGGGACTGAGGCTCCTGCCAGGAAGGTTCTAGAGGGAGGTGATAGCTGATTGGCTCTTCTCTAGGGTTTGGTCCTTTTTACAAAAGGACATGGATATGTTACTAAGGTGAGGCCTTTAGGCCTACTATTCTCTATGTATGTCTATAGGACATTACTTTTCTATGTACCGGAGACTCCCGTCTCGACGACGGGGAATGATTCAGGCATGTGAATCTATGAAAGACACCAATACTGGATAACTGCAGTTACAGGTAAGTAACGCATTTCTTACTGGGTTTTCTAAATTTCGGGAGGACATACTTTCCGGAATATGCCCAGCGTATCAAGCCTTTGTATGCTTTGATACAACCAACTTTTTCCAAATCATGCTGGCTGCCTGAGCACTCAGCTATTCTGCAATCTTTGAAGGCTGATCTGCTCGCTTTGTGGTAAATAAATATTTACCGTCTGAATTTCTATGCAGTAAAGTTCAATAAAATAACTCAGTCGAAAATAAGAGGCAAAATCCGTGATATCTGAGTTTCAAAATGGGTTTTATTCCATAAAATGGAATGGTTCGAACCAGGGTATCATGTTCCTTTCACCATAAAGGATCAGGAAGGGATAGAGCATACTTTATTGACAGAATACAACTTTTATAGTTAATGCATATAATGGTAATGGATACAGAAGGCGTAACAGCTGAGAGAAACGAGATAAGAACACATGTGCGTAACAAAAAGGAGTGCACGAGGGCGTACACAGAGGTGTGTGCTAGAAACGTCACATGAAAGTGTCACAAGTGGGTGGATACATAGTGGAATCTTGCAGTGTCAGCAGAAATCTGTAGCAAGGATGCGCGCGCAGCAGCATGACGTGTGACTGACGTGAGGCTGAAGGGTGCAGGGGACTTGACATTTAGCACTAGAGGAAAGAGACAGAAGTCTGGCATGTCAGATCGACTCGTTCCTAAATCATATCTGATATCTTGTGTTTGGGGAACTATATTATCTAGGAGGAAAAGGTCTCTCGGGCAGAGGCTACTCTATACTGACTATTAATGCGTGCATATGTGACTACGTGTCTGCGTGTAATGCGAGGGGCCATGGGCCTACCATGGTAACAGGAGCAATGAATTACTTGCATGGAGACAGAGAGGCCGGGCCCTTTGCTCTGCAGCCGGGGAAATGTTTATCTATCCTGCTAGACTGGAATGTGTTTTCGAGGAGCTGAGCTCGGCTATACTGATAACTTGAAGGCAAAATACTGTCTTTGGCAGGCAAGCAGGCCGAGCCAGGCACCGCTCGCCGCGCAGGGAGTAGGACAGAGGTCAGGGAGGCATCCCACGTTGCAGCTTCCATGAGGCAGAGAACAGAAAGGGCTCGATGGCAGAAATCAGGGCCTAGCTCTGCAAGACTAGGAAAAACGTGAAAGTGCACCATGAAAAGACGTTGGCAAGGCATACTTAGGAACTGAATTATCGATCCATTCATGGCGGATCTGAAAGAGGACATGTTAACGTTGGACGCAAATGTATTTGCGTCTTCATAGCAGGTCGAGGAGGGAAGTTACATGCACTTTAAGCTCGTACATGGAGACGGTGGGGTTCACGTTAGGGGACACAATTGACTATAAAATTTTATATTACCTCATTCCCTCCTTGTCCCCTACGGACCCTTCATGATATATCAATCCTCATTAGTCCATCTATTTGTTCATATAACATCATTTGCTCTTCCTTTTTCAGGCGGGATTTAGAACGTGGACTGGGATGAGGAAAACATGATGTGGCGCACAAGCCGCAAATCGCCGGCCCACATTGTATACATAGGCAACAACTGAATACTATGAGGAGGGCTATTCCGAGGAAGGATAGGACTTTCCAACCCCAGGCTGATAACACGCTCCAGAACCAACCGGACCAAGTCCAGGTACCTGGATTCTGATGTATCTGACTTGCAATCTTATGGAGACGCGTGATGGCTTTATATACTGACGGTGCGTTTTCTGGAATGAAAACACAGCAGCTCGATCCGATGACTCTACAGGCTCCGCCCCTATCGGCCAGGATGACGTCAAGGACAAGACGATTTTGAAGGACAACAATTCTCATAGCAGACTGTTCCTCTGTTAAGTTGCCTAGGGCTGAAGTAGTTTCATTTACCACTGCTTCAAGGGTTCTGGTCAAGTGACGTATTGCTTTGCTATTGAAGATAGCTCCTAAATAGGGAAAGAAACCTTTATTGAAATCTGTATATTCTAATGCCGTTTCAGTATAGTCGACAATCGGGATATCTCTCTTGTGTCTATTAGGTACTAGCCGGGAGTTCTTATGATAATCAGGTGGAGCTAGAAAAACGGGTGTTAGAAGGAATGCAATGTAACATGTCCCATCCCAATCTAGTGGCAAACGTATATAGGCTGTATGACCACAAATGAAATAGGAATGGCGGGTAGCTTTGAATGTAGACTTGCCTTTATCACTGAATTCGATCACAGTAGTACATTTACTATGACCTAGAGGTACTGAACCATTCTTTCTGACACATAGTTCGCCTTTGACGGGTAATACTGACATAGAGGGTAAGTCTGGTCCTGTATCAGACTGGACATTCAGAATCATGAGGTTAAGTGTATAATTACCTAATCCATATACTTCGTTTTCTAGATCGGTCCCTGTCCTTTGTGGAAGACCCTCCTTGTTAGGGTAACATGCTTTATGCAAAACTGTGTTCAGATTTCCCCATACCCAACTGCCTTTGTAGACTATGGACTCAGAGTCTAAAGAATTTATTAAACTAAACCAGGCACCACAGGAACCATTATGTGTGAACGGATACGGGAAAAGGGGCAAGACTCCCTTGTATTTCTGATAGGGAGGAAGTCGGCCACATATCCAACAATTGGTAGCATTGCTGGTCTGATGAGAATGATGTAACATACTGATAAAAGTATTGTTGCGCAGCGCAAGCCGGTAAGATAACTCATGCGGGGGTAATTCGCTGAAGGTATGCTCGACAGTGCTATTTGGAAAGAAATGTGCATGTATGGAAATAGGGAAATACATGTGTAGCAGAAAACTTGCAGCAATAATCGTAAGACTCAGAAAAAACATGATCAATAATGTCACAATACAATGACTACGAAGAGATTTACAATATTCTCGTTTCTTGAGCTGTTTCTGTCTATCTCTCTCTCTATTGGGGTCTGGCTTGTACATGTCAGGAACCTGTCTAACCGCTTCACCTAGGGGAGGACTTAAACAATTAAACTGTCTGACTTGCTAGACCTCAACTTTGAACGATACTCCTCCTGAGGAGTTTTCTCTGCCAGTGGGAGTGTTGAATCAGTCTTTAGGATGGGGCCGGGCTGGGAGTCTAACTCTGGCTGCAGTCCATTATATTTTTTTATATGACTCGAGTGGAGCCAGCCTTTGCGGCCCTCCACCTTCACAGCTGTCCTTGTAGTCAGTAAAACAAGCTTCGGCTCTTGCCAGCGGGGCTCCAGCGGACTCTTCCTGTCGAAATTTCTTACAAAAACGAGGTCCCCCGGTGTAATCCCGTGCGGCTTCACCTCGGTATTGTCGGGAAAGGCTGCAGCTACCTGTGAACGACAAGATTGTAGTGCAGACATCAAGGAGGCAAGGTAATCTGTCAACATGTTACTATCAACATCTGTTATTTTTCGAGGCAGAGGCGTCCCCCACATATTCGGTGGCCTACCAAAGACCACCTCATACGGGGATAGCCCTGTTCTAGAGTGCGCAACCATTCTCATGTAAAACAATGCAACTGGCAAGGCGACTATCCAGTCTACCCCTTTCTCGGCACAGATCTTGGCAAGACGTGTTTTCAGTGTCTGATTGTGGCGTTCCACGAGACCTGCTGCCTCGGGATGTCGGACGCAGTGGAATTTCCACTGATATCCCAGCAGGAGTGAAACATGCTTCATTAATTCGGACGAGAATGGTTGGCCGTTATCTGAATACACGACACGAGGCAAACCGTATCGTGGGAAGAATTCACGAACCAACTGTTTGGCAGTGGTCGGAGCAGTGTAATCTGGGACTGGATATGCTTCTGTCCAACGGGAAAGTGTGCATACAATTACGAGGACATATTTGAATCCTCGACATCGTTCCATCTGGATATAATCCATCTGGAGGACTTCAAAAGGGTAATCGGGAGGATTGAATCCACCTTACTCTACAGGGATGCTTTTACCTGGGTTGAACTGACAACAGATCATGCAAGTACGCACTTTCTGTTTTGCTGCTGCTCGTAAATGTTTATTGTACCAGAGATTTTGTAAACTGTCTAACATGGCTTTTTCTCCCAGGTGTGCTGGACTGTGTGTAGTGTTGATCATAACTTGAACCATAGAGTCGGGGAGAAACCATGTGGCTTTTCCCTTCGTCATCCATCCCTGATCTGTCTGGATCCCTCCTAGTTCAGTCCATTTCTTTATTTCGTCTGGAGTAGCATGTGTCTGTATGTCAATTACATCTAGTGCGGGATCCTTAACTGTCATGCAATGTGTTGGTGTCGGAACTATTGTCTTTGTCATGTCAGCTGCATGTGTATGAGTCAGAGCTGTGTGTTTCGCGGTTTGATCGGCCAGATCGTTACCCTGGGAAATGGTATCTGTAACTTTAGTATGTGCCTTGCACTTCATGATAGCTATGGCTGATGGCAAATGTATTGCTTCCAATAATTCCTGAATGAGGGGACCATGTTGGATTTTGGCTCCGCGAGAGGTCAAGAAACCTCTTTCCTGCCAGAGTACTCCGAAGTCGTGTACGACTCCAAATGCATAACGTGAATCTGTGTATATGTTGACATTCCTGTTTTTGGCTATTACACAGGCTCGGGTCAGAGCAATAAGCTCTGCAGCTTGAGCAGACAGTGTATCAATGCGGTGTGTTTCTTTGACTTCAGTTTCAGTGGTCACTGCATATGCGGCCACTAATTCTCCTGTGCTTGTTCTCATACATGAACCATCCACGTAAAGTGTCAGGTCTGGGTTAGTCAGTGCAACATCTGTCAAGTCTCGTCGGGGCTTTGTTACTGCATTAATGATCTCTATACAGTCATGTGGAGCTGGATCTGTAATGTTCGAGGGTAACAATGTGGCAGGATTGAGTATGTTACAGCGTCTGATTTCTATGTGTGGCTGGAACAATGTCAATTCATAACCTGTCAGTCGTGCTATAGTCAAGTGTTGAGTCTGTGTTCTGTTTAAAAGAACCTCCACAGAGTGTGGAACTTGTACTGTCAGGGGATGTCCTAACACTATGGAATCACTTTGTCGGATTGCTAAGGCTGTTGCTGCAACTGATTTTAAGCACGCAGGCAGAGCCTGGGCTACTGGGTCTAATGTACTCGAAAAATAAGCACACGGCTTATGTGAACCTGCTTGGTCTTGTGTGAGGACAGATAATGCTGTGCCATCACGTTCGGTAACAAAAAGTGTAAAAGGTTTGCTGTAACAAGGTGTTGCTAAAACTGGTGCTTGACATAATGCTTTCTTTAATTCATCAAAAGCCTGTGTGTGTTCCTGAGTCCAAGGGAGGACAGTCGAAGTCGCTGCCTCCTGTGTTGTCAACTGTATAAGTGGCTTGGCTAGGAATGCGTACTGGGGAATCCATTGCCTGCAGTAAGAGGTGAGGCCAATGAAGGCCCGCACTTCCTTTTGTGTCGTGGGTTGCGGTAAGTGTGCAATTAACTCGATGCGGTCAGGTGTTAGCTGTCTCCCCCTCTTGGACAGCAAGTGCCCAAGGTACACCACTTGCTGAACACAGAATTGTAACTTTGAAGGGGACACCTTGTGTCCTTTGTCAGCTAAGAAATGCAAAACCGTCAGTGATGCATGTTCACATTCAGGTTCGCTACGAGCGGTGATCAGCAGATCATCGACGTACTGCAGCAGGGCAGTGTTAACTGGCATTTGAATACTGTCAAGTTGTCTTTTCAATGCTTGGCTGTAGATGCTGGGGCTTTCTGTGAATCCTTGAGGTGCGCATGCAAATTTGAAGCTTCGGCCATTTAAACAGAAACCGAAAAGATATTGGCTCTCCGGATCAATGGGGACACTGAAGAAGGCGTTCTTGAGGTCAATTACAGTAAAGAACGTCGCTTCTGAATCAATAGCAGTCAATAAGGATGAGATGTCGGGGACCACAGGGTACTGTGGCACAATGCATTTATTTAATTCTCGCAGATCAATCACCAACCGATAAACTGGTGGTGCATTTGGGTCAGTACGTTTAAGAATCGGAATGATAGGGGAATTACATAGATTGGAGTCGGTTTCTACAACCACTCCCTGTGCGATGAGCTCTTCAATGATTTCCAGTAAAGCCACTTTAGGCATCGGGTGACAACTTGTATTGTCGGATTCGGGGCAGTACAACTCCTGGCTTGAGTGTCACTCGGTATGGTGTAATGTGCATACAACCTACATCAGTTGGGCCTTTCGCCCACAAATGTTCTGGTACATTTTTCAATCTGTCATCAAAATCTCGTAATACATAGTGACCTTTGAAGTCATGTAAAAACAGTCTAACTCCTTCCGGAGAACAACATATTACAGCTCCTAGAGCTTTCAGTGTCTTGATACCTGACAAATTTTCTGGACATGACTTCGTGAGTAGTAAGTCTGTAGTGCGTGACAATGGACCAACTGCTAGGGGAACAGGTTTCGATACTTCATTAACAATAGGCTGTCCTGAAAATCCAAGGGAAACATTCTGTGAGCCTGAGAGGGGTGCCCCTGGAACCTCATCGTGACTTATTGTTGTTCGACTTGCCCCTGTGTCAATCAAAAACTTTCTATCCTTTCCTAATACTTGACTATGTACATAAGGACCCTCTTGATCTACAGGAACCTCAATGAGAGGCAAGCCAACCTCCCTCTCTAGGCTGTTTCATGAGTATCGCTGATAATCGGGGTAATCAGATTGTGCATACTGGTACATCTGCTGTGAAACTTGCTGTGTCGCGGCAATGGGCTGTGGACGTGGTACCGCTACTGTCTGTCCTGTCTGTTGTGGAGCAGGCATTGGCTGGGCGTTCTGTGTCTGCTGAACTTGGTGTTGGACCTGATCCTGTCTAGGCTGACGTGGTCTCTCTTTAGTCTTTCCTGTTGCTATATTGTATTTCAAAACTGTACATTCATTCACATAGTGACCTGGCTGTTTACAATAGTTGCATGTCCCTTTAACGGGAGCCGCCGTATTATTTGACTGTGTCATACCCTTTTTCTGACCGTCAGCTGGAACTGACTGAGCAACTAACATTTTCATTTTCGTATCTTTCATACGCCTCTGTTCATGGTCCTGTTCTTCTCTAATTCTATTCTGGTGGTACTGTAACATTTGTAACATTTGGGATGGCGTATTTGCTTGCCATGTGCTTTCGACCTTATATACACGGTTCTTAACCTGTGGCACGGAATTCTCGACTAATTTGGTTACAAAAAGGTGCGGGTATGACTCGCTACTTGGTTTCAGGCCACTATTAATAATAAAACATTTCTCGAATCTAGAATAAAAATCACTAGTGTCTTCATCGTGTTTCTGTTTACAGGCTGAGATTGCGTCCCAGTCTTCCTTTTTCGTTGTCAATAATCTTGGCAAAACCTGTACAATTAATCCTGGTAATGCTTTAGCTTTCGGCCCAAGGCCTAACCCTGGAGTACGTCCATTCGGGCGCCAAATTAATGTGGTAAATAAATATTTACCGTCTGAATTTCTATGCAGTAAAGTTCAATAAAATAACTCAGTCGAAAATAAGAGGCAAAATCCGTGATATCTGAGTTTCAAAATGGGTTTTATTCCATAAAATGGAATGGTTCGAACCAGGGTATCATGTTCCTTTCACCATAAAGGATCAGGAAGGGATAGAGCATACTTTATTGACAGAATACAACTTTTATAGTTAATGCATATAATGGTAATGGATACAGAAGGCGTAACAGCTGAGAGAAACGAGATAAGAACACATGTGCGTAACAAAAAGGCGTGCACGAGGGCGTACACAGAGGTGTGTGCTAGAAACGTCACATGAAAGTGTCACAAGTGGGTGGATACATAGTGGAATCTTGCAGTGTCAGCAGAAATCTGTAGCAAGGATGCGCGCGCAGCAGCATGACGTGTGACTGACGTGAGGCTGAAGGGTGCAGGGGACTTGACATTTAGCACTAGAGGAAAGAGACAGAAGTCTGGCATGTCAGATCGACTCGTTCCTAAATCATATCTGATATCTTGTGTTTGGGGAACTATATTATCTAGGAGGAAAAGGTCTCTCGGGCAGAGGCTACTCTATACTGACTATTAATGCGTGCATATGTGACTACGTGTCTGCGTGTAATGCGAGGGGCCATGGGCCTACCATGGTAACAGGAGCAATGAATTACTTGCATGGAGACAGAGAGGCCGGGCCCTTTGCTCTGCAGCCGGGGAAATGTTTATCTATCCTGCTAGACTGGAATGTGTTTTTGAGGAGCTGAGCTCGGCTATACTGATAACTTGAAGGCAAAATACTGTCTTTGGCAGGCGAGCAGGCCGAGCCAGGCACCGCTCGCCGCGCAGGGAGTAGGACAGAGGTCAGGGAGGCATCCCACGTTGCAGCTTCCATGAGGCAGAAAACAGAAAGGGCTCGATGGCAGAAATCAGGGCCTAGCTCTGCAAGACTAGGAAAAACGTGAAAGTGCACCATGAAAAGACGTTGGCAAGGCATACTTAGGAACTGAATTATCGATCCATTCATGGCGGATCTGAAAGAGGACATGTTAACGGACGCAAATGTATTTGCGTCTTCATAGCAGGTCGAGGAGGGAAGTTACATGCACTTTAAGCTCGTACATGGAGACGGTGGGGTTCACGTTAGGGGACACAATTGACTATAAAAATTTATATTACCTCAGCTTCTACATTTTTACTGACTCGTGACAACCACACCAACCTGGTGATAAGAATCATCCCTGGGACGGTGGGTTTCACGTACATTACATTTAATGAAGGAGACACAGTACCTATTGCTTACAAGCCACACTTGTACACTTCGGCTGAAATGCGATTTTCCACTGTGTAGAAAGTTTTGACGGCTGTACAGATGGCGATTCTTAAGGAACGTGCTCTGTCACAGGGAAAGCGCATGTTGGTTGTTACCCCGTGTCCTGCCTTGGTGGCAGTTACGAAAGCCAGTGTACCGAATTCGAAAGCTTTGCACCCTCAGTGGATACAATGGGCTGCTTCCTTGACGTCCTCGGACATGCCTACGTTTCCGCATGCGCCATTGTGTCGGTGCCTTGGTGAACGATGAGTTCAAGTCCAGAGTCGTGCATACGCAGACTCTAGGGGACTGCCCTGCACAATTAGCAGAACTTTGGTCTCTTTTGCTTGCATTGGAGTACTCGGATCCTAGTGTGACGACTCTTATTGTGGGTGATTCCTATTACTGTGTCCAGTCTTACAATGAATACTTGTTCTTTTGGATGCAAAATGACTTTTCGCGATTCCAAAGGTAGCACAATAAAACATAAAATGATCTGGGTTCGAGTGGCTGAGCTTAAAGAGCGGTTGCCACTTGTGTTTGTAATTCATACTCTTGACCACCAGCGTGTTGGAGTTCACGCTGTGGGTAACTTGCTTGCTGATGAAACGGCGAAATCAGCGGTATCTACATATTTAGTTGCAGCAGTTACATGGTCCAAAAGTAAAATAGATGATGACATCTTGGCGGCGGTGGCTGCCACTGAGAGGGGAGGTAAATGTCCTACGGGTTTCCCTTCGAAGTACACATACCACTTAAGTCCCGATAAGGTTCCTTATGTGAAACTTCCTGGAGTCGGGGATCGGTTGATTCCTAACTCTGACCGCAGGAATACATTGATTACAGCGGCACATGAAGGTGTGGCGTCTGCGCATACGGGCGTCTCGGCCACTGTCTCACAGTTACAACAATGTTTCTGGTGGCGGGGACTGTACAAACAGACGCGCGATTATGTCCTTCAATGTGACATTTGCCAGCAGATTAAGCCTTCGACTGCTGCGCGTCTGCCACAGACACAGGTGTAAGCCGCTAGGTTGCGTTTATTTAGATCACTGCGGTCCTTTTTCTTCTGATACTGCGTATAAGTACATCTTAGTAGCAGTTGATTCATGCACGCACTTTGTGTGGGTCTGGCCCCATCGCAGCGCTGATTCACGGACTGTCATAAGAGATTTGCGTGTCTTTGTAGGGATTTTTGCCTGTGGTACCTTCCATTCGGATCAGGGTCCGGCTTTCGCCTCTAAGGCGTACAAGGATGCCATGATTTCGATGGGGGTCCAAGTCAAGTTTTCATCTCCATACAGACCAGAGGGTAATAGTGTAGTGGAACGAATGAACCGTGACTTAAAGCAATCATTGACAGCTCGAGTTATAGGCACTGGCAGAAACTGGCTGGCCCATCTCAATGGCGTGCAGCGTGCTCTTAATAATCTCCCTAGAACGTCTCTGGGTGGGCGGACCCCATACGAGATGCTATTTGGTATCAAGATGTATGTCCCGGACCTTGACGGTCTAGACTGCGTGACCCAATCCACAGCCTTTGACGTAGATGAACATTGCAATGTTTTACAGGATCTACAAAAGACGAGAGACAGTCTTGCATTGGAACATTTGCCCTCCACATCGGATGATGCGTTGCAGATCCCGGTAGTTTGCTGGCTACCTAGAGTTGGAGAACTGGTTCGAGAAAAGATCAATAACAAGAAAGAATTTGGTCCTTCCTATCGAGCTCCGGTTCCTGTGCTTGGAGTGAAGGGCACAAGAACAGTAATTTTACCACCACTTCCAAGTCGTAAGGAAAACAGGTTTATCTCAATTGACAATGTCAAGGTACACAGAGTGGCCGATTCTTCTTAGTATGACACCGGCGGTCTCCTGTCCTTCGATTGTGAGAAATTCTGTTTTGGCCACTGCCTCTAATCCTGAGCCAGAGGTGGCCCTAGAAATGCCTGTGATTTCCAGTCCTTTATTGAGTACTTTACCTGGTAATAACGCTGATGAACTTGATTACACTTACCCAACTGACTTATCTATGCCGGATTTGCAAACACGTTTGGCCACAGAATCCAGATTTTCATTTGACACTGTTTCACATAATTCAAACAAGCCCTCACGTTTTGCGATTTATGCCACCCTATTTAAAAAACATTTTTGGATCCCCCTTGGACATATATTTGGCTGGTACTTTTTTCGATTTACCTTTTTATGTTAATTGGTTTTGTGTTTTATTTTTTTCGAATTGTCAATGGACACTATGTCGAGGAGAGAACATGCATTCGACATCTTAATGGAACTTTGGCCCCCCTTTCCTCTTCGCATTCGGCACACAGACTGAAAAGAGACTTGACTTTTGTCAACATCACTGCTTGGCCTGTCCTTGATGGAATTGTGTGGGATGCTGTTAAATTTCAAATCCATGGCCCTACTGAGGTTGCTAATGTCCCTAATGTGCTCAGGGTAAACATGGGGGATGTAGTGAAACAAAACATACGCTCTGATGATTGGGATATTCAGGCCGTCGAGGCATTGTTTTCTGATTTGAAATATTATGCTGCCTTTGATGCTGAAGATTTGTACTTAGAATCTGCTAATTATGGTGAATTATTTTGCATCCATCATTTTGGCAACCATTATCTGCATAAAACAAGTTCCAGATGGAGTGCTTTAAATTATGCACAGTGGGAGCATTGCCCGGCTCCTTTACGAGGCAGTTCGAGTACTTTTTTGAAAAAGTACACTTATTTTACGGACTTTAATCAGTCCAATCCCGAGTCTTTTTATTATAAAATGACACAGAAGTCCATGTCCAAGGTTAGACTTACCGATACTAAGTTGTTGTACTCGAAGTCCTTTCTAGACAAGTTGGCTGTAGAAGGCTACGAGTTGTGGAAGGAAACCATTGACCTTAAATCCGTTAGGGGTTCTAAAAGTTGGCAGGTACAAGGCACTGAGGCTTTGCACTGTGCATGTCTCATCCCAAATCATATGTTGTTTTTGAATTCTACCATTTTTCAAACCACATGCTTTGGATTGGCTACTTCTAAAAAATTAAATACTCCTGCCTTACCTGATTTGGAGGAATATTCCGGTTGAAGTAATACTACTGGCTTTTCTATTAGAGAGTTACAAACTCTTTTGCAAAATTCATCATTTAATGAATCAAATTTGAACCCTAAGGGTTGGCTAGTGTGGCACAGAAGTGCAGATTCCTGCCAACGCCGTTTTCTGGGTTTAGCTGATGGCTTTACTCAGGTCAGGCCCGATCCTCGTTTTGAGTGGACCATTCTGTCACCACTTATTCAATAGGCAAATTATGTCAGAATTGGCTCAGACATTCTACCTTGGCATCAGTTAAACTGCATCTATCCAAGCTGACAAATGATGTGGATTTGAATGATTTCATTAAAGGCCCAGCTAGTGGCAGATCAAAAAGATGGATATATGCGATTTATAATGAAATTTGGAAAACTTCACAGATTGAGGCGGCTAAACGCCTTAGGGCCATTGATCAGGCTAATCTAGAAAAAGTGCTTGCAGTTGTAGATAATAGCTTTAACATGCTTTCTTCCCGCATTTAAACTTTGGATAATATTGTGTCTTCTGTTGTTGATATTGTGCAAGATGAATTATCTGTGTTACACCATGGTCAAAATCAATTGCGTTCCAGTATGCAATTTGCATGGACCCTGCAGACACTTAAGTCTGGAAAAGTACCTTGGAATCACATGAACGTGTCCTCCCTATTTGCCCTGTTTAATTTAACTGAAAAGCAACGCTTACTTTCAATGAGGGATGCTTTTTTTTCTATGTTACACATTGAAAGGCTGGAGTCCTTACCGTTTTCTGTGGCAGAAGACACTGCAGCAACGTGGCTTATCCACGAGTTAATCACACTACCATTTGCTTTATTTAAATTTACAAATTGTATGCGATATATTGCGGTAGGCCGATACGAACCCCTTGGTAGTGCATTTCTGCACGAGGCCTGGTCCCTTCCCTTTACATACAGATGTCTAAAATATGGGAAAGAGGTTTATCTTAAAGGTGAGGAGTGCACCGAAACACCAGATCACTCGTTAATGTGTAGACATATCCAATTACATGGTTCCTGTAATCAGGAACGTCCAAATTTAGCCTGTGTTTTGAAAGGTACACCGGTTCCCGCAATCGACCCTACTTTCACTTTACTGGCAAACGGTAGTTATTTACTTTTGAATAATGAAAATTTTTGTGGGCTAATTAGAGGCATTGCTTATGTGGTAACTGTATTTGAATGTGTGGTTTGTTGCAAAAACGTTAAGTATCCTCCTCCGCATGGGAATTCAGATGCTTCCATTTGGCCGCGAATCCCAACCTTGACGGCAGAGTTCAATGGAATGAGTAGAATAAGAGCCCTTTTGTCTCAAAAACAAGTGGCCCCGAGTTCGGCTCGTGAAACATTTGTCCTTCACATCGCCAACACCCGCACAGAGGTGCAGGAACTATTAAATACTGACTTACCATCGCATTTCAGCGAGTTGATTCATTCAATCTTTAATGCGTCCTCCACTTCTGGCCTTGCACACTTTTTTAAAATAGTTAGCAGTGGTCTTGTGACTTCATTTGAGAAGATATTTGGAGTCATTCCTGCTTTCTTCCATTCAATATTCTCAAGCTTATTTGATGGATTTCCTGTTTTACTGGCGCTGGCTGCAGGCGTTCTGGTTATATTTTGTTTTATTAAAAATGGATGCCCGTCCTGTGTTACACGCCGCACAGCCCCACCTGGCACTGTTCCGCAACAGGATTCTTGAATACTATGGCACGCTGCCGCTTGCGACCTTAAGCACGGCATATGGATTATCGTTTCGATTTTCCTATTTCACATGTGTCCAGCCTGTGTTTCATTGCCTGAGCTGCGATTTCGACTGGGCCCTTGATCTGTGTCTCTGCAAGACGGTGTCTCCTGATGTCGATTTTAATCATCTGATGAGTGCCATAGTTGCTCACGAGGTGGTTTGTTTTGGCGGAAGGGTTATGGCCATGGCAGCGATGCATGGACTAATGGGTCGTTGGAACATACTCGCAGATACGCAAGATTTCTTGGCACACAGCTTTATTGAGAACCCACCGAGTTGTCCTCTGATGATGCTAGAGGCTCCTGTGCTTGAAGAGCACGTATGTTCTTTCCCACTATTAAATTGGATGGCTGAACTGTTTTCGGATAACGACAGTGACTTCATGCTGGAGGCTGTTGCTGCTTATTTTGCATATTCAGTCCTGTCCTGAAAGCTTTCGACTCTTTTGAATGATAGTCCGTTCTTATTTGCAATAATTTTTTTGAAAATTATGCGTGATTTTTTCGTTACCCAGACCTATTGACTTGAGCAAACATGAAAAATTTCTAAATTGACTTACAAATGCGTTTTTTCAATCAATCTTTATAATTTGACCTGGCTCATTGTTCTTGAACTCTGTCTTCTTGATGTGCCCCGTGCCTTATCTTATCTTATCCGTGCTCGAATCATGGGGGGATGTCATATAGTTACTGCTTACCTATATACCGTGATAAGTTAGCATGAGCTTATTAAATGTTTAAACGCCATTTCTCCTTTTGCTGCTTCTGCACATGACACATAATTGTTGCTTTAGCTTTCAGCCTAGAAGAGCGTTGTGATTTATACGAGAATAATATGTTATTGCTCTGATAACATTGCTTAGTATACGGTGTCTATACAGTGAGTGCTGAAGCCTTGAACGATAAGTAAACACGGTGTTATTGTAAGGTCTGATCTTCGCACTTTCCTAGACATAACATAAATGCAGCTGCTGCCAAATCTGGCTTTAGGCGCGTTTTATATTGCTTTGCTAAGAACACATAAATACACTTGATGGTACTTCGCATGCAGAGAGCTGGTGGAAGATGATGTGATCCTCTGCCACTGAGAGATTGAGGTATGGGGTCGCCCTGCTAAAGCCCAAAGAGACCTTCTTAGATATAATATAATATGCTAGTTAGGGAGGTTGAGAATTAGGTGTTGTTAACTCCTATTCATTTCAACATTTTAGCATGTTGTCACCTTTTGCATTTTATGGACTAGTAACTATGCTGATAACTTTGCTTCTTATAATATGTTTGCTTGTATTATCTAAGATACTGCGTTTGAGAACCCGGCATTAGTAAATAAATATTTCAAATATGCACGAGTCCTCATTTACTCCACGTTCTGGTTTGAAATGATTGTATAACGAAAGAGTGTCTATGTGTTCCACGTGACCTGAGGTATTCAAAGATCATGTTCTGGTTTGTCTAAACATTGGGAGTTTGTTATGACCAATGAGACACTGTAGCTAGCTCGGTAAGGGGATTTTGGGTACTGAGGTGACTTTTGGACCATCCTAATTCACTGAGGTTCCAAATCTCTATGCACAGTTCTATAGGAGAATGGAATCCCTGCTACAGTACTAGCATACCTCAACAAAAGACTCACCGTCTACACCCCGAACCGCCAGCTTCACTCCTCTGACCTCGCCCTCGCCACCGTTCCACGCATCCACCGAACAACCACTGGTGGCAGATTCTTCACCCACCTCACCGCCAAGACATGGAACACCCTCCCTATCCACCTGCGACAGACCAAGGACCTGCTGACTTTCAGGAGACTTCTCAAGACTTGGTTGTTCAAACAGTAGTAGCTCCCCCCGTCCCCCTCAGCGCCTTGAGACCCTCATGGGTGAGTAGTGCGCTCTACAAATGATTGATTGATTGAAGTGGGCACCCATGCTGGTGGGTGGAAACAAAATGTGAATGTCGGTTGAACAGACCGATGGAGAAAGAGGGCTGGCACCTGTTGCATCAGGTGCCTCATATGGCGTGTGGGCACCTGCACCTACACTGTGTAGAACCCTCTCCCCCCCCCCCACCAAACATAACCATTCAGCGGTCCTACATATGCACCATGCAAGCTGGATAACCTTGTAAAACAATACGTGTGGTGCACGCTAAGTGAAACAATCCCAAGATAACACAGTTACTCTGTAATGTTTGCGCTGGGATTAAGAGAGCAGATAGAGCGATTCAAACATGAGAAGCAATGATTACGTCCGAATTAGCTGATGAGGATCCTGTATGTTCGCCATATAACCTGCATGGCCAGACACCCATAATCACTCATGATCACGTCTGCCAAGAGGATCCTGTAAACAAACCTTTGTGCACTTATTTTGACGTACACTCGCACACAAGCCACTCCCTGTGTTTAAGGTGCAAGATTTATTTTTATTTTCTAACATCTGTTTGTAAGAGGGTGACATTTTACATGCCATGCACATTCTGTCGGGTGGGGTGCATAGCCCGTTTGTACGGCCATAAAGACTCCATAAAAAAGCCCCACGGACCATTCTCGTGGCCCTCCGTGACTCCCATGTGAGATGCAGATTGATGGACGGTGGTAGGTGGTGGGCCAGGCCGCTGGGGGGCCTCTTTGTGATTTGCAGGGGGGCCCCTGAAGTTTTGTTACGCCACTGCTCTCCGGATTCTGTTTTTGTGGTGGTGGTAAAAAAGCAACATGTCACGGTTCCAATCTCTCCACTGCCACCAGATAAAGAGAGCCGGAAAATAGATTCAGTAGGGAGGAACGTCTGCAACACAGCAGCGACTACCATGATAGCTGTGGAAATCACTCCCAACAGTTTGCGGACTACCTCCCTAGAGGCAATGGAGAGGACTTTAATGAAATCTTGACAGAAGGTCTTATAGTTTTGAATCAAGTCATTAGCGCAGCAGCGGACACATCTCATCTTGCTGTACATGGGTATTGCCACGGTGTAGCACTTTGGCGGCACTATGGCTGCGACTTACGTCGCTTAAACCTGAATCACAGCAGCTCATCCTGAATCTCCCATTTTCAGATCCAACTCTTTTTGGCACTCACGCAGATGAGGAAAAGGTCAGGATCAAGGCAGAAATAGAGACGCTAAAAGCTTTTGGCCTGGAAAAAACTAAGGAGCAGCGTAAATCTTTTCAACACAGCTATTCTACACAGAGAGTTCAAGCCCCTCTGTGGTATCAGGGCCACCAGTCAGGCACGCAACAACAGTACCAAACGCTCCTACCAGCCTTATCAGAAATGACAAGCAAGCGGGAGATCATGACAGCAACTTGCTCAAGGAGGCAAGATGCCAGCAGGATCAAAACCCTGAATCCTGTCTTCCCCCTCTTCTGTTACATTACCTGGCGGTGTGGCAAAAATTCATGCAAGACAATTGGGTGCTGAATATTGTTTGCAATATATATTCTCTGAGATTCATCAGCCCTCCACCGTCAATACCTCCGAAACAATCCAGATTCCAACTGCGGCAATTACAATGGCAGGCGAACATTGTCTTACAAAAACAGGCAGTGGAACCCGTTCCTCCTTTATACCTAGGCACAGGGCTATACTCGAAAGTCTTTCTTGTCAAGAAGAAAGACAAGACCGAGTTCAAGGCCATTCTCGACCTAAAGATGGCCAACTAGCAGATTCAGAGAGAAAGGTTCTCTATGCTAGCATTGCACCAAATTTACCCTCTGCTACGTTTAGGGGATGAGTTATGCACAATCGACCTTCAAGACGCATACTTCCACATTCCCATCATAAGGCAGCATTGCACGTTCTTGAGGTTTGCAGTGGGGAACAGCCACTATCAGTACTGTGTACTTCCATTTGGCCTGATGTCAGCACCCAGAACTTTCTCCATGGCGGTGGTAGGCGCACATCTGAGGAAACACAAAGTGTTCGTCTATCCCTATCTAGAGGATTGGCTAATCAAGGCATCCACATCTCAGGAGGCTCAACGGCACTTCAGTTGAACCGCCGATCTTCTCCTCCAGTTGGGACTCATGCCATTCAGGCAAAGTCAACCTCGATCCCTGTACAGTGTCTGCAATATGTGGGAGCATCTATCAATACTCTTATGGCAAGGGTGTGTCCTTCGGAGGAGAGATGCTTATCAATCCTTCGGAAGGCTGAGGCTTTCATGGCAATGTCTCACCAAACCGTGTGGAAGGTCTCCTTGCTCCTGGGCTTGATTGCATCCTGTATATTCCTCACACTGAATGCATGCCTCCACATGAGACCCCTGCAGGAATGCCTGGAAGATCAATGGGACCAGCAAACAGGAGATTGGGAAGACCAGATTCGATTGTCTCAGCATGCCCTCCGGTCTATCAAATGGTGGTGCTATCCCACCAATCTCCTACGAGGGATCCCTTTTCACAAGGAGATACATGTTCAGACCATAGTCACAGATGCCTCTCTTCAAGGATGGAGAGCCTACACAGGCCTACTTCAAATTCGGGGCAAATGGTCATGCAGAGAATCCACTTACCACAATCGTCGGCTAGAGCAACGAGCCGTTCATTTGGCGTTGAAAGCCTTCAGCCATCACTCCGCTCCAACTTCCTGCTTGTCCAGACAGACAATACAACAACAATGTACTCCCTCAAAAAGCAGGTAGGCTCGAGGTCCAGACCATTATCTCGGGAAGCCCGGGTGATCTGGAAGTGGCTTCTGGTCAAAAACCTGACCAGAACAGCAACTCACCTCCCAGGTGTTCAAAATGCTCAGGCCGGGCCTGGCCAAGATGGCGACCTGAAAAGACGTTTGTTTTAGTGGCTCCCCGTCCCGATCCCCCTTAGCGCCTTTTTCATCGCTGCTCGACCCCCCCCAAGCACCTTGAAACCCGGCTGCCTCGGTGGGGCACTTCGTGGCTTTCCCGGTGTGTCCGTGGCCCAGCCCACGCGGCCTTCGGGCTCCTTCCTGTTCGTGTGCGACTCGCCCAGCCCGTGAGGGAAGGAAATGGCAACCGGTCCTGCCGAATGACTGCGGCCGACCTGATCCCCAGCTACCGGCCAGGTCACACCGCACCACAGCATCACCCGCTCTCTCTGCCTGCTGGCCTGGAGGCGGGAGCGAGTGTGTGCAATGGGTGGAGTGAGCGACCGCCACCGCATCACTCCCAACAGCGAGAGGAGAGCCGGCCGGGAGGAGCGGAAATCGAGGCCCCGGCTCCGGGCCTGTACGGGAGCTGACGTGCGAGACCTACGGCACCTCGGAGAGCGGAGAGAGAATCGCGCACGGATCCTGGCGGCCCATGGGAGAGCTGGTTGAGCTGCGGCTCCCGGGGCCCCCATGAAGGTGAGGAGTGCTGCGTGAGACTGGTGGGAGCAGCAAGCTCGGGGGGCATAATCGAGTCCCCGGCATCAGACCTAGCTGGCCCACCGGCCACACACCTTCTACGCGGAGGCGGCACAGAACAAGGGAGACACGAGCGCAAACGCGCCCCGGGACCAGGATCACTGCACGGCGACGACGGGGGTCACAGGCGGTGGGGCCCCAACAGAACGACTACCAGACAGCCGCTGAGACAAGGCGGGGGGGCCCTAAGCGCCACCTGGAGGACTCTGCTTAGGGGATAGTGGCCATCTATACTGGCGTGTGCCATAAGTACCCCACAAGTCTTCCCAAGGCAGGGCCCGGGGGGCCGCATCTGCATCTGGGTCCTGCCTGGCTGCTGCTGTCTCCTTGCCAGAGGATAGCTTAAAGCACAAGGTGGCGACAGACGGCTCCCTGGGGCGGCGGTCGCCAAACGACAAGACTACGCTTCATTGGCTGCTGGGGTCAGATATGCAGAGGCCCCGCACTTGGGCAGTATCAACACCCACCGCGACATTGGAAGGGACTACATCTGGGGCCCCACCGGCACATGTCTATACCCCAGGGGCCTAGACCGACCCGCACGTGGACCTAGAGGCGGCGCAGTGGACAATATGGCGGGTCTCAGGAAGAAGGGGGACCGCACGCTCCCAGAGATGCTCGCGAAAAGCCAAACAAGAACCGACAAAGGGCCACCCTCCCCCGAGGTCACAAAATTACAACCGGGGCCCTCAGACGACCATGTGCCCATCACCAAGTCCTTTTTGGAGTCCTTGTTTAATTCCCTCAGAGACGATTTCAAATCGCTGAAGCAGGAGGTTTCCGGAGAGGTTAGGGAACTTAGGAGAGATGTGGAAGGCCTCGGAGAACGCGTGGTCGCCATTGAAAACGCCAATCAAGCTAGAAGTGACGAGATCGAGCAGCTCCAGCAGGAGGTCCTGCGGTTCAAAGATCAACAGTTAGACCTACAGGCCCACGCAGTGGACTTAGAAAATCGGTCCCGTCGAAACAACATACGGGTCCGGGGGGCCCTTCAGAAGGTAGAGGGGACGGACATCACTGGCTATCTGCAAGATCTTTTCCGTGACATCCGGGGGGAACCCTCCGACTTTGTCGGAGGGTTCAATAAGCACTTGTCTAATCACCTGGAACACACTGGTGCCCTAGATCCATCTCAGTTGGGCTTTAGACCAAAATACAGCACGGAAACAGCATTGCTGTCGATTACCGATGATCTACGCATGCTCCAGGACAAAGGAACATCAGCTGTCCTGGTGCTGCTAGATCTATCGGCAGCTTTTGATACCATCTCACATGAGATTTTGGTCGAGCGTCTGACTGGGAGTGGACTAGAGGGCATGGCACTGGCTTGGCTAAAGAGCTTTCTTTCGGATCGGACCCAATGTGTCACCATGGGCGATTTCCGATCCGAGGAGACCAGGATTACTAAGGGGGTGCCACAGGGCTCCTGTTTGAGCCCTACATTATTCAATAACTATGTGGCCCCTCTGGCTAATATCCTGAGAGCCTTTGGTTTTTGTCCAGTGTCATATGCTGACGATACCCAGCTGCTCTTTCCCTTTGACCATCTAACTCCAGAGGTATTACATTCTTTCTCTGAGGGGATGAGAGCAGTTTCCCAGTGGATGTCTTTGAATATGTTGCAGTGCAATGTTTCAAAGACAGAGGTTATGCTCTTCGGTGAGGCTAAGATCTGCTGGGCTCCTGACTGGTGGCCTTTAGATCTAGGCCCAGTCCCCGAGCCTAAACAGATAGTCAAGAACCTAGGGGTCCGTCTGGAACAAGAACTCAGCTTGAAGCAGCATGTTACCAACCTTGTTGGATCTTGCTTTCGGACCATTGGATTGCTGCGCAGAGTTTTTCCATTGCTTCCAGACACCATCAGAAAGACCCTGGTCCAGGCGTTGGTTATCAGCCGTCTCGACTATTGTAATGGTCTCTTGCTGTCAGCTAATGAGGAGGATCTGGATAGGTTACAGGTCGTGCAGAACACCGCAGCCAGGCTGGTTCTAAATGCCCCTCCGAGAACATCTTCAAAACCTCTTCTTGCCAGGCTTCATTGGCTTTCCATCCGTCAGAGAGTTGTTTTTAAGATCTGTTGTACGGTCCACAAAGGACTTCATGGTTTGGGTCCCTCCTATCTGGCAGACAAGTTTGTGCCGTATGTTCCTTCCTGTGCTCTACGGTCCAGTGACCAAATGCTTCTCACGATTCCTAGGATCAAGCGGGTAAGGCAAGGGGGTAAGGCTCTGTCTGTGAGGGGACCGAGGATATGGAATGGTCTCCCTCTCCAGCTTAGGCAGCTTGAAAATCATCTGGCCTTCAGGAAAAAGCTGAAGACGTTCTTGTTCCAGGTCTAACTATACAGTTTAAGAACTAGATTGCAGCCATGTAATTCGATCTCCTGCAGGTTCTGCAGTCAGATAGCGCGGAGATACTCCCCTGGGAGTTTATTCAAGCGCTCTATAAACACGCAAAAAAAAAAAAAAAAATTGTAATCAGGATAGACAGGGCACATAGAGTGGGGCTCCCTAGGCGTTCACCTGCCCCACCTCCTGCCATCTTGACCTTCCTCCCTGACTTCCCGCTCAAAGAGAGAATTCTCCTTGAGGCCCGGCGGAAACAACCCCTTCAATTTCGCGGTCATCCCATTGCCCTGTTCCAAGACCTTTCGGCTATCACTCTACAGAAGAGGAAGGCATTCAAGGTGGCTACGGACTTCCGACGTAAACATGAGGTTTAATATTCCTGGGGTCACCTGTTCTGACTTATATTCAAATGGAACGGAGCCCTACAACAGTTGCGTTCGCTCAATTACACTAGTGCACTATTGGGCATAGAGATGGCGGAGGAGGAGGCATCACCAGTGAGGTCCTCACAAGGACACTCCAGAGGAGGCTGGCACACGGTGGGTCGCAGACGCTCCCCGGAGTTGCGCTCGAAACCTGAAGCCCACATCATCTCACAGGAGAGAGCCACGGCCATCTTAGAAGTGGCCAAAGAAACGTCACCCTCTGATTAACTCCACATTCCGGGGGGATCATCTCAGCACGTTTGTATGCTAGGCGGGGGGGACAGACGGGGGGCCACGATGGTCGTCGCTGGACATTACCCTACTAGGTAACACTACCACAGCCCTGTGTTGGACTGGCAGGACTGGGACTTTGAACTCTCACAGTTGGGGTGTTGGGGTTGGGGTGGCGGGAGGAGGGGGCTGGGTTTAGGAATCGGGGGACCTGTTGGTGCTAGGGGAGGAGGAGGGGGGTGGTGGGGGTGGGATGGGTGTCGGAGGCGGGGGTCGAGGATGGCGGGAGGGGTTGAGGAGGGAGCCAGTGTGCCAAGTGGGGTTCAACAAGTTGGATCTATCGCCATCCACCTTCACTTCATGGCGCTGCTCTATCACCCAAATGCAGTGCCTTCTCTCTATCTGACTCGTGATGGCTAATTCTGTTTTGAAGGTACTAACCCTTAATGTGAAGGGCTTGAACAATCCCATCAAGTGGAGGGCAGTGATTTCGTATCTGGAAAGCTCGGGCCGAGATCTGTTTACTCCAAGAGACTCACTTGCTAGCGAAAGATTGGCATAGGATGCGCTCCCGCGCTTTTCCCCAGCAGTTCTTTTCCTCTCTCCCATTGAAAAAGGCAGGGGTAGCCATTCTGGTTTCTAAGCGCTTTCGGGGCGGGTAGGGGATAAAGTGGGGTAAATTAAAGGCAGACTCCTTGCTTACAGCTTCTCCATCGGTGACCAACGTCTAACAATTGGTTCCCTTTACACTCCTAACACAGGTCAGGAGCCCTTTATGAAGGGTGCCATTTCGGAGACGCTTCAATCCCCTGGATCTTGGGGGGACCTTAATCTGATGATGGACACTCATATGGATAGATCCGGGCATAGGTACGGGGACGCGGGCATTCTCTCCACCGCAGGTAAGGCTTGGCTACACAATCTGGGTCTGGTGGATTTACGGAGGGCCAAACACCCTAGGGCATCGCAATTCACTTTTTACTCACATGTGCACCGCACTTATGCCAGGCTTGACTACTTCCTTGGCTCCTCTGATCTTGCCACTGCCCTTGCAGATGTTAGCATTGTCCCTGCTGCTCTCTCCGACCATGACGCCGTGGAGTTACTGCTCGCGACCCCCAGCCCTGGCCGTCCCCCTGGGGCGTGGAGACTGCGCAAAACTCTTCTGCAGCGCCCGGAGGTTACTAAACAACTCCATACGTGTATTACCGACTATTTAGCCATTAACAACATGCCAGAGACACCGGCCTCGGCCTTGTGGGGGCCCTGAAATCAGTTGCTCGCGACGAACTTATCGCGATAGCGGCTGCGGAGGCTAAGATTCGCAAGGAGAAACGGGAAGACCTCTCCAACCAGGTTTCTGAACTCGAGAGAGTTCACAGTCGCACCGCGGCTCCACGGGTGTGGAAGCAGCTGAAGGCCGCCAGGGCCCAATTGGCCAGCCTAGACACGGACAGGGCAGAGTTCGCTGCTCTCCGCCTGCGTCACTCTTATTACGTCGGGGGGGAACAGGACTGGCCGCCTCCTTGCCAGTGTGCTGAAAGCCAAATCCCAGCGCTCGAAAATCTCCGGCCTTAGGGATGACAACGGCGTTGCCATCGAGGGGGAGGCGAGGGTCGCAGAAATGTTCCGGGACTTCTATGCCTCATTATACCGCGCTGATACTGTTCCGGGCAAGGATATCGATGGCTATCTGGAGACAGCGGATATTACCGCACTCTCCCCGGCTAATTCAGACGCCCTGGAGGCTCCCATCCGCTTGGAAGAAGTGGTAGCGGCTATATCTCGCCTCCGCCCTCTCAAATCCCCGGGGCCGGATGGCTTCTCGGCCGGTTTTTATAAGACCTTCAGCCCGCTACTCGCTCCTATCCTCACTCGGCTCTTCAACTCCTTCACTGCCCCGGCATCCATCCCTCCGGATATGTTGGCGGCTGAGATTGTGGTGCTGCCTAAACCTGGCAAAGACCCCACATACTGCTCTGCGTTTCGTCCCATCTCTCTCCTCAATTTAAACCTGAAGCTTTTTACCAGAGTGCTGGCCGCACGTCTCGGGCCGTATTTGCCTGAGATTCTAGAACCCGATCAATCGGGCTTTGTCCAGAGTCGCCAGTGTAGCGACCACACCAAGCGGATCCTCCATCTGGTCGACAAGGCCCACTTCCATCAATCGGACTCAGCTCTCGTAGCCATCGACGCTGAAAAAGCGTTTGACCGGGTCGATTGGACCTTTTTGCAGCGGGTCTTAGCTCGATTCCGGCTAGGGGATCGCTTTCAATCTTGGATCGCGAGCTGTTACCATCGTCCTTTCGCGCGGGTTCGCCTGGGCGGCTTCTGCTCCAGCCCCTTCGAAATCCAACGGGGCACGCGGCAAGGGTGCCCACTTTCGCCCCTTTTATTTGCTCTCTATGTAGAGCGGCTGGCGCAAAAGATCCGCGATAACCCCAACATCACTTTTGGCGGGGAGCCTCACACGATCGGCCTATACGTAGATGACATCATAGCTTCACTCGACCATCCGGAACGCTCAATTCCTACATTTTTGGAGGAAATTGATAACTTTAGAGCCATGTCTGGCTTCAAAATTAACAGGGGGAAAGTCGTTGATACTGCCCTTAGGCAGGAATGCCCGTTCTCTGGAAGGCGCGCCACCGTATGGAGGCGGCCTGCAGACGACAACACAACTCCCTTACTTGGTCATCACGCTCGCTCCATCCACAGATTCGACGGTCGCCCTCAACTACGCGACCCTCACCTCCCGGATCCGAGCCGACCTTACGCGATGGTCCAAACAACCACTCTCTCTGTTGGGGCGAGTTGCAGCAGTGAAAATGTCGTCCCTGCCTAAGATTCTGTATATCTTCCAAACCATACCGGTCTTGCCCCCAGCGGGAGCTATCGCAGGTCTGCAGACTGCCTTTCACCATTTTATCTGGGGGGGAAACGCCTGCGTCTGCACAAACAACTGGCATATCGTGGCTTTGACGAGGGTGGCCTTGGGATTCCCAATCTCCAGCAATATTTCCAGGCTTCCCAACTCCGCTATCTGGTGGAGTGGTATAGACCAGAATCTGAAAAAAGATGGTTATTTCAGGATAGGGCGATGGCTCAGACGTCACTTTGGAAAATTCCGTTCCTTCGCGGACATGATCGGCCTAAATATCTCCAGAGATCTCCCATCACCCGCAACATCCTGCACGTCTGGGACACTGTTGCCGTTTAGAGAGATCTGACGACCTTTTGCTCCCCGCTCACCCCCCTCCTAGACAACCCCGAATTCCCACTGGGCACTGACCCCCGCGCCTTTTCGCAGTGGCGCGGTATGAGTTGCAGGTCAGCGGGTCATCTTTTCGACCTGCAGGGCTTTCTTTCCCTCGCCGATCTGTCGGAAGGATATGATGTCGTCTCCCCCCACCTGTTCCAATACCACCTGTTCCAATACTTTCAACTCCGGCACTGGCTCACGCACCCAGACTATGCTCCCCTGGTAGGCAGACGTATGACAAGTTTTGAGCGGTGGCTGGTGACGAAGGAATCGGACAAGCATCTTATCTCGGACCTTTACAAGATGCTTACACCCCCAAGTGCGCCAGGTCGGGCAGCAGGACAGAAGCGTTGGGAGGCAGAGCTGGGGAGGACCTTGACGGCCCGGGAATGGAGCTCCATATACTTTAGGGCTTCCCACACAACGCGCAACACAGCGGGCAGGGAGGCAGCAGTGAAATTGGCCCTTTACTGGCATCTTACCCCCATTAGGCTCAACAAGGGGAATCCGGCTTGTAGTGTGCTCTGGTGGAGAGGCTGCGGGGAGCAAGGCACCATGACACATCTCCTTAGGGACTGTCGGGAGGTCAGGGACTTAGATGATATAGATAAAACTTTCGATACTGAAATCCCACGGTTCCCTGCCTATACCATCCTCGGCCTTCCCAATGTAATCACCTTCCCTCTGAAATCAATCCGAGGACGTCAAATGGGGATTGCTATACAGGCGGCAACACAACATATTTTGTCACTCTGGGGATCCACCACCAAACCCACCCATACATGATGGTTGCACAAAATCTGGTATACATTGGGCATGGAGCGCATTCAGGCTACACTCACACATTCCGCAGCCACGTTCCGAAAGGTATGCTATGGCTACCACTGCTGTCCCTCCTCTCCACTGAATTCAATGAAATCACATGCTCCAGATACCTCCGCTTACTACGCCTCACAGAGGCCCCTCATGACCCTTCATGATCTCCTGAAAAGGCACGCTATACCACTTACGGGCACTTTGGCAATCGTTTTCCTGACATGGCACACTGGCTGTGGTGGGTGGGAGTTAGGGGGGGATAGGGAGTTTTCGGTTTCCGTTTTTGAAGTTTTGCTCCTATATTAAGCTCAAATTGCAAAAAACACAGTTGATGGACAGAATGTAGAACAATGTCATACATTCACCCCAGTACAAGGATCTGGGCCTAAATCCATCGTTTTTTTGCACTCCACACCACCCTGGGTTAGACACTGGCCTTATGCAAATCAGCTCTGACCCTGTGCCTCATGGGAACAGTGCAGTCCGAACTACCA
The DNA here is from genome assembly GCF_964263255.1 of Lissotriton vulgaris. Lineage (NCBI taxonomy): Eukaryota > Metazoa > Chordata > Amphibia > Caudata > Salamandridae > Lissotriton > Lissotriton vulgaris. The sequence continues at coordinate 1,679,043,878 of NC_141693.1, read as the reverse complement.
AGCCATGTCTTTCCCAGACCGGAATCAAGCATCCAAGGACCGGTTTCTGGCTATCAGCCTTCATCAGCCTGGATAGCTTGACTCCAGTGGCGTGGAGAGGCTGGGACTAACGTCTGAGCATACCCAGCCCACTTGGGATGAAAATTGCAAAAAACACAGTTGATGGACAGAATGTAGAACAATGTCATACCCAGTACAAGGATCTGGGCCTAAATCCATCGTTTTTTTTGCACTCCACACCACCCTGGGTTAGACACTGGCCTTATGCAAATCCGCTCTGACCCTGTACCTCATGGGAACAGTCCAGTCCGAACTACCAAGCCATGTCTTTCCCAGACCGGAATCAAGCATCCAAGGACCGGTTTCTGGCTATCAGCCTTCTTCAGCCTGGATAGCTTGACTCCAGTGGTGTGGAGAGCCTGGGACTCACGTCTGAGCATACCCAGCCCACTCGGGGTGAAAATTGCAAAAAACACAGTTGATGGACAGAATGTAGAACAATGTCATACATTCACCCCAGTACAAGGATCTGGGCCTAAATCCATCGTTTTTTTGCACTCCACACTGTTCTGCTTTCAGAAGTGGGCTGGGTATGGTCAGACGCGAGTCCCAGGCTCTCCACATCACTGGAGTCAAGCTATCCAGGCTGAAGAAGGCTGATAGACAGAAACCGGTCCTTGGATGCTTGATTCCGGTCTGGGAAAGACATGGCTTGGTAGTTCGGGCTGGACTGTTCCCATGAGGCACAGGGTCAAGGCAGATTTGCATATAGCCATTGTCTGACCTAGGGTGGTGTGGAGTGCAAAAAAACGATGGATTTAGGCCCAGATCTTTGTACTGGGGTGAATGTAAGACATTGTTCTGCATTCTGTCCATCAACTGTGTTTTTTTCCTATATTAAGCTCGGCAACTACGATTCTTGCATCGCGTTCCTGGTCCGGCTCATGTATCTTGCTTGCAATTCGCTTTGTGGAGAATCCTTATATGTCTGTTTCAAATGCTTCCTTTACATGATGCCTTCCTATTGCAATGTATTGCCGTCTTTGCTTTTGAAATCAATAAAACAAATTTAAATTTAAAATGCTCAGGCCGATGTTCTCAGCAGGCTCATCCCGGGAAACCATGTGCGGTCCTTGATATCTTCGGAAGATGAGGTACTCCGGAGGTCGACTTGTTCACCACAGCAGAAAACAGCAAATGCCAAAGCTTTGTGTTGAGGTACTACCAACCGGTAACCCTGGGGAATGCCCTGTGGATCAACTGGTCAGACAGATTTCTCTACGCCTTTCCTCCAGTTCCCCTAATCCCGGCAGTCCTCATCAAGCTGTCACAGCCACGGGCCAAAATGATAATCTTATCCCTGGAGTGGCCACGTGAATGGTGGTTCACTGACCTCCTTCACCGGTCTATACATCTACATCTCAGGCTTCCATGCAAACCAGATCTACTAACAAAGTTCAGAGACCTGATGGTGCACCCCAATCTCTCCTCTGAGCTAGTGCAGTATGGACTCTTGAACTTATCTCGGAACTGCATAGACATCCTCAGGGAAGCATAGCAGCCTTTCATATGTCACGCTTACAAATGGAAGAGATTCTGTATTTGGTGTTCATCGAAGAATGCGGATCCTCCATCTTGCCAGGAAGATGTCATCCTTCCATATTTGCTCCATCTGGCGCAATCTGGCCTTCAATCTTCTTCCATTAGGATTCATTTCATTCATGACAGCCCTAACTGCCTACAGGAAATGCCCGTCACAAACTTCCTATTTCAGAATTCATCAGAGATTTCCTGGAGGGTTTGAAGACGGTTTTCCTCCCATTAGAAGTCCTTCTCCTTCTTGGGAGCTTAATGTGGTTCTCTCTCGTCTTATGCAGGAACCTTTTGAACCCATACATAAGGCGTCTTTTCAGCGTCTGTATTTGAAGACTGCTTTCCTTGTGGCTTTACATCGACCCACAGGGGTAGTGAAATCTAGGCACTTTGCTGTCAAGATGCATCTAAGGTAGTCATGAGACTCATCCAAAATTCCTTTCTAAGGTGGTTTCGGATTTCCATGTAAATCAGACAATCTCTTTACCTACCTTTTTCCAGCATCCATCTACTCCAACTGAGAAACCTCTTCATTTCCTGGAAGTTAGACAGGTTTTTTAAATTATATTTGAATAAAACTAAGGATCTATGAAGATCTGACCTGTTTTTTGTAAATTATGGTTCTCTCCGTACAGGTCTAGCGACTTCTAAGCAGTCCATCTCCAGCTGGATTGTTTCCTGCAGCTTACTCTGCTACCAAAAAGCTAATAAATATCTGGCTACTAAGCCTAAAGTTCATTCTATCAGAGGAAAGGCACCTACTGTGACTTTGCTCCGTAATATACCCATTGCAGAGATCTGTAAAGCAGCAACCTGGAAATTAGTTCATACCTTCACTAAACACTACTGCCTGGACTCGGATGGCAAGGCAGATGCTCAAGTAGGGCTGGCTTCACTTAGGAAACTATTTGCTTAAATCTGCGTTATTTTTCTCTGTCTCCTCCACAGCATTCTATAGGGATGGGCTTGCTAGTCTTTTCAAGTGTTATGACTATACATAGAAATGGCCTACGAGAGAAAGAACAGTTTCTTACACATAACTCCAGTTCTCTTGTAGGGGTATTTCCATGATAAGTCATAAGTACTCCACCCTCCTCCCCGTGGAATAGACCGAGGGATCCATCACATGAAACATGCATTCACGTCTCATCGCCATCAAAAAGAACTGAAGTAACTGCCACTAGCTGTGCATGATGGGATACTGGTGGTCTCTGGATTCGTAAAGGCACAGTTTCTATTTTATGACCTATATTGCAGCCTATGGAGCTATTCTGTCCTCTCCTTTCATATCTATCATGAAAAAAGGAGTTTTGTGAAGGGGATTTTTCTGTGTCTTAAAACAATACAAAAATTGCACAAAATATAGAATACTGCCCCCCTTTTTTCACTTCAAGATGAAGATGCGCCCAGTGTAGCTGTTCTGGAATCTGCTTTTCACCAAAAGGACAGATCTTAGCCACACTACTCCCTCAGGCCGAGGCAAAACTCAGCGCTCCCCCAAGGAGAGATAATAATACCAATCCAAACATATGGAATATAACACATATGACTTTTATTCATACAGTACTTCAACAAGGTCAGGCCCGATGCATTAGTCATGACAGACTGACAAGTAACAATAGGATAATTGAAATAAGCTATCAAAAATAAAATGCAATATATACGTGTAATAATGAGAAATAATGGAAAGAGTAGAAAGAAAATAGCAAAGAGCGTGGTTAGGAGCACCTCACCGACTGATTCCTCCAAGTCATCTCTCGCCAACCAAGCTGAGGGGAGTCCAGTACTGCAGCCAGGCGAGAGTTCAGTCAGGACACAAAGTTTCCACCAATCCAGCGCATACGTCTATTCTGTCGTGAACTTCCGTCTTGCCCGTGGAGTCCCCTTGCTTTAATACAATTTAATCTTGAAGCGAAACTTCTAGAAAGCCTTGCCCCTTCTCATCAGAGTTAACCGGGCTGGCACGTACCAGTTCCCATTAAGGTCAAGACAGAAGCTGGCCAAGCCCCTGTGTTTTGGTTTTGAGGCGGAGTTTGTACTTTCCTTTGATAACATCCCATTTGCTCTGGTCTGTGAGGTGCTAAAAACAAATGAGCATAGCATGTCCTCCCCACCTTGCGAAGCTCAGAAAATGGCAACAGTCAAGAAAATGGAGTCAGTCCTGCAAGAGCTGTCATGCACGTATAGAAGCTAGAGCAGAACCAAATTAGTATGCAAGGTAACATGAGATCATGTCAAAGCCAATGACAAGCACTGCGGTAAAGCAAGATAAAGTAAAGAACAAGATTGACAGAAGACTATGTCAAAGTCGATAAAAGAAAGGGACACTGCCCTACTTCATAACTATTCTCACTAGGCAAGCAATATCATTCTTCATTATGGCTAAAATAAAATAACACACTAAAATCAGTCTAAGATGGTGATAGTCGACGGGCATCATGGGGAACTCAACCACACGAGTAGCCCATTTAGTACATGCCATCCCATGACCATCGACTAAAACCATCAACCTACATCAGGAATATAACAGCAAAAAAGAACACAGTAAATATTTAAAATAAACCATCCCTGGACCAATGACTACTATAACATAGTGGTCGAAACTCAGCAACTCAGGGACGGAACATAGATAAAAGACTAGGTATACATTGAATGGAGCAGCATAAACAAACTGAAATACATATGGCTACTGCTACATCGTCTAGAACAGAGCGAAGTTTACCAAAATCAGGTAGCCATCCAAATAACCAATCCCATCATCCTCTCTGGACATCTTGCTTGACCTCCTTAGCTAATTTATGCAAAGCATCAATGTGGGATTGGATTGATTTAGAATGACCAGAAAGGTTAAAACAACACATCCTCTCTAAATCCGAACAGCCATAATCATGTTTCAAAAGCAGGTACTCAATTGCAGCTCTATTTTGTAAAATAGCTTTTCGTGCACCTCGCACGTATAATAAAATTGCTGTCAAAGAAATCTATGTATGGTTGATATTTTTGATCATAAGACACGCTAATGCACTAACAACTCGGGAATTGAAATTGCTAAGCCTGGAATTCCTACTATTGAAACGGTTAAGCTAACATATTCAGATTTCGATAATAACAATAATTCAGATGCACATAGTTCATTCAGCGGGACAGCCTCATATACAGTCCGCACATGCGATGACTGATTTAACTGTAACATCATTAAACTTAATCTAGTGAAGGCACATGGTCCACCTGTAATGTTGGCTGGAATGTGGGTATAGGTTACATTACCGCAGGAGAACAACCACCCTACAGGCAGTTTGACATGCCTAAAATGACTAGCAGTAGTCACTACATTTTTACACACCATTGTGATTTTGCACATTAGCACAAGCGTTGTCACTTCAATTCTGGCATAAATCCTTTTCTTGCCAAGACAAAGATGATGAACTCCTGTTAATTCGAATTTGGGCACAATTTCCAATTAAAGCTGGATTACAAGTTAAGTTATAACAGACATCACCTTCAGTGATATTATAGGTTAAAAGCTGGGTCATCGTTTTACTATCATTCTCTGTGGCTTCCGGGCAAAATTTACAGTATTCATAGAGTGATAAATGTGATCTCACATCGTGTTCCTCTACTGCCTCATCCAAATTAGTGATGTTAAACGTCTGTAACAAAACAAACCTTCCGCAGGGGTAAGCAGAGTTACAAGGCCCGTCGAGACAACATCCATAGTGCTGCGCATGTTAGACATGCAGAAAGACGAACTGTTAAGCACCATCTTAGCCAAATGCTCCCACACATTAGTTTTCTGAGTCAGAAGCGTTGTCAGTCTGCGCGGTCTGCTGGCCACTTCGCGATAAGGAGCCTCTCGTCCTCCCCACCTCCAGACGCATGCGCCCAAAAGGAGTCCAACAAGTGTAAAGGGGACACAGACATTCCATGCAGTGATCTAAAAGAATGGAAACAAAAACAGGTACTACTCATTCTCGCAAATAACATTTGTCAGCTGGTACATGTTCCCATTTCTCTTGCCCAGGTTTCACCACTAAAATCACATTATCCTTTCCGGTTGCAATTATATCAGCCTTTTCGGGGGTCTATTGGGTGACTGTACCCACACCTTTGCTCCTGGATTTTTATCAGTTGAGCCAAACCCTCCTTCGCCACTTAAGGTGGGGAAGGAGGGTATCCCTCCATATACTGGCATGATCACCAATCGTGCAACACGGTCTCCAGATTGAATAGGCAAGTCAGCATCTCCACTATTAAGTAGGATGACTTTGATTTCTCCTTGATAATCCGCATCAATCACACCTCCCAGCACATGGATGCCCTTTAAAGCCAATTCAGATCGAGGGGCAATCAAACCAAAATGCTCTGGGGGTACCTGAATTCCCACTCCTGTTCCAATGAGTGTAACATCTCTGGGCTTCAAAGCATATTTTTGCAAAGCATATAAATCATTACCAGCAGCCTCCGGTGTAGCTCTATATGGAGCCAAAGCTCCAGGAACGGTCTCCCAGTATAGGATAGTATTGGTAGCCACATGGGGCTGAATCTGCAAAGCCGGGGTCAACATTTGCATTAAAGGTGTTTCTGCATTTGCCAAAGGTCTGTTGTTCAACACCTGCAGGGCTTCACTCAAATGATCACTCCAGTTCTTTAACGAACCGTCGTACAACTTTTTAAGTTGGTCTTTTAACTGCCCATTCATTCTCTCAATCAAACCTGCAGCCAGTGGATAATACGGGATGTGAAAAATCCACTCAATATTGTGTTGTACACAATAATCCTGCACCATTCTTCCTTTGAAATGGCTCCCATTGTCAGTTCGAATCTGCAATGGAATTCTGTAATACAAAATCAACAAATCAAGAGTCTTCATTTTATTCACCTGAGTAGCACGTTTACATGGAAAAGCTATCAAATATCCAGAGTATGTATCCACAGCCGTGCACACATACTGACATCCTCTACTCAATGGCAACGATCCAATGTAGTCCGTCTGCCAAATCTGCGCTGGTAACTTTCCTCTCCCTAGCTGACCTCTCACTATCTGTGGGACTGACCTGTGTTGGGCATGCTGGCAAGTAGGACACTGTAAAATCACTGTTTTAATCCAATCCAAGGGAATGTGTATTCCTCTATTTTCTGCCCACCTGCTAGTAATCTGTTCTCCAAAGCGTCCACTGCTGTGGCAGTGTGTGCTTTTTGAGAGCAAAAAGCAATTTTTGCTTTTGCAACTGTTTGTTAAAATGATGAGGGCCCGGAAGCTCCCACACAAATACGGTTTTACATAAATCATGCCAAAACAAGTCACACATTGACAAAACTAAAAAAGCTGACCACTAATGTCAGACCTACTGGCTTTGCCAGTGCTAGTTTATTTTTGTTTCTCATAATCTTATTTTTTTATTAACATTTTATTTTGAAAGCAAAGAATCATCAATCTTCAGCAAATATTTGCTTCAAATCAGAGAGCAGTCTGAGAGCATTATACATAGCCTCATATTGATAAACTTTAAAAACGTGTGTACACATTTTTATACTGGAACCACTGTTAGTAGTGCAGTCGAAGCTTACACCATTTACTTAGAGCGCTCACCCTTATAATAAATGCTTTCAATTAATGAACCATAAATACAAGTTTGAACAGCATTAACATATGGGCAAAAATACCTTAGCTGCAGACCATGCCCTTCCCTGATCCTGAATGTGATACTGCAAACTGGCAGCCAAATGGTTTGTGCTGCACGGAGTTGGGTCTACTTGTCCCAAGGGAAAACTACACATGAAAACGTGTTGCCCTAGACCCCAAACAATAGGTCCTGGGCGTCGGGGTATATGAATTCCACATCCCTGCCATTAACCCTGTCTGCCTTTTAGCCAAGCACAATAATTTCTTTTTTTTTTAATATATTTTTATTCACATTTATACTTGTGTTCAAATTGAAAATGAAATCAATACAATCAGAAATGCACGAAAAAACAGTACCCGCCTTTCCATCAAAACATTGTATATGCTCAGACTCAATACTGCTCATCAATACAGTACTACTGCACTATGTAATTCCCAGTAGATATCAGCTTTTTTTATAATAATCAAATTATATGATAGCTCCATTCCCGTGGGGGGTAAATGAGCATCTATTATGTCAAACGGTTCTTCCTTACTGGTTGCCCATAGACCTGTCCAAATCAAATCAAATAAGCTTTATTCGGCGTTTGGCCATAAAAGCAACACAATAAAATACATACACGTTAAAAATAACTCAACATAACATTGCCTAGTTAAAAGAAAAATGAGTTAAGACCCAACTAAAAATAGTTTAGCATAAGCAGTTCTAAATAAAAACCCCATAATACACAGAATCCCCCTTTTTCACCCGCAGTTATTGTGATTCGGTGCTCGAGGACCAGGGTAAAAGTCATGGAGGTCCCAAATACGAATGGAGCCATCTCCAAGTATTGGCTGGATAGATCGCAAGTAGGGGGCAGTGTTCCTGTCCTTAAACCTCACCAGAATCAAGTCCCCCGGAACATTTTTGGGCAGATGACCAAGCCACCCCACCCTTCTGACGCTCTGTATCCCACCGTCTAGCCAGGAAGGTAATGGTCTATTCTTTTGGAGCCAATATATGGCTTTGTTCAGTAGGTCCCGATGCAGTTCGCGTTTTCCTGGTCTGAGAGCGGGGACCCCAGAGAGAATGGTGACATATGGGGCTGCTACGGGGGGTAAATCGATGCAATGTCTTCCATCTAGTGTGGTCACAGGGGCTCTTAGTGGGGCATAATCATGAATACGGGTGATATTATGGTCACTTTGGATAGGTGGTGTAACAGGGGAGTCACATGTTTGCAATATCCTGGGTGCATTTTCCGTAGGCCTTTTGTGGGTATTAGTGGGGGAAGAGCGTATGGGGGTTACAGTGTTTCTAGTCGGTGGGTATGACTGTGCTACCGTTTTTTCAATCCTGCACAGTCTATCTCCCAAATCATTTATTTTAGCAACCAGTGGAGAGAGTGCAGTATCAAGCAGTAGCTCGATTTGGGCCAGAAGAGACGATTGAAGGGGGGATCGAACCTCAGCCTTATCCACAGGTGATGAGGCTGTACTGGGTCCGGGTACAAAGGGGCTGCATTTATTAGATGGAGGGAGGGTTGTAACGGAGGAAGCCTGGGGGGAGCAAATAGCTTGAACAGTGTCTCGAGACACTATGGGGGGGGATAGGGCATCCGGGATGTAGTGTGTGCCACAGAGGGCATTCAGCTCTTCCCAGACGGACATTGAAGTTGGGTGACTGAGATCCAGTTATCCTGGTAACAGCTATAAGCAGCTCAAGGCAATAGGGATGGAAGAAAAGGAGCTTGACTGTACCTTCTCCAAAGCTGGAGCCAAGAGTGGTGGCCCGTCCCGTCCTCCTAGAGCCTCTGAGGGCCACAGAGGGCCCGCCCTTTGCCCGGGCTTAGCCCGGCGCCGCCCGCGCGCGTCCCGCGAGGCGGTAGGTGTGAGAAGTTGGCCCGATATGCAACGTTCGCTATTCTAGCGACCGCTATGTATCGTTCCAGCGACCCTTATGGTGTTTGGTTGTAAGTCAACCTTATAGACCAGCTATCCTAGTAGCGTGGATACGAGCAGTCTAAGGCTAAAGACTCGAGAGGGCGCGTTAAGCCAGCTGTTTACCACACATGTACCCCTCGAACACCAAGTGAAAGGACACCACACAAGTGTTATGAAAATAAACAGGATATTTATTAAGAATCACAACAGCCCTGTACTCTTTATGAGGACAGGGTACTAAGCACAAACCAAATCTCTTAGGAAAATACTTCAAGTGCACAATTAAAACAAGTGTCCGAGGACACGGAAAGGTTAAGGTCTCGGGCGGACCCGATAAGGCAAGTCGGAAGCGAGGGACTCGGGACCCTAGAGTAAGGAGGCTATGCAGGCACCGAAATGCCGAGTTACCTAGCCACGCGGGCTGCGGCTGCACAAGTCTTACAGGCGTCGGGGTCTTCGCTGACGAGCCAGGAGCCGGAAGAAAGGAGTTGCTGGCCGGCGACCAGTGCTGAATAGTTCGTAGAGATCCAAGCCTGGATCGGGGATTGATGAAACCTGAAAGCAGAGGGGACCAAGTTCGTACTACTAGCCAGTAGTCAGAGGGTACCAGGAAGGCACCGGTTGGCCGTCACCTCGACCAGGTGAGTGGGCGACGCTAGGCTCTGCAGTCTCACGGACCAGGAGGCGTTGTCGGCGACCACGGTGGAGGTGCGAGCTGTCCCACGAAGGATGATGCTGTCGGCGTCGCTGGGCCCAGGATGGGGCAACAAGCCTTGGCAAATCTCGGGGCCACGGGATGGGCCTAAGATGGCGTCTTGAGTGGACCAGGAGGGTCCGGGGTGCTTCTCGCAAGGATGGAAGCAAGGGCCAGTCTGGAGCAACCAGACCAGCAGTGATGATTCTCGGATGTCGTCACAGAAGGGCACAAGCCAGCGGCTAGTGACCAGACAACGTGCTGAGCAGCGAGCAGAAGGGCCCCACGCAGATCGTGGAGATGCTGGGAGACTGCACTTCGGTGCTGGAGCGGCTCAGGGTCGGGGCTTCTCGGACCCCAGGGCACTCACCAGGGAATTGCTTCGATGGTCGTGCTGGTTTAAGAGCGTGCAGGTTCTGATGATGGCCGGTCCCTCGAGGTCTCGTCGCACCCACAGATCACAGCTGGGCTGATGACGTGGGTAGAGGTCAGAGGTGCCAGGGAAGCCGGTTCTCGTCGAGCTGGGCCGTCGGATCCTTGAGGAAGGACTTGCAGCAAACCGCAGAGTTCTTAGTTGGTGCCCGCTGATGCAGGGTGACTACTCCTTAGTCACAAGGGAGAAATCTTGAGAAGAGTCTTGAAGTCCTTTCGTAGAAAGTATTCTTGATTCAAAGATGATCTAATTTGGAAGGGTCCCCGCTCCGGTCTTTATCCTAAAGAAAGGGGTGGGTACATGATTAGGTCCTGCCCTAAGGGTGGGACCAGGAAGGGGGGTAGTTACGCCCCTCTCCCCTGCCGGGCTTTCCCCAGGCCAGGGCTGTCGCCCCTGGAACTGGTTCTAACCGGCAGATGCGTAGTGAGCACCGGGGTGCCACTCCGCAGTCACCTTCTCGCCAAAGCCCTACCTACCCAGAATACACAAACCCTGTCTGGGACGGTGCGAACAGCGCCCTCGACAGGAAACCCTTTGTCCAAGTGCTCCTCGCTGGAAGGACTCCCAGCAGCAGGAGGTCAGACTTGTGTCTGTGGTGGCAGCATCCATTTTGTGGAGCTGAGGCTTTAGTTAACTTTAACCGGGGTTCACAGTTACGTACATGTCGTGTCCCTCTAGAAGGGCGGAATGCTAACCTCGTCGCCAGGGTTGGTGAGAGGGCAGCATCCCGATTCGTATGACACCTTACTCGACATGCCTTGATAACGCGATACCGGAGTTACCGATATGGTACGCGTTATCATGGAACAGCTATTGGGCCTTGATCCCGCAAGCTGCAGCCGGGCTCGGCTCGGGCCTGAACCTAACTCACACGAGCCCACGCACTCTGCCTTCAGGATTGATAAGGCCTGCCATAGGAGTGACTGATAGGGACTCGGGTGTCCAGTGTATGGTTAGATATAGGGCTACTATACCTAAAGCGAAGGGTGGTTACACGTCTTCGCCCCAGCTGTCGTGCAGCCAGTTGTGTCAAATTTGAGAGGCCAGCCAGGGGTGGCATAATACATGCTGCAGCTCCTGGCGGCCCTGGGTACACCTATGCCCTGCGTTACGGGGTCTGATAAGGTGGCCCAGTACCAATTGGTAAATGCACCTAGGGTACATATCGTAATTTAGAAAGAGAACAGCCAGGCTGTGGGTCTGATTAGCAGGCCCACAGCCAGAGAAAGTCGTAAACCAGTGAAACAAAAGCAAAAAAATCTGGGTGATCATAGGATTGCAGACCCTACTCTCCTACATGACCCCCCCCCAAACGTCGGAACAATAAGCTAACCTTGACCAGGTGAGTCTTCTTGTTCTAAGTGGAAATATCGGGAGAGCCCATCGGCATTGCCATGATCAGTACCAGGTCTATGTTCCACTGTAAAGTCCATCCCCTGTAGGGAAATGGACCACCTTAGCAGTTTGGGGTTTTCACCCTTCATCTGATTTAGCCACAAGAGGGGCTTATGGTCGGTCTGAATCTTGAAGTGAGTGCCAAACAAGTATGGCCTCAGCTTCTTCAGGGCCCAAACCACAGCAAAGGCCTCCCTCTCAATAGCTGACCAATTCTTCTCTCTAGGGGTCAGCCTTCTACTTATAAAAGCAATGGGCTGGTCTTGACCATCAAAATTCAGTTGAGAAAGAACAGCTCCCACACCCAACTCAGAAGCATCTGTTTGGACAATGAATGGTTTGGAGTAGTCCGGACTCTTGAGGATAGGCGCCGTGCACATGGCCTGCTTTAGGTCATCGAATGCTTTTTGACAGCTCGCTGTCCACTGAACCTTTTTTGGCATTTTCTTGCTTGTCAGTTCGTTTAATGGTGTCACGATGGAACCATAGTTCCTGACAAACTTCCGGTAGTATCCAGTCAGGCCCAAGAAAGCTCGAACCTGAGTCTGGGTGGTTGGAGGAGCCCAGTCCCTGATTGACTGTATCTTGCTCTCCAGTGGCTGAACCTGGCCTCCACCTACAAGGTGGCCCAGGTATACAACCTGTGTCTGCCCTATCTGGCACTTGGTGGCCTTGATAGTGAGACCTGCGGCTTGCAGTGCCTCTAACGTCTTCCGCAGGTGGACCAGGTGATCCTCCCAGGTGGAGCTAAAGACAGCGATATCGTCAAGATACGCCGCGCAGAAGTCATCCAGCCCAGTAAGGACTTGATTCACCAACCGTTGGAAGGTGGCAGGTGCATTTTTCAGACCAAAGGGCATCACCACGAACTGATAATGCCCACCAGGGGTTGAAAATGCGGTTTTAGGCTTGGCGTCCTCAGCTAACCTGATTTGCCAATACCCAGCTGTCAGGTCAAACGTACTTAGGTAGTTGGCCGAAGCCAATCTATCGATAAGCTCGTCTGCCCTTGGTATTGGGTGGGCGTCAGTCTTAGTGACTGCATTGAGACCCCTGTAGTCTACGCAAAACCTCATCTCTCTCTTACCACCCTGGGTGTGAGGTTTCGGCACTAGAACTACGGGACTAGCCCAAGGGCTATCCGAGGGCTCAATGACTCCCAGCTCCAACATTTTCTGCACTTCACTCTTGATGCAGTCTCTAACGTGATCAGGCTGCCGGTAGATTTTACTCTTCACGGGCAAGCTGTCACCAGTGTCAACCTCATGGGTACACCAATCGGTCTGGCTGGGGGTTAGAGAAAACATATGTCTGAACGACTGAAGAACCTGTTTACAGTCGCTCTGTTGATGTTCGGAGAGGCTGCCACAAAAGACAACACCATCTACCGATCCATCGTCAGGATTCTGAGTGAGCAGGTCGGGGAGAGGGTCACTCTCCTCCTCCTGTCCCTCATCTAGGGCCATGAGCAAACTCATGTCCTTTCTGTCGACATATGCTTTTAGCCTGTTGACATGGAGCACCCTGTGGGGGCTCCGGGGAGTTCCCAGGTCGACCAGGTAGTTGACCTCTCCCTTTTTCTCCAGGATGGTGTAGGGCCCGGACCATTTGTCCTTGAGTGCTGCTGGGGCCACTGGCTCCAACACCCACACCTTCTGTCCGGGCTGGTAAACAGTCAAGACAGCCTTTTGGTCATGCCAAGCTTTTTGGAGTTCTTGGCTGGCCTTAAGGTTTTCAGATGCCTTTTCCATGTACTCAGCCATCCGCGAGCGGAGGCCGAGCACATAGTCCACTATGTTGGTTGCAGGCTTTTTGAGAGGTCTCTCCCATCCTTCCTTCACCAAACACAGGGGTCCTCTTACAGGATGCCCGTACAAAAGTTCAAAAGGGCTGTAGCCAACCCCCTTCTGTGGGACTTCTCTGTAGGCGAACAAGAGGCAGGGGATCAGGACGTCCCATCTACGCCGAAGCTTTTCAGGTAGTCCATGAATCATCCCTTTAAGGGTCCTGTTGAATCTCTCAACAAGCCCATTGCATTGTGGATGATAGGGTGTAGTGAACTTGTAGTTGACACCACATTCCTTCCACATAGCAGTTAAGTAGCTCGACATAAAGTTTGCACCTCTGTCGGAGACGACCTCCTTAGGGAAGCCCACTCTGGAGAATACTCCAACTAGGGCTCTTGCCACAACAGGTGCTGTAGTGGTCCTAAGGGGAATAGCTTCAGGATACCTGGTGGCATGATCCACTACCACCAGTATAAACTTGTGCCCTGATGCTGTAGGTGGTTCCATGGGACCGACGATGTCGGTCCCCACCCGTTCAAAGGGTACCCCCACCACAGGCAGTGGTATAAGGGGGGCCTTCGTCGTGCCACCTGACTTACCACTGGCTTGGCAAGTGACACAGGAGCGGCAAAACTCCTTGGTATCTTCGTTCATGTGTGGCCAGTGAAAGTGCGAGACAAGCCTGTCCCACGTTTTCGTCTGGCCCAAGTGACCTGCTAAGGGAATCTCGTGGGCCAAGGTAAGTAGGAAACCACGCTGAGACAAGGGTACAACCAGCCTCCTGGTCATGCCAGGCTTGGGGTCTCTTGACTCAGTGTACAGGAGTCCATCTTCCCAGTATACCTTGTGGGTACCTGTGGCGTTCCCAGCAGCCTCAGCAGCAGCCTGCTGTCTGAGGGGTTCAAGAGAAGGGCAGTCTAACTGGTCCTTCCCCAGGTCTTCCCTTGAGGGTCCCCCTGAACCCAAGAATTCAACTTGATCAAGTTCGAATTCCCTAGGCTCAGTTTCCCGCAATTCCTGTAGGTCAGCCTCCTCTGAGACTTGATCCTCGACCTGGGGCAAGGGGGAAGGCGCAGCCTTAACCCTACCGCTCTTTTTCTTGGGAGGTGTCTGGTCCGCTGTTCCAGGATCCAGCACCTGTTCAGTGGGGCATTTCCTGACCTGTGACCTGGTCACAGCGAACACATGTGCTGGCAAGCCTAACATTTCCATGTGAGTCCGGTGCTCCACTTCTGACCATTGTGACGACTCCAAATCATTGCCCAACAAACAATCCACTGGGAGGTCTGGACTAACTACAACCTGCTTTTGGCCAGTTACCCCTCCCCAGGAGAAAGCTACAATTGCCATACTGTGATTGGTAGTGACATTGCTTGCATTGGTCACCAGGAATTCTGTACCTGGCATGATCTGTCCAGGGTCCACAAAGTTAGGCGTCACCATGGTGACGCTGGCACAAGTGTCCCTATAGGCCTGAGCCATCTTTCCATTTATGAAAGGCGTCTGTCGGTATTTGCCCAAAGAATTGGGGCTTACGTCAGGGGACACGTCCGCGTCCCCTGTACTGACAAGGACAGCCTGAGTGAGTGTGCCAACTAGGTTGTCACGCCCCTCAGAACCCAGGGTTAACCCTACTAAACCCTTGGGAGGCGCACTACCACTGCTGACTGTACTAGGGGGCACAGGTGCCTTAGGGGCTGCAGTGGCAGGAGTCTGCCCTCCTCCTTTCTTGGTGCACTCACTAAACCAGTGAGATTTACTTTTACAGTACTGGTACCATCTTTTGGATTGGCCTTCTTTCTTCTTTTGGGGAGCCTGACCCCCACCCTCTTTGGGTTGTTGGGGACCTGTCGAAGACTTCTGGTCATTTTGTTCCCCCTTAGAATCTTTACCCTTCTGGTCTGCTTTCTTCTGACCACCTTGATTCTGGCCCTGGTTCTGTTTAACTCTCGTGCGAACCCATCTGTCTGCCTTCTTTCCCAATTCTTGGGGAGAGGTCAGATCCGAGTCGACAAGATGCTGATGCAACAACTGGTTCTGACAATTGTTTAAAATTTGTTCTCTCATCATCAAATTATACAATCCTTTGTAATCAGTAACCTTACTGCCCAGTAACCAGCCCTCAAAAGCCTTAGTGGCACAATCGACAAAATCAGACCAATCTTGAGACTGCGTTTTCTGGGTATCCCTGAACAGCACCCTGTACTGCTCAGTGGTTAGGCCGAACCCTTCAACGAGTGTATTTTTCAAGACTTGGTAATCGTTCGCATCCTCTACCCTTGTGGTGAGGAGCTTGTCTCTTCCTTTTCCTTCAAAGGAGAGCCACAAGATAGCTGCCCACTGACTCTGGGGAACGCCCTGCACAGTGCAGGCCCTCTCCAAAGCAGCAATCCATTTGTGGATGTCGTCCCCTTGTTTAAAGGGGGGCACTATCTTCCCAAGGTGTTTCGTATCGAAACTCTTTTCCCTATTGCTAGGTACATTGCTGCCACCAGTGGGGACTACCCCACTTAACTGTTGCTCTCTTGCAAAGGCAAGCCTCTCTTTGGCCAGGGCAAGTTCTTCCCTTTCGATCCTTAGATTAGCTGCCCTTTCCTTAGCTTCGTACACTCTCCTCTGAGGGGATGTCATCCCTCTCTGAGACGAGTTGTGAGAGCCATTGGTTTGAAGGGATCTGCCAGAGCCTCTCGACAGAGATCTGGCTCGTCCATTCCCAATGTTAAGCTGACCTGATAGTGGCCCCAGGGGTCCCCCAGTACCGCTATCATGTTTGCTTAAGTTGGACCTGCTTAGTCTGACGACTTCTACCTGTCCCTTATCTGCCTCATCCCCAGAGAGATCCTCATCCTCATCTTCCTCCCCATCTTCGTTCTCAGTTGCGAGGTGGATGAGGTCAGGATCGTCTCGGGTTCCCTCGAGGGGAGGCATGTCTCCTTCTGGATTAGAATGGCTAAGAAGCTTCTCAGCCTTTCTGGCATCATAAGTCTCGAGGAGACCAATCAGAAAGGAGGTGGTGGGGTTAGCCCCTTGCTTAATCTTCCTAGAGGTACATACTTGTCGTAACTCATGGAAGTTAAGCGCAGTATATCTTGAAGGGATGACCTGTGGAGGGTCAACTGACACAAGGGGAGACTCAGAGTTTCCTCCTTTGTCCGACATACTGCTTCTAGTGTGGCGTAAGTGATGCACCTACCTACACTATGTGTTTCCCTACTGTTCCCTTGCTAGAGTTGCAGCCAAGGTGTGCTAAGCCTTGAGGAGCTACAACAGCTGGTTCAGTAGAACTCAGAGTATTCTAAGCTTTAGTTATATGTACTAACAGTACTTATGCGATCTTTCAACAAGATATTCTTAGGATACGTGTGGTAAAACAACAGCAAGCTCAAATCCCAACCGCTGCTCACCAATGTGAGAAGTTGGCCCGATATGCAACGTTCGCTATTCTAGCGACCGCTATGTATCGTTCCAGCGACCCTTATGGTGTTTGGTTGTAAGTCAACCTTATAGACCAGCTATCCTAGTAGCATGGATACGAGCAGTCTAAGGCTAAAGACTCGAGAGGGCGCGTTAAGCCAGCTGTTTACCACACATGTACCCCTCGAACACCAAGTGAAAGGACACCACACAAGTGTTATGAAAATAAACAGGATATTTATTAAGAATCACAACAGCCCTGTACTCTTTATGAGGACAGGGTACTAAGCACAAACCAAATCTCTTAGGAAAATACTTCAAGTGCACAATTAAAACAAGTGTCCGAGGACACGGAAAGGTTAAGGTCTCGGGCGGACCCGATAAGGCAAGTCGGAAGCGAGGGACTCGGGACCCTAGAGTAAGGAGGCTATGCAGGCACCGAAATGCCGAGTTACCTAGCCACGCGGGCTGCGGCTGCACAAGTCTTACAGGCGTCGGGGTCTTCGCTGACGAGCCAGGAGCCGGAAGAAAGGAGTTGCTGGCCGGCGACCAGTGCTGAATAGTTCGTAGAGATCCAAGCCTGGATCGGGGATTGATGAAACCTGAAAGCAGAGGGGACCAAGTTCGTACTACTAGCCAGTAGTCAGAGGGTACCAGGAAGGCACCGGTTGGCCGTCACCTCGACCAGGTGAGTGGGCGACGCTAGGCTCTGCAGTCTCACGGACCAGGAGGCGTTGTCGGCGACCACGGTGGAGGTGCGAGCTGTCCCACGAAGGATGATGCTGTCGGCGTCGCTGGGCCCAGGATGGGGCAACAAGCCTTGGCAAATCTCGGGGCCACGGGATGGGCCTAAGATGGCGTCTTGAGTGGACCAGGAGGGTCCGGGGTGCTTCTCGCAAGGATGGAAGCAAGGGCCAGTCTGGAGCAACCAGACCAGCAGTGATGATTCTCGGATGTCGTCACAGAAGGGCACAAGCCAGCGGCTAGTGACCAGACAACGTGCTGAGCAGCGAGCAGAAGGGCCCCACGCAGATCGTGGAGATGCTGGGAGACTGCACTTCGGTGCTGGAGCGGCTCAGGGTCGGGGCTTCTCGGACCCCAGGGCACTCACCAGGGAATTGCTTCGATGGTCGTGCTGGTTTAAGAGCGTGCAGGTTCTGATGATGGCCGGTCCCTCGAGGTCTCGTCGCACCCACAGATCACAGCTGGGCTGATGACGTGGGTAGAGGTCAGAGGTGCCAGGGAAGCCGGTTCTCGTCGAGCTGGGCCGTCGGATCCTTGAGGAAGGACTTGCAGCAAACCGCAGAGTTCTTAGTTGGTGCCCGCTGATGCAGGGTGACTACTCCTTAGTCACAAGGGAGAAATCTTGAGAAGAGTCTTGAAGTCCTTTCGTAGAAAGTATTCTTTATTCAAAGATGATCTAATTTGGAAGGGTCCCCGCTCCGGTCTTTATCCTAAAGAAAGGGGTGGGTACATGACTAGGTCCTGCCCTAAGGGTGGGACCAGGAAGGGGGGTAGTTACGCCCCTCTCCCCTGCCGGGCTTTCCCCAGGCCAGGGCTGTCGCCCCTGGAACTGGTTCTAACCGGCAGATGCGTAGTGAGCACCGGGGTGCCACTCCGCAGTCACCTTCTCGCCAAAGCCCTACCTACCCAGAATACACAAACCCTGTCTGGGACGGTGCGAACAGCGCCCTCGACAGGAAACCCTTTGTCCAAGTGCTCCTCGCTGGAAGGACTCCCAGCAGCAGGAGGTCAGACTTGTGTCTGTGGTGGCAGCATCCATTTTGTGGAGCTGAGGCTTTAGTTAACTTTAACCGGGGTTCACAGTTACGTACATGTCGTGTCCCTCTAGAAGGGCGGAATGCTAACCTCGTCGCCAGGGTTGGTGAGAGGGCAGCATCCCGATTCGTATGACACCTTACTCGACATGCCTTGATAACGCGATACCGGAGTTACCGATATGGTACGCGTTATCATGGAACAGCTATTGGGCCTTGATCCCGCAAGCTGCAGCCGGGCTCGGCTCGGGCCTGAACCTAACTCACACGAGCCCACGCACTCTGCCTTCAGGATTGATAAGGCCTGCCATAGGAGTGACTGATAGGGACTCGGGTGTCCAGTGTATGGTTAGATATAGGGCTACTATACCTAAAGCGAAGGGTGGTTACACGTCTTCGCCCCAGCTGTCGTGCAGCCAGTTGTGTCAAATTTGAGAGGCCAGCCAGGGGTGGCATAATACATGCTGCAGCTCCTGGCGGCCCTGGGTACACCTATGCCCTGCGTTACGGGGTCTGATAAGGTGGCCCAGTACCAATTGGTAAATGCACCTAGGGTACATATCGTAATTTAGAAAGAGAACAGCCAGGCTGTGGGTCTGATTAGCAGGCCCACAGCCAGAGAAAGTCGTAAACCAGTGAAACAAAAGCAAAAAAATCTGGGTGATCATAGGATTGCAGACCCTACTCTCCTACAGTAGGGGCCTCTGCCTTTAGTGCGCCTCCGTGCGCGATTCCCGGTGGGCGTGTCACCGCCAAGGATGCTGGGGGCTGTAGTCTCCCTGCCGGCTGCCGCGTGGTGGAGGATGCGGCGGCCGGAGACCAACAGCAGCAGGAGTGTGGCGTGACCCCCGGTGAGTGCTCCAAATGCCCTCGTCAGCCCTCGGGACCCCCGCTCGTCCGCAGGGACCCCTGCCTTTAGTGCGCCTCCGTGCGCGATTCCCGGTGGGCGTGTCACCGCCAAGGATGCTGGGGGCTGTAGTCTCCCTGCCGGCTACCGCGTGGTGGAGGATGCGGCGGCCGGAGACCAACAGCAGCAGGAGTGTGGCGTGACCCCCGGTGAGTGCTCCAAATGCCCTCGTCAGCCCTCGGGACCCCCGCTCATCCGCAGGGACCCCCGCCTTTAGTGCGCCTCCGTGCGCGATTCCCGGTGGGCGTGTCACCGCCAAGGATGCTGGGGGCTGTAGTCTCCCTGCCGGCTGCCGCGTGGTGGAGGATGCGGCGGCCGGAGACCAACAGCAGCAGGAGTGTGGCGTGACCCCCGGTGAGTGCTCCAAATGCCCTCGTCAGCCCTCGGGACCCCCGCTCGTCCGCAGGGACCCCCGCCTTTAGTGCGCCTCCGTACGCGATTCCCGGTGGGCGTGTCACCGCCAAGGATGCTGGGGGCTGTAGTCTCCCTGCCGGCTGCCGCGTGGTGGAGGATGCGGCGGCCGGAGACCAACAGCAGCAGGAGTGTGGCGTGACCCCCGGTGAGTGCTCCAAATGCCCTCGTCTGCCCTCGGGACCCCCGCTCGTCCGCAGGGACCCCCGCCTTTAGTGCGCCTCCGTGCGCGATTCCCGGTGGGCGTGTCACCGCCAAGGATGCTGGGGGCTGTAGTCTCCCTGCCGGCTGCCGCGTGGTGGAGGATGCGGCGGCCGGAGACCAACAGCAGCAGGAGTGTGGCGTGACCCCCGGTGAGTGCTCCAAATGCCCTCGTCAGCCCTCGGGACCCCCGCTCGTCCGCAGGGACCCCCGCCTTTAGTGCGCCTCCGTGCGCGATTCCCGGTGGGCGTGTCACCGCCAAGGATGCTGGGGGCTGTAGTCTCCCTGCCGGCTGCCGCGTGGTGGAGGATGCGGCGGCCGGAGACCAACAGCAGCAGGAGTGTGGCGTGACCCCCGGTGAGTGCTCCAAATGCCCTCGTCAGCCCTCGGGACCCCCGCTCGTCCGCAGGGACCCCCGCCTTTAGTGCGCCTCCGTGCGCGATTCCCGGTGGGCGTGTCACCGCCAAGGATGCTGGGGGCTGTAGTCTCCCTGCCGGCTGCCGCGTGGTGGAGGATGCGGCGGCCGGAGACCAACAGCAGCAGGAGTGTGGCGTGACCCCCGGTGAGTGCTCCAAATGCCCTCGTCAGCCCTCGGGACCCCCGCTCGTCCGCAGGGACCCCCGCCTTTAGTGCGCCTCCGTGCGCGATTCCCGGTGGGCGTGTCACCGCCAAGGATGCTGGGGGCTGTAGTCTCCCTGCCGGCTGCCGCGTGGTGGAGGATGCGGCGGCCGGAGACCAACAGCAGCAGGAGTGTGGCGTGACCCCCGGTGAGTGCTCCAAATGCCCTCGTCAGCCCTCGGGACATGTCCTTGTTATCTACAGTACATTCTTCTGCAATTAATAATCAAACAATATGTACACAACAGATTACCAGTTCCATAGAAAAATCAGAATAAGCGAACATATAACAACTTCTAAACCCAAACCACCAGAGGTCGCTCGCCGAAGCCTGTGACTGTAGTTCAAAACGTCCAATCAAAAGTCTGCAGGGGGAGTAGGAGAGGAAAACGGAAGAAAGAAGGAAAGAAAAAGACACATGGTCTTAATACCTAACGGAGCATCTGGAGCTATACCTCAGAGTCGGCAGAAGAGGGGGTCTGGGTTGGCTCCGGCGCGTGTCTCTGTTACCACTTTCTCAACTTACCTGCCCAGGGTTCTGCCAGCGGTTTACGTCGTTTCGTAACCCTATCGTCTCTTAACAGGGCTCGTTCCTCCGCTCTGACCCAATGGGTAACGTCTTCCTCCCAAGTCCTTACTAGTGGGGCACGCTGTGATTTCCACCCAAGAGCTATCCGTCTCCTAGCCAGGATTAAAGCAGATCTATAACCTGTGCCCCAATTTTTGCGGCTTAGGTTTCGGGAATAATCCCAGTAGACAAACCTCTGGGGAGCATGCCAAGGATCTAGAGAAGACCCTATTAAGCGTATCTACAGCAGTAGACTAGTAACCTAACTACTGCCCACAGGACCAGAGCATTTGATCAACATCTGCGTCCAATTTAGAGCATCTGGCGCAGGCCTGATCCTCCCTGCAATATACTATGTTTAACCTTTGTGGGGTAAGGTATGCTCTATGTACAATATTACATTTATTAATTTAAAAGCTGCATTTCGGGATACCTTTTTTTGACCACCCAAGATCCTTTCCCACTCCTTCTCAGTCAATTGTCTATTTAACGCGGCTTCCCATCATTCCAACAAGCCAGGTAGGGAAGGAAGGAAGTGTTAGATCCCATATTGCCAAGTACAAGCATTTCACTAATTGTCCCGCTGAGCCCGCGTCAGCAGCGCCTATAAGGCAGGATGAGTGCCTGGTTAATTCTCTGCTACGCCCCAAAGCTCTGTCATTGCCTCCCAAATTTTGTGGTAGTTTAAAAACTGTCCTGACGGGAGTTCACGATACTCTAAAAACTCAGACAATGGCAACAGTTCACCATCTCTGTAACAGTCCCCAACTGTCTGTATACCCACCTCCTCTCATCCCGCCAGTTGCCTGCCAGTAAGGGGTGGACCTCTTCCTGCCTGAGGGACACCTGTGATTGGTATGCTGGGTGCATTGCGCAACGTCTCCTTAGAACGTGCTGCACATCTATCCCAACAGGCCACCGCCACAGAAAGCAAGACCGCCACAGTAGTGAGTTTCTGGCGACGGGTAAGCAATCTAATGATCAGTAACATGCATAGAGCCTCTGGTTAAAGCGATGACGTAGGTAGGTCTCTCCCATCCAACCATCTAGCAAGCCACTGGAGCTGGTCCGCCAGATAGTAACCCTCGAAATCCGGGGCCCCAGCCCCCCGTTCGCCAACGGGAGCCGCATGGTCTGCAGCGACACCCTATTCCTGCCACCATCTCACATCAAATCTCGCAATATCCTATCAAGAGTCTTGAACCATTTTTGGGCACCACAACAGGCAGGTTGATAAATAATGCAAAAGACGTGGCAGCATGACCATTTTGGAAAGCGCTATCCTTGCCATGACCGGGAGTTTGAGCGTCCGCCAGAAGGCCACTTTCGTCCGAAGGGATCTCAGGGCCCCCCAGATTGCCTTCAAAAAGATCAGTCTGAGAATGATAAATCCGTATCCCCAGGTATCTAAAGGAGACTGGCGTCCATTCCAGGCCAGGTGGGAAATCCTGTGACCGCGGAAGCGCAGGCCGCAGTGGGAATACAGAAGTCTTCTGCCTGTTCACGCGCAGACCCGAGTGTTCTGCAAAGTCATCAAGTATGTGCATCACAGTATGTATCCCATTGAGGCCATCCCGCAGATATATATACATATACACATCATCACCGTAAAGCAATATTATGTGTTCGGCCCCATCAAGAGCGATCCCCAGCCCACGCCCTTCCTGTCGAAATCGTGCCGCTAGTGGTTCCATCGCTGGTGCGAAAATCAGGGGTGACAGAGGACACCCCTGGAGAGTGCCTCTATGGATGGAATACTGGGTCGATATTACGTGACCAGTATGCACAGGGACCATAGGCGAATCCACTTCTCCCACCCCTCCCCCAGCTGCATCTTACCCATCACTGCTGGTAGAAAATCCCAGCGCAACGAAGCGAACGCTTTTTCTAAATCTATTGCTAACACTACAGCATCAGGGAAATTCCCTATGTCGGGTGGAACATGACGTGATTAAGCCGCCGAAGATTGCCTGACGTGGACCATGCGGGGATAAAGCTGTTCTGGTCTTCATGAACCAGACGCTTCATGTGGGGCAAAATCCTCATCGCCAGTGCCTTACTCAGAATCTTAAAATCCATGTTCAACAGGGATAATGGTCGAAACTTAGTCAAATGAGCATGTATGTTTTTGGTCTTCGGCAGCGGGATTACCAATTCCTCTAAGTGTAGGCGGTAGACGCTGTTCCTGAAATGCAATTGCGTACACCTGTTCTAATTTTGGGACGAGAATATCCATGAAAATAGTGTAAAACTCCCTCTAGCCATATCTCTGATTGCCGCTCTAATTTCTCCCGCTTTAACTGGGAGCGCCAACGTGTCTCCATACTTGCGCTTTAAACTTGTCAGCTCCAAGCCCTCAAGATAAAGAAGTAAGTTCTCTTCCAGAGTCACCCTCGGCAAACCCATACAGCATCTCGTAATATGTTTGAAACTCAGTGTTGATAGCCTTGGGGGAGGAAAGGATCTGGTCTTGACCGACTGTTACACTGGGAATAGGCGTACCTCTGCCTTCTGGCTTAATCAGCCATGCCAGCAATCACCCAGCCTTACCACCTTCCATATGTTGGCGTGATGGATAGGTTTTGAGGTCAAATGCCCGCAGCCTGTCCCATGTAGTGTTATATAGGCTTTTCACGTCTGCCAACTTGCTCTGCAATCAAGACCCACCCGCAATCTCTCTATCCAGGGTCAAAATTTGTTTTTCCAAGTCCTCCAATTCCTGGGTCACCATCCGCCTAAGTCTCACCTTCTGTCCCAAACAGTGTCCCCGCACCACGACCTTGAACGCTTCCCATTCTATCAACGGGAGCAGGCTGTCCCTTGATTCTCCGTGAAATAGTGCACCAGCTCTGCCGACAATATCTGACTGAAACCATTGTCCTCCAATAGCCCTGAGTCTAATCTCCACGAGGGGATGGGGGTCTTCTCGAGTGTGGGCGTAAATCGCATGAGCAGGGGACTCTGATCCGACAAAGACCTACTGTGGCATCTTGGCCAATGCTGACTGATGGAATCTCGGGCTAGAATCTTGTGATGGCCCAGATTCCAGCTTATATCAGTTGGCCCAGGCTTTTCCTGTAATGAGCTGTATGTAATTTATGCTCAAATAAATACTACGTTTAAACCCATAAACCTCGTATCTATCATTTGGGTTTAAAGTATTTTATTGCATATTATTGAGACAATACAAAAACATGAAATACTGCTGCCAAGAACAAGTGCTACAGCCCAGCAATTGAAAGCGCGCCGAGGCGCTGAGTCTTTCCTCCTGAAAGGCCCAGAAGGCTAGCTTGTCTTAACGCGAAGAAAACGACAGCAGTGCAAGAAAGGAACAACCCCCCCCCCCCTAAACTCCCCCCATCCTCCCCCTCTACCCAACTCCGCCAAGACCCCCCCTTCCCCCCCACCTCCATCCCCGTCCAGTACCCCAATCCGTCCCACCCGCCCCTTCATCTCCCCCCCCCCCGGCCGGTAAGTTCCGTCCAAATACCCTTCAGGGACCCGATGCAGCAGGTGATGTCAATCTCAAGAGGCGAAGATACCTCGGGCAAGTAAGTTCCCTAAATTCAGTGACCAGCAGAGAGTGAAACGGTTGCCAGAGGTCATTGAACTGCCCCACATCCCCAGCTACCGTGAGCGATAACTTCTCTATTCCCAACACATGCCACAATCTATGCAACCAACCTGTGAGGGAGGGGAGTGTGGTGGTGCGCCAGTGTATGAGGATGTTCTGGACCGCAGAGCCCAGCGCAATAGCAATTTGTCGGCCTCTATGGGATTTCAGGGGATACATCAGCCGATTAGGGAGGCCTAGCAGTCCATACGCGGGGAAGCTTGGCAGCTCTATATCAAAGTGTGTATCAATCTCATCTAACACCTCTGTCCAGTAGGCCTGCAGCAGCGGACGATCCCACACGACATGCGTAAGTGTGCCCACCTGCCCACATGCCCTCCAACAGTTACCATCAATATTGCGGTTCATCTTGCGCAGTCTTTCGGGAGTGTAATACCAGTAGGTAGTCACTTTAGTAAATGTTTCGGTGAGCCCCGTGTGGTATGCAGAGTGTCGCGCTCGGTATGAGATCTCGTCCCACTCTTTGTGGCTCAGCGTCCCCCCCATCTCCCGTTCCCACCGCTCCCTGCCCAGGTTGTAGAGTTGAGAGGAAGGGGGTTGCAAAAAGTTGTAGAGGTCGGAGATCAGTTTCGCGTCTGAAGTACGAGACAAAAGCCATCTCTCGTAGGGAAGAAGACTTCTATCTGCCGTCTCCCGCACTTGCGGGTGCAAAGCCCACTCAGTCTCTCCGTCTCAGGCAACTCGTATTCCTGTCTGAAATTGGGAAAGGGAAGAACGCCTTCCGAGTCATACATGTGAAACAGAGTCCTGCACCCCGTGGTCCTCCAGTACGTGAAAGACCCTGGTTCCATTCCTGGGGTGAAGTCCGGGTTCTCAACCAAAGGTGTAAGCGGCGAGGGGAACGTGGTAAGTCCGTGGGCGACACTCGTGGCGTCCCACACCTTCAACAGGACCTGCATGACGAAAGACGCGTACAAATTGGGGGGACGGTGGGCCCTGCGTAAGAAGGGCACTTCCTGCAGCGGCCGGCCCGCCACTGCCTGGTCCTGGAAGAGCCAGTGCTGATCTGACTCCCATCTGCTCCACTCCACAAGGTATCGCAATTGTGCCGCCTGGAAGGATTTGCGTAGGTCTGGTATCCCCAATCCCCCCGCTTCTGGGGCCAATGTGGAAAGCGCTCTCTTCAGTCTAGGTTTGCTGCCTTGCCAGATGAAACGCGCAAGATACGCTTGCGTTTGCCGAAGCCACTCCGAGGTGGGCTGAAGCGGCAGAGCCCGGAACAAATAAAGGATTTGTGGCAGGACCGTCATCTTAACCGCTGCAATCCTGCCGAGCCAGGACAACGTGCCTTTATTCCAACGTCCCAGTTCCTCTCTGATTTTCTTGCCCAAAACAGTATAGTTGGCAGTCACCATAGCAGGCAGGGTGGGTGCCAGTAAAATGCCTAAATAAGGCACGAGCTCCGACGACCACTGCATGGGGAAGAGGCTCTGCAGCTCGGATCTTGTGGCCACAGACAACAACACATCCAAGGCCACTGATTTTCCCAAGTTCATTTTGAATCCCGCGACTGCCGCAAAGGCATCCAGCTCCGCAATGCATGCCGGGAGCGCCCTTTCCGGGTCGTCCAGGGTCAGAATAACGTTGTCCGCGTACAGACTGACAGTGTGCGTGTACCCCCCCCCCATTTTCACCCCTGTCGTACACTGGTTCTGGCGTATCCTTTGGGCAAATGGCTCCATATATAGAGCGAAGAGCAACAGGGACAGCGGACAACCCTGCCTGGTGCCCCTCTCTATCGTAAAACTCTGTGAACTGCAGCCATTCACCCGCACCGTCGCAGAAGGAAACTTATAGCAGTTAAATACCAGGGAGCGAAATTTCTCCCCAACTCCTACTTTCGCCAGGACCCGTTCTAAATAAGGCCAGGGTACCCGGTCGAACGCCTTCTCCGCGTCCACCGCCAGCATCATTCTCTCCCCGGGGATCCGAGAAGCCTTCTCTAAGAGATGTATCACCCTCTTAGTATTATCCACCGTCTGCCTCCCGGGGACGAATCCCGCCTGATCAGAGTCCACCAGACCCGGCAAGTGGAGTGCCAACCGGGCCTCGAGGATCCCAGTATACAGCTTCAGATCAACATTGAGGAGGGAGATCGGTCTATATGAGCCGCAGCGGGTCCGGTCTTTCCCCGGCTTGGGGATGACAGTCACGGTGGCCCGCAAGAGGTCAGGCGGGATGGCACCCGGTTCAGCGAACAAACTGAAAAGACGGGTAAGGATAGGCGCCAGCGTTGTACAGAACGTCTTATAAAAAAGCGACGTATAGCCATCGGGTCCCGGGGCCTTGCCGTGCTTCAGTTTAGAAATAGCAGCGACCACTTCCTCAATGCGAATGTCCCTTTCGAGGTATTCCGCCTGAACCGGAGCCAGGGAGGGGAGGGCGACCGAGTCCAGGTACTCCTCCGTCTCGGGCTCTGATGGGGGATCGCCCGCATACAAACTGACATAGAACTGGCGGAAGGCATCAGCAATCTGGGCATCCTCCGTGACCACCAACTCATTGGAGATCATGATCTCCTTCACCTGATGTTGTTGGTGTGCCATTCTGAGCTTGTTCGCCAGAAGTCGACCACATCTGTCTCCCCCTGTATAATACGTATGTCTGAGACGCAATGCCGCATACTCCGCCCAGTCCATATCCAGGGCCGACAGGAGTTTCCTCTCTGCCTTGAGTTGCCGCCAGACTCTGGGAGCCCCCGTACGACGATGCACCCGCTCGAGTTCACGGACCCGTTGTGTGAGTTTGTCCCGTTTGTGCTGCCGTTCCCTATTCTCTGCCGAGGAAATGGCTATAAATTCCCCCCTGAGGACCGCCTTCAAGGCTGCCCACTGTGTCGCTAAAGAGGTGTCGGTGTTATTGTTGTGATGCAAATAGTCACGGATAGTATCCGTGATATGCTTCACCACCGACTGCTTGTGGAGCAAGGTGTCCCTGAGGCGCCAAACTCCGCGCGTTGAGGGCATTGGCTGCAAGCTAAAAGTGCCCATGACCGGAGCATGATCCGACAAGGAGAGGACCCCTATCTCGGAAGCCATGGCCATCGCACAGACCGGACCAGTAACCAGGAGGTGGTCCAGTCTCGCATATGTTTTATGTGCATGTGAATAAAAGGAGTAATCCCTGTCGGTGGGATGGAGGCGGCGCCAAAGGTCGTGGAGATCCAGGTCCGCTAATTGGGACCTGCACGCGGCTGAAAATTCCCCAGTCTTCGGGAACCGTTGCGCCGATCTATCCAGAGACGAGTGGAAGACCATATTAAGGTCCCCTCCTATGATGATATGTCTGTCTGGAGTGGCAGTGATGTCCACTAAGACCGTGCTGAGGAACCGCTCCTGGTGCTCGTTGGGGCTGTACACTGACCCAATGGTAAACATGATGTTCTCAAGCTTAAACCGATACGCTAGTAGCCTCTCCTTCTGTTCCGCAAGTTTGTGCAGGACCTCCCCTTTGAATCGCCTCGCGACCAGTATCGCCACTCCTGCTGTCTTGGCAGTGTGAGAAGAGAAAAATTGTGTCTGGAATTTATGGGAGCGCAGCCTATGTCAATCGCGGGCCAGCAAGTGGGTCTCCTGCAATAGACAGATATCTGCCTGTGTGTTTTCTAATAGGGACAGGAGCAGGCGTGTGTACAGGCAATAGATCCCCGCTGAAACAGGGTGGTACAGAAGCATGTATTGTGTGTGAGCCCAGCTAGGACGGCAAGACTCGGAAAGAGCACTGGACCAATACCCCCTTACCCCCCAACCTCCCCCTCTCCCCCGTCCCCACCCCTCCTATGCCCCAACCCCTCCCTTCCCTGGTTCCCCCCAACCAGCCCTCTACAACTAGGACCACAAACCCCGCCATGTTCGACCCCCCCACTGCACCCACCCCCCCCCAACATCCAAGAATCAAAAAGTGAAAAAACAGCCATCTCAATGCTGCAGTAGTGCCCCCAACTCCCCCCACCCCGTGCAACAACCCCGCAAACCTCATAGTCCCAGTCCAGTTCCAAATGGAACAAGTCTGTGGTGAGTCACTTTAGTGGACGTCCAGCCACCACGTCTTCCCCGCCGCGCCCCCAGCCCCAGGCCCCGGTGCAGCAATAGAAACAATGCAAGAAAGGTGATCTCCCCCCGGAATCATCTTAGGCCGTATATCAGGCTGTGAGGGCCACTGACCGTACAGCCTCCTCCATTCCTGCTCTCACTGTAGGCGAGTCTGGTCTGGAGCCCTGCCTCGAGCCCCGCCGCCGCGGAGCCTGCTGCCAACCATCCCTGGTCATTCTCCTCCTTCGAGGCGACTGCTCCCTCTCCTCCGCCACATCAATGCCCAGTACAGCACACGTATCTCTGAGAGAGCAAAGCTGATGCAGCGTTCCGTTCCAACGGAATATGATGCGGAATGGGTGCCCCCATGAGTACGGTGTTTCCTTTTCCCGTAAGAAATCCGTGGCCACCTTGAACGCTCGCCGGTTCCTGGGCGTAATCGCCGAGAGGTCCAGGAATAGGGCCACTGGATAATCCCTTAGCTGCAATGGTTCGCGCTTCCTCGCTTCCTCGCTTCCCGGAGGATACGTTCTTTAAGTGCGTAGTCAGGTAAGAAAGCAAGAATGTCTGGTGGCGGGGCTGGAGGATTCCGTGCCTGGCCCAACCTGTAGGCCCTGTCGATCCGAATCGGAAAGTCCACGCGTTCCCCCAGAATCTCTCTGAACAACACCTGGAGAAAACCCGCCACATCCGCCCCCTCTTCCTTGGATGGCACTCCCCGAACCCGTATGTTGTTTCGCCGGGATCTGTTCTCGAGGTCCTCATTGTGTGCCTGAAGGTCCAGTTGTTGGTCCTGTAGCTGCAGGACCTCCTGCTGCAGGTGAGCAATTTCTTCATCCCTAGAGTGTCCGGCAGTCTCCATGGTAGCCACCCGTTCACCAAGACTGTCCACTTCGTGCCGCACCTCTCTAACCTCCCCCGCCACCTCCTGTTTCAATGTGTGGAAATCCTCGCGCAGGGAGTTGAAGAGGGACTCTAAGAAAGACCTGGTCATGGGGACCTCTCCTTCCCCAGCTCCCTGTGCGGCTCTGGATGTGCCCGGGGAGGTGGACCCCTTCTCTCCTTTCTGTTGTCTCCTGCCCAGCATCTCCGGCAGTGTTCGATCTCCTTTCTTCCCACGCTGCCCTGCCATATCGCTGCACCTCACTGCCGCAGCACCGCACCCTGTCGCACTGCGGAGGTCGGCCACCTTCACCGCCGCTGGTTCCCAGCCACCGGCCTGTCGATATACACGACTGCGGGTCTGCCACGGGGGGTCACTCCTCGCCCCCGGATGGTCGTGGCACAGTCCGCCGGGCTCTTAATATCCTTAACCCCGCAACCTCTGCCGCTCCGACGAGTCTCGCTCCGTCCCTCAAGCCTATTCACAAGGCGGGCTTCGCGGGGAGTCAAAGTGTCTCTGCGGCCCTCGTGGCGAACCCCGGTGTGCTCTTGTCCTGGGGCCCGTTGCACGTCCGGGCTCTCAGCGCTACCCCCAGGCCCCTGTCAACACCTCCTCACCTGCGGGGGCCAGTCCGGGGGCACACCGACTTCAGCGAGGCCCCAGATCCGTAGTAGCTCCCAACCGTGGAGAAGGCTGTAAAAATATCACCAATGCCGTTGGGGAGGGTGGGGGGGGGGTAAGCCCAATGGCCACCCGAGTCTCAGCAGTTACACCACCCCTTCACCATGTCTCAGTCCCACAGGGGAGCCCCCCGGGCGTCGATGCCCAGGACCTAGCCAGGAGCCCGAGCTGCCTCTCGAACCCGGGCGTCGCCCTTAGTCCACCTCGATCCCCCGCGCCCCCAGGTCTTGGGGGGGTCACTGCCATCACTGAAGCTCACCTCCGCCTAATCCGGGTCCGTCGCGGGGTCCACCCGGCTCGGAGCTCCGACCAGTATCCCTCCGCAATCATATGCCGCAGCACCGGCCTTGATTAGGCGTCCGCCGGGCCAGCCTCGGCTCCACTCCAGGCCTCTAGGGAACAGGCCGCTCCACCACAGCTGCGCCCGGGGGAGGTGCTCCGCCAGGCACACCCAACGTCCTTCAGGTGGGGCCGATGCGCCGCCTCTGTCCCCCCGGCACCACAGGGTCGCCCGACAGCGCTGGCCTGGGTTCAGGCCCGCACACGAGTCTGGTGCAGATACGGGCCACGGCCCGTTCAGGAGCGTCTCTCACGCCGGGCCGGCACCTCCACCCCTCCGTCAGCCGCGTCGCTCGCGGCCCTTGTACAGTCGGCTCCGGCGGGGGTCCAGGCAGTCTCCCGGCAGTCCGGCCTGGGGAAGGCCGCAGTCCCCGTCCTCGCGTCCCCTTCTGGGCCGGCGGGACTCCGCCCTGTTCAGGCCAGCTACAGGCCTTGTCGCATCTCCGGGGCAACCAGCAGCTGTCCAGGCTCGTCCGGTAGGCGAGTTAGCCGTTTGTCGCTCCGCCGACTGCACCGCGGCGTTCCAGCGTCACCAGCCCCCATTATAAGCGCGGGGGGGGGGAGAACACGCTGAATGTAAGCAGCGGGCCTGCCGGGGTCGGAGGAGCACTCAGGGAACACGTCCTCTCACTCCGCCATCTTGGCGATCCCCCCGTATCTATCATTTAAAGGATTATTATACTGGCGACAATAGGGGCAAATCACCGAAAAGCCTGGAACGCTGCCGACGAGAATACTTTGCGGCAGATCAAGAGGTGTGTTGTTCGTATTTCTAACACGACGTACACGAAGAAACAAGTCTCTGTTTTCTTGGGAAGAAGAGGTGGACTGTTGCAATGGATTCACAGTTTTTGTGAAGCAATTCGGCATTTAAACCTCTCCGTTATCGTTGTCAGGCTGAACGCGACGATTCACCCAGGAGGCAGACCCACGCTGTTGGTAAAAAGGAGCGTGGCATTTGTTCCAGTTGTCATTACTTTTGACTCAATTGATTTATTTCGGCATTGACGTGACTAAGTGAGAGCGCGCTTTAACTTATACAGCAATTTCCTTTATGCGCGCTGTGCACGCACGCTGGCTCGAGCGCATCTTGAACTCTCCATGCATGCTCTGAAGCTCGAGCTTTTTTAACCACTGCCTGCGTCTACCGAACCTTGAATGAATGCGTTGAAGCTCGAGCGTTTGAACTGCGTGTGTGCTGATATTTGAGCACTTACCTGGTTTTCATACACTTTCTGAAATTCTTCAGTGCAACTCAGTTTATTTCACGTTTTAATTAACGTCATCTTCAACATCTTCGACTTTTTCTTGTATTTCACGATATGATAGAGAGATACTCACACTGCGCAAGCTTCATGTGAAAGCACACGATTGGCTCAAGCTTCATGTGAAAGCACAGGATTAGTTCCTACGTTTCCTGATTTTATTTACAGTACAAGGTCTACCTGTCTCTGAAACAAGCCCTAAGGACATTGGAAGCCATCCATACATGAATGAGAAGCTTGTAGTAGGTTTCATTGTTAACCCCTTCGATGCTTGTGACAAGGTCAACTCGTCATGGGTGTTACCTGCGCTGTGCTTATGATGAGTTGACCTTGTCACAAACAATGGGATTTTGAAAATTGCAGCGCACAGCGGGAATGTACTATAGCAAGGATGTGGTTAATATAGTTTTCCTTTGTTGTGTTCTGCACATCAACTTCAGTCTGCATATTTAATTGTAGTTGAACTAATAATATCATTTTTTTTCTATTTTGTATTTGCAGACACCCAATAACAATATATATATATATATATATATATATATATATATATATCTACAACATACTATATTACATTAGCATTTACAATACAACATACTAAAGTACATTAGTATTTACTAATGATGGTATTGTTGCACCAATGAATATTTATTTTTTTCTATTTTGTATTTGCAGACACCCAATAACAATATATATATATTTCTACAACATACTATATTACATTAGCATTTACAATACAACATACTAAAGTACATTAGTATTTACTATGGATGGTATTGTTGCACCATTATCTTTCTTACATAATCTAGGTGATCCTGTGTTAGAATGGAAACAGTGGAAAGATGGGCTTGAAGCATATTTAGAGGCTATTGGAGGTGAAGATTATACTGATAAATGTAAACTTGCTATACTTAGACATTCTTTAGGCGTAGAAGGAAGACGTGTCTTAAGTCTTCTACCACCTGTTCTTCTTAATGAAGATGATGAGGATATAGATGTGTATGACATGGCCATTTCTCAAACAGACACATTATATGTTAAAAAAGTTAATGAAGTAGTTTCAAGACATACATTTTTAAGTAGAGCTCTGTTTCATTTCTAAATGGTCTAAGAATTCTGGCTGCAAAATGTAATAAGTATGGTGATTTTCAAGATCAAATGCTACGAGATCAATTAGTACACAAGATTGGCGACTCTAAATTACAAGAAAAGTTACTAGCTGCGAAAGATCTTACTTTAGAGAAAGCTATTGACATTAGTCATAGATTTGAAGAAATGAAATTAGGAATGAAAGAGTTAGCTGCAAAACCTACTTCTGAAGTACAAGTTGTAAAGAAAAAACTAGCGATGTTAAATCAGATGATAAATCATCAAAGGATAGTGACGGTAGTAAAGAGAGATCAAAGTTTAATATTCAAAATGCGAAAAGAAACAATTACATTTGTTTTAAATGTGGAATACCGGGTCATTTAGCTTATGACAAATCTTGGCCAGCTATTGGACAGATGTGTAGATATTGTAGAAATAAAGGTCACTATTCCAGAATGTGTAGGAACAAGAACAGATTTACAAATAAACCTGCTCATGTAAAGGAAATAACTCAAGATCCTGATGATATAGATGAAGAACTGATACTGTGCATTTATGAAGTTAACGATAAAAAAAAAAAAGATTCTCTATTTTGTGTTATCAATATTGAAGGCGTAGACATAGAAGTCATGGCTGATTCTGGTGCTCGTCATACTCTAATTTGTGATCAATATCTTAATAAATTTCCCAATATAAAACTTTTGCCATCTGACATAAGATTGGTTGGTTATGGTAACAGACCCATTGATGTTTTGGGATATTTTGTTGCTAAAATACATTTTAAAGGTAAGAGCATTTCAGCTAATGTGTATGTTGCCAAAGAAGGTTCTTGTTTGTTAGGATGGCCACAGCAAAGGGATCTTCTCGATACTTTAAATCCGAATCATCCTGAACAGGTTTTAGGATACAGCAAATTTATAGCTTAGGTTGATGATGATAAAATTACTGAATGGGAGAAATTATTTCCAAATGTATTCTCATCAGAACTTGGTTTATTGAAGAATTTTGATCACAAAATAATTTTGAAACAAAATACTATACCCAAAGTTCGCAAAGTTAGGAATGTTCCTTTATCTATAAGACGAGCTCTAAAAGAAGAATTGGACAGATTATGTAAACAAGACATAATTGAAGAGATTGAATCATCCGAATGGTTATCTCCAGTCGTAGTCGTTCACAAGCCCAATGGAAAAATTAGAGTATGTGGTGATCTAAAATATTTGAATGAGTGTTTGTGGGTGGATCGGCACCCATTGCCAAATATAAATGAGATGTTTTCTGCCTTAAAGGGGGCCACAACATTTTCGACATTGGATTTATCCAATGCTTATCAAATTGCTTTGCATGAGGATAGCAAACCTTACACCTCTTTCAAAACTCCCGTATGAGCTTTTAGATATAAGAGGATGCCGTTTGGTCTGATACCTGCCTCTGCAGTATTTCAGAGAGTTATGCATAAATTGTTTAAAGATGTAAAAATACTTTATATTTTCAGGATGACATATTGGTTTTCGGCAACAATAAGCAAGAACATGCTGAGACTTTGTGTTAGGTTCTTAATATTTTGCAAAACTTTGGAATTACATTAACCAATGAAAAATGTAAATTTGAAATGAATTCTGTGGATTACTTAGGGCATAATTTAAGTTGTAAAGGAATATCACCTAAACAGAACTTAGTAAACGCACTTAAAGAAGCCCCAGAACCTCAATCTAAAGATCAGCTCAGATCTTTTTTGGGTCTGGCTGAATATTATGCCAAGTTCATTATTCTATTTTCAGATAAGACCAACCACATGAGAAACTTAATGAAAAAAAATCTAAAATTTGTTTGGTGTAAGGATTGTGCCACAGAGTTTACAAATCTTAAAAAAGAATAATCCTCCTCTTCTGCTTTAGCAACCTTTGACACGCGCTGTAGTTCTGTCATTGTGACTGATGGCAGCAATGTTGGTATTGGTGTGGTTTTGATGCAGAATCAGAATGGAAAACTTGCCACCATTGCTTTTGGATCAAGACCACTTAGAGATGCGGAAGTTAAATATTCAAGGTTGGAAAAAGAAACACTTGCATGCTGGTGGGGCATAGAATACTTTTGTAAATATGTATATGGTACCCCATTTAAGGTGAGGACAGATCATCGTCCATTGGTGGAGTTATTTACTACCAAAGGTTGTGGAAAAGCAACACCAAAGATTGCCAGATGGCAGTACAAAATGCAAGATTTTCATTTCAATGTAGAATACATTCCAGGTGCCAGGAACATTTTAGCGGATTGCTAATCTTGTTTACCGATTAAGGAGGATTGTGACCTGTCTGTGACTGATGAGGACATGGAGAGAATTGTATCCATGTATGTGGTATCAAATGGGTGCATCAAACAAGATGAATGGAAGAGTGCCTGCATGAATGATGAGGAAATCCAAGAAGTCATCAAATATAACCGTACTCAATGGCCATTTAAAAAAGATATGGATAAAGAATTGTTACCCTATTTCTATGTTGCCAATGAATTATCAGTCTTAGATGATGTGTTATTTTGTGGTGGACAGTTCGTGGTACCCAAGGATTTGAGGGAACAAGTGTTAGTCATGGCTCATGTAGGACATCCTGGCATGTCTAGTATGAAAAACAGATTACGGTCTGAATTTCGGTGGCCAGCCATTGACAGTTCTAATGAGTCTAAAGTTAGATCTTGTGTTGAGTGTGCCATTAGTGATAAATCACAAAAAGGTATCAATTATGAGAAAGCTCTGGTTTCTATACCAGACAAAGTATGGGAGAGAGTATCTCTCGACATTGCTGGTCCAATATGTTTATCCAAAAGTCCAATGTAGGTTATTGTTCTTATTGATCAATTATCCCAGTGGCCAGAAATAAAATAAGTTCATCACGTTGATTCACATACAGTAATTCAATGTTTAAATGCAGTATTTGAAAAGGAAGGATTTCTTAAATCTTTGGTTACGGATAATGGTGTGCAGTTACGGTCAACTGAAATTTAGGATTACTTGGATAAACATGGAATTAGTCATTTACGAACATCTGTATATTATCCACAAAGTAATGGAATTGTGGAAAGGTGGATAAGAGTTTTGAAGGAACGTATACAATTGGCTTTAGCCAATGGGAAAAATTATTCTCAAGCACTCAAAGATCTAATGTGGAATTATAGAGTTACTCCCAGAACGGCAGGTGATATTTCTCTGTTTGAGAAAATGAGGGGTAGGAAGGCTGTTTGTGATTTGAACCAGACGTGGATGATGGAGATGAGAAACAAAGTTGATCAATCTAAAGGTGGCCATTTAATGAAAAACAAATTTCATATCAAACACATATGAGTTCCAAGCTTCAATTCCATATTGAGGAATGGGGTTCGTGTGAAGAAGGGAAGATTAATACAATCTGGAGAATTCAAGTTTTCTGCTCCCATGGAAATAGTCAGAGTTGGGCTCCAAGTAGTAGAGTTCTCTGATGGTAATGTGTGGAGCATGAGCAAGGTGGTTAAAGTGCCTAAGTGTTTATGCCCTAATTTAGATACATCTTCTGGATCAAGGGATGTTTTGATTAAACAACAAAGCAGTGAGGAGTCAAATAAAACATCTGCTTCAAGATTGAAATCCAAACCTACCTGGTGTAAAGATTATGTCATGTCATGATCTATAAATGTAAACCATGTGTCCATGTCCCATGTTGAACACACTGTTCTTGATGGTATTATTTAATTCTGACTACTACTTATGCTATTAATTGCATATCATTTTTGTCATGCTATTCTATCGTATTTTTTTTGCAAACGTGTTATAGGTTTAATGATAGTTCATTTGTGTAATTTATTTTATCATCTTCGTTTAATTGTAAATGTATTAACGGTAGGGGATGTGTGGCATCTTGGCCAATGCTGACTGATGGAATCTTGGGCTAGAATCTTGTGATGGCTCAGATTTCCAGCTTGTGTCAGTTGGCCCAGGCTTTTCCCGTAATGAGCTGCTTGTTATTTATGCTCAGATAAATACTATGTTTAAACCCTTAATCCTCGTATCCATCATTTAAAGGATTATTATACCTACCCAAGTGTTCAGCTCCAGTTAACATATCCGACAATGCAGCCGAGCAGCAGAACAAGTCCAACCTGGTGTGCAAGTCATACAAGTGCGAATAATAAGAATATTCTCTGCGGTGTGTATTCTGCAATCTCCAAGTATCCAACAAATCTCACCCCGTCACCCAGCTCCTAAGGACCTTTGCCGTATTTTATATTCCACCAGCTGTTCAGCATTATTATACATGAAAACCTCTCGCCACCTCCCTCCCTCCCCCCACCCACCCGCGAAAGCAAGCTAGATCCTCTGGTGTACAACAACAATCCCAACCATAAAACTCCCCAACCCACAAGCAGTCTGACAACTGTCAGCTTCCCTAACTCACAGTATTACTGCATAACAATTACCCACAACAGATAGTTAAGGCACCAGGTTACAGGCACCAGCGCCTACAGGGGAGTGTGGTCTTCTTGTTCAAAGTGTTCAATATTGTAAGAAGGAGGTAGACTTCACAGCCTGAAGGGCTGTTCCAACCCCGCCCCAGATGCGCCAAACCAGAGTTACACCCAGCCCTCCGCTAACATCGCCATACCCTGTAGTACAGAAAGAAAGACACATCACCAATCACATAAGTTCATCTACCGTTTGGGGGGTCACTACCGGCATTGAGCCACTATCGACTGGGGAGCCATCTGACTCAGAGTTCTCAGTTTCATAATTTGCCTCTGATTCTCTGTCCAGGGAGGTGTCCCTGCTACGCATCATGACGAACACAGCACTTCTTCTCTCTCCCGTGCTGTCCTAGAAGGACTCGGCCTAGATGTAGTCTTACGTTTCTCACGTCTCCGCAGTCATTTCCTCTGGGTTGGCTGTTCGGGCCGACTCTCCGTGCTCAGTTTAGAATTCCCTTTAATTCTGTAGGCCTCAACCCAGTCCCAGGCATACTTGGGGTCTTCGCAAAAATGAGTTTTGCCATCCAGCATTATTTTAAGTCTAGCCGGGAACATCAAAGCATACTGGATCCCTTCATCACGTAGTGCCTGCTTCACCTCCAGAAAGGAGGTACGGTGCCTCTGGACTTCCATGTAGTGTAATCTGAAAATAAGGACACTTTGTTGTTGTCGACCATATAGGTACAAGAGCAGGTCACTGTCCCGGAAGTGAAGCAATCTGGCCCCCACTGCGCGCAGTGGTTTTCCAGGAACCGGTGGCCTCGCTGGCACCCGGTGTGCCCTCTCCAAGGTGTAGAATTGGGAGCTACTACCTCTCGGAGCCATTTCTCCAGGTACCGGACCATGTCTCGCCCATTCCAATCTTTCCGGAAGCCCAAGGACCCTCACATTATTTATTCTGTTGCGTCCTTCCGCGTCTTCTGCCCGCCTCTCTAAGGTCGCAACTTTAGTGGTCAAGTCCCCGACCTGAGCAGCGAGGGCTTAATGTGCAGGAGTAAGCGTTCCCAGGGATTGTTCGGTTTGTTTCTCCCTCTCTGAGAGCTTAGCGTGTTCAGCTGTCAACAACCCCAGGGACATCGCCACCATACTGATGTCCTGGTGCAGGGTCTCCTGTGTGTCGGCGATATCCTCTAGGATCTTAGCAAATTGTTGGTGAATGGGAATGTCCGGTTGGTCTCCTGCGCCGTCAACCTCAACTGCGTGAGTTGCAGGTTCCTCCAATTCCTGGGGCGGGCATGCCTGCTTCCCCCTAGGTTTCCCCATGTGCAGCACTACTTGGGCACTTGTGGAGGAATGCAAGCGCTGCTCTCAAGGAGGGTTTGCCGCAGAGGCCATTGTCCCCAGGCTCCACCACTCAGTTATGCAACCAGGGTCACTAGGGCTCTGTGCGCCACAGCCAGGCACCTCCCAAGTGTGTTTGCGCAAATACTGAGGCGGGATAGGGAACAATCTTGTCACGAAGTATGCACAGCTCCCACAGTCCACTCCCAGCGAGCCAGGGACCCCAGGCAGCGGGTCAGCCTATCAGTTAGCAAAGGAGCAATCCCAGGCCAGTGCCTGGTTAGAGATGATACAGGCCCATAAGTGTCTCAGTCTCAGCCCTCCGCCACAGCCAGCTAACACTCACGTCATCACAACAACGTTACCTCATAACGCCGTCTCAGCTACCAAGAGGTCATCCAAGAGGACATCCAGCCCCAGGTTCCACCCCCGGAGGAGGGAAAAGGAAAAGCCAGAGGGGGGCCTGTAAAGTGACTGCCCCCAGAAGATGTGCACCAAACAGCAGTCACATTAGGTGGTTATCGGTCGCCCAGGGGGTCTAGGCAGCTTCACTCTCTTGCCTGTCCCCACTCACTGCGGCAAGTGCCTCACCACCGGTGGTAGGCATGTGTGCTCACCCACAGCTCAGGGAGGCAGCACACATACGCGTCCTATAGGAGCCCTCATGCGTCTTCCCTCTCCATACCAGGGGACGATTCCAGGACAAATATACTCGACTCCACCGGCACAGGCCGGATCGCACCCTACCCCCCCTGCGGGTGTAATCTGTAGCATTCGCCCAGGCAGCACTCAGGTCATCACAGGAGTCGACCCCGCTCCGCTTCTCAACCACACAGGCCGCCGCCTCTCGCCGAGTCAAGCATCAGAAGGGGTAGGCGGTGGTCGCGGCCCACTGTTCTTTACTCCTCTCAAGGTCCGCGGGTCATCCACTGTGTCCAAGCAGTCACCCGCTCCTCCAAGCACGTCGGTGGGGGCCCGTAGGGAGACAGGATAGCAGCCTCCTCTCTGCGCCGAAAGCCGACTTTCCTCGTTAAGCCGACATTACCACCACAGCGCTTCTAGGCCCCACCAACATTACCGTGGTCTCCGGTTGCAGTCCGGGGTTCAAGCGGCACCGATGGTCAGCGCACAGGGTCCTGCTGATCTTGCCCCTAGAAAAGCACCTCCTGGCACGGGCGGAGTCACCGTTCCACTCGATTAATGAGCAGGCTGATGCGGAGCTCTCGGCTCTCGCGTCCGCCATCTTCGGATGCGAAGCCACGCCCCTTAGCCAAGTACAATCATGTTCTATGTGAATGACCCACATGATCTTGCCACATGTTCAATCAATCAATCAATCATGTTCTGGATGATATGAAGGATCATTTCCATGAGCTCATTTTAGCTGGCCAGAATTATTTCTACCATATTATCAAATCAGGTCTTGATTCCACGGATTCAGTGGCCCATGCTAAGGGCACTTCCATCACCATCCAGAGGCATACTTGACTCCCCACTTCCAGCTTCTCCACAGATGTCCAGCCTACCTCATGGACCTTCCTTTTGATGACCACCACTTTTTGGTAAAAAGGCTGACTTAGCCTTAGAACGTTTTAAAACTAGCAAAGCTCACTTGGTCTGCAGCTCCTGTCTCCAAAAAGAGCTTACTGCCAGTTTTTGGGCGTCCCGTCTTCTTAAGAGGGTCTTCCTTTTGTCCCAGAGAATGCCAACTTCAAATCCCAGAACAGCCCCATATCAAACAGTACAGAAGTAGAAGCTGGGGTAAGGGCAGTGAATCCACCTTGCAACCCTCCTTCTTTTCCTCCTTGTCCCCTCCTGCACTCTAGGAAAACAGGCCTCACCCAGAGCCTGTGGGAAGGCAGGTGTCTCATTTCTTTCTGGTCTGGTAGGGCATTACTTTGGACATGTGGGTCCTTCACATCATAGAAAAGGGCTACACACTTCAATTTCTTCAGGCTCCGCCCCACATCCCGCCCCCTCCTTCTCTGTGATTAGACCACTTAGCTATTCTCCAGCAGGAAGTTGCAGCTCTTCTCTTGAAAGGAGCAGCAGAGTTAGTGCCAGAGCAGAAAGGGACCAGGGATGATTGACCAGTTACTTCCTCATGATCAAGAAGGACGGCAGTCTTCTTCTCATCCGGGACCGCAGGGACTTGAACTTTTTGCTCAAAAAGGAAAAGTTCAATATGCTGACCAGAGCTCAAGTTCTGCTGAGGCTGGAGATTGGATGGTGTTACTCGATGCATATTTTTTCACTTCTCTATCACAAAAGAAGTACTTGTGATTTGTGGTGGGTTCTACGCACTACCAGTTTGCTGTACTTCCCGCTGGCCCAACATCATCACCTTGAGTCTTCGCCAAAGTGGTGACAGTGGTTGCAACCCATCTCAGAAGGTTAGTCATCCCCATTTTCAAGTATAAGGCAACTGGCAAATCAAAGCCAGCTTGCCGGAGTTGGTGTCACACCATCTGCAGTCGACAGCATCTTTGCTGTATGATCTGGGTTTTCCATCAACAATCCCTAAACTCCCTTGCTGTCTTCCTAATGACTCCAGTTCATAGGGTCAGAACTGAACCAACCCTTTTTCGTGTCTTTCCCCCACCTCAGAGGATAACCAAAATCCAAGATCTGGTTACATCCCTTCACCAAAGCGTGAACGTCAACAATCCTGG
Organism: Lissotriton vulgaris; assembly: GCF_964263255.1. Classification (NCBI taxonomy): domain Eukaryota; kingdom Metazoa; phylum Chordata; class Amphibia; order Caudata; family Salamandridae; genus Lissotriton; species Lissotriton vulgaris. The sequence continues at coordinate 1,679,002,167 of NC_141693.1, read as the reverse complement.
GAGTCCTCTGATTCTTAGATCAGGGGCATTCTCCTAGTTACACAAGCATGTTTGCAGTCGAGGGCCCTGCAGGGGCTTCAGTATGGGGGCGAACGGTCAGTTTGCATAGTAATCTCCCTCAGCACTGTAGTGCAAGTAGCTTGCTGCAGGAATGAGGCGAACCTGAGCTGCAGGATGGTCGTTACTCTCCCTCTGACCATATCTACGGTGGTGACTGATGCTTCCACACTAGGGTGGGAAGCCCATCTGGAAGATTTGGAGATCAGAAGCCTCTGAAGAGCAGGTTCTTCAAATCAACCTGCTGGATCTGCAGGCAATTTAACGGGCCTTCAAGACCTTCCTTCCCTCCACCCAAAGTCGTTCATCCAGAAAATGATGGACAACACAATAGCAATGTGTTTAGTGAATAAGCAAGGGCATTAGAGTTGAGACTGTGGTCCAGTGACCCACCGCCAAGGGAACTGGCTCGACTCCAATTACATAGTGGGGTCTCTGAATGTCAGAGCCGACAGACTGAGCTGGCGTTATATTGCTGATAATGAGTGTCATGCTCAGCAGAGGTAGTCCAGGGAATCTTCGCCCAGTGGGCACTCCTCAGGTGGACTTGTTCACTTACTTGGAAAATGCTCAATGCAAGCAGTTCTTCTCCCCCAGTATCTGTTTTGGGGTGCCTTGAGGGATGCTTTTCAGTTAAGGTGAAACTTTCAGCTGCATTACACATTTCCTCTTATATCCTTGATTCCTTGTTCACAGGATGATTCGCCAAGACCAGGCCCCAGTCATTCTCACCACTTCAGATTGGCTGAGAAGAGTGTGGTACATAGACCTTCTGCTTTCTCCACATGCCCTCCACTTCGCCTTCCTTTCAGGTTGGACCTTCCCTCCCTCTGTGCACTCCAGTCTCTGAAAGCTCCACCTACATGCTTGGAAATTGAACCGCGACAACAGAGTTCCTTTCAGCTGTGACCAGAGGTAATTAACATAATTATGCAAGCATGCTGCTCTCCACTAAGCCTGATTACTCAGGCAGATGGGGCAATTTTGTTGCATTGTGGGCAGACAATGATGCAGATTCCTTGCGGGTCAAGTCTTTGCAGGATCTGAAAAATGAGCTCTCCCTTGCTCAGAAGGGTTGGTCAGTTGGCACTGTGAAAGGGTATTTTTGCTGCTTTGTCTACATTCCTTTGTCTGTCAGACCAGTCGTCTGTTTTTAAGTGCCCTTTTCTTATGCTTTTCCTCAGAAGTTTGATAAATATGCATCCTCTCACTCCTTTTGTGGGTTTTCCAGTGGGAATTGAATCTGGTTCTTAGGTATTTGATGGGTTCTCCTTTTGAGCCCCTTAATAGTTGTACTAAAGAGTGTTAAAATTCAAAACAGAGGGCCTGATTTAGATTTCTGCAGACAGGTTACTCCGTCAAAATGGTGACGGATATCCTGTCTCCCGAAATATAAATCCTATTATATCAGATGTGATTTATATATCGGTGGACGGGTTATCCGTCAATGTTGTGACGGAGTAACCCGTCTGCCGACATCTAAATCAGGCGTAGAGTTTTTAGTTGCTGTCACTTCTGCTGGGAGGTTTAGTGAACTGCAAGTCCTTCCTTAAACTCTTTCTATCCTGATAAGTTAGTGTTTCAGTCTAGGGCTGTTTTCCTTCCTAAGGGGGTGACCCCTTTCCATTGTGGGCAGTCCCTCACACTTTCAACCTTCTATCCTACTAAAGAGGAGGAATGGTTACATCTGTTGGATCCTAGCCTGGCAGTCAATTACTATCTGGATTCCACCAAGTATTTCGACTGAATGACCATATTCTTTACGGTATTGTGGTGCCAAAATAAGGTAAGGCGGTGCATATGGGATCACTGTCATGATGTATCACCGGCTGCATTCATACTGGATCACCCTTGCATTAAGACCTGCTACGCAATAGCCAAGAAGGATCTTCCAGAATGCATTAGTGTCCATTCAACCAGGGCTAAGTCTTCCACTTCTGCCCTTGCCAGGACTTCCTTTTGCAGAAATATGTAAAGCAGCGACGTGGGTGGCTTTGCACACCTTCTCCAAGCACTACTGCCTGGACTCTGTGGTACGCTGAGACTGACAGTTTGTGAGGTCCGTTCCTCATCCATCAACCGTCATCCTGGGTAGGGTATTCCTATGAAATCTGTTCTGTAGGTGAGGAATTAGCAAGTAGAAGTATCCATCAGAAGAAAAAGTTACCTGTGGTAAGACTCTTTCTGGTGGATACTCCTACCTAGCTGCAGAGGCTTGTACAGGCATAGTTTCCTGTTCTTTATCCACCGCCTTCTGTTTAGCCGCTGGAATAATCATATTCTGGCATGCTTGCCAGGATTGCATTCATTTTTGTGTTCCATTAAGGAAGTTAAAACCTGGTTGAGAAGGAAACATTTCACATTCCTTCTGTAATAACTTCTTCAGCTCTTCCTTCTGGCATGCTGTGAATTGAGACTTTTTCAATTGTTACTGCCAGGATACCAGGGTTGTGGTATTCAGAGACATGCTGTTCGCAAGTTGATGCAATAAGTCTTCCTAGTCAACTTTCAATCAGGTTGTTCAATTCGATAAAGGACCCGCTGCAGCACATCCTTTAGATGGTATGGTTGGTGCCAGTAGTACACCTTTCCCTGTCCTTCTACCTGGAATTTTGATAGGTGCATATTGGCAGGATAAAGGTTCTTAGCCTCCTATCAAACCAGGCTGTATCCTTCTTGTGGGGGTACTTGCATCTCTGTTGTTACTCCATAGCAGCTGCATCAGCATTCTTCTGCAACCCTTCCCTGTAAACCTTGGTGTAACAGTGAGAAAGGTAAGAACCTTTCTAACCTGCATACATCGCAGTTCATTCCAGGGAGTCAGCATGCAGGCCTGTGCATTAGGGGTAATTATATTGTTATCTATGTGCGTGCTAATGGTGGCTTATAGCAACCATGGGGGACTCCAATCTGCTCGATGGAAGGCTGGTTCTCTTACCCACCCGAAACCACCTGATGCCGCAACTGTGGGAACTGGAAGGGAAGATGACAGTATTTTGGTCACCTTTGCCTTATTTCCTAGCAACAGGGATCTGCGAGTCCTGCAACAAGGCTCTGTGGCAGATGGAGGTCTCGGGGCCTTCATGGGTCTATATCTCTTAAATCTCATCATTCAATAGGACAATTTAAAATTGCTGTCTCTTAGCCTCACTCTGCTGACCCCAACTGTTGATGGATTGGTTGGTATCTCTGGATAGCAAGGACGCCTGTTGCCTCATAGGGATCCTCCCGAGCTACTGGCATTATCCCTCAAATCACTCTGGGTCCCAACTATTCCAGTTTGCAGTACTAACATTTCTTCTAATGACCGTTCCACAAGTGTTTACCATGGTGGTGGCGTCACTATAGTCCTGATTTAGATCTTGGACAACGTTGACAGATATCCCATCTGCTAAAATATAAATCTCATATGATATAATGGGATTCATATTTCGGGGAACGGGGTATCTGTCACAGTTGTGACTGAGTAACCCGTCTGCCAAGATCTAAATTAGACCCTATATATTTCTGTAAATTGATGACTTGCTGCTGAAGATGTTAGTCACAGAACATCTTCAGTGCATAATGAGCTTTCTGCACCACTTGAGCTTTTCCATCAACTACTTTAAGTCTCAGTTCCTCTCCATGCAGAGGCTGACCTTCATAGATCTAGTGTTAGATACAAAGGATTTTCCTCTGAGGATTGCTGAGATTCAGTATATCATTTTGATGTTTGAGTTAGACTCCTTTTCCATTTCTTGAAGTTCACCACCTGTTGGGCCTGGTGGCATCATGAATCCTGTTGGTACCACGTTCCAGATGATGTATGTGACGTGAGATGACAGTGGCCTCTGTATTAGGGGAGCCTCCTAGTTCTACTGCAGATGTGTCCCTCCACTCTCTTGGACGTGCCCCTCCAACGTCATAGTGAGTCATTCTCTCAGTCCTCTACTGCCACAGGTCACATTGTTATAAAACCCCTTTTTGTCTTCTGTATGAGATGACAACGGAAGCCCTTTGATTTGATTCATAGCTACACCTGCACATGGGTATGCCTGAATTTCAGAGATTTAGTCTTGTTCAGAAGGCATTTTTCCCTTACATCACAGTAAGCACCATTCAAATACTATTGACCACACAACCACCGTCCACTGCGTAAACAGGCAGCCCAGTGTGTGATCTTGGAACCTGTATTCGGGGGCCTTAAGTCTGTGGCAGCGGCCCTGCATTGTCATGTGTTTCCAGTAGCAGCACATCTTGTGGGGTCCTCAGTGTAAGGATTGATGCAGTGATAAAAGGACTACAAGTGTAAATTTGATCCTGAAGTGACCCAGATGATCGTTTCCAAATGTATATGTCCAGACATTGAACTCTTCTCCACAGGCTGCATAAGAAGCTTCATTTGTTTTCTGTCATATAATTACTCAAAATGGTTCCTTGGGGTCTGCTCTGCACTTTCCCACCAATCCCACTTCTTTTAGAGGTTTTGTAAAAGGAAGAGGAGAATAAGCTCATCTGTCATGATCAGCTCAGATTGAGTAAGGAGAATTTGGCATGTTTGTCAGAAAGCACTAACCTTGTATTCCGATTTCACTGGGAGCGATGTATGTTTCCACACCTCTCTCAATCTACTACAAACCATATACAGAATAATATGTTGGTTCTCCAGTATTGTACCTTTTATAGATTCACATGCTTGAATCTTCCGCGTCGTCATGGTGGGAGTCCCATGGTAACAGTAAAATAGCAGTATCAAGCTTTAAACTTAATTCCCCTTGAAATTCAGTAGCATTTAGTAACCAGTTAACATCATTTGAGAACATCCAAACTCCAGACAATCACAGCGTAGACCCAGAGTATCCATCCCCTGCAGGGCCACCATACCTCAGATTTCTTACCACATGTCGTGTGTTAGGGAGTCTTCCAGAGCTGAGCTCCGTCAGTGTTTCTACCTTGACATTTTCAACTCCCAGCTGGCAGTTCCTTTTTCTTCAACCATCTCTTCAGCTGAGGTACTGTTGAAAGTGAGTGTACCCTTTTCTGTCTTTACTGCAGAATGTCTGAGTCTAAAACAGGGCTCTTTAGGCCCTGCAAGACTTGTGGAAGGTCCAGGCTTTTCTCTGAGGATCCACGTATTGCTTATATCCGGATCATAAGCCCAGAGACTGTAAGCACTGCTGAACATTCTCTTCAAAAGCCCTCAAGGATCTTGAAGGAAGACTGCTCCTCTGGCTACAATAGAGGTAGTCTGTGAGGACTTCAACGTCGACATAGAGGTTCACTATTGGCGGTTCAGCTTTGCACCACGCCGTTGACACGCGTCTCCATCCCATTGAGGCGGTCAGTCATACCATTGACAATAATGTCTACAACCCGGCGGCGGTCCCGTTGACGAAGGGAAAAGACATGCCCTTTCCAAAGGCAATTCCATCTCTGTAGCAGGACTTTTCCAAAATCTCCTTATTGCCTCCTACTCTTTGACGGTGAGCAGTCAAAATATCGAAAATTAAATATCGACCTACAATAATATCGAGGTGACAATATCGAAGGGGCAGAATATCGATGTTAAGAATATCAATGGACAGAATATTCGCCCTAAGGTAAGTAATATTGATTTCTTTAATATCAATGTAAGTAATATCGAAGTTTGTAATATCGATATCAAATATATCTATGTTACTATTAAAGATGTTACTAATATCGATATTTATATTATAGTTATGTATTTTATTATGTATTTAATATGTATGTATATGTTTTTGTTAAGTGTTATACTGGTTTTAAAATATATGTATACAATTTTTATATGTTAATTATGTTTTTTAAAGTAAATGTTGTATTTTAGTACCGTAGCAGGTTGTGGGTTTATAGGAGAATAGGGTGGAAAGTATTTTAAATATACTGAATTAGTTATTAATTTTTAGGAATTATTAATTAATTGTAATTAATTTTTGCGCTCTGTAGCGGGTTGTGGGTTTATAGGGGAATAGGGTGGGAAGTAATTTAAATGTAATTAAGTAATTATTTATTTTTATTAATTGTTATTGATAATTATATGTTCGAGGCATATGAGCTGCAGATTGCACACAGTGTATAGATCGCCACCTAGTGTTGGGCCCGGATGTTTGCAGTTTGTTGTTGTCCTGAAAAGTTATTTGGAAATCACGAGATAGGTGACTCCTCCTTTGGACCACATTGCGCATGGGCATCAGCTCCATCCCCAGATTGTTTTTTCCGCCATCGGGCTCGGATGTGTTTCCTGCGCTCCGATTAGGAAGCGAATTTCCTTCGGCGGGCAATCCTCACCCAGTTCGACGGTATTGTTTCGATCGAGCTCCACATCGACGCGTTTCTTCACCTTCGAAGTCTTTGATTCCGGTCGTCGACGAAGGCCTTCGGGCCTACCTAGGCCTTACTTCTGGCTCAAGGAAAGGAAGCCATTCAAGAAGTGTCCTCGATGTGGGTCGAAGTTTCCCCACACCGACCTACATGAGGTGTGCAACCTTTGCCTCTCACCGGAGCACGAGGCTAAAGACTGTTCCTCTTGCGCCTCCTTCCGTTCCAAGAAGATGATCCGGGACCGACGAGCTAGAAGAACAATGGCCCGCTCGTCAGCTTCGATCCCCGACGACATCTCCGAAGAGGGTGTCGACGTGCCAGAACACCAGCACGCCGAAGAGAGTACCAGCTCCTCAGACGCCGAAGACTCCGACGTCGAGGAAGTCACTCCAGCTCAACGGGTCGTAAGTAAGATCGTCGACCCCCAACCCTTCCTCGACACCCTCTAAAAAGGCTTCGGCACACCCTCACCTTCGGGCCTGGGTGCACGCCGAGAGACTGCTTCCCACGTCCCGCCTTTGGCGGGCCAGGCAAAGAAGCCCATTAAGCCATCAGGCAGCTCGGACTCGAGTCAGCCTATCCACGGTGCCTATCCTACACCGACACCGAAGAAATAGCCATCTTCGTCAACCACGCCGACCTTTGCTCCGACCACGAAGCACACGGCACCGAAGACTGGCAGCGGCTCATCAATGTTGAAACCGCATTCCGAATCAACTAAAAAACCGCCTAAAGCTCCAGATTCACACGCTTCAGAACCGATAAAACACACGGAACCGAAGAAACAGGTTCCAGTAAACGACACTTAAAAAGGGCACACTTCTAAACCGAAATCAGCTACCGACTCGGTGCTGAAAAAACCTACGGAGCCAAAAACCTCGACACCGAAGGATCTGCCCTGTTCAGAGGAACTTTTCACACCTGGTCCTAACCAAAAAACTCTTGTCAAGGATCCTAAGACTGGTCAATTGACTCCAAAAAGAGACCACTTGAGGTGCCAGCACCTCCTCCTCCTCCAAAGAAGAGAGACATTGCAATCTCTCCATTAAGTGTGACTTCTCTTACACCTCCCCATACTGTTCCCCTTCCTACACCTAAACCACTTCACCATTCACCTACACCATCCCCTGATCCACAAGATGATATAGACACAGACTCTAATGACACAGATGGAGGTGCACATGACCCAGCAGGGACCAATAGTCCCCCTCAGTCACCTAATCCATGGGATGATTACAACACCCCATATGTGCCTTATATCCCACAAGACAACATATACCCTTCTAGACCATCCCCACCAGAGGACACTATAGGTTTTAACCTACTAGTCCAAAGAGCTGCCCAATATCATGGGGTGGACTTACACACAGATGCGGTGGAGGAAGATTTCCTACTAGACACATTTGATAACACACAAAGGTCTACTGCCATTTTACCAATGCTTAAGGGTGTAATCAAACATGCAACAGCGGTTTTTAAAGACCCTGTCAGAGCTAGGATCCACAATCATCAAATTGAGAAAAAATATAAAGCTTCCCTACAGATCCAGTCTATTTTAAAGGTCCAGCACCATTAGACTCTTTAGTAGTGTCTAATGCACGTAAACGTGCTAATTCATAGACATCGGTGAGGCCTCACCACCAGACAAGGAATCCAAGCTACTTGACGCCTCAGGCAAAAGAACAGCGTCTCAAGCAGCTAATATCTGGTGCATCGCCAACATGCAAGCGTTGCTGGCCAGATATGACAGAGCTCATTTTGATGAACTAGAGTCCATAATGCAGCATGTACCTGACAAATACAAAAATAGGGCCAATGAACTTATACAGGAAGGTAAAAATATTACCAACACTTCCATTCGCTGTGCCCTAGATGCGGCAGATACCGCCTCAAGAGCAATCAATGTTATGTTATGTTATGTTAGGGGTTTGGTAAAGCGCAACAGCTGCCCCAGCAAAGAGGCGTCCCGGCGCTGCTAGATCAAAGAGACGGGTACTCAAGGTTAGCCAGATGTAGACAACAGCCTATTATGATGATAAGAGAAGAGTTTTAATGGCTTTCCGAAAAGCCAGCAGGTTCTCTATTCCACGGATGTGGGCCGGCAGGGAGTTCCATAGTGTAGCCGCCAACACCCGAAAGGAGCGCCCTCCCATGCGGCATAGTTTGGTTCGTGGTACATTCACCAGATGTTGTCCCAGCGAGCGTAGGCTGCGCCGGGGAACGTACCAAATCAACAATGGGCGCAATAAGACCGGTCTCCCGTTTTAAGGATCTTAAACGCCATAACGAGGGCTTTAAACTTAATCCGAGAAGCAATCAGGAGCCAATGGAGTCTTCCAATCGTAGCACTGACAGGGCATCTGCGAGGGAGCCCAATCAGAGTTCTCGCTGCCAGGTTTTGAACCCGTTGGAGTCGCAGTACCTCAGCTTTGTTTGCACCCTGGAACAGTACGCTGACATAGTCCAAACGAGAGATAATCATGGCTTGGACAATAAGCTGATGTACTGTTGGCTCAAAATACTTCAGGATAGGTTTTAGGCCTCTCAGCAGGCCCACACAGGTAGCTGCCACTTGCTTTGTGTGGGTCTGAACGCTAAGTGAGGAGTCCATCCACACTCCCAAGTTCTTAACTAAGGGCTTTGGCGTTGGCATCGTGCCCAGTGAAGCCGGCCACCAGTGCTCATTCCAGAGAGTGGTGTTTTTCCCTACTAGCAAAACCTCTGTTTTGCTAGCATTGAGCTGTAAACAATTGTCTGCCATCCACTGGGCGACAGCTGCCATACCATCTCTAAACCTAGTAGCTGATGTAGATGGCCCTTCAGCTAGGGTGATGACCAGCTGGGTATCATCCGCGTAGGACACCAGCGCTAAATCCCACTCTTTTGCCACAGCTGCCAGAGGTTGCACATACAAATTGAACAAAGATGGACTGAGTGCAGAGCCTTGCGGAACCCCCTGGCCAATAGAGTGAGACTGAGAGATGTATGGCGGTGCCAAAACCCGAAAGGATCTCTCCTCTAAGAAAGACCGGAACCACTCTAAGGCAGATCCCGTAATCCCTACTGCCTCCAGCCGGTGCAGAAGAATGTCATGTGAAACCGTGTCAAAGGCAGCGCTGAGGTCTAACAGGATCAGCGCTGCACTCTGACCGGCATCAAGGATCATCCTTAAGTGTTCCGTAGAGGCAAGAAGAGCGGACTCCGTGCTATGGCCAGGCCTGAACCCGTTTTGCGACGGATCCAGAATGTCATTTTGGCTCATATACAGAGATAGAACATTATTCACATGAGCCTCCGCAATCTTGGCCACCCACAGGAGGAGGGAGATCGGCCTAAAGTTTTCTGGTTTGGATGGATCCAGAGAGGGCTTCTTAATAACGGGTGAAACCCATGCCTGTTTCCAAGCCCTAGGGACTATAGATGTGGAAAAGGACAGGTTAAGTATGGCGCCGATCGACTGTTGGAAGTGCACCAGGGACTCCATAAATTGAGCTGGCCTCATAGGGTCCGATGGAGAGCCCGCTTTCACTTTCCTGCATAGTTAGCTAACCCTTCCCCAGAAATCTCTGGGATAGTTGCTAAGGTGAAGCTGCCAACCCTAGTATCAACAAAAACAGATGGACCGGGAAGGTGCTGTGGAAAGGTCTTATAGATTTTTTGCACCTTTTCAACAAAGAAGATGGCTAGTTCTTCGCACTGTTGTGCAGAGGATAGATTAGATATTCTACATCTAGAGTTCTTTAGCTCTTGCACAATTTTAAAAAGGCATTTAGTAGGATTAGGGCTAGTTTTTATTTCCTCTGCATAGAATGTAGCACGTGCAGAACAGATCGCTTTATGATACAATTTCATTTTAGCCAAATAGATTACTTTATCTTCCTCTTTATATTCCCTTCTCCATGTCCGCTCGGCTCTCTTGCATTGCTTCCTCAATGCTCTCAGAGCCTCACAGTACCATGGATTAGAGATGGACCTGCGCCCCTTGGTCCATTTGACTGGAATGAGAGCGTCCAGGCCTCTTACGATCCAGTCACAAAAGGCAGAGTACGCCACCTCTGGATCAGCCAAGCCCTCCAGGGAAAACGTCCCTAGGAAAGCATGAAAATCCTTCAATTTAAGTTTATGCCAGGGCCTTTTCAAGACCCTCTTCACCTCCTCCATCGAGAAAGGCTCAGGACTCTCCATACTGACTCTGATCAAAAAGTGGTCAGTCCAGCCCATAGGTTTAGGCAAATCCCCTTTCACTTGCGGAATATTAGAGAACACTGGGTCCAAGATATAGCCGGCCAAGTACATAGCAACATTAATCAGTGGATCTAGCTGTAGGGCGCCAGGTCAGCCAACAAGTTGCGGATAGTGGGATCCTGAATCTGATAGAAATGGAGATTCAAATCCCCCAAGATTGTAAAATTGGCCGAACCCACCACTAGCGAGTTAGCTGTTTCTAGCAGAGCCTCAATAAACTTCGAGGCAGGCCCCGGTGGGCGGTAGATAGACAGTCCTGAGAGTGTGAACTGTGCACTAATAGCAATCTTAAAACGGGCACATTCACTGCCACATAGATCTTCCTTGATAAAGGAACAGGGGTATTGAGCTTTATAAATTACTGCAATACCACCGCCTCTGGTATCCCTATTTAGTGTCTTGATCAAATATCCTGCGGGGAGTGTAAGATTCACTATTCCTGTCATATCATCATCTCGTAGCCAGGTTTCACAGATAAAGAACACATCAGGGGATTCTTCAGCAATGAGTGTCTGTACTTCAAGATGATGTTTGGCGAGTGATCTAACATTTAATTCGAAAACCGTAACCTGTACCTGAGTCTCCAGTCCCCTGGCAAGTCTCACTCGACCAGGTACTGGGGCAGCAAAATTACAAACCGTACAGGTCAGACCTGTCACTCCTAGTTGTTTAGGCAATATCCCACACCTCTCCCCACCTGGATTCAGAGTTAGAAGTACCTCTCTGGCGTAAGCAATTGGCTCCGGCAGCACTCGACCAGGGGGACTGGCGAGAGGCGATGTCCTGGCGATGACGGGTGCAGACTGGCTTGCCTTTGGCGCGCATTTGGCGCGCCAAAGGCGTGCCCGCTGCGCCCACGTTTGGTGGTGGCCATAAGTAGGTGAGAGAGGAGGGCGGGCAGCTAAAAACAACTAGACCGTCACCCAAAACTGGTCTGAAAATGGCTACTAGGCCCGCGTGAGTCCCTGAACAGCTCCTAGTCGGCTGCAGGGTTTGCGGTGGCAGTGCGAGAGGGAGTAAACACCGCGTGGGGTAAATGCATGGCAAAGCAGAAATAGAATTTATAAAAGCACACAATATTTTAAATTAGCAGTAATAGAATTTTTAAAAGCACACAATGTTTAAAATTAGCAATCAATTTAAAAGCAATGTATGCACACTCCTCACTTTCCCAGCTGAGCCTCAGGAAAGTGTCTCAAGTATCTAGCTGGCGCGCGAAGACACAGCGCGATTTAAGTAGCGTCTGAATGCCTGGAGGGCGGGCAGCTAAAAACAACTAGACCGTCACCCTAAACTGGTCTGAAAATGGCGCCTAGGCCTGCGTGAGTCCCTGAACAGCTCCTAGTCGGCTGCAGGGTTCGCGGTGGCAGTGCGGGAGGGAGTAAACACCGCGTGGGGTAAATGCAGGGCAAAGCAGAAATAGAATTTATAAAAGCACACAATATTTTAAATTAGCAGTAATAGAATTTTTAAAAGCACACATTGTTAAAAATTTGCAATCAATTTAAAAGCAATGTATGCACACTCCTCGCTTTCCCAGCTGAGCCTCAGGAAAGTGTCTCAAGTATCTAGCTGGCGCGCAAAGACACAGCGCAATTTAAGTAGCGTCTGAATGCCTGGAGGCGGGCAGCCAAAAACAACTAGACCGTCACCCCAAACTGGTCTGAAAATGGCGCCTAGGGCCACGTGAGTACCCGGAACAGCTCCTAGTCGGCTGCAGGGTTCGCGGTGGCAGTGCGGGAGGGAGTAAACACCGTGTGGGGTAAATGCAGGGCAAATACCAGCACCCTCCTACGTAGGCATGCTTGGCTACGTATCTGAGGTTTTAAACCGTCCAACATTGCAGCAGGAACTTCTTTCCTCACCACCGCTCCAGAACTCATTTTGACCCCGGATGCCTCCTTGGACGGATGGGGCGCACACCTTTAAGGGCTGACTATAAAGGGCACGTGGACTCTGTCTCAGCGTTCTTGGCACATCAACAGGCTGGAATTGATGGCCATCTTTCTGGCACTCAAATCATTCCATCGTCTGATCGAGGGAGAATCAGTGCTTATCCAAACAGACAATACAACCAGGATGCACTATGTCAACAATCAGGGCGGAACCAACTCTCTTGTCTCAACTGGCTCAGACGATCTGGGATTGGGCACGCCGTCATCAAATTACCCTGACCGCAGTTCACCTACCAGGCATCGCCATCATCCTAGCGGATTCCCTCAGCAGGTCTGCGTCTTCGACCCACGAGTGGGAGTTAATTCAGCCAACGCTCGACTCAGTCTTTCGATTGTGGGGTCGTCTGTCCTTGGATCTCTTTGCAACCCCGGAGAATCGGAAATGCCCATCTTACGCAAGTTGGCATCCCCACCGCCGATCGTGCGGGAATGCCCTTTTGATGAACTGGTGCGATTTTTTTCACCTACGCCTTTCCTCCGATTCCGCTGGTGCCTTGCGTGTTGTGGAAAATGCGGAGACAGCCTTGCAACATTCTCCTGATCGCTTCCAGATGACCTCGACAAGCGTGGTTCTCTGAGCTGCTTCTCCCATCACAGTGCGAGCCCATCCTCCTTCATCCTCGAGCGGATCTCCTTATCATGGACAAGGGTCAGATTTGTCACCCGAACCTTCCTCTCTGAAATTATCAGCCTGGAACCTGAGCACCTTGAATTTGCCCATTTGAATTTTTCACCAGACTGCAGGGACATTCTTGCTCATGCGAGAGCTCCCTCTACAGTTAAGACTTACAAGGTAAAGTGGAAGAGATTCTGTCACTGGTGCGCAGCTAACAACGTCCATCCCGTTCATTCCACTCCGGCTCAGCTGCTGCCGTTCTTTTCAAGCGCCTTGAGACCCTCTGGGTATATAAGGCGCTATACAAATGTTAAAACTTAAACTTAAACTTAAACTGGCTCAGTCAGGACTTTCCCATTCCACTTTGAGAGTTTTCTTGGCGGAAATTTCTCGTTTCCGTCAAGATGGCTCCTCCTCGCTCTGCTCTTCCAGAGTCATTCGCCAATTTTTCAAAGGACTATTCAGGAAGTGCCCGCCCATTCGGCGTCCTCCTCCTGCCTGGCATCTCAATGTTGTATTGGCACAATTAATGAAGGCACCATTCGAACCTATCCACAAAGCGGATTTAAAGTTTCTGACCTGGAAGGTGCCCCTTCTCCTTGCTCTAACCTCCTCACGACGAGTGAGTGATATTCACGCTTTCGCCATTAAGCCTCCTTTTCTCCAATTCAAATCGGACTGTGCAGTGCTTTGCACCAACCCAGCATTTATGCCTAAGGAGCCCACTGATTTTCACATTAATGAACCTGTTTTCTTAAAAACTTTCTTTGCCAATCCTCAATCTCCGGCAGAGCAACGCCTACATTCCCTGGACATTAAAAGATGCCTTAAATAATGCGGAAGCGTTTGGGAATCCTCACTCGAGATCATTAATGAAAAACGGGAACCGCGCAAATATGGCTTCCTGATCAGTGCACGACAGGAGCCTCTCTCGATTGAAGTGTTGAGTTTAAGCTCTACGACCATTGGGGACAGGGATTGAGTTTTCTCACTACATCCAATTGGAATTAATTTCTGCAACATAAGATTGGACGACATGTTGATGGATGTTTTAATCTCCCTACTCAAATAAGGAATTATTCCTACTTGGCTGATCCGATGATACACTGGGTTCGGCTTCTGCTCCCTTGGGGTCATCTTTAACCCTTGGTTGCCCAACCAGTTGTCCTGAGGAAAACTTGCACGGTCCAGGTCTAACTTACCGGCTGACCATAAGTCGAGTCGAAACGTCGACAATACTTTTTTAACCTAGGATCCACACTTGCCAAAAAGTGCACAAATAATTGACTTGGCTTTGACACGGAAAATTGTGAGACCGTGAATATAGAATTAAAATGTGAACACTTTTATCCTATTACTTTGAATTATTTTATTTTCCTTATTCACCGTACACTCTTTTGATCACTTCTTGGTGCACGCCTTTTCGGGCAACCTTCTTACTTCAAAAAAGCAACAAAATATTTTTGTATATTACCATCCACTTGTGTAGAGACAATAAATGAATATTGTACTCTGAATTGCTGTTGTAGTGGCATATATATGATTGTTTGACTATGTGTAATAATTGATTTGGAGCGGATCCTGTTGGAACGCCGAGGAACATTCCCATTGTATGAATATACACTGATTGAATCAGGCTGAAAAGAATTATGTCTTGGACCATTGTTTTTTCTTACTGTATTACACCCAGGTCCGTACCGTTTTGGGTTGCCCCATTTTTATAAATGGTCACTATTCTATTCAAGCATGTGAATCTATGAAAGACACCCTAATACTGGAGAAGAACAATTGTTACTAGGTGGTTCTCCAGTATTGGTGTCTTTCATAGATTCACATGCGACCCACCCACCTCCCCTCAGAGGCACGCTTCTCCTCCTAGACTCTTTTGTCACTCCTGTGCAAAGAAAATCTGAGGGACTGAGCTCTGAGGAGAAGGTTCTGGAGGGGTGCTTGCGCCTGATTGGCTGTAGTTTGGACTAACATAATGACAAGGATATGTTACAAGTGTGTTTTCACTCTTGCCATGTATTCCTATGTAGGAATTATGACTTGGTATTTGCAACTATTTCTAGTGTGTATTTTATGTGTTATGTTTTTACATACATATTTTATTAGTATTTTATTGCCATTTTATTTACCGTGGGACTCCCACTTCGACGACGGGGAATATTCAAGCATGTGAATCTATGAAAGACACCAATACTGGAGAACCACCTGTTTACAGGTAAGTAACAATTGTTCTTTCACAACGTTTGTTAGTTTCTGATCTATGGCACAGCTCCACTTTAACAAGCAGCATTTGGAACAATTAAATCTGGTTGTAGTTCTGAGCAGAATGTAATCCTAGGTGATGTAGCAATCAGGCTCAACATAAAAACTCCATTTGCAGCCTCAGCTTTAGTTTAAGGTGTCTGATTGGAATGGCCTTTGAGTTTATCAATCGTTGACTTAGGTGCTGCACATGGTTATAAAAATAGAACGTTTTTACAGAATTGTTTGTGTATATAGGTTCGGATGATAAGAAAGGCCATTACAAGCCGGTGAAACGTGGGGCCCCAGACAGAAGGGCTGACAAAAAACAGCAGATCCACGAATTTTTGAATTTGAATTTAAAAACATTTGTAGAGCGCGCTTTTAGCTAGCGGTTTCTTGGCGCTAAGGACTTATTGAACCCAAATAACAGCTGTGGAAGGACTAGGCTGGGAATGCTTGCAGGAAGAAGTAGGTTTTTAGGGCCTTACGGAAGTCAGAATACAGTGGGATAGATCGAACATTGGGAGGGAGGGAGTTCCAAAAGGTGGGGCCAAGGACCGCAAACTTCACCCCCCCATCCTCAACTTTCTGAAGCGAGGGACGGAGAGAAGGGACTGGGAAGAGTAGCGGAACTCTCTAGCAGGTGTGTAGCTGGAGATTGCCGAATTTATGAAGGCTGGGGCAGTTCCAGCTCGGGCCTGGAACGCAGTGCAGCCCAGTTTGAAAAGAGCCCTCTCCCTAATGGGCAACCAGTGCAAGTTCTTTAGTACAGAGGTGGCATGGTGGAATTTAGGGAGGCCATAAATAAGGCGTGGTTCTGTACCAGCTGTAGGCGTCGAAGAGCATAAGCTGGGACGCCGTTGTTCAGGATGTTTCCGTAGTCCAGCCGTGATAAGACCATTGCCATCACGATGAGTTTGAGAGCGGGAAGAGAGAAGAATCTAGAGATTTTCCTGATAGTGCGAAGAGTGAAAAAGCAGGAGGACACCACCATACTGATCTGAGTGTGCAAAGTTAGATTCTGATTTAACGTGATCCCAAGTGTTTTAACAGAATAAGAAGGTGGAGGGGAGGAACCAAGTGAAGGGGGCCAAAACATAGAAGTCAAGGGACTGGATGCACCACCAGTCAAAACCAACTCGGTTTTGTCTGGATTGAGTTTAGGGTTGAAGTTCATCCAGTCCCTGATGAAAATCATGATTGATTGGAAATTAGAGATAGATTCAGGAGTGTGTGAAAGGTTAAAGATCAGCTGGAGGTCATCCGCATAGTTAAAGACGGTGACCCCCAGTTGTTGTAGAGCAAAGATAAGAGGGAAAATGTAGAGATTAAATAAGAGAGGAGAGAGGGAAGAACCTTGGGGAACACCACACTGCACCTTACGTGGGGGAGAAGAAAACCCTTCAAGATGGACGGCCTGGGTACGGTCCCTCAGGAAGGAGGTGAGCCAAGCCTGGAGAGGCCCCCTGATGCCCGCTGCCCTGACACGGGTGAGTAGGATGGAGTGGTCAACCGTGTCAAAGGCAGCGGACAAATCAAGGAGGACCAAGGCCTGAGGATGCCCCCCGTCCATTCCCTCCCTGAGGCTGTCCAGGACCGAAACCATGACCTTCCGAGGGCGGAATCCAGCCTGACAGGAGGCCAGGTAGCCGCTGTCCTCCACAAATGAGCTCAGGACAGCGGCGACGTGGCACTTCAAGATTTTTCCCAGGTAAGGGAGGAGGGAGATGGGACGGTAATTAGTCAAGGATGCAGGGTCAGCTCCGGGTTTTTTCAGAAGGGGAATGATTGTGGCTGATTTATGAGACTTTGGGACTATACGGATCTCAAGAGAATCGTTCAGAAAAGTCAAGGGAGGAGAAGGGCAGGCCCGAAAGATTTCTCTCAAGATGGGCGCTGGACAAACATCTGAAGGGGAGCCAGATTTGACTTTCACCGCTAGAGAAGATAGAGTCTCTCCAGTCAGTTGAGGGATGTGGTCTAGATAGAACCTATTGGGAGGGGGTTCAGGGGCCGGAGGGAGTGGGGGTGGGGGTATGTTGGCTTTAATGACTGCGATTTTCTCCACAAAGTAGTTGTTTAGGGAGTCACAGAGGGCTTGAGAGGGGGAAGGTTTTAGGGAGGTTCTGTCTGACAGGGCCAGCTCATGTACGGTGGAGAAGATTTCTCTGGACTGGTTTCCTGATGAAAGTATTTTGTCGGAAAAGTAGTCGGTCTTGGCTGAGAGAATTGCCTTTTTGGATGCATTGAGCAGGAGTGAATAGTGAGCTTTTAAAATTGGGCAGTAAGAGCGCCTCCATGCGCGTTCCGCCTAGCGGGCAGCTAACTTCTTTCCCTTGAGTTCATCAGTGAACCATTTGTTCACATTGTGGGCGCGTTTCACAGTAACGCGTTTCAGGGGAGCTACCTGATTACAGGACCTGGAAAGCCAGTCGTTAATAGTGGTGACCTGAGGTGACGGGGAGAGTTCCTCCAAGGCCAGGTAAGAATTCTGAAGAGTGAGACATAGGGCAGGAATATCGGCCTTATTCCAGTTGCGGGCCCAGATGTTCCTGGGAAGGGCTGGGCGTTTGGGTCGGTGAAGGTCTAAGGTAAACGAGATCAAGAAGTGATCGGACCACAAACAAGGTGTAATGATGGGGGGGGAAACCGGAATATTCAAGGACCCGATTTGATCTAGAGCGTGGCCCTTTGAATGAGTGGGGGCGGATACGTGAGAAATAAAATTTAGACTAAGGAGGGAGTCTGTAAAATTCCTAGATGCTGCATCTTCTGCGGGATCAGAGGGCCAAAAGTTAAAGTCTCCAAGGACCAGAACAGAGGAGTTGTTAACTGTTAACGTGGCCAGTAGCTCCTCAAACTCAGTTAGAAAGTGAAGGGCGGGGCCAGGAGGACGGTAAACAAGGACACAGGTAATGGGGTTTAAAAAGACGCTGAGCGCATCACCAAGCACTCAGTTCCCTTGATAACCGGACAGGAGAGGATTTGAAAATGAAAGTCCGACCGAACGATCAAAGCAACTCCTCCACCTGCTCTGCCCGGTGGTCGGTCGGCCCGTAGGGCATAGTAAGTGGAGGGAAGTGATGCCAGGATGTTAGGAAGGGAATCAGGACAGAACCAGGTTTCCGTCAAAAATAACAGATCCGGTTGGTGGCAATCCAGAAAGTCGAAGAGTTCTAGTTGATGTTTCACAGCAGATCTAGTGTTTAAGAGATAAGCCGAAATAGCGGCTCCTGGACTTAAGGGCTGATCAGGTTCTGATAAGGGGTGGGGCAAGGGTCAGGTGGGGGCGGTGAGGGGGACAGACTGGGGCCGGGTGAGGCCGAGGTTGAAGATGGTGGACACTGCAGCAGCACTAAGAGAACCATAGTTTTGGTAAGCGTGGAGTTCGTCAGAGGAATAGGATAAAAATTGGGCATAATAAGGTGCCCCTTGCCCCAGCCGGCCGCGGACTGGCGCAGACGGGCTTGCCTTTGGCGCGCCCGCTGCACGCGTCCCCTGCGCGTGCGCATGGGGTGTCGCTTATGAGGCCTGGGAGCGTAGAAACTAGAGCGCTGCCCTAAGAACTGTTCTGCCCCTCCAAGATGGCGGCCGCAACCCCGTCAGCCCTCCGGATCAAGCAGCACTCAGCCGTGCCGGGCAGGGGCTAGGGGAGCGGTGATGGTAGTTAGGAAGCAGCAGCCAGGTAAGAGAATACCAAAAAGTAACAGTTTTAAAATTCGGCAAAAGTAAAATAATCAGCGAGCCCACGATGCAAAAATAGGTACTGTGAAGGAGCATAGTTACTTATTCTGTGTCATAAATGTACACTAAAATGTATTGATGTGTGTGGGGGGAGCATCAGGAGGGAATTGCGTTCATGGAGCAAAATATATGTGTTAAAATAGCTGGAAAGCGGTTGGAGAGGCTAGTCTTGCAATCAGCTTCTTCCTTTCCTTTGTTTCTCCCTCTCCTCTTATTCCTTTTATCCGGTTTATGTTGCTTTGCCCATTCTCTTCTCTTTCATGTTCCTTGTTGTGCCATTGTCCTCCCTTTCCTCTTTCTCTTTCTTGCTCTTTTCTTTCTCCTCTTCACTTTCTTGCTTTCAATCTCCTCTTTACTTTTTCTTTTTTCTTTCAATCATTTCTTGTCCTCTTACCGCTCATATTCACATAATTCATCCCATCTCTAGTTCTTTATTTTACTTTTTCTCTCATTTCCTCATCTTTCCTCTTTCTTTCCCTCCCCTCATGTTTTCACACCCTCTCCCCTTGTTTTTGTGTGCTCTCTTTCCCATCTGCTTTCCTCATTCCTTTCTTTCCTTCTATATTCCCCTTATATTATTTTATTCTCACACTGTTTATTCTCATCTCCTTCTTGCTGTCTTCCCCATTTCCATTACCACTCTTCACAATTTGATAATCTCACTATTCACTCTCTCTTTTTCTCTCCTCTCCTTTTGTTTTCTCTCCTTTCTTCACATGATCCTCATCTTTTCATTCCAACTTCTTTTCTCCCACCTCTTTCTGCTGTCCACGTTTCTCTACGTTGTTCTTCTCTCCCCTTTTCATGTCTTCTATTTTTTCTCTCCTAATTTGATCTCCCTCATTTTCTTTTTTTAGTTTTCACAATTTGGCTCATCTTTCCTCTTCAGCCTAAATGTACTCCTAATGCACTTGCCATCTCTTTAACACAGAGCCTCAAAGCACATCTAGTTCAACAACCTAAATTCCTCGCATACCTGAAAATAAATGGTCCACCAGTCTCATATTCTTGAGAATGTGGATATGTCGCAGCATCACAGACAGCTCCCGCCCATCATCTGAAACCCTCTTTATTACACCACCCTCATGTCACTCTGCCCATTACTTCACTTCCTCATGCTGGCTCCTCTCATCCCCCTCACATTTAACTATAAAGTCCCCCTTCCTCTCACCTCTTCATTCTTTTCAATTTTCCCTCCAGTTGTAAACCTCTTGCCCCCCTGTTTCCCTCCCCCACACTCCCCAATTCCCCCACCACCAACTACTATATATATCTCCTGGCCATCTTCCACATCGGAACTTCCCACACAACAATACACCCAACATTATACCATTTCCTATAATCTCACCTCACATTACCATTACGATACTTCTGCATTTGGCTAATATACTCTCTATACTCTCTATACTCTCTACAGTGGATTCCTCTCTTGCTCGTGCTCTCTCTCTTCCACCTCTCCCTCTCCTGCTTCTCCCTCTCCTGCCAACTGTCCAAACCTGTCCAAACCTGTTCTAGACCATCACTTACTCAACAACACACCACCACTAAAACTTAGTTTCAAATAAAACTTACCGGCTACTTCATCCCTCGTCCCTACTTTGCCTTCTCTTCTTACTGTACGGCAATATTCAATGGCCTACAACCCAGGTCACAGCATATCATACAAACTCCGCATCTAGAACACCATCTGCCTTCACACTTAGGCACATGACTCAACACTGCAGAGACATGTCAACAGCATCACTTAATACATCTCACCATACACCACCAGGGTACCTTTGCCTTAACTCACTTCAGCATACCACTAGCTCACACAACATAGACCATTTTGTCACTTGTGACTAACACATTTCAGTACACCATTGTATCACACCCCTTTCAGTGGCTATTTTTCTGATTAAAGACCAATACTTAAAAGTCCTATGTAAAAGCATATTTACAGAGAGCAAACTTTGCCAAAGGACATAAGTGCGCTTCACCAAAGACACAGGCCATGCTCCATTTTTTGGCACAAGGAGGTTTTCTGAGATTCAAAACTGCTTACTAGTGTTGCATGAATAGCAGCTATACCCACTGGAGAACATTGCCTTCAACATTCACCCTCCCCATCGGACGTCAATACGATTAGTCAGCTTAAAGGAAAGCCTATTGTAATGCCCACCCTATATATGGCCTAGCAATTTAGCTTATTTATTTATTTATTTATTTATTTATGTGACTTTTAAAGCGCTACAATTACTTTGCTGTCTTGCTTAGTCAAAATCAAAAACGTTGTTTACATCTCACCACTTTCTAAATCCACCTGCCGCCTCTGCCTGATTGAGTCCGGAGTTGGCCCCCCTCCATGTACCTTGCGGGGGGGCCTCCTCAGGTTTCGTTACGCCACTGATGCCTGCTTTCATATTCCCATACACCTGAAGCATCGTTGCTTTCTCAGGTTCGAGGTAGTGGGTGGCATTATCAATTCAACGTGATGCCTTTTGGGTTAAAATCAGTGCCCAGGGTTTTCACCAAGTGCCTGGCGCCAGGGGCAGCTTTTCTCCGGCATTGATTTCACCAGGTTTTTCCCTATCTGGGCAATTGGTTAGTCAAGGCCCCATCCCTTCAAGGCACCAAGGAGTCTACAAAAGCCTGTCTCTGACTTTTTCGCTCCGTGGGTCTCAATCTCAACAGAGAAAAGTCCTCTCTCATCCCCTCCAGGTAGCTGGTGTTCCTGGTAGCGATCTTGGATACCAATCGCTCAATGGCCTTTCCCACATAAGAAAGGATTTCACATCTGCAAAGGATGACACAGTCCCTCTCCTCAAAAAGGTGCGTTTCTGTAAGGACTTACATGTCAATGTTGGGGATGATGTCATCTTGCATCCGTTAAGCCCACAGTGCCGCTTGTGGATGATACCTCTCCAGGAGCAGGTCGAATCTCAATGGATTCATCTCGAGGCTCTTCCGAAGACATTGTTGCAATCACTCCAGAGATGGCCGCTGCAATCTTCTGGTTGGTAATCGGGGACAATCTCTCTCAAGGCATGTCCTTCCTTGCAGCAAAACCAGAGATGGTAATGACAACAGACACTTCCATGGAAGGATGGATCCTTCCATGGATCCATGCTTCCATGGAAGCGTCCGGTCCAAGGGAGATGGTCCAAGGGAGGTGGTCCGACCAAGAGGCATTGTGTCACAAAAATCTGTTGGAACTGAAAGCAGTCTAACTAGGCCTCCAATCGTTTCTACCAAGAATCAAGGGATTGTCGATACTCGTCAGCATGGACAACACATGCCACCATGTTTTATCTACAGAACCAGGGGGCTGGGCAAGGTCTCATGCCATGTCAAGCCTGGGAAACATCCTTTACAACGCAACTTTTACCACGCAGTGCCTTTACCACGCAACTTTTACAACGCAAACCATTTCAACGCATTGCGCTGGGGGGCGCTCTAGGATAGGGAATGAGTTTAATTTACTATCCAACACCTTTCCTAGTGTCCACGGGGACTGGAGTTGGAATAGTAAATTAAACTATTCACTATCCAGCATCCCAAAGCGCTATGCGTTGTAAAGGTTTTCGTTGTAAAAACCGCGTTGTAAAGGCATGCGTGGTAAAAGCATGCGTTGGAATGTCATACATCCATCAAGCCTAGGGCAGCAGATTTGGGAATGGCTAATATACCACAACATATCTATGCAAGTCCAACACATTCCAGGAGTACAGAACAAATGGGCTGATTCCCTCAGCAGGATCATCAAACAGTGTAACGAATTGGAGCTAGATGCCACTCAGCTAAGAAGGGTATTTCAGTGCTGGGGATTACAAACCCTAGATCTATTCGCTACATCACTGAATACAAAATGCTAGTTTTACGCCAGCTGGTTTCCTCAACCAGGCTCTCTGGGGAAGGCCTTCCACTTTTCCTGGGGAGAAACATTTGCTTACACGTTCCCTCTGTTCCTGCTCATTCCAAAAGTTCTGCAGAAACTCAAGCGGGAGGCCTGCCACATTATTCTCATTGCCCTGGCGTAGCCAAGACAGTATTGGTACACCGAGCTGATTCACCTATCAGTCTTCACAAATCCGTTTCTAACCAACAGAGAATCTGCTCTCCATGGATCAGGGCCAAGTGGTTCATCCACAGATTCACACAATTCATTCAATTGTCTGCTTGGCTCCTCAACACGAAGTCTGGAGAGTTAGTGCTCTCTGAGGAATGCCGATCCATACTTAACAAAGCCCGAGCTCCTTCCACAATCAAGTGCTACTCAGCTAAATGGAGGCGTTACTGTTCCTGGTGTGTTGAACGCTTTTGTCATCCTCTCTCGTCGCCTCCGGAAGACGTTTTGTCGATTTAAAGTGAACTTGGCGGCAATTTTTAGGTACAGGAGATGTTCGGGCCAGTTGTCTCTATGGTCCAACAGACTGGTGAAAGAGTTTATGAAGGGTCTCTTTAGGGCATATCCACCAATTCGCCCCCCTCCAATTCTCTGGCAGCTGAACATTGTCTTGTCGCAACTTATAAGGTCTTCCTTCGAGCCGACTCACAAATGTGATTTGAATTATCTCTCCTGGAAAGGTGGCCTTTCTCTTGACCATGACGTCAGCTAGACGCATTAGCAAAATTCAAGCCTTCGCTGCAATGGAGCCTTACCTGGAGTTTCATCAGGAGAGAGTGGTGCTCCGCTCTAATCCTTCCTACATTCCCAAGGTCCCTACCACATTCCAGCTCAATGAGCAGTTGGTTTCGCCTTCCTTTTTTCCCTCTCCGTCGACACTTGCAGAGCGAGCTCTCCATTCTTTGGACATCAAGCGTTGCTTGAAATTCTACTTGCAAAGTACAAAAGATTTTTCTAAATCAACCCAGCTGCTCATCGCCTTCTTCTCCCCCAGGAGGGGTCATGCCTTGACTTGAGCATCTATTGCATGCTGGCTCTCCTCCACTATGACTTTCTGCCATGAGAAAGCGGGAAGCCCGCTTACGTCGAAAGTCACCCCTCACTCCACCAGGAAGCTGGCAGCATCCCCGGCCCTGTTTGCCGGAGTGTCTTTACCCAACATCTGCAGGGCAGCGACATGGACAAGCGTCAATACCTTTAGAAGGCACTATTGGCGGAAGGCGGATATTGCAGTTGATGAAGCGGCATTACGACGTCTGTTCGCATAAGGTAGGCCTCGTCTATTAAGGTCTCTTTCCTTCCTATGATGCTGATTGGTAATTGCCAAAGACCTTCTACGATGACCTTCTACGGTATGGGTCCACACAGCCACGAAAAAAGGACTGCAATGCTGAACTGATAATTTGAAAATTTAAAATATACTAAAACTGGAACAGCAGTAAAAAGGCACCGCCCACTGAAGGGATCTAATGTACACTGTTTGACGGACCACATGTCCCAGCAGGCCATTTGAAGACCCATCAGGGTGTCCACTAGTGGGCTAAAACTATAAATTAAGTCAATTGTGGACGCGAGCAGTGTAAAGTAGTACCAAGGCCTTGCCTTTGAAAAAGGTCATGTTGTCTGAAACTCGTCAGGACGGCAGCCCTGTCCTAAAAATAAAATGTTATTGCGAGTGCAGCTCTCTCTTCCAAATGGGGAGACTTGTTGGATATTTAGCGGCTTGGTTCTGCGGCAGAGCGACACCACCAGCAAGAGATCCTCAATTGCCCACTTTAGAACCATCTGTGTGGCTCATGAAAGCGATAGAGAGCAATGGGCTGCCGCCAAAGTCCTTCTACAGTATGGGTCTGCACAGCCTTGTAAAAAGGACTGCAATGGTGAACAAATAATTTCAAATTTTTAAATATACAAAAAGTGGAACAGCAGTAAAATGGAACGCACACTGGAGGGATTTAATGTACACTGTTTGACGGACCACTTGGCTCAGCTTGCCATTTGAAGACCCATCGGGGTGTCCACTAAAGGGCTAATACTATAAATTAAGGCAATTGATTGTGGATGCAAGCAGTGTAAAGTTGTGCCGAGGCATTACCTTTGAAAAAGGTCATGTTGACCGAAACGCGTCAGGACGGCCGTGTTGTCCTAAAAAGAAATAGTTCTTGACAACCAGTTTGAGAGTGCAGCTCTCTCTTGAAAATGGAAAGATTTGTTGTGTGTGTGTATATATATGTGTGTGTGTGTGTGGGTGTGTGTGTGTGTGTGTATATATATATATATATATATATATATATATATATATATATATATATATATATATATATATATCCAACAACAAGGTTAGCCCAAGATGAGAACGTCCTCACGGAAACAACACCTCTGCCAGTGAGGTCTGCAGCATCCGATGCACGCTGCTGAAATTACTCCAATTGTTAAGGCTTTACGCGTTTCGAATCTCCATTCTTGATCACAAGCCTGTACACAGACAACCAAACAGCATGAGTTGTAGGCACCTGCATTTTATTATCATAGTCCCGCCCCAGTGGGCCGATACTCCCGCCTCAAGGGGCGATTGCATGCTGGTATTTGCAGTCTTATCAACACTCAATACTTCCCCAGTGGGTGCTGCTTGCTGCCAAATAAGTGAAAATAATGTCCCATGTGGGTCGATGTCAGGTTAGAGTGCACCGCTGTTGCCAATATTAAAACACTCACTTCCGAGTGTTTCCGTCCCAGAACCAGCATCTGAACATCGTGATACTGTGGGTCCGCCACTCGGCGGCGGGTCGTCCTCGCGGCACGGGCTCTGCCGCAAACAAATCCAACAACAAGGTTAGCCCAATATGAGAACGTCCTCACGGAAACAACACCTCTGCCAGTGAGGTCTGCAGCATCCGATGCATGCTGCTGAAATCACTCCAATTGTTAAGGCTTTACGCGTTTCGAATCTCCATTCTTGATCACAAGCCTGTACAAAGACAACCAAACAGCATGAGTTGTAAGCACCTGCATTTTATTATCATAGTCCCGCCCCAGTGGGCCGATACTCCCTCCTCAAGGGGCGATTGCATGCTGGTATTTGCGGTCTTATCAACACTCAATACTTCCCCAGTGGGCGCTATATATATATATATATATATATATATATATATATATATATATATATTTGTATTGTATGCTTTTGATTGTTATCCGTTTTTGGTTGCATGGTGAGATAGTTCACCTGTTTTTCCCGCCTCCAACGTTTTCTTACCCAGAATCCCCTGCACACCTCAAATGTAGGTGAAAAAAAATCACATTTTTCTCACATTTCTGTGTGAGAAAGTTGTGGGATCACTGGCCTGAAGTTGTGGGATCACTGGCCAGACACAAATTCCCTACCACTTCACGATCCCCCAGGGCTTCTGATAAAAATGGTACCTCACTTGTGTGGGTGGGCCAAGTACCCGCCACAGGAAAGGCCCTAAAACGGATTGTGAAGAAATCAAAACTATCTATCACAAAATGACCTGGATTTCCAAGGGGGCGTATCTGTGTTTTTGGTACCGGGCTCGACGGCCATCTAGGAAAACCTACCGAAACCAGACATTTCTGAAAACAAAACACCTGGGGGAGTCCAGGGAGGTGTGACTTGCGTGGATCCCCCACTGTTTTCCTACTCAGAATCCCCTTGAAACCTCAAATTTAGCTAACAAAAATCAGATTTTCCTCGCATTTCTGTCTGGATCACCAGAGTGCTATTCACCTGATATGCCCCCTATTTGTCTGGGGGTTGGGGGCATTGGCATGCCAATTCTGGGCTGCCCCCAACCCTATGTATAATAAAAAAAATCCTTTGTGCCCAGTGGGCTTTCTGCTCCCCCTGGGTGGCAGATACAGGGCTATTGCCACCCAAGGGGGGAGGGGGGAAGAAAGATTGTGGCAATTTTTTGGGGAGTGGGGGCATTGGTATGCCCCCTCTGTGTAGCCCCCACCTCTCTGTATTAAAAAAAAGAAATAATATTCCCTGGTGCCTAGTGGGCTTTTTTCTTACACTTTTCCACTGATCCCACTTATTCCAATAGTAAGCAGACCTGCTGACCAGACACCAATACCTGAATCTCCGATCTTTGAATTTGGCAACCTGGATGCCGAGGTCAGACAAACCATACATTTGAACCTCCCTCAAGTGTTTTGGCGTGCTGAAAGAAGCGAAACATCCATTCACAGGCTCTTGTTCTGGTTAAAAATAGAAAAGATTTTATTTTTGGTACCACTAGCCACCCCAGGAGGGAGGTCCCAAAGTAAATGACATGACCCTATTTCATATCAAGAAGAGCCTCTTATTCCTTATCATCTGTCCCTAGCAAAAGCCAAGTCACAAATCTGTTCCATAAAGGTGCACCCGGCTGCTATAACCGCATATAGAAAATCACCACAGCAAGTGACATTTTTTTTTTCACAACTGCTTTTTAGTAGAAGTTTAGGCATAGCATATGTACAGTTCTCCACAAGCAGGAGGACCCTGTCAACGGCATACATGTGACAGGATGTATATATAGCCTAAACTCTTAAATCACCCCCCTCCCACACCCCCATGCCCCGCTAAGTACCCCAAAAGATAAACTCCCCCCCCCCGCTACCCACTCCTAATCCCACCCTAACCCAGTGCACATGTTCACTTTCCACCACAGTATACAGGTAAAGCACAGTAGGCATCAAGTACCCTCCAAGGCCCCGAGGTCTCCATCGGCTGATTGTACATCCTCTAAGTCAACTGGGGGCTCCAAGGTCAACCCCCTGTAGTCCGCCCATCGCTTCCAGATCTTGTAGTGTTTCCGGGGGCATCCCCTGGCCTCAAACACAGGCAATTCTAGCCCCATAAGGAAGTCTAAGCCCGCTTTCCAGGCACTAAGTGGGGGGGCACGGTCGCTCTTCCAGGCTCTCGCCAGATCTCGTTTAGCCACGACCAGGCCCAGCAGCAGAAGGTGGCGCTTGTAGATGTTTCCACCTACATTCTCTAGGACATGAAGGAGACCCAGCCTGGGTGTGCGGGGAAGGTCCCACCCCAGTACTTCTGACAAACAATTCCACACCCCATTCCAGAATCGGGTCAGACCCACACAGGACCACACAGTATGCAAAAGCGTGCCTCTCTCAGTACCACAGAGCAGACATTCCGGGGCAGCAATGAGGCCAGCCCTCCACAGTCTCTCCCTAGTGTAATAGGCCCTATGTAGGTATTTGAACTGTATGAACCGGAGTCGCACAGCTATGGCAGCCCCACGAGGGGACTCAAGGGCCTCCCTCCAGTCATCCTCATCCAAAGGGCCAATGTCCGTCTCCCAGGAGGCCTTCAACGACAGGAGAGAAGAGGAGCAGTGAGTGACAAGCGTTTGGTATATTTTGGAGACTTTCTTATCCCCAAATCTCCCATGAAGAGCTTGGCCTCCACAGGGCTAAATTCGGGAAGTTGGTCCAGCCCCACCAGACTCGGTGCAAGTGCATGATGGAATTGTAGATATTTAAAGAATTGGGACTTGGACATGCTGAATTCGGATCTGAGGTCCTGAAAGGATTTGAGGGTAGTCCCCGCAAGAACATGGCCAAGCGAGGAGATCCCAATGGCGTCCCAGCCACCAAACCCCGACAACGAAGCAAGTGCGGGAAGCTGTCCGTTATTCCATAGTAGAGTCTCCGCCGTCAGCCTACATCACCAGCCCATGCGGCGCAGCGCCTGTCTCCAGATCACGAAGACCACCTGAGTGACCCGCGGCAATTTCTTCCGCCGCCTAGCCGAGTACAACAGGGTATGTAGCGTGGCATCCCCCATCAAGAAGTGTTCCAGTGCGTATGCCGGGTCGTTGTGGTCGCCATACCACCACTCATTCAGAACCTACAGATGGGAGGCCTGATAGTAGGACAGGAGGTCTGAAGTAGCCAGACCTCCACAGTACGTGGATAAAAAGCAAGTCTGCAGCGCTACCCTGGAAGCGCCCCCGGCCCACAGAAAGCGACCCAGTACGGAATTCACGCGACGGAACCATTGTGGGTCAATCCTATATGGATGGTTCTGCAATTGGTATAGGAGCCGTGGGAGGGGACCATTTTGAAGATTGCAGACCTGCCATATATATTAAGGGGCATGCAAGACCAGGTTTTGACGTCCGATTGGACTCTGTCCCACACCGGCAGTACATTGCGCTCCCATGCAATTGTGGCAGACCCGGATAGGAAGACTCCCAACTATTTAGACCACCAACCGCTACCTGCAAGGCCGAGGCCCAGGGGTACGTCTCCAACTCTCCACCCAGCAACCACAGGGTCGATTTGCGCGGGTTGAGGAAAAGACCTGACACTTCACCAAAGACCTGCATTATCTCCAGTATTCTGGGGCCAGAGCGGTGAAGGTTAGTCATAAAGAAAAGGACATCGTCCGCGTATAGCGCGATTCTGTCCGAGAGGTCCGCCCCCCACACAAAGCCACAATACTGTGCATCGATGCATACCCACGCGGCCAGCGGTTCCATGGCCAGTGCGAAGAGGTAAGGGGATAGGGGGCATCCCTGTCGGGTCCCTCTGGCAATTGGGAACTTCTCCGAAATCGCCCCGGAGATGCGCACAGAGGCGGTGATGTCTGTGTACAGTAGCCTAATATAGGAGATGAACACCGGGCCCAAATTGAGACGCGGCAAGAGGGCGAAGAGGTAAGTCCAGCTGACCGAATCGAACGCCCTGTCGATATCTGCCAGCAACAACGCTGCCCGCTCCCCGGTCGCCCCCACAGCGTCCACCGCCGCCTGTGCACGCCTGATGTTGTGGCGCGTCGCCCGATGTGGCATGAAGCCGGCCTGATCCGGGTGGACCAGGTCTGTGATATATGGGAGAAGACGGTTCGCCAGCGCTTTGGCCAACAATTTGGCTTCGAAGTTGAGCAAGGATATGGGACGATATGACTCGTGCCGATCGGGGGGCCTACCTGGCTTCTGGAAAACCACAATTTCTGCCTGACGCCAGTCCGACGGCAAGCTACCCCTTTCCCGCGCAGCCTCCAACGCCCGCCTATAGTGCGGCCCAAGCTGTAAGTGGAATTTCTTGTAGAATTCACTGGGGAACCCACTCGGTCCCGGCGCTTTACCTACGTTGAGTTGGCCCAGCGCATCCCCCAGTTCCTCCGCCGTCAAGGGGAGGTCCAGGGCTAACCTGGCCTCTTCTGAGACCGCACGGGGGGGAAAGTCAGTAATGAACTGATCAATTGCATCCGGTGGGAGACTGTCCCGAGGAGCATACTGCTCCGCATAGTAGGTAGCAAAGCTCGCCGCAAGAGTCGCAGGGTCCGTTATGGCTGTTCCCTCCCCGTCAGTGAGGCCTGGTAGAGTGATCGGTTGCAGCGTTTGTTGACACAGCCTATGGAGCATGGTGCAGGACTTGTCACCCCACTGGTAAACCCTGCTCCGTGTGGCCAACCACGCTTGTCTGGCCTCGTCCATTAAGACCAAGGCATGGGATTGTTGCGCTTGCAGGAGCAGTCGTAGCGCCAATTCGTCCCATACCCCCGGACACCGTCTCTCCAACACTTCCACCCGCTCCGCAGCTGCGACAATGGCCTCCCGTCGAGTACGACGGGCGGCAGCACACCATGCAATGTCAACGCTTCTCAGAGTGGGCTTCATGGCCTCCCAGACTGTCACCCCATCAACCCCTTCCGCTAGATTCTCCTGCCAATAGTGGGCACTCGCGCTACGCATATGCTGTGTGTAGTCTGCCCGCTGGAGATGCCACGAAGACATCCGCCACCAAAACGGCCGGCGCGTCTTGTGCAACGCAATCCGCACAGCGACAGGGGAGTGGTCAGACAGCCCCGAGGCTGAATTGCAGCTCGTTTCACCCTGTCGAGGAAGGCCCCCGGTACAAACACACAGTCCAGTCGTGAGAAGGAGCCATGCACTGCAGACACATACGTGTACTCACGCGTCCTGGCATGCAAGTGTCTCCAGGCATCCACCCAGCCGAGCCCATCGATCATTGCCCTCAGCCACGTAGGGGAGGCCGCAGCCGCGACCCCCCGCGACCTCTGTCGGTCCAAGCACACGACCACAACATCGTTCCAGTCACCACCTATCACGGCCAAGGCGTCTGGGATCTCGGCCCACAATTTAAACAGTCTATCTGCGAAGGACCATTGTAAAGGGGGGGGGCATACACACTGCCAAATACCACCGGCTCCGCACCAATCATGCCTTTCACGAATACATACCGACCCTGGGGATCAATCCAGTGACGTTCGTGGGTGTACGACAGCCTACGGTGGATAAGAACGGCCACCCCTCTCGAGCCCCTGGAAAACCCAGCATGAAATACTTGGTGGAAACCAAATCGCTGCAAACTCAGTGCCTTTGTACCCAGCATATGCGTTTCTTGGAGTAACATCACATCGGCTGAGTCCCTCTTACCCCAGCGCAAGACTGCCCCACGCTTGATTTTGTCCAACATCCCCCTGACATTCCAACTCAATATTCGCATAGCGTCACCAGCTAGTTCCTGCCCTGATACGTCAACCATTGTCTCGATGGAAAAGTCTCTGAGGCCCCCAGGACTCGGCCCAGGCACCCAACACCATACACAACAATGCAGCAGAAATCACGTGCACCCCCTTTAGTATACCCCCTACCCCCTATGTCTACCCACCAACCCCACTCCCCCAACACCTCAACTCCAATTCCCTGCCCCCCACCCCTATACCTCATGAAACACTGAAGTACCTGTCGCGGCATGGGGAGCTTCAGGCCCAAAACAGAGCGCCCAAAGCCCACCATACCAATGGATCCCAACTACACCCCCCCAACTAACAGGACCTTCTCCCAGGGCCACCCCCCATCCGTGGGAGGACTGGGCCGCCCTACAGGTCAGTACCCCGAACCCCATTGTACCACAGTTTTCAGAACACGAGTAGATCAGTGCAGTCGGACACTTCCGGCGTCAGTTCCCTTGAGCCCAGCCAATGTTCAGGTCACACTGCGGCTGACGCTATCCACTCGGCCGAAGGAGCAGCCACACCGGGCCCCCTGTAGATCCAAACAAAGGACGAGGGTTAAGTATCGAAGGTTGAACTCCCATGGTGCTCAGTTTTCTTTCCCTGACTGATCGGTGTCGGGCTGGGTCCCATCCGGGAGGCCGACCTGGGACAGGGAGCGTCGTCGTGACTGAGACTTCCTGTGCCGTTTACCCTTGACGGCAGTGTCGCTCCTCTCCTGTGACGACCCACGCGACGGCCCGGAGCCCAGGCCCGGCTGGGCATTCGGCCGGAGACTGACCGTCTCATCCGTCCACCTGAACACAGCCTCCGGGGTATCGAAGAAGTGGGTCTTGGATTGGAAGACAACTCGAAGGCGGGCTGGATATAGCAATGAATATTGGATCTTCAAGCCACGCAGCTTGGCCTTCGCCGCCAGGAAGGAGTGGCGCTGCTGCTGTACCTGTTTGGTATAGTCTGGGAAGATCATTATCTTGTGATTGTCAAACAGCAGAGTCTCTTTGGCCCTCGCTTCCCGGAGTATAGTGTCTCGATCGTGAAAGTTCAGGATTTTAGCAATGACCGGCCGAGGCCGTTCCCCCACCGGTGGTTTCTGCGTTAGGGCTCTATGTGCACGTTCCACTATAAAACAGCGCGACAGGACATCCGGGGGAAGCCAACTCTCAAGCCACCGTGTCAGGAATGCATCCATGGGCCCTTTCTCGCAGTCCTCTGGAAATCCTACGAAGCGTAGGTTATTTCTCCGCGCTCGTCCTTCTGCATCCTCAACACGCAGTACCAGCCCTTTCTGGATCTTGTCCATCTCCGCAACTTTCTGTGTCAATGCGCCAACAGCCCCCTCCACTCCCGTGATCCTGGTTTCAGTCTCCGCTATGCGGGCAACGGCGTTGCGGAGATCTTGTCGTAGCAACATGACATCAGCTCCCACTGCGCCGATCTTAGCGTCCAACATGTCCCTTGACTGTGTAATGGCTGCCATCAGGGCCGCATTGTCCGGTCCCGCGCTCTGGCCACCCCCGGTAGCCCCAGATCCCCCACTGGGTCCAGTAAATTTATCAATTGGCCCTTGATTGGCGGAACCATTGCCACCCCCGCCTCTGGTCATGGTCAGGAAATGCAGGTGGGCTGCTCCGTGCCCGTGGCCGACCCTCCACACTCCGCAGGTCGAAAGCAAGGTCCACCCAGAGGGCCCAGATCCGCCGACACCAAGGCCAGGAGGTCCGCAGGGCACTAAGCCGCCCCGGATCACCACTATCAAGCGCCTCCACTGACCAGGTACTCAGCGTGCTAATGTCACCAACGTTACTCGGGCCAGGACCACAGCAAAGCCCCCGACCCCGGGCCTCGGGCAGGGCTCCCCCGCCCCACCAGGAATCTCTGTATGCAATCCGGCTCCTCACCTCCATGCGTCCACGATACTGCAGGCCCCGACCCACTGGTTCCACACCGGCCGCCGCCGCCGCACCGGCTCTCTCTAGACACCCGCCTGTATCTGAGGGTCAGGACGGGCACAGCAGGGCAACCGGGCACAGGACGATCAGGCAGCGCCGCTTCACTGGGCCACCCCGGCACCCAGCCCGGTCTCCACAAAGAGGAGGCGACGTCTGCTCCTGGGCTCCTCACGCCGCCTCACACGTATGCCCAGCAGAGAGGCGCCCTCCAGGACAATTCTGGCACAACACTGCCCCCGGGGCCACAGGTCTCACCGCACCCGGGGGCCAAGCTACAGGAGTCCACACACAACTAGGCCACCAGGCCGAGCGCGTCCTTCCACGCGCCGATACTCCGCTTCCAGTCTCGAGTCAAGTACGGCCACCGGCAGCTCAGGGGGACCGGACTAGTTCTCCGATCCGAGGGCTCACAACCAACACCGCTCCCTTACAATCCTCGGCCGTGTCGGTGTTCTGTAGGTGGCAGGGGGCTCCGCTGTTCTTACCCCGGCCCCCCGGCCGCCGACCGTTTCAGGAACACAGGGCCCGCCGGCAAGCAAGCCAGCCGATGTTTGGAGCCTCCGGCCGGGATCGGCACAAAATCAAGGCCCCGGCTGTCCACGCGGCTTGTAGGCCCAGGGGGCGCCGCCGCCACCAAGCACGCTAGCCAGGGACCAGGGACCCCAAATGCGGCACCGGAGAGTGCACTCCGTCTACCACTGCCTCCGATATCGATGTGTGGCCAAAAGCAGGTTCAGGGTCAGGATAAACTTAAGAATAATTGGCGGGCCGGCGGGAGCTCTAAGAAGCAGCGTCCGCCATTGTCGCCCTCGTAGCCACACCCCCCAGCAAGTGACATTTTTAAAGGACCCGTTGTGAAAGATTTTTTTAGAGGGTCTTCAAGTTGTCCCTCCTGTTTAACATGTAGCTCCACCTTGGGAGTTAAATGTTTTCTTTCAAAATTATTGAGCTCTTTTTCTGGATCTGTTCATAAAGCCACTTTGTAGTATCTTTCATAGAAAACTGCCTATTTGATTTCTAGTCAGAAAAGAGGGTGGTGATGGACAGAGTTTCTGAATTAAGCAGAATACTCCTACCCAGTCAACAGATCAGGGCTTGATCCATCACCGTTTTTTAGCTCACTGCACGATCCCAGCTCAGAACCTAGCTACATGCAAATTAGTCTGTCCCTGCCCCAGTGCATCATGGGAACAGGGCAAACCAAACTACCAAGCCAATTCTTTCACTGGGAAGGAAACAAGCTTCCGGGGACCGGTTTTTTGCATTACATCCGTCATCGGCCCGGCTTGCTTGAATCCTGATGGTGCAATGAGCAAGGGACTCACATCTGAGTACACCCTTCCACGCTTATGGTGGACAAAACGAATCAGAAAAGGGGGTGGTGATGGACAGAGTTTCTGAATTAAGCAGAATACTCCTACCCAGTCAACAGATCAGGGCTTGATCCATCACCGTTTTTTAGCTCACTGCACCATCCCAGCTCAGAACTTAGCTACATGCAAATTAGTCTGTCCCTGTCCCAGTGCATCATGGGAACAGGGCAAACCAAACTACCAAGCCAATTCTTTCACTGGGAAGGAAACAAGCTTCCGGGTACCGGTTTCTGGCATTACAGCCGTCATCGGCCCGGCTTGCTTGAATCCTGATGGTGCAATGAGCAAGGGACTCACATCTGAGTATACCCTTCCACGCTTATGGTGGACAAAACGAATCAGAAAAGGGGGTGGTGATGGACAGAGTTTCTGAATTAAGCAGAATACTCCTACCCAGTCAACAGATCAGGGCTTGATCCATCACCGTTTTTTAGCTCACTGCACCATCCCAGCTCAGAACCTGGCTACATGCAAATTAGTCTGTCCCTGTCCCAGTGCATCATGGGAACAGGGCAAACCAAACTACCAAGCCAATTCTTTCACTGGGAAGGAAACAAGCTTCCGGGGACCGGTTTCTGGCATTACAGCCGTCATCGGCCGGGCTTGCTTGAATCCTGATGGTGCAATGAGCAAGGGACTCACATCTGAGTATACCCTTCCAGGCTTATGGTGGACAAAACGAATCAGAAAAGGGGGTGGTGATGGACAGAGTTTCTGAATTAAGCAGAATACTCCTACCCAGTCAACAGATCAGGGCTTGATCCATCACCGTTTTTTAGCTCACTGCACCATCCCAGCTCAGAACCTGGCTACATGCAAATTAGTCTGTCCCTGTCCCAGTGCATCATGGGAACAGGGCAAACCAAACTACCAAGCCAATTCTTTCACTGGGAAGTAAACAAGCTTCCGGGGACCGGTTTCTGGCATTACAGCCGTCATCGGCCCGGCTTGCTTGAATCCTGATGGTGCAATGAGCAAGGGACTCACATCTGAGTATACCCTTCCACGCTTATGGTGGACAAAACGAATCAGAAAAGGGGGTGGTGATGGACAGAGTTTCTGAATTAAGCAGAATACTCCTACCCAGTCAACAGATCAGGGTTTGATCCATCACCGTTTTGTAGCTCACTGCACCATCCCAGCTCAGAACCTGGCTACATGCAAATTAGTCTGTCCATGTCCCAGTGCATCATGGGAACAGGGCAAACCAAACTACCAAGCCAATTCTTTCACTGGGAAGGAAACAAGCTTCCGGGGACCGGTTTCTGGCATTACAGCCGCCATCGGCCCGGCTTGCTTGAATCCTGATGGTGCAATGAGCAAGGGACTCACATCTGAGTATACCCTTCCACGCTTATGGTGGACAAAACGAATCAGAAAAGGGGGTGGTGATGGACAGAGTTTCTGAATTAAGCAGAATACTCCTACCCAGTCAACAGATCAGGGCTTGATCCATCACCCGTTTATTAGCTCACTGCACCATCCCAGCTCAGAACCTGGCTACATGCAAATTAGTCTGTCCCTGTCCCAGTGCTTCATGGGAACAGGGCAAACCAAACTACCAAGCCAATTCTTTCACTGGGAAGGAAACAAGCTTCCGGGGACCGGTTTCTGGCATTACAGCCGTCATCGGCCCGGCTTGCTTGAATCCTGATGGTGCAATGAGCAAGGGACTCACATCTGAGTATACCCTTCCACGCTTGTGGTGGACAAAACGAATCAGAAAAGGGGGTGGTGATGGACAGAGTTTCTGAATTAAGCAGAATACTCCTACCCAGTCAACAGATCAGGGCTTGATCCATCACCCGTTTATTAGCTCACTGCACCATCCCAGCTCAGAACCTGGCTACATGCAAATTAGTCTGTCCCTGTCCCAGTGCATCATGGGAACAGGGCAAACCAAATTACCAAGCCAATTCTTTCACTGGGAAGGAAACAAGCTTCCGGGGACCGGTTTCTGGCATTACAGCCGTCATCGGCCCGGCTTGCTTGAATCCTGATGGTACAATGAGCAAGGGACTCACATCTGAGTATACCCTTCCACGCTTATGGTGGACAAAACGAATCAGAAAAGGGGGTGGTGATGGACGGAGTTTCTGAATTAAGCAGAATACTCCTACCCAGTCAACAGATCAGGGTTTGATCCATCACCGTTTTGTAGCTCACTGCACCATCCCAGCTCAGAACCTGGCTACATGCAAATTAGTCTGTCCATGTCCCAGTGCATCATGGGAACAGGGCAAACCAAACTACCAAGCCAATTCTTTCACTGGGAAGGAAACAAGCTTCCGGGGACCGGTTTCTGGCATTACAGCCGTCATCGGCCCGGCTTGCTTGAATCCTGATGGTGCAATGAGCAAGGGACTCACATCTGAGTATACCCTTCCACACTTATGGTGGACAAAACGAATCAGAAAAGGGGGTGGTGATGGACAGAGTTTCTGAATTAAGCAGAATACTCCTACCCAGTCAACAGATCAGGGCTTGATCCATCACCGTTTTTTAGCTCACTGCACCATCCCAGCTCAGAACCTGGCTACATGCAAATTAGTCTGTCCCTGTCTCAGTGCATCATGGGAACAGGGCAAACCAAACTACCAAGCCAATTCTTTCACTGGGAAGGAAACAAGCTTCCGGGGACTGGTTTCTGGCATTACAGCCGTCATCGGCCCGGCTTGCTTGAATCCTGATGGTGCAATGAGCAAGGGACTCACATCTGAGTATACCCTTCCACGCTTATGGTGGACAAAACGTATCAGGAAAGGGGGTGGTGATGGACAGAGTTTCTGAATTAAGCAGAATACTCCTACCCAGTCAACAGATCAGGGCTTGATCCATCACCGTTTTTTAGCTCACTGCACCATCCCAGCTCAAAACCTGGCTACATGCAAATTAGTCTGTCCCTGTCCCAGTGCATCATGGGAACAGGGCAAACCAAACTACCAAGCCAATTCTTTCACTGGGAAGGAAACAAGCTTCCGGGGACCGGTTTCTGGCATTACAGCCGTCATCGGCCCGGCTTGCTTGAATCCTGATGGTGCAATGAGCAAGGGACTCACATCTGAGTATACCCTTCCACGCTTATGGTGGACAAAACGAATCAGAAAAGGGGGTGGTGATGGACAGAGTTTCTGAATTAAGCAGAATACTCCTACCTAGTCAACAGATCAGGGCTTGATCCATCACCGTTTTTAGCTCACTGCACCATCCCAGCTCAGAACCTGGCTACATGCAAATTAGACTGTCCCTGTCCCAGTGCATCATGGGAACAGGGCAAACCAAACTACCAAGCCAATTCTTTCACTGGGAAGGAAACAAGCTTCCGGGGACCGGTTTCTGGCATTACAGCCGTCATCGGCCCGGCTTGCTTGAATCCTGATGGTGCAATGAGCAAGGGACTCACATCTGAGTATACCCTTCCACGCTTATGGTGGACAAAACGAATCAGAAAAGGGGGTGATGATGACAGAGTTTCTGAATTAAGCAGAATACTCCTACCCAGTCAACAGATCAGGGCTTGATCCATCACCGTTTTTTAGCTCACTGCACCATCCCAGCTCAGAACCTGGCTACATGCAAATTAGTCTGTCCCTGTCCCAGTGCATCATGGGAACAGGGCAAACCAAACTACCAAGCCAATTCTTTCACTGGGAAGGAAACAAGCTTCCGGGGACCGGTTTCTGGCATTACAGCAGTCATCGGCCCGGCTTGCTTGAATCCTGATGGTGCAATGAGCAAGGGACTCACATCTGAGTATACCCTTCCACGCTTATGGTGGACAAAACGAATCAGAAAAGGGGGTGGTGATGGACAGAGTTTCTGAATTAAGCAGAATACTCCTACCCAGTCAACAGATCAGGGTTTGATCCATCACCGTTTTGTAGCTCACTGCACCATCCCAGCTCAGAACCTGGCTACATGCAAATTAGTCTGTCCATGTCCCAGTGCATCATGGGAACAGGGCAAACCAAACTACCAAGCCAATTCTTTCACTGGGAAGGAAACAAGCTTCCGGGGACCGGTTTCTGGCATTACAGCCGTCATCGGCCCGGCTTGCTTGAATCCTGATGGTGCAATGAGCAAGGGACTCACATCTGAGTATACCCTTCCACGCTTATGGTGGACAAAACGAATCAGAAAAGGGGGTTGTGATGGACAGAGTTTCTGAATTAAGCAGAATACTCCTACCCAGTCAACAGATCAGGGCTTGATCCATCACCCGTTTATTAGCTCACTGCACCATCCCAGCTCAGAACCTGGCTACATGCAAATTAGTCTGTCCCTGTCCCAGTGCTTCATGGGAACAGGGCAAACCAAACTACCAAGCCAATTCTTTCACTGGGAAGGAAACAAGCTTCCGGGGACCGGTTTCTGGCATTACAGCTGTCATCGGCCCGGCTTGCTTGAATCCTGATGGTGCAATGAGCAAGGGACTCACATCTGAGTATACCCTTCCACGCTTGTGGTGGACAAAACGAATCAGAAAAGGGGGTGGTGATGGACAGAGTTTCTGAATTAAGCAGAATACTCCTACCCAGTCAACAGATCAGGGCTTGATCCATCACCCGTTTATTAGCTCAATGCACCATCCCAGCTCAGAACCTGGCTACATGCAAATTAGTCTGTCCCTGTCCCAGTGCATCATGGGAACAGGGCAAACCAAATTACCAAGCCAATTCTTTCACTGGGAAGGAAACAAGCTTCCGGGGACCGGTTTCTGGCATTACAGCCGTCATCGGCCCGGCTTGCTTGAATCCTGATGGTGCAATGAGCAAGGGACTCACATCTGAGTATACCCTTCCACGCTTATGGTGGACAAAACGAATCAGAAAAGGGGGTGGTGATGGACAGAGTTTCTGAATTAAGCAGAATACTCCTACCCAGTCAACAGATCAGGGTTTGATCCATCACCGTTTTGTAGCTCACTGCACCATCCCAGCTCAGAACCTGGCTACATGCAAATTAGTCTGTCCATGTCCCAGTGCATCATGGGAACAGGGCAAACCAAACTACCAAGCCAATTCTTTCACTGGGAAGGAAACAAGCTTCCGGGGACCGGTTTCTGGCATTACAGCCGTCATCGGCCCGGCTTGCTTGAATCCTGATGGTGCAATGAGCAAGGGACTCACATCTGAGTATACCCTTCCACACTTATGGTGGACAAAACGAATCAGAAAAGGGGGTGGTGATGGACAGAGTTTCTCAATTAAGCAGAATACTCCTACCCAGTCAACAGATCAGGGCTTGATCCATCACCTTTTTTTAGCTCACTGCACCATCCCAGCTCAGAACCTGGCTACATGCAAATTAGTCTGTCCCTGTCTCAGTGCATCATGGGAACAGGGCAAACCAAACTACCAAGCCAATTCTTTCACTGGGAAGGAAACAAGCTTCCGGGGACTGGTTTCTGGCATTACAGCCGTCATCGGCCCGGCTTGCTTGAATCCTGATGGTGCAATGAGCAAGGGACTCACATCTGAGTATACCCTTCCACGCTTATGGTGGACAAAACGTATCAGGAAAGGGGGTGGTGATGGACAGAGTTTCTGAATTAAGCAGAATACTCCTACCCAGTCAACAGATCAGGGCTTGATCCATCACCGTTTTTTAGCTCACTGCACCATCCCAGCTCAGAACCTGGCTACATGCAAATTAGTCTGTCCCTGTCCCAGTGCATCATGGTAACA
The DNA here is from genome assembly GCF_964263255.1 of Lissotriton vulgaris. Lineage (NCBI taxonomy): Eukaryota > Metazoa > Chordata > Amphibia > Caudata > Salamandridae > Lissotriton > Lissotriton vulgaris. Next base: position 1,678,961,569 of record NC_141693.1, on the reverse strand, counting down.
GGGCAAACCAAACTACAAAGCCAATTCTTTCACTGGGAAGGAAACAAGCTTCCGGGGACCGGTTTCTGGCATTACAGCCGTCATCGGCCCGGCTTGCTTGAATCCTGATGGTGCAATGAGCAAGGGACTCACATCTGAGTATACCCTTCCACGCTTGTGGTGGACAAAACGAATCAGAAAAGGGGGTGGTGATGAACAGAGATTCTGAATTAAGCAGAATACTCCTACCCAGTCAACAGATCAGGGCTTGATCCATCACTGTTTTTTAGTTCACTACACCATCCCAGCTCAGAACCTGGCTACTTGCAAATTAGTCTGTCCCTGTCCAGTGCATCATGGGAACAGGGCAAACCAAACTACCAAGCCAATTCTTTCACTGGGAAGGAAACAAGCTTCCGGGGACCGGTTTCTGGCATTACAGCCGTCATCACCCCGGCTTGCTTGAATCCTGATGGTGCAATGAGCAAGGGACTCACATCTGAGTATACCCTTCCACGCTTATGGTGGACAAAACGTATCAGGAAAGGGGGTGGTGATGGACAGAGTTTCTGAATTAAGCAGAATACTCCTACCCAGTCAACAGATCAGGGCTTGATCCATCACCGTTTTGTAGCTCACTGCACCATCCCAGCTCAAAACCTGGCTACATGCAAATTAGTCTGTCCCTGTCCCAGTGCATCATGGGAACAGGGCAAACCAAACTACCAAGCCAATTCTTTCACTGGGAAGGAAACAAGCTTCCGGGGACCGGTTTCTGGCATTACAGCCGTCATTGGCCCGGCTTGCTTGAATCCTGATGGTGCAATGAGCAAGGGACTCACATCTGAGTATACCCTTCCACGCTTATGGTGGACAAAACGTATCAGGAAAGGGGGTGGTGATGGACAGAGTTTCTGAATTAAGCAGAATACTCCTACCCAGTCAACAGATCAGGGCTTGATCCATCACCGTTTTTTAGCTCACTGCACCATCCCAGCTCAGAACCTGGCTACATGCAAATTAGTCTGTCCCTGTCCCAGTGCATCATGGTAACAGGGCAAACCAACCTACAAAGCCAATTCTTTCACTGGGAAGGAAACAAGCTTCCGGGGACCGGTTTCTGGCATTACAGCCGTCATCGGCCCGGCTTGCTTGAATCCTGATGGTGCAATGAGCAAGGGACTCACATCTGAGTATACCCTTCCACGCTTGTGGTGGACAAAACGAATCAGAAAAGGAGGTGGTGATGAACAGAGATTCTGAATTAAGCAGAATACTCCTACCCAGTCAACAGATATTGGCTTGATCCATCACCGTTTTTTAGCTCACTGCACCATCCCAGCTCAGAACCTGGCTACATGCAAATTAGTCTGTCCCTGTCCCAGTGCATCATGGGAACAGGGCAAACCAAATTACCAAGCCAATTCTTTCACTGGGAAGGAAACAAGCTTCCGGGGACCGGTTTCTGGCATTACAGCCGTCATCGACCCGGCTTGCTTGAATCCTGATGGTGCAATGAGCAAGGGACTCACATCTGAGTATACCCTTCCACGCTTATGGTGGACAAAACGAATCAGAAAAGGGGGTGGTGATGGACAGAGTTTCTGAATTAAGCAGAATACTCCTACCCAGTCAACAGATCAGGGTTTGATCCATCACCGTTTTGTAGCTCACTGCACCATCCCAGCTCAGAACCTGGCTACATGCAAATTAGTCTGTCCATGTCCCAGTGCATCATGGGAACAGGGCAAACCAAACTACCAAGCCAATTCTTTCACTGGGAAGGAAACAAGCTTCCGGGGACCGGTTTCTGGCATTACAGCCGTCATCGGCCCGGCTTGCTTGAATCCTGATGGTGCAATGAGCAAGGGACTCACATCTGAGTATACCCTTCCACGCTTATGGTGGACAAAACGAATCAGAAAAGGGGGTGGTGATGGACAGAGTTTCTGAATTAAGCAGAATACTCCTACCCAGTCAACAGATCAGGGCTTGATCCATCACCCGTTTATTAGCTCAATGCACCATCCCAGCTCAGAACCTGGCTACATGCAAATTAGTCTGTCCCTGTCCCAGTGCTTCATGGGAACAGGGCAAACCAAACTACCAAGCCAATTCTTTCACTGGGAAGGAAACAAGCTTCCGGGGACCGGTTTCTGGCATTACAGCCGTCATCGGCCCGGCTTGCTTGAATCCTGATGGTGCAATGAGCAAGGGACTCACATCTGAGTATACCCTTCCACGCTTGTGGTGGACAAAACGAATCAGAAAAGGGGGTGGTGATGGTCAGAGTTTCTGAATTAAGCAGAATACTCCTACCCAGTCAACAGATCAGGGCTTGATCCATCACCCGTTTATTAGCTCACTGCACCATCCCAGCTCAGAACCAGGCTACATGCAAATTAGTCTGTCCCTGTCCCAGTGCATCATGGGAACAGGGCAAACCAAATTACCAAGCCAATTCTTTCACTGGGAAGGAAACAAGCTTCCGGGGACCGGTTTCTGGCATTACAGCCGTCATCGGCCCGGCTTGCTTGAATCCTGATGGTGCAATGAGCAAGGGACTCACATCTGAGTATACCCTTCCACGCTTATGGTGGACAAAACGAATCAGAAAAGGGGGTGGTGATGGACAGAGTTTCTGAATTAAGCAGAATACTCCTACCCAGTCAACAGATCAGGGTTTGATCCATCACCGTTTTGTAGCTCACTGCACCATCCCAGCTCAGAACCTGGCTACATGCAAATTAGTCTGTCCATGTCCCAGTGCATCATGGGAACAGGGCAAACCAAACTACCAAGCCAATTCTTTTACTGGGAAGGAAACAAGCTTCCGGGGACCGGTTTCTGGCATTACAGCCGTCATCGGCCCAGCTTGCTTGAATCCTGATGGTGCAATGAGCAAGGGACTCACATCTGAGTATACCCTTCCACACTTATGGTGGACAAAACGAATCAGAAAAGGGGGTGGTGATGGACAGAGTTTCTGAATTAAGCAGAATACTCCTACCCAGTCAACAGATCAGGGCTTGATCCATCACCGTTTTTTAGCTCACTGCACCACCCCAGCTCAGAACCTGGCTACATGCAAATTAGTCTGTCCCTGTCTCAGTGCATCATGGGAACAGGGCAAACCAAACTACCAAGCCAATTCTTTCACTGGGAAGGAAACAAGCTTCCGGGGACTGGTTTCTGGCATTACAGCCGTCATCGGCCCGGCTTGCTTGAATCCTGATGTTGCAATGAGCAAGGGACTCACATCTGAGTATACCCTTCCACGCTTATGGTGGACAAAACGTATCAGGAAAGGGGGTGGTGATGGACAGAGTTTCTGAATTAAGCAGAATACTCCTACCCAGTCAACAGATCAGGGCTTGATCCATCACCGTTTTTTAGCTCACTGCACCATCCCAGCTCAGAACCTGGCTACATGCAAATTAGTCTGTCCCTGTCCCAGTGCATCATGGGAACAGGGCAAACCAAACTACAAAGCCAATTCTTTCACTGGGAAGGAAACAGGCTTCCGGGGACCGGTTTCTGGCATTACAGCCGTCATCGGCCCGGCTTGCTTGAATCCTGATGGTGCAATGAGCAAGGGACTCACATCTGAGTATACCCTTCCACGCTTGTGGTGGACAAAACGAATCAGAAAAGGGGGTGGTGATGAACAGAGATTCTGAATTAAGCAGAATACTCCTACCCAGTCAACAGATCAGGGCTTGATCCATCACTGTTTTTTAGCTCACTGCACCATCCCAGCTCAGAACCTGGCTACTTGCAAATTAGTCTGTCCCTGTCCAGTGCATCATGGGAACAGGGCAAACCAAACTACCAAGCCAATTCTTTCACTGGGAAGGAAACAAGCTTCCGGGGACCGGTTTCTGGCATTACAGCCGTCATCACCCCGGCTTGCTTGAATCCTGATGGTGCAATGAGCAAAAGAATCACATCTGAGTATACCCTTCCACGCTTATGGTGGACAAAACGTATCAGGAAAGGGGGTGGTGATGGACAGAGTTTCTGAATTAAGCAGAATACTCCTACCCAGTCAACAGATCAGGGCTTGATCCATCACCGTTTTTGAGCTCACTGCACCATCCCAGCTCAGAACCTGGCTACATGCAAATTAGTCTGTCCCTGTCCCAGTGCATCATGGTAACAGGGCAAACCAAACTACAAAGCCAATTCTTTCACTGGGAAGGAAACAAGCTTCCGGGGACCGGTTTCTGGCATTACAGCCGTCATCGGCCCGGCTTGCTTGAATCCTGATGGTGCAATGAGCAAGGGACTCACGACTCACATCTGAGTATACCCTTCCACGCTTGTGGTGGACAAAACGAATCAGAAAAGGGGGTGGTGATGAACAGAGATTCTGAATTAAGCAGAATACTCCTACCCAGTCAACAGATCAGGGCTTGATCCATCGCCGTTTTTTAGCTCACTGCACCATCCCAGCTCAGAACCTGGCTACTTGCAAATTAGTCTGTCCCTGTCCCAGTGCATCATGGGAACAGGGCAAACCAAACTACCAAGCCAATTCTTTCACTGGGAAGGAAACAAGCTTCCGGGGACCGGTTTCTGGCATTACAGCCGTCATCAGCCCGGCTTGCTTGAATCCTGATGGTGCAATGAGCAAGGGACTCACATCTGAGTATACCCTTCCACGCTTATGGTGGACAAAACGAATCAGAAAAGGGGGTGGTGATGGACAGAGTTTCTGAATTAAGCAGAATACTCCTACCCAGTCAACAGATCAGGGCTTGATCCATCACCGTTTTTTAGCTCACTGCACCATCCCAGCTCAAAACCTGGCTATATGCAAATTAGTCTGTCCCTGTCCCAGTGCATCATGGGAACAGGGCAAACCAAACTACCAAGCCAATTCTTTCACTGGGAAGGAAACAAGCTTCCGGGGACCGGTTTCTGGCATTACAGCCGTCATCGGCCCGGCTTGCTTGAATCCTGATGGTGCAATGAGCAAGGGACTCACATCTGAGTATACCCTTCCACGCTTATGGTGGACAAAACGAATCAGAAAAGGGGGTGGTGATGGACAGAGTTTCTGAATTAAGCAGAATACTCCTACCCAGTCAACAGATCAGGGCTTGATCCATCACCGTTTTTTAGCTCACTGCACCATCCCAGCTCAGAACCTGGCTACATGCAAATTAGTCTGTCCCTGTCCCAGTGCATCATGGTAACAGGGCAAACCAAACTACAAAGCCAATTCTTTCACTGGGAAGGAAACAAGCTTCCGGGGACCGGTTTCTGGCATTACAGCCGTCATCGGCCCGGCTTGCTTGAATCCTGATGGTGCAATGAGCAAGGGACTCACATCTGAGTATACCCTTCCACGCTTGCGGTGGACAAAACAAATCAGAAAAGGGGGTGGTGATGAACAGAGATTCTGAATTAAGCAGAATACTCCTACCCAGTCAACAGATCAGGGCTTGATCCATCACCGTTTTTTAGCTCACTGCACCATCCCAGCTCAGAACCTGGCTACTTGCAAATTAGTCTGTCCCTGTCCCAGTGCATCATGGGAACAGGGCAAACCAAACTACCAAGCCAATTCTTTCACTGGGAAGGAAACAAGCTTCCGGGGACCGGTTTCTGGCATTACAGCCGTCATCGGCCCGGCTTGCTTGAATCCTAATGGTGCAATGAGCAAGGGACTAACATCTGAGTATACTCTTCCACGCTTGTGGTGGACAAAACAAATCAGAAAAGTGGGTGGTGATGGACAGAGTTTCTGAATTAAGCAGAATACTCCTACCCAGTCAACAGATCAGGGCTTGATCCATCACCGTTGTTTAGCTCACTGCACCATCCCAGCTCAAAACCTGGCTACATGCAAATTAGTCTGTCCCTGTCCCAGTGCATCATGGGAACAGGGCAAACCAAACTACCAAGCCAATTCTTTCACTGGGAAGGAAACAAGCTTCCGGGGACCGGTTTCTGGCATTACAGCCGTCATCGGCCCGGCTTGCTTGAATCCTAATGGTGCAATGAGCAAGGGACTCACATCTGGGTATACCCTTCCACGCTTATGGTGGACAAAACGAATCAGAAAAGGGGGTGGTGATGGACAGAGTTTCTGAATTAAGCAGAATACTCCTACCCAGTCAACAGATCAGGGCTTGATCCATCACCGTTTTTTAGCTCACTGCACCATCCCAGATCAGAACCTGGCTACATGCAAATTAGTCTGTCCCTGTCCCAGTGCATCATTGGAACAGGGCAAACCAAACTACCAAGCCATTTCTTTCACTGGGAAGGAAACAAGCTTCCGGGGACCGGTTTCTGGCATTACAGCCGTCATCCGCCCGGCTTGCTTGAATCCTGATGGTGCAATGAGCAAGGGACTAACATCTGAGTATACTCTTCCACGCTTGTGGTGGACAAAACAAATCAGAAAAGTGGGTGGTGATGGACAGAGTTTCTGAATTAAGCAGAATACTCCTACCCAGTCAACATATCAGGGCTTGATCCATCAACGTTTTTTAGCTCACTGCACCATCCCAGCTCAGAACCTGGCTACATGCAAATTAGTCTGTCCCTGTCCCAGTGCATCATGGGAACAAGGCAAACCAAACTACCAAGCTAATTCTTTCACTGGGAAGGAAACAAGCTTCCGGGGACCGGTTTCTGGCATTACAGCCGTCATCGGCCCGGCTTGCTTGAATCCTGATGGTGCAATGAGCAAGGGACTCACATCTGAGTATACCCTTCCACGCTTATGGTGGACAAAACGAATCAGAAAAGGGGGTGGTGATGGACAGAGTTTCTGAATTAAGCAGAGTACTCCTACCCAGTCAACAGATCAGGGCTTGATCCATCACCGTTTTTTAGCTCACTGCACCATCACAGCTCAGAACCTGACTACATGCAAATTAGTCTGTCCCTGTCCCAGTGCATCATGGGAACAGGGCAAACCAAACTACCTGGGCCAGGGACAGACTAATTTGCATATAGCCAGGTTCTGAGCTGGGATGGTGCAGTGAGCTAAATAACGGTGATGGATCAAGCCCTGATCTTTGGACTGAGTAAGAGTGGTCTGCTTAATTCAGACATTGTTAATCACCACCCCCTTTTCTGAATCGTTTTTGGCCACTATAGGTGTGGCAGGGTATACTCAGATGTGAGTCCCTTGCTCACTGCACCATCAGGATTCAAGCAAGCCGGGCCGACGACGGCTGAAATGCCAGAAACCGGTCCCCGGAAGCTTGTCTCCTTTCTGGTGAAGAATTGGCTTGGTAGTTTGGTCTGCCCTGTTCCCATGATGCACTGGGCCAGGGACAGACTAATTTGCATATAGCCAGGTTCTGAACTGGGATGGTGCAGTGAGCTAAATAACGGTGATGGATCAAGCCCTGATCTTTGGACTGGGTAAGAGTGGTCTGCTTAATTCAGACACTCTGTTCATCACCACCCCCTTTTCTGAATCGTATTTTATTTCTAGAACAGTCAGGGAACTGCATGCCTTATCTTCAATAGATTTTCACAAGAACAAGGGAACCCAAAAGGGACCTTGGGCAGTATCCATTTACAAAAGACAATGGTCCCTATATGTGGACAGGATAGCAAAAAATAATAATCGTGCACCTAATAAGTAGTATGTTTCTTTGTCCAGCCGGACAAGAATTTTATTTTAAATGATCAAGTTCATAGAGAGAGTTTTAAGACCAAGATTTCAAGTGGGCACAGCCGTGACCCACAACATTTAAGACAAAACAACAAAGAAATGGCAAAAAAGGCAAAGCGAAAATCTGTCTGTATACTATTGTTCAGTGCTATAGACTCAATCTCTTAACCATAACCATACCATTGCGTCAAACAATATAGCATTCATCATATTGCATATGGGTTGTTTTTTGTCGACGACGTTTCGATGCCTTTTTAAATTATGACATCATCATCAGGACAAGAATTATCAGCATTATTGTTTTGTTCAACAATTATTAACACAATGCCTATTATCGCATTAATGTTGGTTTACTTGCTGGTTGTCACTTCCATCGGACTCCTGTATTAGCCACAGTGCTCCTGCCAATACAAATTGAGCCATCGCACTCCTGGCGTTTCCATACAACCTTGATGGAAGCCCCGGAATTGTTTTGAAAGAATGCCATTAGCCCCGCGGTTTCTCCTCCATAACCCAGAACAAGACAACCAGCAAGTAAACCACCATTAATGCGATAATTTCTTTGTTGTTTTGTCTTAAATGTTGTGGGTCACGGCTGTGCCCACTTGTTATCTTGGTCTTAAAACTCTCTCTATGAACTTGATCATTTAAAATAAAATTCTTGTCCGGCTGGACAAAGAAACATACTACTTATTAGGTGCATGATTATTATTTTTTGCTATCCTGTTCACATATAGGGACCATTGTCTTTTGTAAATTTATCTTCAATAGAGCCATTCACTGTTTTCCATTTGAATAGGGTGGTCTAAGAATCCATCCTTCATTCCTCCCTAAAGTTGTCTCGGATTTGCATGTCAATCAGATCATTACTTTACTAACTTTCTTTCCTAACCCCTCTCGTCCAGCAGAGAAAGTGTTTGATTCAGAATGGGTTGTTGTTTATATGAAGGCAAAACCAAGTAATTAAGACAAAATAAGTGAAACATTTATAAATTATGAATAAATTAAATAGTTGCTTATGTAGCACACTGCAGCGCCAAGGGGCGCGCTCTGGCCCTGGTCCAAGTTGCAATACTGCACCCATAGTAGCTTCTATTAGAGAGTAGAAACTGAACAATAATAGAGGCAAAAAGAAAGCTCCTATGGTAGGGAGAACAACCAGGTCTTTAAAAGCTTTCTGAAAATGTACTCATCTACCAGTTTCAGAGAAGTAGGATGATGATTCCAAGCTTTGGCTCCTAAAACTGAGAAAGATCTCACAACTCTGGTAATCTGTCTTAAGTTAGGAATCTGTAGGAGTTTAGTATTAGTGGTATTTTCAGAGCACCATAAAGTGTAAATCTACCTGAGCTATATTTCGGCCAAGTTTGATAAAAGGCTGTGAAGGCAATGGTCTGGGATGTGAACAGCATCAGTTGATGCACCAGTAATCAGTAGAGTACCCTCTGCCGCTTGGATATAGGACTCCCTCTAGGGAGTTTGAGCACCAGTCTTGCAGCAGTGTTTTATCACTACCTGCAATCTTTTGATTAAGTATTTAGGAATTCCTAAGTAAAGACTAATGCAATCTTCTGTTCTGGGTGTGATTAATGCATTTTTCTCTGTCTTCCGGGCAGCTAAAGGAAGAAAATTGAGACTATTTCAGAAGTTTAATAAGGGAGACAGAGGTTCCAGACGCTGTAATAATTTGTGGATGGAAAGGTAAATCTGTCAAATGTAATCCCTAAATTCCTTGCTACTGCCGTGAAAGGGGTCCATCTAGCCACCAATCTAAAGTTGAAAAAAGTGCTGTTTTCCCCAAACTGGATAATCTCAGTTTTTCAGTGTTACGCTTTAGAGGACTGCATTCCATCCAACCGATGACTTGGGTTAGACAGTCCTGAAAGTTCAATTTGGAGCTGAATGAATTCTTATCTAAAGATAGAATTAATCAATTATGGTTGTATAATGAAAGGAATGGCTACTTCTAAACAGTCTATTTTCAGGTGGATAATGGTATGCATTTCATTATGCTACAAGCTATCAAACAAACCATTGCTGAGCAAACCCAGAGATCACTCTACAAGAGGGAAAGTAGCTAAAGTAGGTCAGGAAACCCTTAGAAACCAGTTCAGATATGATCCCGCTGGTAAATATATATTACTATACTTTTGCAGCCACTCCTTCAACTTGCTATTCTATTCTAGTGTTTGACTGTCAGTGAAGATGGCTACATTGCATTAGAAAAGGTTATGTACCCATAATCCTGCTTCAGCATTATAGGAATCTTCATTGAAGTCACAAATGACCCACCCATCTCCCTGTCTACTCTTTATATTGGAGGTTCATTTGGGTGATACATTTATATCATTTTACTCCATCGTTCAGCCTTAAAAAGAACTGGTTCATAAGGGGAAGTTGAAAATACAGTGCATTGTGTGATGGGTTGCCTCCAAGGTTCTTAAAGGGACAGGCTTCCTTCTTTCTGTGTTTAATGCAAGCCTAACAGGCTGTATTCTACCTTCATGTTCATATTCAAGAGATGCTTACTTTTCCTGCATATGCATACTACTAAGTAGTTTTATGAATGCAAACTTAAAACTTATGGGAACATTCGTAAAAAATGATGCCTCTGTTAGGCTTCCTTTCCACAGATATATATGTGACTTTATATACAAAAGACATTTGTGATGCTGTTCCCATTAGAAGAAAACTATATGGGAAAGGAATTCTGGGAATTTTGCACACACTGGGAATTTTTGTTTGTGTTTATGACTTCAGTGAAGATTTCTATGATGCAAATCCAGGACTCCGGTATGGAACCTTTTCTTCCTGTGGAAGTTCTTACCTGTAGTGCCCTAGAGTCAGTTAGCATTCTAGTGCTAATTCTGTAAATACACCTAACACCCACCCACCACTGATGTCACTGATCAGGTGACACAGCTTCAATAAAAGAGGCCGAGCCCACGTGCTCTGGGCCAGTTGTACCATGCAGCCAGTGTGTCCGTGTCTGCAGTGATTGCGAGCATGAGGGCCTAGGGCCCACAAACCCAACAATGGCGACGAGGACGGAGCTGTGCCCAGCGTGCCACAGCTAAAAGAAAACTCCAGGGAAAAGGGGTAGAGAGAGCTGCCTGCAGCAAAGGCACACCCCCTGCGAAAGGAGCCGGCCGTCGAGAGGCCCGCGGGGCGTGTAAAGAGCCCCGGGCCTGGAGGGAAAGGAGAAAGTGACCGGGAGCCCACCCTGCACCTCTCCAGCCTGCCGGGGCCCGCCCTAAGAAGACAGAGCCATCGCGGTGCCCACCCGCGGAAGAACAGGCCCGTCGGCCGAAGGTGTGCCCCGGACTGTAAAGCACCAAAAGCGGAGCCCACCCGCTATAAGTTATAGACAATGACTGTGCCCCCTGAAGTGAGAGCGGCGCAGGTATGCCCAATTAATCAAGCTACTTTCCCCTGTAATTAAAGCAAGGCTCGCGGAGCCCACCCGCGGCCTGCCTGCAGCGTCCCCCGCCGCGTGTGTGAAGTGCGGCGGCAGGGTGAAAAATTTACCGTAGAGCGCCCGCAGCGTGAGGGGAGCTGCTGGGCACCCGCTGTAGCAGGAACCGAGGTTATGGAGGCTGCCTGCAAGTGCCCCATAGTACGCCCAGGCCAGCGAGAGCCTACCTCGCTGCACCCGGTCCGAGCCCGCACCAACTTCCCCCGCCGTGCTGTGTGAGAGCCGTGAAACTGCGACGGCCGGGTGAGGGAGTCTCATGGTAAATGAGCCCGCAGCGTGAGGAAAGCTGCCGGGCTCTGAGTAGAGAAAGCGGAGCCCACCCACAGCTGATTGGAGCGGCACCAGCCCCCACGCAGTCCAAGTGCAATGAGGTCACTTACCAGGTGAAGACAGACGGTGTGGCTGTCCGCTCGAAGAGTCTCCTGAGCTGTGTGCAGTCTTTGCACAGCCCATGTAAAAGTGATAAAGCGGAGCCCACCCGCACGCGCCAAGAGGCCCCCCCACCCCACCAAGTACGTTAACAGCCAGCGCGTGTGCCCGGCACAACCATAGCCCGGCGTCTGTGCCTCAATCTGTGTCCCCCTTCCCCAGCGCAGCCCATGGAAGAGAAAGCCTGCACAGAATTTAGTAAAGAAAGGCACATGCAAAGTGCCACTTACCGCAGCGAAACTGGAGTCCGTGTGGAGCCCCACGTGGTATCTGGCATCCCCCGTATGTACAGGGAGCAGCTGGGGAGGCATGGCAGGAAGGACCTGAACAAAGCCGTGAGGTCCCTGAAATGCAGCACGAAGCAGGTAAAAATCTTCCAAGGCTGAAAGGAGAGAAAGACTGCAGGTGTCTGCAAAAGAGTTCCCCTGCCATCTACTGGCCAAAAGCAGAGTTACCCTCGCACATTAAAAGACACTGGCAGCAAACTTAAATGCAATGTGGATAAACTAAAGGCAAGAAAAGGATTCCAATGAATAAACAAGCAGTGCACAGACCAATCAAGGAACTCTCCCTAAGGCAAGCCTGCAGCAACCAGCAGCACAAGAGACTTGCCATATCAGAGTAGCGCCAAGCCTACCCTCAAAGCTTTAAGGATACAAAATAGACGGCGCAGGAGCGCGCCAGAAGCGGAAAAGAAAGTGCTAGCAACCAGGAGTGCAGCAACTCCTCACAGGATATTCAAGAGCACGCGCAACAAGTGCGCCCACGAGAAGAAATTCGCAAGGATCGCAGCTAGCGAAGCACAGAAGCAGCAAGACCAGAAGAAGATCAACGGAGTGGTGACGCAACCCTCCAGAAGCAAACACCCAAGAAGTATCTACGCCACGCTAGAAGAGAAGACAGCGATGCCTGGTGGCCACAGGTCATCGCTGCAACAGTATGGCGAAAGTAGGAGCACCTCCCCCAGAACCGACAGTAATTCTGAAACCCGGCACTAGGAAGTGCAAAGACGCATGACACAAATGCGCAGCAGTACAGACAGCACTAGCCCAAAGCAGCAAGTCACAAGGAAGACACGAAGAGCGCACCCAGATGCGCAGAGATGCAAGCCGAACTGCGACAAAAAGAAAATGGTTGCGCAGACAACCCGCAACATTGAAGTCTCAAAACACGAGCAACCGGACCACTCAGCCTGGTCACAAAGCACAAAACCGACCAGCCAGATGGTTGCACCAAGAAGTCGACCAGCCAGATGGTCGCACCACGAAGCCTACCTGCCAGACATCGGCAGAAGGGACCAGCACGAGGTTCAAGGAGCTCAGCACCACGAAGCCTACCTGCCGGACATCGGCAGAAGGGACTAGCACAAGGTCAAAGAAGCTCGCACCACGAAGCCTACCTGCTGGACATTGGCAGAAGGGACCAGCACAAGGTCCGAGAAGTTCAGCCAACTCACGGTCCACGTGCATGGACCAACGAACTTCAACTTCACAAATAATGGAAGCGACGGAAAGAGGAGGTGAAGAACGCAACGCTAACCCTGGGAGTTGAGCGACCAGAAGACAGTGTCCTAGGACTAGGACAGGACCAGGAAGACCTGTGTGGAGTGCGCGCGCTGCATGGTGAAGCCTGGCCAGAGAAGAAGAAGAAAAGGGGACCAGGGTACGTCGCGAGAAGAGGAGAAGAGAAGAAGAAAGATCGGAGTGGCACGCCGCCACCGAGGAAAGGAAGAAAGGAGAAGTCGCACGCAGCCACTTCAAGAGGAAGGAAGAAAGAACGGAGTGGCCACCGCCACTAAGAAGAAAAGAAGGTAGAAGTAATCAGAGTGGCACGACTGTCAGGTTAAGAAGAAGGAAGAAAGAACAGAGTGGCCACCGCCAATAAGAAAAGAAGAAAGGAGAAGTCGGAATGGCACGCTGCCACTGCAAGAAGAAGCCGCCCCTGCGGAAAGAAGCAAGGTGACAGGCACTGGAACACCTAAGTGCATTGGAAGACAAGCCTGGCAAGAGCACCGGCAGCGCAGACCAAAGACAACCACCTACGAACACATGGCGAACGCAGAAGAGAGCAAGATAGACTGTTGGCGACATCTACCTCTGAGGTTGAGCGGAAGATTGGATGGCGAGAGTGCTCACACATCCGGCTGATGAACTGACCACTCCACACCGACCCGTGGCAACCCAAGAAGCAGAGGCCTCAAGGGACTCTGGTGGCAAGTCCCGCACAGGAGACAGATCTACAGAAGCACGTCTGCAGGACCCAAGGGGATGAAAGCCTCACGGGCAATGAAGAGAGTCGACAACTCAACCTTCAGGTAGAACTAGGACACGACGGTGAGGCTCCTGGAGCGCCCTGCTCACGGCCCGAAGGCCATGGTGGAGCAACACAACCGAAAACACCAGTCCAGTGGAAACCTGGCAAAGAGGTACTCCCGGACATCTGGTGAGAGAAGAATACCGGCGAGAGGGGCATCCTAGTGAGAGGGATGTTTGCACCTACTCTATTCACCTGCCAAGAGTCAACACTAAAGCCTGCTCGGAAATATCACGAAGCCAGAAGAGAGAACAAAAACCAGGAGACCATTGACACCTATGTCATCCATCTTATCACCAATGGAGCGAAGCAAAGGCAGGGCTGAGAACAGCGTACAGGAGGCGCAGACAAACAATAGACTCACTGAACAACTGGGAGCCGTGCCACCGAGAACGGTTAGTTCGAGGCATGTGGGCTGCTGAATTCATATCTGTGCATAGATCGCCGCCTAGTGTTGGGTCCGGATGATCGCACATTGTTGTCCTGGAAGAGTCTTCGTAGTATCACGAGATAGGTGGCTCCTCCCCTCGACTACAGTGCGCATGGGCATCGACTCCATCCTCAGATTGTTTTTTTCCGCCATTGGGTTCGGATGTATAATGGTTCCCTCTAGTCGGAATCGATAAAAAACTTTCTTAAGGCCAAAAGGTCTTTAATTTTCTTCGTCGGTATAGTCTTGCGTTCGGTGCCTGATACTTCCAGCTCGGTTCCGAGCCGGATTCCAAAGAACCGCGTGCTTTCGACGCGGAAGGCCCAGTCGACGCCACAGACCCTATCGACTGTTCATCATGGACCGGAGTCCGTTCAAGAGATGTCCAGTGTGCAATTCCAAGTATCCCCACATCGACGTCCACCCGGTGTGCAACAAGTGTCTGTCGCCGGATCATGATGAAGCCAGTTGCATGGCTTGTTCCCATTTCAGATCCAAGAAGACGCTTAAGCATCGACGCGCTGCACGCCAGGAGGCCCAGCAGTCTGCACCGGTGCCTGTGGACATCTTCAATGCCGGGGATGATGAGGGAGCTGACTGGGAAGTTGGTGAAAACCTGTTGAATCCCGCGTCGGAGGTCGACTATAACTACGACGCGGACGCTGAAATGTTCGAAGCCGAGGAAGTCGTCGACGAGGTAGGGAACGACGACGGGGCCTTTGGGGCCATGGAAGATCGCTCGAGCGAAGAGCTAACTCAAACTGACATTGGGGCCGTAACGCTTCAAAAGGCTCAGGTCGAGGGATCGCCACTAGGCCTTACCCAAGATCTTACAATGGGTTCTACGGCCCGCCTTCGGGCTCGGCTACGGACATTACTATCGAGCCGCACCCTACAAAATCGAAACCGAAAGTGAAACCAACGGTCTCAACAAAAGCGAAAGCACTGGCGCCCCCCTCGAAACCGAAAGTGCGCATTACTTTGGTCGGATCGAAGGCCTCGGAGCCGTCGGCACCGACGAAGCAGAAGGGTGTTGTCGATCCGAAGACACAGGTCAAGGGCGTCGAGTCGAAGTCTGCCACGCCAACGACAAAGGTCAAGGTGGTCGAGCAGAGTAAATCGGCGCCGAAGACGGTCGACACCAACAAAGGACTCGGTGATCAGAGGGTTCTCGAGACTCCGCGTCAACAAGACAAGGCCAAGAGCGGCGCAACCCACGAGTCCACATCTAGTGGTGCCTCGAAGGATCCCGTCGACTCGGCGCGGCCGTCCGCCGCTTTCTCCAAGCAGGTGGCGGACTCCCTGAAGGCCATCAAGGAGAAGGCCTCGACTGTCGGCCCGAAAGAAACTCCACCTTCTAAGCCGGTCGAGAAACCTCACAAGGAGTCGACTCCCATTCACTTCACGTTGCCGCCGAAGGTGGCGCCGAAGGCTTTTACCCCTAGGATGGGCGCGGGCGTGCCCGAGAAGGTGCCCTCGGTCCCGAAGTCGACGACAGTGGTCCCAACCTTAAAGCATCGACAATCTTCGTTGGAAGAACAACAAGAACACTTTATCGATGCCGAAACGGGCAGACTTTCCCTCCATAAACGGAAAATTGCCCCGGAGCAGCCAATGGAGTCCCACAAAATCCCTTTGAAGAAAAAG
Organism: Lissotriton vulgaris; assembly: GCF_964263255.1. Lineage (NCBI taxonomy): Eukaryota > Metazoa > Chordata > Amphibia > Caudata > Salamandridae > Lissotriton > Lissotriton vulgaris. The sequence goes on along the minus strand of NC_141693.1, from coordinate 1,678,945,651 downwards.
AAGGATTCCACTTCATCTCCTGTTCTTGTGGAACCACTTTCTCCACATGGCCATGATGTCTCGCCCACTTACTCTGACTTGGACGCTGGGGAAGGTGATGATGAGGATGAGTACAGCTATCCTGTCGACACAGACCCTGAAGATACCAATGAACCCTGGGCAGCTGGTGCTGACCCAGGTGATCCTCACTCTGCCCCAGACACTCAACTCTATGCTGTTAAAACGTCACCTACTGAGGATTCAGCGGCGTTTAATGCCCTCATTGAACGGGTGGCTAAAAATCATGACGTCCAGCTCCATGCTGACCCCATTGAAGTGGACTTTCTTTTTGACACCTTTTCCGTCTCAGAGAGAACTGTCAAGACTCTGCCTATGTTGAAGGGTGTCTTAAAACATGCTGGGGAGATCTTTAAAGAGCCTACCAGAGCCAGGCTGATAAACCCTAGGATTGAGAAGTATAAACCAGCGCCTACTGACCCTACTTACATCAAGGGACAGTTACCTTTGGACTCTCTGGTGGTTTCAAATGCCCGGAAGAGGGCTAATTCTCAAACAACGGGTGATGCTCCTCCCCCAGATAAAGCATCAAAGGTGTTTGAGGCATCAGGGAAAAGGGTGGCAGCTCAAGCGGCCAATATCTTGCGCATTTGAAATACACAAGCACTTCTAGCGAGGTATGACAGGGCACACTATGACACACTGGAGACCCTGTTGCAGCACCTACCTGACGAATACAAGGAGGCAGCTGAGATGCTCATCCAAGAGGGGAAGCTAATATCCAGTTCTTCTATTAAATGTGCACTGGACGCGGCTGACACCGCGGCCAGAGCTGTCAACACTAGCGCCATGCTGAGACGACATGCCTGGCTTAGAATCTCAGGATTTAAGCTAGAGATACAGACCAACATTCTTAATCAGACAGTAAACCCTGACCATCTGTTTGGCCCAGAGGTGGACACCACCTTGGAAAAGATAAAGAAGGACACTGAAACTGCTAAGTCCATGGGGGCCTTGCAGTCCCAGCAATTCAGGGGTGGTTCTTTTTGTCGCTCAAGCACTAGAGGTGTTTCCAGAGGCCAAGTCTCCCAAACCACGCAGTACTATAAAGGCAACACGCAGTCCACATACACGAAACAAAGTCGAGGTGGATATCGTGGAAACAGCGCCAAAGGCAGGGGTCGTGGAAACACCAACTCCAGATCCTCTGCCACCAACAAACAGTGACGCCTTGTCACTGCCCCCCGACCACGCAACACCGGTCGGGGGGAGACTTCAGCAGTTCCTGCCAGTCTGGAAATCCATCACCACAGACAGGTGGGTCACACAGCTCATACAGTACGGTTATTGTCTGGAGTTAACATCCACTCCACCCAACATGCCCCCAAGACACAGTCCTATGTCCAACGAGCACTTGCAGCAGGAGGTCATCGTCATGCTGCAAAAAGGGGCAGTCGAGCTCGTGCCTGTGGAAGAAAGAGGCACAGGAGTTTACTCACTGTACTTCTTGATACCAAAAAAGGACGGGTCCCTCAGACCCATACTGGACCTCAGACCCCTCAATCAGTACATTCTATCAGAGCACTTTCACATGCTGACCTTGCAGCAAGTACTCCCGTTGCTCAATCAGGGGGATTTCCTCGCAACTTTAGATCTAAAGGATGCCTATTTTCACATTCCGCTGCACCCGTCACACAAAACATACCTCCGATTCACCATCCAAAACCAACATTACCAGTTCAAGGTTTTGCCTTTCGGTGTCACCACGGCACCCAGGGTGTTTACGAAGTGCCTGGCGACGGTGGCGGCGCACCTAAGGAGACAAAATATTCACGTCTACCCTTATCTGGGCGACTGGCTCATCCAGGCAAAGTCGGCCCAGCAGTGTGCCGCCCACATGTCCCACACCATTCACCTTCTTCACGATCTGGGATTCTTACTGAATTACCCAAAGTCCCAACTGCAACCCGCCCACATACGGCAGTATCTGGGTGCGACAATAAACACTCTGGCAGCCACAGCACAGCCAAATTCAGTGAGGGTCAACAGCATTCAATCGCTGATACAAAGATTCAGACCTCAACACTCGCTTCCAGCACGAGTGTTCATGCAGTTGATAGGCATGATGGCCTCCTGCATCTCCATAGTCCCGCACGGGAGACTACATATGCGTCCGCTTCAGGAGTGCTTAGCACGTCAGTGGACTCAGGCTCACGGACAGTTGAAAGACCTAGTGTTGGTGAGCGGTCGGGCATACAACTCTCTGCATTGGTGGAATCCACAAAACCTTTGCAAGGGATGACCGTTCCAAGAGCCTGTGCCACAGATCATCCTGACGACGGACGCTTCTCTCCAGGGATGGGGAGCTCATGTACTCCATTACACTGTGCAGGAACTATGGACACCACAGCAAAGGAAGATGCACATCAATGTTCTGGAACTGATGGCGATCTTCATGGCACTAAAAGCCTTCAAAGTACATCTGTGCAGCAAGGTCGTGTTGATCCGGACGGACAACATGACGGATTCAGAAGCAGGGAGGAACACACTCTCCACAGCTGTCTCATCTGGCTCAGAGCATGTGGAAGTGGGCCATTCAGAGAAACATCTTCCTCATGGCAGAACACCTCCCAGACAAAGACAATCAGATGGTGGACCTGCTCAGCAGGTACAGCCACCAAATGCACGAGTGGGAGATACATCCATCGGTACTCCACCCGTACTTCCAAATGTGGGGTCATCCAGAGATAGACCTGTTTGCCACAAAGGAGAACGCAAAATGCCGAAGCTTTGCCACCAAGTTTCCACACCCACAGTCGCAAGGCAATGCGATATGGATGAACTGGTCAGGCAAATTTGCGTACGCTTTTCCCCCAGCACCTCTAATACCGCTGGTGGCACGCAAGCTGAAGCAGCACTCGATGACTCTCATCCTGGTTGCTCCAACGTGGGCTCGCCAACCATGGTACACCACGTTTCTGGACCTGTCCGTGGTACCGCAGCAAAGGCTGCGCCTCACACCCAGGCTTTTGACGCAGAGCCATGGCGACATTCAGCATCCAGATCCGCAACAGCTCAACCTGGCGATCTGGCTCCTGAGGTCTTAGAGTTTGGCTACCTCAACTTACCTCCTGACTGTATGGACATCATCCGGGAGGCAAGGAAGCCCACCACCAGAGCATGCTATGCGGCTACGTGGAAGCGGTTTGTCATTTATTGTGCAGGCCACGACATTAACCCGCTGGATGCATCTATTCAGAACATCATTTGTTATCTCTTACATTTGTACAAATGTAATCTGGCCTATGCTTCCATTCGCATACATTTATCCGCAATGGCTGCTTACCTCCAAAACAGACAGCACCTCTCACTTTTCAGGGTGCCTGCCATCAAAGCCTTTCTGGAAGGACTCAAACGAGTCATTCCTCCGCGGACACCACCAGATCCGGAGTGGAACCTCAATGTGGTTCTCACCAGGCTGATGGGTCCCCCTTTTGAACCACTGCATTCCTGCGAGCATCAATTCTTGACATGGAAAGTGGCTTTCCTTATAGCAATTACATCGCTACGACGAGTTAGTGAACTCCAGGCACTAACTATCCAAGAGCCATTTATTCAAATTCATTCTAACAGGGTGGTGCTTCACACTAACACTAAATTCCTTCCTAAGGTAGTGTCTCAGTTCCATATCAACCAGACTATAGAACTACCTGTGTTCTTCCAAAATCCAGAGTCACTGGCGGAGAGAATGCTTCACACTTGACGTCAAAAGGGCCCTAATGTATTACATTGATAGGACCAAAGATTTTAGGAAGACTAAACAACTCTTTGTTGCCTTTGCGCCACAACACAAAGGTAACCCCATTTCCAAGGCTGGTATAGCCAGGTGGATCGTTAAATGTATTCAGATCTGCTATCTGAAGGCCAAGCGCACTCTCACTATTCCACCACGGGCCCACTCCACTCGAAAGTTGGGGGCCTCCATGGCTTTCCTTGGAAATATCCCTTTGGAAGACATATGTAGAGCAGCCACATGCTCTACCACACACACATGTACAAAACATTACTGTGTTGATGTGCACTCCAAACAGCAGGCAGCTGTAGGGCAGGCTGTTCTAAAAACACTTTTCCAAACTGCTGCAGCTGGCACGGGCGGCCGCCATTAATGGAGGGACTGCTATGTATTCTATGCACAGATATGAATTCAGCAGCCCACATGCCTCGAACCGAATATGCTACTTACCAGTATGCATCTGTTCTTGGCATGTAGGGCTGCTGACATTCATATCGCCCGCCCTCCTCCCCGGCGCCTGTAGCAGCTGCGGCATTTACACATACTTCTAGCATGGTCATCATTCACTAAGTTTCACTCCATCTTGGCCACAATGGCTAAAAACAATCTGAGGATGGAGTCGATGCCCATGCGCACTGTAGTCCAGGGGAGGAGCCACCTATCTCGTGATACTTCGAAGACTCTTCCAGGACAACAATGTGCGATCATCCGGACCCAACACTAGGCGGCGATCTATGCACAGATATGAATGTCAGCAGCCCTACATGCCAAGAACAGATGCATACTGGTAAGTAGCATATTCGGTCCGGAATGCAAGAACTATACTGCCTGCGGCTTGCAAGCAGCCAAAGAGACTCGTTTGAAAGCGCAAGTCCAATGTTACATTTCTGTGTTTTCTTTCCCCCACAGGTTTTTGGACTTTTTCCGTTTGGTTTAATTTTTAACCAATTTTGCGAGGGATGTAGTGCCCTAGAGTAAGTTAGCATTCTAGTGCTAATTCTGTAAATACACCTAACACCCACCCGCCACTGATGTCACTGGTCAGGTGACACAGCTTCAATAAAAGAGGCCGAACCCACGTGCTCTGGGCCAGTTGTACCATGCAGCCAGTGTGTCCGTGTCGCAGTCTTTATTAACATGAGGGCCTAGGGCCCACGACCCAACATTACCTATCTCCAAATTTCTCACTGCTGTAACTCACCCAACTGTTCTTTCCTGCCAACCCGCTCGGAGGTATTGTTGCAATGTGATTTCTTGCTTTCTGTCGGTTTTTCAGCACAGTCTTGTGGCTTCTTCATTGGCGCCACCTCCGCCTCAAAGTGAATTGATAAAAGGTTAGGCACTAAAGTCAATGTGACGGCTGGCCCATTAATGCTCAGTGAGATCATATCTGTGGAGGAGCCAGAGTTGAGTTGGATCAATGGTTCCAGTTACTGAAACGGGCGACCTATTTCAAGTTCCTGATTCCAATCTGGCACCTGGGAGGATTCATGAGGTGAGGAATCTGCAGGTAGGAAGGATAGCCACCAGAAAGATTCATATGGAAAGTGTGTAACTTTTTTAAAAGTTTTTACTTTCGCAGTCCCGGGTTGTAAATAGCTTTGCTTTGCCTGATAGTCGGCTGGCAATGCAAGACACTGGCTTGTTAAGACTTGTATTGGATGGTATCGTCTCACAGTCCTAAAAGTATCCCTGGTGGCTTGACAGCTATATTTAATATACTATGGCATCTTTGACAGCTCCCACAATTATATTTTAGCGGTCTTTAATCCTGAACTCCGCCACCAACTTGGGAATAGTCAAATGTTCATGATGAGCAATGAAGATCCTACGCTGCAGAATCCTGTGGTACCCCCAACGTCCTTGAGATCTTGTCTGAAAACAAGCTTAACTTATGTTGTTCTTCTCTGAAGGGGAGAACATTTACCTTCTGGTTGTTATTGCTAAAAGATAAATTACTAGGGCAAATAAAAGATGGCAGAATTGGAAGTTCTGCTTTGGTTCCCTCTCCAGCGTTAACAATTAGGATTTGTTCCCATTCTGGGAGTAGTGTGCTAGTACCTGCTCCTTAAATGCCCTCTAGATCCCTGTAATTTGTATTATCTAATCCATCAGCCACCACCTGGCTCAATTCAGTGCTTCCTCTCTGTCCTGTCCAATGCGAATAGGATTACAAGAGTGCATGTTTTTTGTGCTTTCTATAGTTGTATAGTATATGGGCTATTCTTCTAATATCATCATGTGTCTAGTCATAAACCCTTATTGGTTGGGTTCAGTGAAAATAGGCAAACATTTATGCAATCGCAAAGCAAGAACTTTGGGGAAAATATTATCATTTGAATTTATAAGAGAATTTGGCCAAAATGACTCTTTCCTAGCTTTGGGATTAATGTTTTGTTTGCTTCTGTGATGAATGGTGTCACCCCCCTGCTTTGCCTTAAAAAGTAATATGGCTTCACAGAGCAGAAACTAGTACATTCTAAAATATAAAATCTACATAATAAAGAGTTGACCCATCTCTCTTAAATCACGTCTTATCGCAAGGCTAGATGCGTGGCTTGTTTATATCTCAAGTAAGTGTGTGATCTACACCCAGGTAAATTAGTGTGATTGACACATTTCTTTGATATATTTGTTGGGTTCTCACCCACAGGTCCCATCTGTGACCTACTTCATCATCGGACCCTGTAAGGGTTGCGCTTGCTACGCTATCAAGCAGTGAGGCAAAAGCACAGATAGAAGTATAGTGGTACTGGGGAATTTATTAAAGTCAATACTATAACAGCAAATGCAAAGCAGTTTTCCGTCAGGCCAGGGTTCCCGGTTGGTACGTCTGTAGGAGGATCTTCTTACTCCCAGGCGGCGTGGCGCAAAAAGGAAAAGAAAGAAAGAAAACGCCACATTACTGGACTGCGTTGTTTATCTGACATGTGGAGAGGATAGGGTAGGGGCGTGAGGGAGACCACCAGGGACCATCACCGTCTGTCGTGTTTCTCTACCAATGCGGCACCTTATGCACTCCCGTCCCTTAGTCACTCCCAGCCGCCCCCTTAGGCGTTTCCTCCCTCTGACTGAAAGAGTCCCCGTATACGAGCTCGTACCTTGAGGTGCCACACTTCTCCAGGTGAAGTGTGGCTGGGCGAACCGTGGTTCCGTTGGCCTCCTGGCTCTCCTGCTGTCGGTCTCTCCCCGTCGCCTGCTTCAGTCTCCTCGAGTAATCCGGTTCCGGGTTCCTTCCGTCCAGCGGCGAAGACGTCCGATGCTTCCTGTGCTGCTCCGGCGTTCGCGCCCTCCTGTTCGAAACCTCGCGTTATCAGCGTCGACGTGGAAGAGGATTGGACATCAGGGTACGACGTCACCGATGAAGGCCCCGCCCCCGGGTAAGCCCAGGCGGCCGTGGAAGGTGCATGAACATCCTGTGTGTGTCGAGGCGGAAACGAAGAGGGACAAACATCAGCAGCAGAGTCGTGGCAGGTAGGAACCCCCTGACACATCCCCCCCCCCCCAGGATTTCCCCGATCGGGGGAAAGAGGAAACCGGGACAAGAAGTCAGCGTTGCCCTGATCACGACCCTTGCGGTGGCGAACTTCAATCTGAAAGGGCTGGAGAGCAAGAAACCACCGAAGGATGCGGTCATTGTGGCCACGGTTGCGTTGTAGCCAAGTCAAAGGAGTATGGTCCGTATACAGGACAAAAGGGCGACCCTCCAAATAGTACCGGAGTTTTTCCACACTCCAGCGGACAGCCAAACATTATTTTTCAATGGTGGAGTAAGCCTGTTCCCTGGGGAAGAGTTTACGACTGATGAAAAGAACCGGCCTCTCGAGTCCATCAGAATCCTCCTGGGAAAGGACAGCCCCTATACCCACCCCAGAGGCATCAGTCTGCAGAATGAAAGGCTTTCTATAGTTAGGCGAAACCAGAACAGGTGAAGTCGTAAAGACAGTTTGCAAGGCCTGAAAGGCGGTCGACTCCTTAGGACCAGGGGCCGGTAGCCTTGGGGAGGACTGCGTCTTCTTCAACAAGTCCGTGAGAGGACTGGCCAATTCAGCGAACTGTGGAATGAAGCGCCTGTAGTAACCCACTAAACCAAAGAAAGCCCTCAACTCCCTCTTGGTTTTGGGATAGGAAAGGTCCATGATAGCCTTTATTTTTTCCCTCTGCGGGGTATAGGACGTTCAATTGTGAGTTGTACCCTTCCCCCAATACACCCACTAGCGGGCCCCTTTCACTGTGCGTGTGGAAGGTGGTCTTTGGATCCCCCTACCCTGAGCTCACACGAAAATCCTGCGGTTTCCCTTAGTAGAAACCTCGCCGAGCACTCCCTTCGCATCTTCAGCCTGAACGCCAGGTCTCTGGTGCTGCATTATCAGGCCGTGTTTGACCTGATACAGGAAGAGGCCCCGGACATCGTAGCCATCACCGAGACGTGGTTGAAGGATGACGATGTGGCCATTATCAACCTGGCTTTTCCCTCTGATTTTTCGGTTTTTACCCTTAATCGATCTACCAGGGGAGGGGGTATTGCGTTGGCCTTGCGACCTGGCCTTACTGGTAGTTGGTCTGGTCTGACCATTGCGGGATGTGAAAGTGCGGTGTTTAAAATCTCGGTCACCCCACATTTCACACTCTCGGGGATGGTGGTTTATCGCCCCCCTGGGAGTGATGTGGCGTTTAGAGCGGCCCTCCCCGACATGGTTAGCTCCTTGGCAGTAGGCTGCCCCAATTTTTCGATCTTGGGAGACCTCAACTTACACTTTGAGAACCTCACCTCCCCCTCGGTTAGCGGTATTCTCGCTGACCTGGAGGCCCTTCAACTGGTGCAATTGGTCCGACAGCCTACTCATACAGGCGGCCATACCTTAGATCCTTTTTTCACTAATTTGGCAGACGCTGCTGTCTCCGCCGTCACACCTCTTGGCTGGACGGACCACTCTTTGGTTTCCATCTGTACCCCTTTGCCGGGAATGATTGTTGTTCCCCCGGCAAAGCTGGTCATTAGGCGGCAATGGAGTAAACTACGGCTGGAGGACTTACACCGTGCCCTCGCCGAGGAGCCTTTAGATCTTCCGCTGCTGGTGGACTCAGGTTACGAGAAGTTCTGCTCCTGGATTTCCAAGGCGCTTGACGCCCTTATTCCACTTACCGCTTGTAAAGTCAGCTCCAGGGACTCCAGCCCGTGGTACGATGGCGCCCTACGCTCACTCAAGGGTAGTTGTAGGCGAGCAGAGAGGGCTTGGCGGAAGGCGTACGATACCGGGAAAAAGGCTATTTATCTCGCCTCCGTCAAAGTTTACCATCGGGCTGTTTGCCAAGCTCGGGCAGCTTACTATGCTACTGAATTCGGCAACAGCTCTAACCCCTCTAAAACCATCTTTAAAGTGATGAAGGATCTCCTGGCAAAGCGTGCCTGTACTACTACGACTGGCTCCACCACTCACTGTGAGGCTCTTGCTTGTTTCTTTTTGGAAAAGGTCCAAAACATCTATCGGACGTTCCCTTGTACAGAGCCTCCAGTTGAGCCCCCGATCAACATCTATGGTGATTCCACCCTGCATGTGCTGCCCCCGCTGACATCTGAGGGGTTTGACCTCCTGGCTCTGCAGGTCAAATCAGGGTCCCCCGCTGATCCACTTACTGCGACTCTCTTTAGGGAGCCGTCGTTTGTGGGACGGGCCGTGGTTCACTCCCTGATTAACATCTCTTTGGAATCAGGCACGGTACCTGCTAGCTGGAAGCGGGCAGTGGTCTCTCCCATTTTGAAGAAGCCGTCTCTGGATCCAGATAAGCCTGAAAACTATCGGCCCATCTCCTTACTCCCGTGGCCGACCAAAGTGTTGGAGGCCCATGTCAACAAAGTTCTTTCGGCTCACCTTATCCATGCTAACATCTTGGATCCCACCCAGAATGGGTTCCGTGCTGGACACAGCACGGAGACCGCCCTCCTCTCCATGGCTGAACACCTTCGCACGGTGATGGATGCGGGCCAGACAGCTGCGCTCGTCTTATTGGACTTGAGCGCTGCGTTTGATACTGTCTCGCATCCTATCCTGTTGCATCGCCTGGAGGAGATTGGGCTGGGTGGACCTGCCCTCCAGTGGTTCCGGTCTTTTCTAGACGATCGTTTCTTTAGCGTTGCTGTCCCACCGTTCCAGTCCCAATTCCATCCTTTGAAACAGGGGGTGCCGCAAGGATCCTCGCTGAGTCCCACGTTGTTTAATCTCTACGTGAGACCGCTGGCTGAGGTCGTCAAGCAATGGGGCATGACTATGGTCTCATATGCTGACGACACTCAGCTAGCGGTTACGATCAGCGGGGATGCGGACCGGGATGCCCCCAGGTTTCAGAGCGGACTTAGGGCGGTGGCGAGCTGGATGAAGAACAACTGTCTCCAGCTCAACGCTAAGAAAACAGAGATCATGATCGTAGGCAAGAGATCGGAGCTTTGGGGGGACAGATGGTGGCCTACGGAGCTGGGGCCGGCCCCCCTCCCGGTCACGGAACTAAAGAACTTAGGAGTATGGATGGATCCTTCCCTCAGCTACGTTGGCCATACGAAGAAAATTGCGGCCTGTTGCTTTGGTATCATACGGTCGCTTCGCCCGGTTTTAAAGTTCTTTGACCATCGCACCAGGCAGCTGATAGTCCAGGCTACAGTGTTATCCCGCCTGGACTATGCCAGCTCTCTTCTGGTAGGGTCCAACGTGGCTGAGGTTACCCGCCTCCAACGCGTCCAGAACGCTGGGGCGAGAGCCATTGTTGGCCTTCCCCGTACTTGCTCTGCCTCCAGCACTCTGAGATCACTGCACTGGTTGCCTATCAAGGCCAGAATTCAGTTTAAAGTGCTGTGTATGGCGTTCAAGATTTTGAGGGGAGTAGGTCCCCCCATTCTTGCGGACCTTCTGTCATGGTATGTGCCTACTCGGCCCCTGAGATCCTTGGGTCATGCACTTACTGTGGTTCCCCGATACAGGCTGTGTCGAGTTGGTGGCCGTTCCTTCCGGGTCAGAGCAGCCGAGCTCTGGAACTCCCTTCCTGTAGAGTTGCGACTGTTAGATGATCTGCTGGTCTTTCGTAAAGCCTTGAAAACCTTCTTGTTTTAATAAATTCACTTTTCTCCCTTCTGTTCTGTTTCCTGTGGTGTTGCATTTTTACCTGCCATGCGCCTGGACGCCCCTTAGCTGGGGCAGCAGTGCGCATTACAAATGTATGTAACATAACATAACATAACATAACATTTTCTCAGTCTGGGGTTCAATCAGTCCATTGCCCAGCACATACCCCAAGTACTTAACCTTTTTGAAGGCTACTCGGGTTTTCTTGGCATTAATGTGGAACCCCGTGGTGCGTAGACTAGAGAGTATGTTCTCAAGATGTTCTTTGTGCTCTTCCCACGTTTTACTAAAGACAACAATGTCGTCCAAATAAGCGGAAGAATACTGCTGGTGCGAGGATAGTACTGTGTCCATTGCTCTTTGGAATGTGGCCGGTGCTCCATGGAGGCCAAAGGGAAGAACAGTGAAGTGAAAATGGCCTGAGGGGGTGGAGAAGGCCGTTTTCTCCTGATCTGCTGGGTGTAGGGGAATCTGCCAATAGCCCTTGGTGAGATCGATAGTTGTAATGTATTGTGCCTCACCAAGACGCTCTAGCAGTTCATCCACACGAGGTAGTGGATAAGCATCCTGTTTTGAGACCCTATTGACAGCTTGAAAGTCAATACAAAAACGGATACTGCCATCCGGTTTGGGAACAAGAACAACCGGAGAACACCAGTTGCTTTTCGAGGGCACAATCACTCCAGAACGTAACATCTGATCGATTTCGTCCTGAAAGGCCTGTCTTCTGGCCTCCGGGATCCTATAGGGTTTTTGCTTCACTACAGTCCCCTGGGGAGTGGGAATTGTGTGAACCGCTATATTATTTTTCCCGGGCTGGTCAGAAAAGACATCCTTGTATCGGAGAAGCAGGGCCAATATCTCTTCTTTTTGAGTCTCCGTTATTTCAGGGTTGACAGGGGTGTTGTGCACCGTATGAGGGATTGCCTCAACAGTTTGTACCGACTGAGGAGGTTTTCCCAACCATTTTTTTAGGAGGTTGATGTGGTACATTTGGGTCTTATTCCCTTTTACGCGCAACACATATGTGGTTTTTCCTATTTTCCGGAGAATCTCAAAAGGTCCTTGCCACTCTTTCTTGAGCTTGTGTGTAGAGGATGGCAACAATACTAAAACCCAGTCACCCACATCTAACTCCCTCCACTTCTTCCCCCTATCGTAAAAGGTCTTTTGCTTCTTTTGGGCTGCAGCTAGATGTTCATGGGCCAGCGTTCTCAATTTATGGAGCCTCGACTGGAGTTGTCGCGTATAGTCCAAGAGAGCCTCGGCCTCTTGAACTCCCTCCTTTTCCCAACTGTCCTTCGTAATCTCCAGTAATGTCCTGGGAGCACGACCGAACAGCAACTCAAACGGGGATGTACCCAGGCTGGCTTGTTTTTGGCTTCGAAGGACAAAAAGGGCTAAAGGCAACAACTGGTCCCAATTCTTACCATCCCCGGACAGAAGCTTCTTCAGCGTAAGTTTTAGACTACCATTATATCGTTCGACTAGGCCATCTGTCTGGGGATGGTATACAGAGGTTTTGATATGCTTGACTCCCAGTTGTTTACATACTTGGGCCATTAGCCGTGATACAAAGGGGGTTCCTTGATCAGTAATGATTTCCCGAGGAAAGCCCATTCGGGAAAAGACTTCTACCAATTTCTGAGCGATGGCTGTAGAAGTGGCTGCTCTGAGAGGGAAGGCCTCAGGGTACCGAGTGGCATAGTCGACTAAGACTAAAGCATACAAATGTCCCCGTGTCGACTTCGGTAAGGGGCCAATAAGGTCCATTCCTATCCTATCAAACGGCTTTCCGATGATGGGTAGGGGGTTCAATGGAACCGGTGGTGGAACGTAAGGATTTCTTCGCTGGCAAATTTGACACTCCTGACAATAACGTTGTATCTGTGCGTATACTCCAGGCCAAAAGAAGTGTTTTAAAATAGCCTGTCCTGTCTTTTCTGCCCCTGAGTGGCCTGCCAACAAATGTGCATGTGCAAAAAACAGTATTTGGTCTCTGAAGTCGACAGGAACTAAGAGTTGTGGGGTGTCATCGGGTTTGGCTAACCTGTACAACAACCAGTTTTTCTCATTAAAGGTGGGGAAGGCTCTCTGTGAAGGGTCTTGACTGGAGCGGGCGATTTGCCAAGCATTGGAAAGCGTAGCGTCATTCAACTGCGCTGTTCTGAAGTGTGTATCTCTAGCCCAGGGTTCAGGAACAAGCAGCGCATTTCGTGGCCCTGTTTGCAAGGCATCCTTTAACAAGGCAGAAAATCCCGGGTTATCAGTGCCTATGATCACGGGCTCCGGGAGAGAAGGCATAACTCCCACCACTACCTCTGTTACAGTTCCTGCAGCAGTACACAAACTAACAGTGGCTAGGGGATATTCCCTAACGTCCCCATGAACACAGCGTATATGCACAGTTTTTCCCGCCATTAAACACGAGGGAGGTACTAGTTCTTGGCGTACAACCGAGTGCTTACACCCAGAGTCTAGGAGGGCCCTTACTACCTTCCCATGTATGGTGACACTTACGTAAAATACCGGTCCAGTTTCTTCCGCAAAGAGAAGAGAATACGGTGCATAACTGACATCCATGGGTTCTTCCTCTCTTTCTTTTGGTTTTTTTCGGCAAAACCTCGCTATGTGTCCCCACTCTCCGCAATCGTAACATTGAGGACCAGGAGTAGGTTGTACCTCAGGTTTGGGATAGCGTGGTCGCTGAGGCTCAAACAGAGGTTTTACAAACTTTTTCTCGACTCTCACTGGTACGGGTTTCAGAGGTTTTTCCGGTTCTTTCACCGGGGGTCGACCCTGAGCATGGGCATAAGAGGTGGCCATTTCAATGGCATGTTCGAGAGTTAGTCCTGCGTGCTGTTTCAACCAGCGTTGAGTGCCATAAGGGAGTGCCTCTAAAAATTGTTCGAGGTAAATTTTATTCATTACATCGTCTATGTTACCTTCCTGCGGTTTCAACCAGAGGTCTGCGGCTGCTTTTAGTTTGTAAAACAGAGTTTTAGGAAGATCCCCGGGGGTGCCACGTTCCTGTCGGAATTTGAGTCTGTGAGTCTCTTCGTCAACACCCAACCGATCCAAGATGTATTTCTTTACGACGGCATACACTGCAGTGCCGTCTCTATTGACCGTCTGGTAAGCGGATTGGGCTTCACCAGTTAGCAATGGTGCAAGATAGAATGGCCACCTATCCCCCGGCCAAGCACTGGCTCTGGCAGCTCTTTCAAAGTTGAGGAAGAAAGCCAAAGGATCGTCACCCGGTGTGAACTTTTGTAGCGGGACAACGGGACCAGGGGCGTTTGTTCTGCCTTGTCCCAACACAGCCAAAAGTTGATTCTGTCCCTCAGCCAATTTCACCAGATTATCAACTTGAGCCTGTATGGCGTTAGAAAACGTGGTGCGGTCAGTATCAGCCTGAGTAGCGGTCTGGCCTATTGCCCACTCGAGTTTAGTCTGGGCCTCTTTCATTTGCTGTATTAAGGCTTCCATCTTGTATCAGAGGACGGTTCAAAAGGGCAATCCGGGTCACGGCACCACTTGTAAGGGTTGCGCTTGCTACGCTATCAAGCAGTGAGGCAAAAGCACAGATAGAAGTATAGTGGTACTGGGGAATTTATTAAAGTCAATACGATAACAGCAAATGCAAAGCAGTTTTCCGTCAGGCCAGGGTTCCCGGTTGGTACGTCTGTAGGAGGATCTTCTTACTCCCAGGTGGCGTGGCGCAAAAAGGAAAAGAAAGAAAGAAAACGCCACATTACTGGACTGCGTTGTTTATCTGACATGTGGAGAGGATAGGGTAGGGGCGTGAGGGGGACCACCAGGGACCATCACCGTCTGTCGTGTTTCTCTACCAATGCGGCACCTTATGCACTCCCGTCCCTTAGTCACTCCCAGCCGCCCCCTTAGGCGTTTCCTCCCTCTGACTGAAAGAGTCCCCGTATACGAGCTCGTACCTTGCGGTGCCACACTTCTCCAGGTGAAGTGTGGCTGGGCGAAGCGTGGTTCCGTTGGCCTCCTGGCTCTCCTGCTGTCGGTCTCTCCCCGTCGCCTGCTTCAGTCTCCTCGAGCAATCCGGTTCCGGGTTCCTTCCGTCCAGCGGCGAAGACGTCCGATGCTTCCTGTGCTGCTCCGGCGTTTGCGCCCTCCTGTTCGAAACCTCGCGTTATCAGCGTCGACGTGGAAGAGGATTGGACATCAGGGTACGACGTCACCGATGAAGGCCCCGCCCCCGGGTAAGCCCAGGCGGCCGTGGAAGGTGCATGAACATCCTGTGTGTGTCGAGGCGGAAACGAAGAGGGACAAACATCAGCAGCAGAGTCGTGGCAGGTAGGAACCCCCTGACAGAACCACAACTGCATTACCTAGTATGAGTGGGTGGGCTCTATGCGTTTGTAAGTGGAGCGCATTAAAGGTGCAAAACGAGGGATTGTGAGTTAGTTTAAAATTGCCTCATGGATCCCAAAATTTGTGCAGACATTACAAGACATCCAATGTGCAATGTCTTATAAATCTATAACTGTGACGTTTATTCTCTCTTTTCAGCCAAGACCATACGAATTGTATGAATGCATTTAGATAGGTTGCAAAAAACAACCAACCACGATTCTACATAAAATAATTGGTCCTGAAGAAAGCATGTTGAACCAAAGGGCAGTTACACAGCTGAAACATGTTGACCTTTTGATGACAAGAGCCATCATATCCTTGTGACATCCCACTGTTTTTAGGCTTGGCCCAAAGACCTTGTTCATTAAATAGTAATTTGAGGGTCCTTGAAGCAATTTTAACTCACTCACAATCCCTCATTTTCATCATTAAAGCGCTCCGCTTACAAACTCATAGAGCCCACCCACTCACACTAGGTGATGCGGTGTGGGTCTGATAACGAAGTAGGCCACAGGTGTGACCTGCAGGTGAGGACCTACCAGCTGTATCCAAGAAATGTAGCGATTGCACCAATTCACCTGGGTGTAGATCGCACACTTAATTGAGATATAAAAAGGACACAGCATATCTAGCTTTCTGAAAAAATGGGATTTAAGTGATATAGGTCAACTCTCCGTTGTGTAGTTTTTGCATTATACTCTGGGATGCCAAGGGTCCGCCTTATTACAAGCATCTCACTCCTTATTGTTGATGCATCCTAAAGTATATTCTTTGGCCCTGAATCCTTTCTAACCTATATTCCCTTGATTACCTTTTTAATTTGCGCCTCGTTTATGGGCCAGTTCCCGTTTTGGTTTGAGCCTTCTTGGGGTGGGCATGCACCACCCTCCAAATACATAAGAAGGTTTTCCCACCTTCAATTAATCAATCAAAGACATTTATAGAGCGCACTACCTACCCGTAGGGTCTCGAGGCGCTTTGGGGGGGGGGTGCCGCTACTGCTCGAACAGCCAGGTCTTGAGCTTCTTCCTGAAGGAGAGGTGGTCTTGGGTCAGGCGCAGGTCGGCAAGGAGGGAGTTCCATGTCTTGGCGGCCAGGTAGGAGAAGGACCTTCCTCCTGTAGTGGCTCTGCGGATGCGTGGGACGGCGGCGAGGGCGTGGCTGGCGGATCGGAGGTGGCGTTTGGGAGCGTAGAAGTTGATTCGGTTGTTGAGGTAGCTCGGGCCTTGGTCGTGGAGAGCTTTGTGTGCGTGGGTAAGGAGGCGGAAGGTGATTCTCTTGTTGACCGGGAGCCAGTGCAGGTCTCTTAGGTGTCCGGAGATGTGGCTGTGTCGTGGGATGTCGAGGATGAGTCTGGCTGAGGCGTTCTGGATGCGCTGGAGTCTCTTCTGGATCTTGGCAGTGGTTCCGGCGTAGAGTGCGTTGCCGTAGTCCAGTCGGCTTTCGTGTCTTTCATTTACAGTTGCCAATAAAATTTCATGAATACATGAAGGTACCACTGATATCTTTAAACAAGCATTTGCAATGCAATAGGTTTCGCAATAGTGAGAGTTTAAACTATTGGCATTGTAAATGACAATGCCTTTTATTTATCCGTTTTGATCATTAACACATAAACAAAAGGCATTGTCATTTACAATGCCAATAGCTCAAACTCTTGCAAATGCAAGACCTCTGCCGACATTGTGCCGAGCTACTTGTGAAATGAAATGAAAATGGGATTTGTAAAGCGCTACAGTTGCCCTGAGGCGTCCAGGCGCTGAAACTAAAACAGAAGATGCCCTCAGGAGGTTACTAATTACTGAAACAAAAAGGTTTTGAGCTGTTTCCGGAAACTAGTTAGGTTGGAATTATCTCGCATCTGCAAAGGGAGGGTGTTCCACAATTTAGACACATTGTACGAGAACGAACGTCCTCCTGCTCTGGCTCTAAAGATTCTGGGAATTTTGGCTAGTGATGCGGTTGAGGAACAAAGTGCCTTGTTGGGCAGATAAGGATAAATCGAAATCAGGGAGTAGTTGATTTCTGGGCCCATTTTACAGATGGTCTGGTGGGCAATGCATAGAGCTTTAAACTTCACTTTGTCCCTAACAGGCAACCAGTGTAGAGTTCTTAGGCCAGTTTTTATTGAGGTCCTCCGTGGGACTCCCAATAGCGCACGGGCAGCACAATTTTGAGTGCGCTGAAGTTTTTGTAAGGTGTAATCTGGTGCTCCAAGATAGAGGGCATTATTAAAGTCCAGACGGGATTGGACAAGGCCCTGTATGATTATTTGTCTGGCCTCAAATGGAAGAAGGGGAAGACTTTTTTTGATCACCCTAAGGAGGCCAAAACAAGTGGCCGACACCTTGGTGGCCTGTGTATTAAGGCTCAGCGACTTATCGAGCCATACCCCCAGACTTTTGATGTTATCTCTCGGGGGTGGGGCAGCACCCATGCTTGCAGGCCATATCAGTGCCAGAGTAGAAGGGGCCGCCGGGCCCAGGAGCATGAGCTCGGTTTTGTCGTCGTTGAGCTTCAGAGATGAGCTCATCATCCAGCTCTTTACATCCTCCAGGCATGCCGCTAGATTGGGCGGTGATTGGAGGCCGCTCTTCTGTGCAAGGGAGACCACCAGCTGGGTGTCGTCCGCATAGGAGATGATATTGACACCATGCGGACGAACAGTCCCAGCCAGCGGCCTCATGTATGCGTTGAAGAGCGTAGGGCTCAAGGATGAACCCTGCGGGACTCCGCACCCCGAAGGCCTACTTGATGACACGAATGTGCCGTCAAAGACCTGGAAGGTTCTGTCCGATAGGAAAGACTCGAACCAGACCAGGGCTTCTCCGGACACTCCTAGGTCGGCGAGACGGTTCAACAGAATTTTATGATGTACCGTGTCAAACGCGGCACTCAGATCGAGGAGGATCACTGCCACTGACCCCCCACACCCCCAATCCAAGATCCGTCTCGCCTCCTCAGTTACGGCCAGTAGAGCGGTCTCTGTCCCATGTTTTGGGCAAAAGCCCGTCTGGGAAGCATCGAGGAGATGGTTTTCCTTGAAGAATTTCGTCAGAGTGGTATTGACGTGCTTCTCCGGGATCTTAGATGGCCATGGGAGCAGAGAAATCGGGCGGTAGTTGCCTGGGTTAGCTGGGTCGAGGGAAGGTTTTTTTAATAAGGCCCGTACCATTGCATGTTTCCAGGTCGCTGGTACCATCCCACTCAATATGCGAGAGTTCAGCAATTCCAGAAGGGTAGGGAGAATGGTTTTGCTGGCCAGCCCCAGTGAGCCCGGTGGAGCAGAGTCACACGGAGAGCCGGTTTTTATATGTTGTGCTAGACTCTCCAATGTTTCCAGTTTCAGCAGAGGAAAGGGCTCCAGCTTATTGTCCCTGTCCAGGACTGAGTCCAGGCGTTGAGAGGGTGAATCAGTGGGTGGATTTGGAAAGGAGAGGTAGATTTTGTTCACTTTTTGAAAGAAGAAATCCACCAACTCGTTGCATTTGGACGGTGAACTACTATTATCTGTAGCAGGCGGGGAGGGTTTTATCAGGGAGTTTACTATACGATATATTTCTTTCGGCTTAGATTTAGCCGTTGTTATTTTATCGTTATAGTAGGCTGCTTGCGAAGTTTTTATGGCCAGTTTATAGTTCCTAATAATTTCCCTGTAGGTAGTTTTATCAGCAGGATTGTAGGTCATGCGCCATTTCCTCTCTTGTCTCTTGCAGAGACGCTTTTGTTTTCTAAGGTCTTCTGTGTACCACGGGGCTGATTTGCTTTGCCTCTTTGACCCAGATGGGTATGAAGGGAGAACCAAATCAGAGAGGTGGTTATCCACTCGTCATATTTAATGTTATTTGCCATCGGGTCATGAGATAGTATGGGTCTAGTAGTGCTGAGAGCCTTCATCCAATTGTCGATAGGAAGTTTGGACCAGTTTCGAGTTTTCCGAGATGTGAAAGAGGATGAGGGGGGTTTACTCGTGGTCCAGGTGAAGGCTATCAGGAAATGGTCCGACCATGGAAGGCTACTAATGGTACCCACTTTAAGCTGGTCACTGTTACTAAAGATCGGGTCTAAAAGATTACCTTTTTCATGCGTGGCAGAGGGGACTAATTGCTCCAGTTGAATGGCAGCCAGGCTTGACATCATCTCTAGTGCCGTGGAGTCCAACAGGTTGTCAAAATGTATGTTAAAATCTCCCAGTAAGGTGAAGTTGGAGGGAGAGACAACCAGTTGGGATGCCACCGATAGAAGAGAGGTGTTAAATTGTCCGATAGAACCAGGGGGGCGGTAGATGAGAATACCAGTGAAGCTGGAATTAGGGGAAAACTCGATCGCAAAAGAGAGATTTTCGCAATCCTCAATCTCCTCTGACAAACAGCGGCAGACATAGCTCTCCTTGTAAATAATCGCAAGGCCGCCGCCTCTGCCCAGCGGTCGATCAGCCCGCGCTATCTGATATCCCGGAGTAATGGCCTGTGCCCGATCCGGCTGAGAGTCTTGATTTAACCAAGTCTTGGTCAAAAAGATCACGTCCGGTGAGTGTTCATCTAGTAGTAGGGAGATTTCTAAGCAAAGTTTCACTAGAGACCTGCAATTAAGCAGAAACATAGAATAGTCCTTTACCTCAGATCTGGCAGTGGTGGTTTTAATAATTAGCTCAGATTTACAATGCGTGCAGCAGCGAGGGATCTCCAGGGGATGTCTAGGAAACCCACAGCTGGGTGTAACCGGTGGGCGCAGCTGATGTAAAAGGCTTGAGCTGTATACATATCTGTCACCCCCAGAAGAGCCAGGGGACATGGCCCCTGGGCCCGGCCGGACGCGGACGAGCGCAGACGAGCTTGCCTTAAGCGCGCCTTCGGCGCACAATCGTGGCGCCCACTGCGCTCGTCGCTGCGCGTCCGATGAATGAGCATAATTTATGGAGTGGAATTGGGTGAGGAAAGGGGGAGTGGCCGGCACGAGTGGGCGTGTCCGCTGGGCCAGGGATGGCGTCAAGAATGAAACCAACACTCGTCCGCGGCAGCTTTCAATCAGCTGTGCGGAGTGTCAGCTAGCTAGAATGAGGAGTGCCCAGGGGGGTGAGGGTGTTTAAAAACACAAAATTCTGTGACAATAAGTTTTAAAATTCGGCAATGTGTCTCCCGGCTTTTCGCCTCAGGAGGGGTTCTGCTAGTGCGACGCTATCGTTCAGCGCGCGCTTATATGAGCGGGAAAGGGGGACGTGGCCGGCACGAGTGGGCGTGACGGCTGGGTCAGGGATGGCGTCAAGAATGAAACCAACACTCGTCCGTGGCAGCTTTCAATCAGCTGTGCGGGGTGTCAGCTAGCTAGAATGAGGAGTGCCCAGGGGACGGTAAGTGCGTTTAACACCTTCGCTGCTAGGTGTTTTCCCCTCCTGTGCTGAAGAATGCAGGATGCCAGTGTTTCATGACGAGCTCAGCTCGTCATCAGCACAGCTCAACCGTGCATCATGACGAGCTGAGCTCGTCATGAGCATGGAAAGGGTTAAAAACACAAAATTCTGTGACAATAAGTTTTAAAATTCGGCAATGTGTCTCCCGGCTTTTCACCTCAGGAGGGGTTCTGCTAGTGCGACGCTATCGTTCAGCGCGCGCTTATATGAGCGGGAAAGGGGTCGTGGCCGGCACGAGTGGGCGTGTCCGCTGGGCCAGGGATGGCGTCAAGAATGAAACCAACACTCGTCCGCGGCAGCTTTCAATCAGCTGTGCGGGGTGTCAGCTAGCTAGAATGAGGAGTGCCCAGGGGGGTAAGTGCGTTTAAAAACACAAAATTCTGTGACAATAAGTTTTAAAATTCGGCAATGTGTCTCCCGGCTTTTCGCCTCAGGAGGGGTTCTGCTAGTGCGACGCTATCGTTCAGCGCGCGCTTATGTGAGCGGGAAGGGGTCGTGGCCGGCACGAGTGGGCGTGTCCGCTGGGCCAGGGATGGCGTCAAGAATGAAACCAACACTCGTCCGCGGCAGCTTTCAATCAGCTGTGCGGGGTGTCAGCTAGCTAGAATGAGGAGTGCCCAGGGGGGTAAGTGCGTTTAAAAACACAAAATTCTGTGTAAAGTAAACTTGTAAAGTGAAAGCATGCATGGCGGGCTGAAAGTTGCAGCAAAGTATGTCTTGTCTGGAGTAGGAGAAATGCATCAAAGAAAATAGTACTTACAGACTAAATAAGACATACCGTGTAACAACTGAAGTAAAAGGGCCAGTTCTTATGGGAGGTTACAAATGAAGACAAGGCGGTACTAAGGAGGGAGTAACAAGACTACTAACGAATCAGAAGCCAGCATTTACAAAGTACAATGACACAAGCCAATGAAAAATATGGGTGGAGAGTGGGCGGAGCTTCAATTCCATCCAGCATGCGCTGCCCAGGCTCGACCTAAAAATATGTCTCTGGGCACATGTTCGAGACATATGAGCTGTAGATTGTTTACTTTAGCAGAGATTGTCATCCGGTGTTGGGCTTTGATGTTTGCAGTTTGTTTTTGTCGAAGAAGTCTTTGTTAGTCACAAGATAGGTGACTCCTCCTTATGGTGACAGTGCGCATGGGCGTCGACTCCATCCCCAGATTGTTTTTTTCCGCCATCGGGTACGGGTGTAACTTTGTTCCGCTCCGGGGTGGTGTCGTTATCAAAACACCCTTGGACGTGCAGTCACTTACCACTCGACTTTATTGTCTCGATCGCGTTTCCCTTTTTCACTGCACATCTTCTACAAGCGAAAAACCTTTGACGCGGGCTGTTGGGCCTACCGTGCCGATCTCAACGGAAGTCGATGGAACTGGCTCCCTTCAAGAAATGTCCCCAGTGTGGTGCTAAATTCCCACACTCAGACCTACACCCACTGTGTAATCTTTGCCTCTCTCCAGAACACAGAGAGGATACCTGTGAGGCTTGTCTATCTTTCAAGTCCAAGAAGACCATTCGTGATCGTCGGGCTCAATGCCACGAAATGTCCAGAGGTAGCGGCTCCATTCCGGACACCTTCTATCCAGGCCACGACAGCCTTCCGGAACAAGCCCAGGAGGAACAGGTCTCAGTCTCCACAGATGACTCCAACGTCGAAGACGCAGTCACCTCAGCTCAGCAGACTGTGAGTGCTGAGACCCCTGCCATGCCCAAGCCCATACCAAAGGCTCCGATAACATCTTCGCCGCAGGGCCCAGATCCACACCGGTCGAACTGTGGAACTGAAAATTCTGGACCCCGCTATTGTATGGTACCGAAGCTCTACACTCGTGTCAGAAAATATTATCGTACCATGAAGAATTTGGTATCGGCAGACCGGTAATGATTGGGACATTATACCTGTGCATTTGCGTCATGATTGAGTAACGCAATCACCCCTAAATCATGGATTCCGTCTTGAACCCTCGGGTTCCATTTTGTGAGCGGCATCCATCTTGAGGTTGCCCTTACATAGTCAATTGACCAAGGCCGAATTCGATCTGAAAGGACACGTAGACCTTTCCTGACTCCTCTGTGACCTGGGCGAGCTGACTCCACTGCCTCCAGCCAAACCTGTTCGGGCAGTTCTCATCCCAATGGCCGAGCAAGATTAGCATCAAGGCACAACATGTCATAAACCGTTTACCGCATACAAACCACGCTTTATCATACACACACCTGTCCCTGTTTCTTCTTTATGGCTAGTTTTACAAGGAGGAGGTGCCCGATTTTATTGGGGTTTCATCGATATCTGATGGAAGTTCTGGGTCTTGCTGGGTAATCTATCACAAACTGGACAAACGAAAATATGGGCTTGCCTTCATGACTTTGCTTTTACTTTGTTGTGAAAATATGTATATGACCAAACTGTAAACCTAGGAATTCTTGCCTGAAGTGTAATATTGTGTATAAAAGGAGAAGGCTGGCTCTGTAAAAACGAACAGTCTCCTGAGAATATACACACCGTGCTGTTGTACTTCTAGGACGCTTGTTACTTGGTTGCAGCCAATAAAACTCGATCCTTGACATCACCTAGAAGACTCTGTGTTTTTGTGGTCCAGAACAGGAAGAACTCAAGAGGTCTCTGGGTGTTCCCCCTGGCACCGCCGTGTCCCTAAAAACCCGGTACCTCAGTTTGGCGCCCACGTGGGGCGGTATCAAGCGGTGTCGGTCCAAGCCAGATGTTCGTGAGGAGCTTCGTGTGAAAATTCCAGAGGACGGCCAGCCACTTCAGCGACCCCTGTATGTCGACGTGGTTCCGAAGGTCTTTGCTGCGAGGTTCCCCGCGTCCCGACGGCTACGAAGGACTGCTGCCCTGACTATCGCCCTGTTTTGGACCCATCTATGCTTGGTAGAGCGAAACGATAGACGAGTCTTCTAGTGACGTCATCGATCATCAATACTTCAGTTAAGTATAAGTGGAGCGTCTCCCAGTCCTTAGTTTAATTCTTAGTTTTGGTATCCTTGAGATACGCTTTGATTTGGAACTTGCAAGCGCCAAAGCCGAGGGACTCGTGTATTCACGAGAAATATCGTAATCGATAATCCTTTGAAGTTTGAAGCTAGACTAGTGAGCGAAGATGCCTGGTTTTAGCAGACTTGGAAACTTGTTTTGTCTTGGTTGTAGTAGGGACTCCCGATTGGAGGATTCGTGTCCGGTTCCTCCGATTGGAACTCCAACATATGAGCTCTACGTGAAGCAAGGCGTAGGCCCTATCATGTATAATGAAGTGTGGATAAAATACACCAGAAAAGATGGTGTTTTAAAATGTCCACAATATGGTAGCTTTGACAAAGAGATTTTAGATAATCTAGAGGTAAAACTGTTCAAAAAGAAAGCCCGGCCGGCGATGTTTGACTCCTTTCGCCTATGGCGCAAAGAAGCCAAACAGAAAGAAATGAAATTAGCAAAGAAGAATAAAAGAGGTATGTCAATGGTACAAGCTGCCATTGCGTTCAGGGATAACGAGGAAGAGCAAGAGAGTGAACAAATGCTTAGAAGTAGGAAATTAGCAGTAGATAAATGCTACCCAGTGCTGCCACGTAAAGGACAAGGATCAACGGAGAAACTTGATAGCGATCCTCTGATGTCCCACTTATTGAGTTCACCACCCCCTATGCACAAGATACTACTGCACCCCCGCAACGCTTTGTTATACCACGCCCCGCTGCACGAACTCCAGTTCTTCCACAAGCACCAACTCCTCTTCAGCTGGTTTCTACTTCTCCGGCGCAGCCCTCTCAAGGGCCGCCGTCTTTGCTACATACTCCATCTACTTTTTCTACGACTTCGCCTACTGCTCCAATTGCTTATCCTAATACTCTTTCTGCCACTGCCTCGACTTCTGCTTTACATCAGCCTGTCTTTTCTGGCGCATCTGCCTTTCCGCCAGCTTCTCCCTCTGTTCGACAGAGAGTAGCAAACACGGTCACTGGTCTTTTCTCACCTTTCTTTGGGTCGCCTAATACGACCCCTAAAACAGAACGTAGACAGTTGCGGAGTCGACTGCCTGACTATCAAGAGAGAGAAGTACTGAATGAATTAGCGCGTAACTGGGTTACCGATACTGTAAAGTATGACGTTCAGTCCGTCATGGAAGTCTTCAGTCAGTGGGAAGCATCTACATAGAGATATGTATTTGAACAGATGTGTGTATACCTCTGTGAAGATTTGAAGGGAAATGATCCAGAGTACAATATGCAAGAATTATTCTGTATGCGATTCAAGTTCGGAGAAGGCATGATTGTGGGTGCCGATGTTGAACCAGCAATTGAGATGTTATCGTCTTATAGGAGTAAGGGAAGCAATTCCAGATTACTGTCTGAGTATGACATGCCAGATAGGAAAAAGGCGCGACAGTATCCCATGAGAGAGGTTCCTCCAGTTTGGAGGGAAGGTGATGCAAATGCGAATCCAGCAATTCCGCCTCATTTTCAGCGTGTATGAGTACATGTCCCTTGGAAAAGATCTGAGGTTTTAGCTCTAAAGCAGACATTGCCTGATCCCCGTAAAAATCCTGCAGGGTATTATAAGAAGTTATTATTATATTATTATTATAAAGGCTTTTGTAGCGCGCTCAATTACTAAGAAAATAGTATCCTGGCGCGGAGGGGAGAGAGGGCAGAGCAGAAAGAATTCAGAAAAAAGAGAGGGAGGAGAGCCCTACACAGTGATGTTAAAGAGGTGGGTCTTCAATCCTTTCTTAAAAACAGTGATGGTGGGGGCTGTTTTCAAGTAGAGAGGAAGAGTGTTCCAAGCTCTCGCAGCTCTGACTGAGATGGATTGGCCACCAAGTCTGCTGTATTTGAATTTAGGTACAGTCATTTGGCACAAATTGGCCGACCTGAGGGGCCGGTTGGGAACATAGAGGGAAAATCTTTTTCTCAGATAAACTGGACCAGTTTGATGGACAGCTCGGTAAGAGAGGACAAGGATTTTAAACAGAATCCTGTGAGCGACTGGGAGCCAATGGAGGGCACGAAGAGGGTGGCGGACACTAGAGCTTTTGGGTATGTTAAACATGAGTCGCACAGCGGCATTATGAATGACCTGGAGGCGATGTATAAGATAGGCCGGTAGACCACAGAAAAGGCCATTCGCATAATCTAATCTAGATAGTAAAAGGGCGCGAATGACGGTCTCTTTGGCCTCTCTCAGAAGAAGGGGAAAAAATCTACGTAGCGTTGTGAGTGTAGAAAAGCAAACCCCTGTAAGTTTTTTTTAAATGATCCTCAAATTTGAGGTCATTGTTGAACCAGACTCCTAAAGTTTTTTGCAGGGCCGCCGATAGATTTAGGAAATGGCAGGTCGGCAGGCCAGAGAAGAACACTAAAGTTGTCTGGAAAAGAACCATACAGCAGAATCTCTGATTTGCTTTCATTACATTTTAGCTGGGCGAGGGCTAACCAACGAAAAACTGATGATAGGCAGGATTGGGCCGCCGATGTTGTAGGAGAGTAGGGTCTGCAATCCTATGATCACCCGGACTTTTTGCTTTTGTTTCACTGGTTTACGACTTTCTCGGGCTGCGGGCCTGCTAATCAGACCCACAGCCTAGCTGTTCTCTCTCTAAATTGATGCATGTACCTTAGGTGCATTACCCAATTGGAACTGGGCCACCCTGTCAGACCCTGTAACTCAGGGCATCGGTGTACCCAGGGCCTACCAGGGGCTGAAGCATGTATTATGCCACCCCTGGATGGCCATCTAAATCTGACACAACTGGCTGCACGACAGCTGGGGCAACGTAGCGTACCCGCTCGTTGCTTTAGGTATAGTAGCCCTATATCTAACCACACAATGGACACCCGAGTTCCTATCAGACACTCCTATGGCAGGCCTTGACAATCCTGAAGGCAGAGTGCTTGGAATCGTGTGAATTGGGTTCTGGCCCGAGCCGAGCCCGGTTGCAGCTGGCGGAACCAAGACCCAATGGCTGTTCCATGATAACGCGTGCCATATCGGTAACTTCGGTATTGCGTTATCCAGACATGTCGAGTAAGGTGTCATACGAATCGGGATGCTACCCCCTCACCAATTCTGGCGACGAGGTTAGCATTCCGCCCTTCTAGAGGGACACGACATGTATGTAACTGTGAACCCCGGTTAAAGTTAACTAAAGCCTCAGCTCCACAAAATGGATGCTGCCACCACAGACACGAGTCTGACCTCCTGCTGCTGGGAGTCCTTCCAGCGAGGAGAGCTTGGACAAAGGGTTTCCTGTCAAGGGCGGTGTTCGCACCGTCCCAGACAGGGTTTGTGTATTCTGGGTAGGTAGGGCTTTGCGAGAAGGTGACTGCGGAGTGGCACCCCGGTGCTCACTACGCATCTGCCGGTCAGAACCAGTTCCAGGGGCGCCAGCCCCTGACCTGGGGACAGTCCGGCAGGGGAGAGGGGTGTAACTACCCCCCTTCCTGGTCCCACCCTTAGGGCAGGACCTAGTCATGTACCCACCCCTTTCTTTAGGATAAAGGCCGGAGCGGGGACCCTTCCAAATTAGATCATCTTTGAATCAAGAATACTTTCTACGAAAGGACTTCGAGACTCTTCTCAAGATTTCTCCCTTGTGGCTAAGGAGTAGTCACCCTGCACCAGCGGGCACCATCTAAGAACTCTGCGGTTTGCTGCAAGTCCTTCCTCAAGGAATCCGACAGCCCAGCTCGACGAGAACCGGCTTCCCTGGCACCTCTGACCTCTACCCACGTCATCAGCTCAGCTGTGATCTGTGGGTGCGACGAGACCTCGAGGGACCGGCCATCAACAAAACCTGCACGCTTTCTTAATCAGCACGACCATCGAAGCAATTCTCTGGTGAGTGCTCTGGGGTCCGAGAAGCCCCGACCCTGAGTAGCTCCAGCACCGAAGTGCAGTCTCCCAGCATCTCCACGAACTGTGTGGGGCCCTTCTGCTCGCTGCTCAGCACGTTGTCTGGTCACTAGCCGCTGGCTTGTGCCCTTCCCTGACGACATCCGACAACCAACGCTGCTGGTCTGGTTGCTCCAGACTGGCTCTTGCTTCCATCTTTGAGAGAAGCCCCCCGGACCCTCCTGGTCCACTCAAGACGCCATTTTAGGCCCACCCCGTGGCCCTGAAATCTGCCAAGGCTTGTTGCCCCAATCCTGGGCCCAGCGACGCCGACAGCATCAACCTCCGTGGGACAGCTCGCACCTCCATCCTGGATGCCGACAACGCCTTCTGGTCCGTGAGACTGCAGAGCCCAGCGTCACCCACTCACCTAGTCGAGGTGACGGCCAACCGGTGCCTTCCTGGTACCCTCTGACTACTGGCTAGTAGTACAAACTTGGTCCCCTCTGCTTTCAGGTATCAACGATCTCTGATCCAGGCTTGGATCTCTACGAACTATTCAGCACTGGTCGCCGGCCAGCAACTCCTTTTCTTCCGGCTCCTGGCTCGTCAGCGAAGACCCCGACGCCTGTAAGACTTGTGCAGCCGCAGCCCTCGTGGCTAGGTAACTTCGGCATTTCGGTGCCTGCATAGCCTCCTTACTCTAGGGTCCCGAGTCCCTCGCTTCCGACTTGCCTTATCGGGTCCGCCCGAGACCACTAAACTTCCCGTGTCCCCGGACACTTGTTTAAATTGTGCACTTGAAGTATTCTCCTAAGAGTTTTGGTTTGTGCTTAGTACCCTGTCCTCATAAAGAGTCCAGGGCTGTTGTGATTCTTAATAAATATTCTGTTTATTTTCATAACACTTGTGTGGTGTCCTTTCACTTGGGGTTCAAGGGGTATGTGATGGTATAACAGCTGGCTTAACACTCCCTCTAGAGTTTAGCCCGAAGACTGCTCGTATCCACGCTACTAGGATAGCTGGTCTAAGGTTGACTTACAACCAATCACCTTAAGGGTCGTTGGAACGATACATAGCGGTCGCTAGAATAGCGAACGCTACATATCGGGCCAACTTCTCACATTGGTGAGCAGCGGTTGGGATTTGAGCTTGCTGTTGTTTTACCACGCGTATCCTAAGAACATCTTGTGAAAGATCGCATAAGTACTCCAGGTACATATAACCTAGCTTAGAATACTCTGAGTTCTACTGAACCAGCTGTTGTAGCTCTTCAAGGCTTAGCACACCTTGGCTACAACTCTTAGCAAGGGCTCAGTAGGTAAACCCATAGAGTAGGTAGGTACATCACTTACACCACACTCGAAACAGCATGTCGGACAAAGGCGGAAACTCTGAGTCTCCCCTCGTGTCAGTCGACCTTCCACAGGTCACCTCCAGATATGCTGCGCTTAGCTTTCATGAGATGCGACAGATCTGTACGTCTCGAAAGATTAAGCAGGGTGCAAACCCTACCATTCCGTTTCTGATTGGTCTCTTGGAGACTTATGATGCCAAGAAGGCGGGTAACACCGACCCTTCTCATCCCGAAATGGAAATGCCTCCCCTCGAGGGAACCCGAGGTGACCCTGACCTTATCCATCTCTCTGCCGAGGGCGAAGAGGAGGACGAGGGACCAGAGACATCTGGGGACGAGGCAGACAAAGGTCCAGTCATAGTTAGTCAGCTAACTCAGGACAACTTAAGCCGGCACGAGTTTGGTACTAGGAGACCCCTGGGGCCTCTCTCGGGCCAGCTTAACATTGGGAACGGACGAGTTAGGTCTCTGTCGAGAGGCTCTAACAGATCCGCTCGAACCAATGGCTCTCGAGGTTCTGCTCGAAGAGGGATGACATCACCTCAGAGGAGAATGTACGAAGCAAAGGAGCGGGAAGTCAATCTGCGGATCGAAAGGGAAGAACTTGCCCTAGCCAAAGAGAGACTCGCCTTTGCCCGAGAGCAAGAGTTGAGTGGGACGATTCCCACTGGTGGCAGCATTCCCCCACGGGAACCCAGGAGTTTAGACACTAAGCACCTGAATAAGATAGTGCCCCCCTTTAAGCAAGGGGACGACATCCACAAGTGGATTACTGCTTTGGAGCGGGCCTGCACTGTACAGTGCGTCCCCCAGAGTCAGTGGGCAGCTATCTTGTGGCTCTCCTTTGAAGGTAAAGGTAGAGATAAGCTCCTCACCACAAGGGTCGAGGACGCTAACAATTACCAGATCCTGAAGAACACACTGATTGATGGGTTCGGCCTAACCACTGAGCAGTACAGGTTGCTGTTCAGGGATACCCAGAAAACCCAGTCTCAGGACTGGTCTGATTTCGTTGATTGTGCAACTAAGGCTTTTGAGGGCTGGTTGCTGGGCAGTAAGGTTACTGATTACCAAGGATTGTATAATTTGATCATGCGAGAACAGATTTTAAACAATTGTCAGAACCAGTTGTTGCATCAGCACCTTGTCGACTCGGATCTGACCTCTCCCCAAGAATTGGGAAAGAAGGCAGACAGATGGGTCAGAACAAGGGTTAAGCAAAACCAGGGCCAGAACCAGGGTGGTCAGAAGAAAGCAGACCAGAAGGGTAAAGATTCGAAAGGGGAACAAACTGACCAGAAGTCTTCGACAGGTCCCCAACAACCCAAAGAGGGGGGGGGTCAGGCTTCCCAGAAAAAGAAGAATCAAGAAGGTCAATCGAAAAGGTGGTGCCAATACTGTAAAAGTAAAACTCACTGGTTTAGTGAGTGCACCAAGAAAGGAGGGCAGACTCCTGCTACTGCAGCCCCTACGGCACCTGTGCCCCCTAGTACAGCCAGCAGTAGTAGTGCGCCTCCCAAGGGACTAGTGGGGTTAACCTTGGGTTCTGAGGGGTGTGACGGCTTAGCTGGTACACTCACTCAGGCTGTCCTTGTCTGTACAGGGGATGTGGATATATCCCCTGATATCAGTCCCAATACCTTGGGCAAATACCGACAGACGCCTTTAATAAATGGAAGAATGGCTCAGGCCTATAGGGACACTTGTGCCAGCGTCACCATGGTGACGCCTAACTTTGTGGACCCTGGACAGATCATGCCAGGTACAGAATTCCTGGTGACCAATGCCAGCAACGCCACTACCAGTCATAGTATGGCGATTGTTGCTTTCTCCTGGGGAGGGGTAAATGGCCAGAAAAAGGTTGTTGTTAGTTCAGACCTCCCAGTGGATTGTTTGTTGGGCAATGATTTGGAGTCATCACGATGGTCAGAAGTGGAGCAACGGACTCACATGGAGATGTTAGGCTTGCCAGCACACGTGTTTGCTGTGACCAGGTCACAGGTCAGACGATGCCCCACTGAGCAGGTGCTGGATCCTGGAACAATGGACCAGACACCTCCCAAGAAGAGGAGCAGTCGGGTTAAGGCTTCGCCTTCCCCCTTGCCCCAGGTCGAGGATCAGGACTCAGAGGAGGCTGACCTCCAAGAATTGCGGGAAACTGAACCTAAAGAACTCGAACTTGATCAAGTTGAGTTTCTGGGCTCAGGGGGACCCACACGAGAGGACCTGGGGAAGGACCAGTTAGGCTGCCCTTCTCTTGAACCCCTCAGACAGCAGGCTGCTGCTGAGGCTGCTGGGAACGCCACAGGTACCCACAAGGTATACTGGGAAGATGGACTCCTGTACACTGAGGCAAGAGACCCCAAGCCTGGCATGACCAGGAGGCTGGTCGTCCCCTTGTCTCAGCGTGGTTTCCTCCTTACATTGGCCCACGAGATTCCCTTAGCAGGGCACTTAGGCCAGACGAAGACGTGGGACAGGCTTGTCTCACACTTTCACTGGCCTCACATGAACGAAGATACCAAGGAGTTTTGCCGCTCCTGTGTCACTTGCCAAGCCAGTGGTAAGTCAGGTGGCACGACGAAGGCCCCCCTTATACCAATGCCTGTGGTGGGGGTGCCCTTTGAACGGGTGGGGATTGACATCGTCGGTCCCATGGAACCACCAACAGCATCAGGGCACAAGTTTATACTGGTGGTAGTGGATCATGCCACCAGGTATCCTGAAGCTATTCCCCTTAGGACCACTACAGCGCCTGTTGTGGCAAGAGCCCTAGTTGGAGTATTCTCCAGAGTGGGCTTCCCTAAGGAGGTCGTCTCCGACAGGGGTGCAAACTTCATGTCGAGCTACTTAACTGCTATGTGGAAGGAATGTGGTGTCAACTACAAATTCACTACACCCTATCATCCACAATGCAATGGGCTTGTTGAGAGATTCAACAGGACCCTGAAAGGGATGATTCACGGACTACCTGAAAAGCTTCGGCGTAGATGGGACGTCCTGATCCCCTGCCTTTTATTCGCTTACAGAGAAGTCCCACAGAAGGGGGTTGGCTACAGCCCTTTTGAACTTTTGTACGGGCATCCTGTGAGAGGACCCCTGTGTTTGGTGAAGGAAGGATGGGAGAGACCTCTCAAAAAGCCTGCAACCAGCATAGTGGACTATGTGCTGGGCCTCCGCTCGCGGATGGCTGAGTACATGGAGAAGGCATCCGAAAACCTTAAGGCCAGCCAGGAACTCCAAAAAACTTGGCATGACCAAAAGGCTGTCTTGACTGTTTTTCAGCCCGGACAGAAGGTGTGGGTGCTGGAGCCAGTGGCCCCGGCAGCACTCAAGGACAAATGGTCCGGGCCCTACACCATCCTGGAGAAAAAGGGAGAGGTCACCTACCTGGTAGACCTGGGAACTCCCCGGAGCCCACACAGGGTGCTTCATGTCAACAGGCTCAAGGCATATGTCGACAGGAAGGACATGAGTTTGCTCATGGCCATGGATGAGGGACAGGAGGAGGAGAGTGACCCTCTCCCCGACCTGCTCACTCAGAATCCTGACGATGGATCGGTAGATGGTGTTGTCTTTTGTGGCAGCCTCTCCGAACATCAACAGGAGGATTGTAAACAGGTTCTTCAATCCTTCCGGCATATGTTCTCTCTAACACCCAGTCAGACCAATTGTTGCACCCATGAGGTCGACACTGGTGACAGCTTGCCCGTGAAGAGTAAAATCTACCGGCAGCCAGATCACGTTAGAGACTGCATGAAAAACGAAGTGCAGAAAATGTTGGAGCTGGGAGTCATTGAACCCTCGGACAGCCCCTGGGCTAGTCCCGTAGTTCTAGTGCCGAAACCTCACACCCCGGGCGGTAAGAAAGAGATGAGGTTCTGCGTAGACTACCGGGGTCTCAATGCAGTCACTAAGACTGATGCCCACCCATTACCAAGGGCAGACGAGCTTATCGATAGATTGGCCTCGGCCAACTACTTAAGTACGTTTGACCTGACAGCTGGGTATTGGCAAATCAGGTTAGCTGAGGACGCCAAGCCCAAGACCGCATTTTCTACCCCTGGTGGGCACTACCAGTTTGTGGTGATGCCCTTTGGTTTGAAAAATGCACCTGCCACCTTCCAACGGTTGGTGAATCACGTTCTCACTGGGCTGGACGACTTCTGTGCGGCGTATCTTGACGATATTGCTGTCTTTAGCTCCACCTGGGAGGATCACCTGGTCCACCTGCGGAAAGTGTTAGAGGCTCTGCAAGCGGCAGGTCTCACTATCAAGGCTACCAAGTGCCAGATAGGGCAGACACAGGTTGTATACTTGGGCCACCTCGTCGGGGGAGGTCAAGTTCAGCCACTGGAGAGCAAGATACAGTCAATCAGGGACTGGGCTCCTCCAACCACCCAGACTCAGGTTCGAGCTTTCTTGGGCCTGACTGGTTACTACCGGAAGTTCGTCAGAAATTACGGATCGATTGTGACTCCGCTCAATGAACTGACGAGTAAGAAAATGCCAAAAAAGGTTCAGTGGACAGCGAGCTGTCAAAAAGCATTCGATGACCTAAAACAGGCCATGTGCACGGCACCTATCCTCAAGAGTCCAGACTACTCCAAACCATTCATTGTCCAAACAGATGCTTCTGAGTTGGGTGTGGGAGCTGTTCTATCTCAACTGAATTTTGATGGTAATGACCAGCCCATTGCTTTTATAAGCAGACGGCTGACCCCCAGAGAGAAAAATTGGTCAGCTATAGAGAGGGAGGCCTTCGCTGTGGTGTGGGCCCTGAAGAAACTGAGGCCATACTTGTTTGGCACTCATTTCAAAATTCAGACCGACCATAAGCCCCTCTTATGGCTAAATCAGATGAAGGGTGAAAACCCCAAACTGCTTAGGTGGTCCATTTCCCTACAGGGGATGGACTTCACAGTGGAGCATAGACCTGGTACTGATCATGGCAATGCAGATGGGCTCTCCAGGTATTTCCACTTAGAACAAGAAGACTCACCTGGTCAAGGTTAGCTTATTGTCCCAACGTTTGGGGGGGGGTCATGTAGGAGAGTAGGGTCTGCAATCCTATGATCACCCGGACTTTTTGCTTTTGTTTCACTGGTTTACGACTTTCTCGGGCTGCGGGCCTGCTAATCAGACCCACAGCCTAGCTGTTCTCTCTCTAAATTGATGCATGTACCTTAGGTGCATTACCCAATTGGAACTGGGCCACCCTGTCAGACCCTGTAACTCAGGGCATCGGTGTACCCAGGGCCTACCAGGGGCTGAAGCATGTATTATGCCACCCCTGGATGGCCATCTAAATCTGACACAACTGGCTGCACGACAGCTGGGGCAACGTAGCGTACCCGCTCGTTGCTTTAGGTATAGTAGCCCTATATCTAACCACACAATGGACACCCGAGTTCCTATCAGACACTCCTATGGCAGGCCTTGACAATCCTGAAGGTAGAGTGCTTGGAATCGTGTGAATTGGGTTCTGGCCCGAGCCGAGCCCGGTTGCAGCTGGCGGAACCAAGACCCAATGGCTGTTCCATGATAACGCGTGCCATATCGGTAACTTCGGTATTGCGTTATCCAGACATGTCGAGTAAGGTGTCATACGAATCGGGATGCTACCCCCTCACCAATTCTGGCGACGAGGTTAGCATTCCGCCCTTCTAGAGGGACACGACATGTATGTAATTGTGAACCCCGGTTAAAGTTAACTAAAGCCTCAGCTCCACAAAATGGATGCTGCCACCACAGACACGAGTCTGACCTCCTGCTGCTGGGAGTCCTTCCAGCGAGGAGAGCTTGGACAAAGGGTTTCCTGTCAAGGGCGGTGTTCGCACCGTCCCAGACAGGGTTTGTGTATTCTGGGTAGGTAGGGCTTTGCGAGAAGGTGACTGCGGAGTGGCACCCCAGTGCTCACTACGCATCTGCCGGTCAGAACCAGTTCCAGGGGCGCCAGCCCCTGACCTGGGGACAGTCCGGCAGGGGAGAGGGGTGTAACTACCCCCCTTCCTGGTCCCACCCTTAGGGCAGGACCTAGTCATGTACCCACCCCTTTCTTTAGGATAAAGGCCGGAGCGGGGACCCTTCCAAATTAGATCATCTTTGAATCAAGAATACTTTCTACGAAAGGACTTCGAGACTCTTCTCAAGATTTCTCCCTTGTGGCTAAGGAGTAGTCACCCTGCACCAGCGGGCACCATCTAAGAACTCTGCGGTTTGCTGCAAGTCCTTCCTCAAGGAATCCGACAGCCCAGCTCGACGAGAACCGGCTTCCCTGGCACCTCTGACCTCTACCCACGTCATCAGCTCAGCTGTGATCTGTGGGTGCGACGAGACCTCGAGGGACCGGCCATCAACAAAACTTGCACGCTTTCTTAATCAGCACGACCATCGAAGCAATTCTCTGGTGAGTGCTCTGGGGTCCGAGAAGCCCCGACCCTGAGTAGCTCCAGCACCGAAGTGCAGTCTCCCAGCATCTCCACGAACTGCGTGGGGCCCTTCTGCTCGCTGCTCAGCACGTTGTCTGGTCACTAGCCGCTGGCTTGTGCCCTTCCCTGACGACATCCGACAACCAACGCTGCTGGTCTGGTTGCTCCAGACTGGCTCTTGCTTCCATCTTTGAGAGAAGCCCCCCGGACCCTCCTGGTCCACTCAAGACGCCATTTTAGGCCCACCCCGTGGCCCTGAAATCTGCCAAGGCTTGTTGCCCCAATCCTGGGCCCAGCGACGCCGACAGCATCAACCTCCGTGGGACAGCTCGCACCTCCATCCTGGACGCCGACAACGCCTCCTGGTCCGTGAGACTGCAGAGCCCAGCGTCGCCCACTCACCTAGTCGAGGTGACGGCCAACCGGTGCCTTCCTGGTACCCTCTGACTACTGGCTAGTAGTACGAACTTGGTCCCCTCTGCTTTCAGGTATCAACGATCTCTGATCCAGGCTTGGATCTCTACGAACTATTCAGCACTGGTCGCCGGCCAGCAACTCCTTTTCTTCCGGCTCCTGGCTCGTCAGCGAAGACCCCGACGCCTGTAAGACTTGTGCAGCCGCACCCCTCGTGGCTAGGTAACTTCGGCATTTCGGTGCCTGCATAGCCTCCTTACTCTAGGGTCCCGAGTCCCTCGCTTCCGACTTGCCTTATCGGGTCCGCCCGAGACCACTAAACTTCCTGTGTCCCCGGACACTTGTTTAAATTGTGCACTTGAAGTATTCTCCTAAGAGTTTTGGTTTGTGCTTAGTACCCTGTCCTCATAAAGAGTCCAGGGCTGTTGTGATTCTTAATAAATATTCTGTTTATTTTCATAACACTTGTGTGGTGTCCTTTCACTTGGGGTTCAAGGGGTATGTGATGGTATAACAGCTGGCTTAACACGCCCTCTAGAGTTTAGCCCGAAGACTGCTCGTATCCACGCTACTAGGATAGCTGGTCTAAGGTTGACTTACAACCAATCACCATAAGGGTCGTTGGAACGATACATAGCGGTCGCTAGAATAGCGAACGCTGCATATCGGGCCAACTTCTCACAGATGTATCCAGGTTATTTTTTGGCCATGTGAACAGAAGTTGGGTATTGTCGGCGTAGGCCATAGTTTTTGCTCCTAACTGTTCTGCAAGAGAGATGAGAGGGGTGAGGTAAATGTTAAAAAGCAGGGGGCTGAGGGTAGAGCCCTGAGGGACACCAGTTGTAAGTTTCTTGGGGGAGGAAGCAAAGGGCGGCATCCAGACTTGTTGCGTTCTATTTTCTAGAAATGAGGTCAACCAATCAAGTGCAGGGCCTGTGATACCTATGGCTGCTAGTCTGGTGAGCAGGAGGGAATGTGGAACCGTATCGAAGGCGGCAGAGAGGTCCAATAAAATCAGAGCCGCTCTGCCACCTCCGTCCAGACATTCCCGGATAGCCTCGGATATTTCAACTAGAGCAGTCTCCATACTGTAGGCTGCTCTGAAACCTGATTGCGCTGGACGGAGTGCCTGAGAGGTTTCAACAAATTTGTCCAGTTGTGTAAAAGCGACCTTTTCACATATTTTAGCAAGAGCTGGCAGCAGTGATATAGGCTGGAAGTTGGCAGGGACAGCGGGATCTAAACCATTTTTTTTTAAGAGTGGGAGCAATTCCGCTTGCTTCCAGCAGGCCGGGACAGTTGCAGTAAGAAAAGAACGGTTAATAATATGAGTCACCTCATTACCAACTGTCTCTGCAAGTCCCGCAAATACTCTAGCAGGACAAGGGTCAGAGGGAGATCCTGATTTTAAGGCTGCAAAGACTTTAACGATGTCCATTTTTTCTACCGGGGCAAAGTTAACAAACTGCTCGGTGCGGTCAGGCATCATGGGGGAGGGAGTGGCCAGTAGAGATGGAAGGCTATTGCAGACAGTTAGCAAATCATCCTGAATTTTGGTGATTTTGTCAACAAAGAACACAGAAAGTTCTTCGCACCATTTCTCCAAGGAGGTCAGTAGAGGTTGAGCAGCACAGGGTGAAACAAAGCTTTTTACAATAGTAAAAATTTCCTTGCTGTTATTGTTGGCTTTATTGATTCGCCCTGCATAGTAGTGGCTTTTGGCAGATCTAATAGCTGCATAGTACTTTTTTTGCGCCACCCTCAATTCCTTCTTTGCCTCAGCGAGATATGCTTGTCTCCAGATCCGTTCAAGTTTTTTACAGCCTGATTTAAGTTATCACAAACTGCCAGCTCCTGTATCATGAATTTAGCTGATGTCGACATGTTGTTTGGAAATGTTGTTCCTCAGCCTTTATGGGGAAAGATTCGTCATGCAGATCATGACCAAGAGTTAGGTGATACATGGGTTAATATTGCTGCTGCTGATGCTAGACAAGTTGGTGGCTCCAAACCCAAGCCTTTGGTAGCTGAACTTCCTGGTAGAATTATCGCGTATATGAAGACTTTAATGCCCGAATTGCGCGTGAATTGGGACAAGTTGTCTGCATGCAAGCAGAAGAAAGATGAGAATGTGTCTGACTTTTTCACAAGGTTTGAAGAGACCTTCGTCGATCATAGTGGTCAGGATATGGCTACCGAGGGTGGCCAGAGATTGTTTGTAGACAAATTTGTACATAATTTACTTCCTGAACTGTGCAATATGTTGAAGGATTCTGAGAGTGCTTGGGCTGTTTCCACATCAGCGCAGATTCTAGCCACAGCCCAGTACTATGAGAATAGACGCAAAGATGAGCTAGAGAAGGCAGATAAAAAGACTAAAGAATTGAAAACTAAAGTCCTTCTCCAGCAAGCTTATCCGCCTCGTACTGCTAGTCAACACGATTATCAGCAACCTCAGCAGTATTCGAGAAACTCGCAAAGAAATGAGTCTTCTCAACAGCGTTTACCGTATGATCCGAATCAGTGTGCGTATTGCAAGGAAGAAGGTCATTTCAAGAATAATTGTCCGGCTCTGTTACGACGTATGAATGGTGTTTCTGTTCTGGTGCAAGAGGTAGAGGTGTTCAACAGGCTCCTAGGGGTAGGGGCCACGGAAATTTCCCCCAGAATGCTCCTTCTTTTCCACCTCAGAATTCCATGAACAGCTTTGACCAGCAGAATAATGCGTCTTCTAGGACAGCTTAGTACTATGCTGATGACTACTATGCAGAAAACGAGAATGAGGGTAATGATTGCTAGGACAGCCATGGACAAAGAGAGGGAGTTGTTTCAGTTCCAGTAGATCAGAATGGACCTTATGTTGAGGTGATTACATCAGGTGTGTCAGAGCCTTTTCTGCTGGATACTGGTGCTACAAAGAGTTCTATTATGCACTCAAAACTTCCTGGCACACCTTTGTCTGGCGAAATGAATGTTTCAGTAGCTTTTTCTGGCGCCCCGGTTAGGAACCCGATCTCTAGTCCTATGTCCCTTTCTGTTGGACCATGTGAATTAGGAGCACCCCTCATTCTTACAACAGGTTGTGGTGAAAATGTGTTGGGGTTGGATCTGTTAATTAAAGAGATTATATGCGACTTTGTACTGTTCTCCTTCGGGAGTACAACTTACCCTAGGTAAGAAAGTGGTTTCTCCAATGTATTTGTCAAGGGAAAATATTCCAACAGAATTGTCTTCTCTTCCAGATATACTTTGGGCTAATGGTTCCAATGATGTGGGTCTTTTGGAAATAGCGCCATATGTTATAACATTGAAAGCCAATGTTAGATTGCCACGTATTCCCCAATACAAGATCTCTAGCGAAGGTGAAAAAGCGTTGTTAGCAATCATTTACGATCTGATTGAGAAAGATGTCATTGAAGAGACAAGAGGCAACATCTGTTACAGTCCTGTTCTGCCAGTTTTGAAGCATACTGATCCTTCCCAGCCACCTGTGTATAGATTTGTGATTGACCTTAGAGAAGTGAACAAGATTGTTGTACCACAGTTTCCGGTTGTTCCTGATATCACTGCCTTATTGGCTATGGTTCCAGCGTCAGCCACTTGGTTCTCGGTGATTTACTTGAAGAATGCTTTCTTCAGCATCCCGATTGCCGAGGAGAGCAGGGATATTTTTGGCTTCAATTTAGGAGGACGAAGCTTCCGCTTCAAATGCGCTCCTCAGGGCTACTGTGAAAGTCCATCGATATTCAGTCAGGCTCTGACATCGCAGCTTGACACGATTGTTCTACCTGATGGTGCGACCCTAATTCAGTATGTTGATGATTTGCTGGTCGCTGCAGATACTGAGGAAATTTACAAGCAAGCCACTTTGTCATTGTTGCGTCATTTATGTGATATGAAGCACAAAGTATCCCTTTCGAAATTACAATATTGTCGACAAGAAGTGACCTACTTAGGTCACATCTTATCGAAGGAGGGAAGGAAGTTGACCCCAGAGAGAATACAGGCAATTGCAAAATTGAGTGCCCCAAGGACACAGAGAGAAGTGCGTGCTTTCTTGGGTATCACATCGTACTGTAGACAGTGGATTCCAAATTTTTCTTTACTGGACAAACCATTGGTGGCATTAACTTGTAAAGATACACCCAATCCTGTGCCTTGGTCTGAAGAGTGTCAGAAAAGTTTTTACGAATTGCGTGATGCATTGTGTTCGGCTCCTGTGTTGGGTACCCCCGACTACAGTAAACCTTTTACGTTGTATGTCCACGAGAAGGAAGGTTGTGCATTATCAGTACTGACACAGTCCTTTGGGGGCAAACAGCGTCCATGCGCGTACTTTTCAGCGACTTTAGACCCAGTAGCTAAGGCATTGCCAAGTTGCTTGAGGGCCACTGCGGCAGCAGCTGTCTGTATTCGACAGTCTGCTGGGTTAGTAATGAATAGTACACTAGTCGTTATGGTCCCACATGCAGTAGACATTTTGCTAAACAGAACAAGGACACAGCACTTAACTAGTGCTCGATTGTCAAGTTATGAGCTGACACTGCTAGCGAGTCACATACACATTAAGAGGTGTGACACACTCAACCCAGCCACGTTATTGCCCATTCCAGCTGAGACAGATGAGGTCGAACAACATGACTGCTGTTTTAGGACAGAAGAAGAGACAAAAGGGAGAGTAGACTTGCAGGACACTCCCCTTCCTGAATGTAATGATACTTTATGGGTTGATGGTTCGTGTTTCAAGTTGCCGAATGGTGATACGACTGCAACATATGCTGTGACAACATTGCACACGATTGTTGAAGCTGCACGTATCCCACACAATTCTGCGCAAGCAGCTGAGTTGATTGCACTTACAAGAGCGTGTGTGTTGGCAAAAGGAAAACGAGTGAATGTGTACACGGACAGCCAATACGCCTTTGGCGTAGCTCACAGTTTTGGACAATTGTGGCGTGAACGAGGGTTCCTGACTTCGCATGGCACGAAAATCCAACACGGTCAGTTAGTAAATGAGCTTCTCGAGTCACTGACCTTGCCACTACAAGTGGCGATTGTGAAATGCAGTGCACACAGAAAGGTGACGGATGATGTTGGTCGTGGGAATGCATTTGCAGATGAAGTTGCAAAAGAAACTGCAAGGAATGTGATGAGTCGAATGTATGTTGCAGGTCCTGCAAGATGGATTGGTGATGTGGGAATGTGTGAGGACACAATAGAGAGTGTGAAATCGATCCAATCTGAGGCTACAGAGAAAGAGTTGAACACATGGAGAGAAAGTACGGGTAGAATGGATGCAAGTGGTTGTTGGGTCGAATTGTCATAACATCAGAGATGGTTGTTACCCGATGCGTACGTGCTTGCAGTGGTGACAATGGCTCATGGAATGGCTCACATCAGTGTGAAAGGGATCTGTAAGTTGTTAGCTCCAGTATGGCAGAATAGTGGAATCCCTAAATGTGCAGAGAATGTGGTCAATAACTGTATAGTGTGTTTGAAGTACAATCCTGGTAAGGGAACTCCAACTCCAACCGGTCATTTTGCGCCTCCAACGTATCCGTTCGAGGTTTTGCAGCTAGATTTCATTCACATGGAAAGGTGCAACAATCTGAAATATGTACTCGTTGTTTTTTGTGCCTTTTCCAGGTGGGTGGAAGCGTATCCCCTTAAGGACAATACTGCTTTGTCCACAGCCAAAGCCCTTGTCAAAGAATTCTTCCCTAGGTTTGGAATGCCTAGAATGGTCTGGAGTGATAATGGGAGTGAATTCGTGGGACGAGTGATGAAGGGAGTGTGTGAGAGTCTAGGCACACACCAGAAGTTCCACGCTGCAAATCACCCCCAATCAGCTGGACTAGTAGAGTGCTACAACGGCACGTTAAAGTTGAAACTGGCCAAAATTCAAGCAAGCACAGGTCTTAAATGGCCTGATGCTCTGCCTTTGGCACTCCTATCCACAAGAATGACTGTTCATTCCAGAGTGGGACTTAACCCACATGAGATCGTGTTCGCCCGCCCGGCCAACATATGGGAGTGCCAAGGCCCAGAAAGCTCAGTGAGATAGAGCATCCTGTACTGCTTGACTATTTGCACGAATTGACGACTAAATTGCGTGTTTTACACCAACAGGTCCATAACTCTCTGCCTCCAGTCTCTGAAGCTCCAGGACATCAAATCGATCCTGGATCCTGGGTGTTGGTGAAAAACGTTCAGCGGACAAAGAACGAACAGCCCCGGTGGACCGGCCCACACCTCGTCCTTCTTTCCACAAGATCAGCCGTTCGGGTGGAAGGAAAGAAGAACTGGATCCACGGGATCCATTGCAAACGGGTCCCTCTGCCTCTGCCCTATGACCGGTGGGTCCAGGAGGGTGTCGCCGACTCAGAGACTGAATCTGTGCCACGATTTGTAACTTTCAGTGATGCACGTTTGAAAGGAACTACTTCAGACAAGGAGAGCGATAATATTCTGCAAGGATCTGTGCCACCGTCAGTGCAATTGGACACTACTGAGCCTGAACTCTTATTTCGAGACCACACAGCACCTGGCCGAAACCGCTATAACTTGAGGCCAAGACCTATAACTAAGGACAAATAAAAAAAGGTTTTTTTTTCTTTTTGATTGTGCAGCTCTCATCCAGGAAACTTGCTCATTTTTGATTTTCGAACCGCCATCCGGTTCTGCTGCTAGGGTCGCGGTTGCCACAGTCTTTGGAGTGCAGCTGGAGACGGTTAGGTCGACAGTTCTGGTTGGTCGAAGGGAGTTGCCCTAAACTGACAGAAGCACTCCTTAGCAGAATCAATCTCCCACCGCGGGCAGCAACTTAGAGGATGGAGTTTCCCAAGATGGAGAGACCTGCCAGATCAGCGGACTTTGAAAAGAGAATATGCACTGTGATGGCAAAAACACGATTTTTATTAGTATGCATTTTTATGTTGTGTAGTATAATGATGTTTTTGGTGGGCTATGCTTTGTTCACCTTTCGAGTTTCATTTGCATACACTACGCAGCCCACACCTCCTCCTACTGTTTCCCCGCACTCTT
The DNA here is from genome assembly GCF_964263255.1 of Lissotriton vulgaris. Taxonomy (NCBI): domain Eukaryota; kingdom Metazoa; phylum Chordata; class Amphibia; order Caudata; family Salamandridae; genus Lissotriton; species Lissotriton vulgaris. Next base: position 1,678,902,851 of record NC_141693.1, on the reverse strand, counting down.
TTCACCTTCTGCCTGAACACGAGTCTGCCAGAAGATTAGAATTCGTAAATAACTCGTTCGTCCAGCTCCTACACCAGCACCAGTCTGTAATGAACACAACAAATTGTTGGGTATGTGGACTCATGCCACACACGACAGATAAGGGTATCCCGTATTTTGTCCTGCCATTTAGCTACCATGGTTCTCTGTGGGCATTTCGAGCAATGTTCCTGTTTGCCCTCGAACCATATGTCCCAGGGAAAAACTCAAGCAACAAGGCACTAGTGGCGGGAATTAGAAATATGAGTAGGGATATCGACACATATAAAACGATTCCCAGAGATGAATTGACACCTTACAGCAGATGTAATATAACTCAATATGGAATTTCCTTGACTGAGAGTCAGAAATCAAAGAAATCCTCCCCAATCTGGATAGTACCCCACCAAGGTCACCTATGTCTGCAGGGAAATGGCAAAAACCCCAGAGCCCAGCTAGGGAAGAGTGTCTGTACTGAAACTTATGTCTTCTCGTCTCAGACATCTCCTTCATTCTTAGCAGCTAAGGGTACCTACTTCGACTGCCATGATAGAGCATACACATGGTTGCCCCCTGACTTTTCGGGCACATGTTTTATCTCGTTTCTGCTGCCACCCACCTACACGTCCGAGGCAGATTACCATCGGACAAGGACAGTTAGGGGTGTTGTGAGTAAAGACTACACTGCAGAACAGGAGTTTGGAGATTTCGCAAAAGGTTTTCTGCCGTTTTGGGGGCCTATGGTGAACAGCAGGAACATTCGCCAATTGACGAGGGTAGTTGAATCCGCCGTGATTGAAACGGCTGGTGCCCTTAGTAACTTGACTGCGGAGCTCCAGTCGGACCGCCTTATGACTCTTCAGAACAGGGTTGCCCTAGATGTCATACTTGCAGACCGTGGTGGGGTATGTAAAGTGATCCAATCCAGTTGCTGCATTTTTATCCCAGATAACGCTCCGACAGTATACCAGGCCATCTCCAAACTGCATAAGATCTCTGAGTCCATTCATGTGGACAAAGGAGACTGGTCCTTGCTGGGGTGGTTCTGGGAACTGATATCTGCCTGGGGATGGAAAGTTCTGATAGTCATTGGAATGGTCTTAGCCATTCTGTTCATGTTCTGCCTGTGTGTACAGTGCGCTCCTGCAATATGTGGCCTCTGTGCTACATCATGTGTAAGGAAGCCTGTGTCAAGGGACGAACTAAGCAACAGGATGATGCTACAGCAGCATCTCCATGACTTCATGAATACAGATTTGGACTCAGATTAGCATGAGTTATTGCCTATATAAGGGCAAAAGGAGGGTCTGTGGAACTGAAAATTCTGGACCCCGCTATTGTATGGTACCGAAGCTCTACACTCGTGTCAGAAAATATCATCGTACCATGACGAATTTGGTATCGGCAGACCGGTAATGATTGGGACATTATACCTGTGCATTTGCGTCATGATTGAGTAACGCAATCACTCCTAAATCATGGATTCCGTCTTGAACCCTCGGGTTCCATTTTGTGAGCGGCATCCATCTTGTGGTTGCCCTTACATAGTCAATTGACCAAGGCCGAATTCGATCTGAAAGGACACGTAGACCTTTCCTGACTCCTCTGTGACCTGGGCGAGCTGACTCCACTGCCTCCAGCCAAACCTGTTCAGGCAGTTCTCATCCCAATGGCCGAGCAAGATTAGCATCAAGGCACAACATGTCATAAACCGTTTACCGCATACAAACCACGCTTTATCATACACACACCTGTCCCTGTTTCTTCTTTACGGCTAGTTTTACAAGGAGGAGGTGCCCGATTTTATTGGGGTTTCATCGATATCTGATGGAAGTTCTGGGCCTTGCTGGGTAATCTATCACAAACTGGACAAATGAAAATATGGGCTTGCCATCATGACTTTGCTTTTCCTTTGTTGTGAAAATATGTATATGACCAAACTGTAAACCTAGGAATTCTTGCCTGAAGTGTAATATTGTGTATAAAAAGAGAAGGCTGGCTCTGTAAAAACGAACAGTCTCCTGAGAATATACACACCGTGCTGTTGTACTTCTAGGACGCTTGTTACTTGGTTGCAGCCAATAAAACTCGATCCTTGACATCACCTAGAAGACTCTGTGTTTCTGTGGTCCAGAACAGGAAGAACTCAAGAGGTCTCTGGGTGTTCCCCCTGGCACCGCCGGGTCCCTAAAAACCTGGTACCTCAGAACATTTCAAATGCCCTGCCCTCTGGCCCGGATATGAAAATCAAAGGCAAGCCTTCCGGCTCGAGCCAACCACACTCCGGTCCCGAGAAAACACCTCCGGCACCGAAGTCCAAACACTCAGATACACCACGACCTCCTCCATCGGCACCGGAAAACCCTCCGGCGCCGAAACCGCTAAAGGATAAACCCACAGAGTTGAAGCAAAAAAGATAATACTTTGACACCGAAAACCTTGGAGCCTAACCAACACATTGATAAACCTTTGACTCCTAAACACCAAAACAAAAAACTCTGGTGTAGAAACAACCTCCATCAAAGTCTCCTGAGTGGGAAAAATCTTCCAAACCAGACACTGTCCCTATGCCGAAACAGTCTAAGACTCCTCATAGGGAAAAATCTTCGGCACCGAAAAAGAACACCGGATCCGAAGAACGTTTTGTACCGGATCCAAACCAGAAATCAATTTATATTCATCCAAAGACTGGTCCTATTCTTTCAGTACAACCTAAAGAAAGGAAACTAGACCATTTGCAAAACTCACCAGTTCCTGCTAAAAAAAAATGTACCTGGGCACTAACACCTCTCCACCCCCTGCGCCTTCTCATCCAACTATTGATCTAAATCTACTGATCTCTCCAGTACACTCTCCAGAACACACTTTTCCACGTTTACAACCAGAGGATAGTGATGATGGAGATGGGGACGGACAAGGGGGCGATAATAGGGGACTATAATATAGTCCCACAACAAGATAATGATGATACTTTTCCACGTTTACAACCAGAGGATAGTGATGATGGAGATGGGGACGGACAAGGGGGCGATAATAGGGGACTATAATATAGCCCCACAACAAGATAATGATGATAATGATGATCACCTACGGGAGCCAGATCCATGGATAGACTATAATATTGATCCTGACTTAATAGACCCAGATCTTCATCCCTCTAAGCCTTCCCCACCAGACAATAAGGTAGGTTTTGCCCAACTAATCAATAGGTCTGCAACATATCAATTTACATTCAGATCCTGTAGAGGAGGATTTTCTCTTTAGAAACTTTTGCTCAGCCACAAAAAACCTCACACGTCCTACCAATGTTAAAAGGTTTAATTAAATACACACCAGGAGTGTATAAAGATCCTGTAAGGACTAGGGTTCTTAACCCAAGGATAGACAAAAATTACAAAGCAGCTCCCAGTGACCCCATATACATTAAGGGTCAGCTTCCTTTAGATTCCCTGGTGATAGCTAATGCACGTAAAAGGGCCAACTCTCAGGGTTCACCTGACACCCCACCCCTGGATAAAGAATACAAATTATTGGACGCATCAGGCAAATGTATGGCGTCTCAAGCTGCAAACTATTGGAAAATAGCCTCTTAGCAAGGTATGATAGGGTTCACTATGATGAGCTGGAAAAGCTCATTCAACACCTACCAGAACAATACAAAGACAAGGTCAATGACCTCATAATGGAAAGCAAATTAATCACGAACACCTCAATCAATTTGCTGTAGACGCAGCGGACACCGCGTCTTGTTACGCAGGCATGCTTGGCTCAGGATATCTGGATTTAAACAAGAGATGCAAACTAGTATCCTTAATCAGCCCTTCGACCAAGAGCACCTCTTTGGCCCTGCAGTGGACACATGTTTAGAAAAGATGAAAAAGGACACAGACTGCAGAGTCTACGGGAGCCTTCCAGTTATCCTCTTCTAGAGGCTCCTTTCGATGCTCCTTTTATAGGGCTGGCTCTAAACCAACACAGCAGAGCACCTATCCTCATCCTACAAAAGCTCCTTTTTCAAAGGATACTTTAGGGGAGGTTACAGAGGTAACAACAACAAGGGCAGAGGCCGGGGTAATAACACCCGCAGCTCCCCTACCACCAAGCATTGACTTCCCTGCGCTCCCCCGACCATTCCACACCTGTTGGGGGACGCCTTTCACAGTTCCTACCTGTCTGAAATTCCATCACTACCGACAGGTGGGTAAGACAAATTATCCAGTATGGTTACTGCCTGGAACTCACATCCAGTCCCCCACACATTCCTCCCAAACACCGTCCAATGTCGCAGAACATTTGACTCTACTCAAACAGGAAATTCTCTCTGCTGTGCAAAAATGCAATAGAACTAGTCCCCTTACCCCAACAGGGCACAAGGGTTTATTCACTCTACTTTCTGATTACAAAAAAGAACGGCTCTCTCAGGCCAATATTAGACCTCAGATCCCTAAACTTCTACATCCAATCAGACCACTTCCGTGAGGTCACTCTCCAGCAGGTACTCCCACTACTTCAACAAGGTGACTTCCTCTCCACTCTGGATCTGAAGGACGTCTACTTTCATATTCCTATTCACCCCTCTCACAGAAAGTATCTCAGGGTCATGGTGGACGGACAACATTATCAGTTCAAAGTCCTTCAATTCGGAGTAACCAAGGCACCCAGAGTCTTCACCAAATGTCTTGAAGTGGTAGCGGCTCACTTAGGAAGGCAAAACATCCATGTGTTCCTTTATCTGGATGACTGGCTCATAAAAGCCAAATCACACAACAGTTGTGTACAGCACATACACAAAACTATCCATCTACTTCACGACTTAGGTTTCACATTAAACCTCGACAAGTCTCACCTTCAACCATCTAACATACAACAGTATCTAGGGGCCTCTCTAGACACCTTGAAAGCTCTAGCCTACCCCAATCAGGGCAGGATTCTCTCCATGCAGGCTCTAATATTACAATCTCGGCCTCAACACACGTTGCCACCTCGAGTGTTTATGCAGTTAATCGGGATGATGGCTTCTTGCATCTTCATCGTCCCTTATGCAAGACTCCAGATGCGTCCCTTGCAGGAATGTTTAGAACATCAGTGGAACCAGGCTCAAGGTCAGCTGACATCTGGTGTTGGTGGACGGCCGCACACATCGTTCTCTGCAGTGGTAGAATGTACAAAACCTTTCCAAAGGGCGGCCGTTTCTCGACCCGGTTCCACAGATTGTACTAACAATAGACGCATTGCTCACCGGCTGGGGAGCTCATCTACTAGGTCAAACTGTTCAGGGCTTATGGATCCCTCGACAGAAACAACTCCACATAAATCACCTGGAGTTACTGGCAATCTTTTTAGCACTAGAGTCTTTCCAACTTTTGCTACTAGCCAAAGCTGTCCTAATACGTACAGACAACATGACAGCATTGAATTACATTTAAAAGCAGGGGGGATGCACTATCTCCAACTTTCACACCTAGCGCAAACTATATGGAGATGGGCTAATCCTCAAAAGATATACCTCCTCGCAGAACATCTCCCGGGAGTACACAATCAGATTGTGGATCTGCTCAGTTGACAAGCACAACATATCCGTCAATGGGAACTTCATCCTCAAGTTCTTCTTTCACTCTTTCAAATGTGGGGACACCCAGACATAGATCTGTTCGCCACACATCACAGCCCCAACTTCGCCTCCAGGTATCTACACCCATTGTTCAAAGGCAGTGCGCTATGGATGAACTGGTCAGTAAAATTTGCTTACGCTTTTCCGCCTCTCCCGCTCATTCCGTTAGTGGTTCGGAAACTCAAACAGCATTCCCTCACAATGATCCTAGTTGCTCCAACATAGTCTTGACAACCATGGTTCACAACCCTCTTGGAACTATCAGTAGTTCTTCATCAAAAGCTACGCCTCTCACCCAAACTTCGTACACAAAACCTTGGAGAGATAAGAAATCCAGATCCCAATCAACTCAATCTTGCGATCTGGCTCCTGCGGTCCTAGAGTTTGGCTACCTCAATCTCTCACCAGATTGTATGAATCTCATCAAAGAGGCTAGACGTCCTACCCCAAGAGTATGCTATACAACAAAGTGGACTCGATTTGTTGTTTATTGTACAAATAACAAAATCAACCCACTAGATGCTTCCATTCAAAACATTATCTATTATCTCTTGCATCTACAACAATGTAATTTGGCTTATACATCTATATGGCTACATCTAAGTGCAATAGCCGCTTACCTCCAAAACAGACAACACTTGTCTTTATTTTGAGTTTCTGCTATCAACGCGTTTATGGAAGGACTTAAAAGAATAATTCCACCTAGAGTTCCACCTTCCCCAGCCTGGAACGTCAATATTGTCCTTACCAGGCTCATGGGTCCCCCATTTGAACCTCTACACAAATGTGAGTTATAGTTCCTCATTTGGAAGGTAGCATTCCTGGTAGCTTTCACATCCCTCAGAATTAACCATTTTTGCAAATGCATCATAGTAAAGTGGTTCTTAGACCTAACCCAAAATTTGTACTGAAGGTAGTTTCTGCCTTCCACCTTAATTAGTCTGTTGAACTCCCAGTTTTTTTCCCTTAAGCAGACTCAGTGGCAGAACGTGTTCTTAACACACTAGACGTCAAGAGGGCGTTACTATACTACATAGAAAGAACTAAACCTTTTAGAAAAACTAAACAACTCTTTGCATCTATGTCCCCACCTCACAAGGGCAATCCCATTTCAAAAACAGGAATTGCAAGATGGGTTGTTAAGTGCATCCAAATATGCTATCTCAAAGCTAAATGCACGCTAACCATTCCCCCATGAGCTCATTTCACACGCAAACTAGAGGCTTCTATGGCTTTCTTAGGGAACATTCCCCTATATGACATCTGCAAAGCAGCAACTTGATCTACACCACACACTTTTACTAAACACTATTGTGTAGATGTGCAAGCAAAGCAACAAGCGAGTGTGTGCCAGGCTGTATTGAGAACACTTTTTCAGACCACTGCAACGGATACAGGTTGCCACCGCTAAGTAGGAAAACTGGTATATAGACTATGCTAAAGTATACAATCTACAGCTCATATGCCTCGAACGGAAAATGCTACTTACCAGTATGCATCTGTTCTTGGCATGTAGAGCTGTAGAGTTGTATACGCCCACCCACCTCCCTGGATACCTTTATTAGTTGTAGTATTATCTTACTTAGATACATTACACATGGACATCCTTTTCTTCTTTCCTACTAACTCCATCATTACCCTTCATAGCGAAAAACTATTTTGGGATGGAGTTGATGCCCATGCGCATTGTCACTATAAGGAGGAGTCACCTATCTCGTGACTAAAAAAGACTTCTTCGACAAAAACAAACTGCAAACATCCGAGCCCAACACCAGATGGCGATCTATGCTAAAGTATACAACTCTACAGCTGTACAGGCCAAGAACAGATGCATATTGGTAAGTAGCATTTTCCTTTTAAGAAATGTTTTACAATAATAATATGCCTTGTATAAGAGTCAACATTTTCTTCTTAAATTCTCTTTTTTAGTTTTAAATAGTAAATCCAATTAGTCAAATTAACATACAGTATATTTGACTAAAAACAACACTGAACTACACCCTCTTTAGAACTGCCAAATAAAGGGAAAATACAGTTTTAATGACTGGGACTTTAAGTAGCTGCAGAACCAGCCAGCCTTCCCATCATGCAATATAGGGTCAGTGAGTCAGTTCGTTTTTCCGACTCACAAGAGATTCCCCAAACCCTGTTGCCTTTCTAAACCTGGGTTTTTCATGAGGTTTTTTATTGGCTTCATTCGATATCTTTTTTGTTTGCATTCCAGGAATTATTTTGCATCAAGTGCCACGTTTCTCCTGTTTTTTTCCTCTGTGGTATTTCTTTCTTACCTTTCTCCTCTGAGCAATGTGCCTCTATTGTATGCAGGAAAGACGTTCTGTAAGCACAAACGCAATGTTTGTGTCATTTGCATCTCAATTCTCACTACATAACATGGTGTAAATTCTATCTAGACATATCCTACAGGTGCCTCAGAAATAGGAAAGAAGTTTGTCTTGGGGCAAAGCAGCAGGGGAATTTGTCCGCTCTTTCTTGTGGTTCACCAGCACCAGGAAGCACAAACGTTTTCTGCCTCCTTTAGCCCATGGTGTGTCCAGGTCTGTTTTCTCTATTGGACCTACAGGCAACACCTAGGTCCCTGTTGAAGTCTCCGGTACCTGTCCGCTTTTGGTGGTTTTTTTCTTCAGTGAGATCTGTATCCCCTTTAGGTGCCAAACATACAATCTATCTGTGCATCTTCAGTTTCTCCTGGGATTGAAATAAAAAAAATAATTATGCTTGTGAATGTTTAGTACATTTTTTAGAAGAAAGTATAATATACATGTTCTCAGAGAGTAATATTGGAGGAAATTCTATCCGTCTTCTTGCAATCTTTTACTTGCAACTTTACCTTTCCCTCGATCTTGCCTTGATCCGGTTTAAGACTGTCTTTTTCCAGACGAGGTTATTGTTGCCTTCTACAATCACTGTATTCTCCGCAAAGCACGAAAGCACAGCAAATAAATCCCTTATACTGGTTTAAATGTATATTATGTTAATAAACATTAGCTAGCTTAGGGTACATTTATCTAGACCATAATGTACCTGCCACAGGGGACTTTCTTCTCTCTCGACCGTTGTGATAATGAAAATCTGCTGGTTAATGTTTTCTCCTACTACTTTAGAATGTAATGATTATGATGAACTATGTAGGGAAGTCCCTATTTCAGTCGAAATTTGTTCCCTCTCGAAAGGTGCATTTCCTGCAATTTAACTTTATCGAGTTTCAAATATTTAAGATCAGGTCATATTTTAGTTCCCTTAGAAGGTGTATTTAATTCTCTCATATTTATACAAGTCACCCGTACCATGTCGGCAACATTAACTGTCACTTCTAAGAGTGCCCTATCTTCAACCTCCTGCGATCCAATAACGAATGGCATCTCCTTTCTCCCGTTAACAACCCACCAAAAACATAGTATTGACACAGAGCTAAACTCCACTTCTTCTAAGCTAACCTGAATCGAAATCGGGGGGTTATATCTCCTTCCACCTCACTATATTGATCAAGGCCTAGCACTTAAACCTTGCTAATATGAAAAGCATTCTCAACAATAAACATGAAAAGTAACAAAATGCATTACCTCCCAAACTCAATCTGTAAGTGAAGTGTAGCAGTATTTTAGCTCCTACCAAACATTGATAACGTTGGCAGGGTACACTAAACCTTTAACTGATCTTAAATTCCCTCATGAAAGTGTTAACCATTTTAGGTATGGCATTAGGTAAGACCTAGCCAGACCATTTTATCTATTTATCTGCTATTGTCATTCACATTTTTATTCCATCCACTACAGCATACAGTGCATGTCAGTGGGCCAGTCCACTTCAGCTATTGGCTAACACCACAGTCATTGACCACATTCTTCCCTTGCACACTTAGCACATCGCACACAAAGTAGATCCTTCAGTGCCAAGGGCTACTACTATGGTAATGTGTGCTTTTTGAGACTAAAAATATGTTTGATATTTTTGAAAGTTTTTAAACAGCACTGATAAAGTCAAAAGACTGTCAGGCCAAAGCCAGACATGCTTGTTCTATCATATTTCTCAGTTGACAGTGGCGTCTATGCACTCTGCTGATTTCACCAGTTTGCTTCTTTTGAGTTTTTCAGCTCTCCTCTTCCTTTATTGTTGTTCCAATATAGTCTTTCCTTCCTCCGCTGATGTGAATGTGATATTACGTCTACCATCCTGAAACTGCAAGTCAAATGGCCATGTACATCCATTCTGTAGAGTCGTCATAGTCCTCTCTTTGGAGTATGTGACCTAACTCTCACCTGGATGAAATCCGTTCCGACCACCCTGACTCAATCTATATGTCACGCTTATTTGTATGCAGCTGCTATCTCCCTGTAATATGGTGTTCCTTAGGGCTCTACTTTAAGCTCAACACTATTTAATGTTTATATGCACCCACTTGACGCATTGGTGAGGTCTTTTAGATTTGAGATGCTATTAGATAACACGCAATCTGTCATTCTGATCCTTATAAACCCCGATATTTCCATTATCAAATTCCATGCAAATTATTTTAAGCTGATTGCGACGTCAAAAGTCATACTTCTGGACTTGTCTCCCTGTACCTGGTCTACAAATTGGTGATCTATAGTTTGGGTCCAGTCCCCTCTCCTGTGTGCTCAGTCAGAAACTTAGGAATTATCTCTGACCACGACCTATCTGTGGACCCCTCAAGTAAATAACATCACTGCACTACCTCATTTTGTTACTCTAAAAATGATTAGATTTAAAAATAAACATCTTTGTGGAATATCTATAGTCCAGCCTGACTCAATCTATATGTCACGCTTATTTGTATGCAGCTGCTATCTCCCTGTAATATGGTGTTCCTTAGGGCTCTACTTTAAGCTCAACACTATTTAATGTTTATATGCACCCACTTGACGCATTGGTGAGGTCTTTTAGATTAGAGATGCTATTAGATGACACGCAGACTGTCATTCTGATCCTTATAAACCCCGATATTTCTATTATCAAATTCCATGCAAATTATTTTAAGCTTATTGCGACGTCAAAAGTCATACTTCTGGACTTGTCTCCCTGTACCTGGTCTACAAATTGGTGATCTATAGTTTGGGTCCAGTCCCCTCTCCTGTGTGCTCAGTCAGAAACTTAGGAATTATCTCTGACCACGACCTATCTGTGGACCCCTCAAGTAAATAACATCACTGCACTACCTCATTTTGTTACTCTAAAAATGATTAGATTTAAAAATAAACATCTTTGTGGGATATCTATAGTCCAGCTATAGCCATCCTAAACCCTCCTATCCACTCTCATATAACCCATCACTTGAAAGCCTGATATTGATTCTCCTCTCCTCCCCCCAAAAAAGAAGAGAGCCATTTTCAATAATGTCTGTCTGACTCACAAGTTAAGTCCGGGTTCAGCCCTAAAATAATTCATGAGATTAATCTGCTAATATGCCCCCAACCACTCCCTATTCTCTGCCTCAGCTAGCCTGTCTGAACTTTCCAGTACCCAATGCTCTCGCTGCAGCAGTTGCCCATTTTACTACCATGCTCCCAGAAGATGGAATGAACTTCCCTCTCTTCCGAGACAAATCTAAGTTTGTGCCATCCAATAATAAGCTCACCTGTTTGAATCATCTCGTTGAGGTTTGCCAGTGGTATCTTCTATTACTTTCAGATTCTCCAATGCCAGGATGCCCTTTTTTGGGTAACAGTAGCGCTTTGTAAGTACAGTTAACCTCGCATTATTAATAGGTCAAGCTAATTTGTCACCTTTTCAACAAGGTGGTAGCTGAAAATCCTGATGGTGAGAGCCTGCTGTCAAGGAAACTAATCGCCTCCAAGTCTCCTGCTTCCCTTATACTTCCCTCTTGGAGTGGATATCAGGACATTTTTACCAGACCTATTTGTTTTTATGAACTTTTAGGATCTTTTCTGCTCACTCTGCGCACCTTTCAATACCTTTCTGAAATGAGCGCTATTCTTAAAAAAAAAAACCTGAAAGGCTGTTTCACCCATTGTTGCTGGCCGTCGAAATTAACTGCCTTCTTGTTGATGAGGAACCTCTGACGTTATCTCTCTAGGATTTATTTTGTTCATCTTCACACTTCTTGAACAAATGCTTTATCTGCATCGCCAGTATTGAGAGAGAGAGAGAGATGTTGATGTGCTATGTGTCTTTAACTAAAATATCTCTTTAGTAGCACCCGTTCACAAATTTAGTAATTTTTTGACGCTACATCATGTCCTTGGTATGTCTGTGTGTAGTGGTTCAAAGCCACCCAGCAGTGTCTGCTTGAACTTATTCATTTTTAAAGGCAGTAAATCATATCTGAAGGCTTCTTTACGTTATTGGTTGAGGTCCCTGTTCTCCATGTTGTTAGAAGAGCTGATATTATGACCTTTCTCATCCTTAGGGGTTGAGTTATATGACTGCTGCAAAAAGGTATACAGCGTACCTTGTTTGGGGTTCTTGTCACATAGGCACATGTATATCTGATCTGTCACCTTCTATCTAGCACTTTTCCAGTCCTCTCTGATCTTTGCTTTTGTATTATCTACGGACAGCTGGGCTTCAACATATCAAACACTGTGCGATGCCCTCAAATTCACCACAAAATGGTACAGCATCTGTGTGCATTACAATTAGAGTAATTTGCAGCTGCCGCTTGGGTGCAGGCATCCGTCTCCCAAATGGAGCCAGAAAACCTCACTCAGGATTTTGACCGTGGTTTCAGGCAAGCGGCCCAGTAGCTATGTATGCCTTTAACCTTATCATTCTGTTGCATTTTCATCATTTGTACTACATTCGCCTCGGAGGCAGAAAAAGAAATGGCACTTAGCCTTGTGACACACAGGTAGGATGGGATGGTGGAGTCGTTTCCTGTAATCAGCATGCATTATGAACACTTCCAGCAGCACCAGTCCAATCGATCTTTCAACAACCCACAATTGTTACGGTTTGCTCATCTCGTCTACTGCTGTGTTGCACTAAACGTGGTTCTCTGTGTCTCATCCTGGGAAGGGGATGGGAATCTTACACTCCCAAGCAGGTTGTGGTTGTTCAAATTTCATTTATTACATTATTCTGTTCATTGTCACTTTTCACAGTAAATTATTTAGGTTTGTCCTGTGTTACACTCCACTGTTCTGTAGTAGCTGGAGAAAATTACAATTTGTAATGCATGCCATATAAAAACAATAAATACATGAGCGGGAGCTATTTTCATCTCCGGTTGGGGATTGACTGTACTCTTTTCAGTGTTGACCATCTCATTATGGAGGAAGAAATGGTACTTGCAATCCTAATTTTCCTTCATGGTAATCTTCATTGAAGTCATAAACGAACTATTTCCCTGCACAGCAAAGATATCTGGACAGTAATCCATATGACTCTGCAGTTCCTGGAAAAGAAACTGAAGCAACGGCTAATTCGTGGCAATTCAGGGGCGAAATATCTGCGGGCTACCTTAAAGGTGCAGTGTTAAAGTTTAGCTTTTGGGAGCGGTGGCCTGTTTGGCTCAATGTCCCATGTTTTTGTTTCATTTAAAATCATTCACTAAATTTAATCTCGGACTCTTAGTTCTACATTAATTAGCTTTATTTTCAATTGACTTCTTTCCTAATAAAATAAATTCTATCACCATAGCATGTAGAAGCGTATGTTTAAAAAACATAAACAAAGAGTTATCTGCTTTAGAAGTGTTCAAGGATCCTATATATGGATGTGACTATTCAGTGTTTATGACCATCATTGAACATGTAACAACTTTTCCTTCTTTAACACCTTCAGCGCGGCGCGAATTTTCGCGCTGTGCTGAAGGTTCTCAATAACGGTTGTGGTTGTGACGGAACGGTTTTGTCATAAGCACAGCCCAACCGGCGCTCGTGACGGAACCGTTCTGTCACTAGCATTGAAAGGGTTAAGCAGTTCTATAGGTCCAGTGTCCAAATATGGGTATGCCCAGTATTCTTGCATGATTGCTCCTACTCCTCCTCTCTATAGTTTCCACTCTTTCTAGAGCAGTTTTGAGATCTGAAGTCATTTTTCACACTTTTGATGCTTTAAATCCGGATTCATTAAACAATATCCACCTACACTGATAACATTTTTTTCTGAATTGCTACACGAATATGCTTTGAGACAATTATGCTTAAGGAGGCAGAACAAGCAGAAATGTCATATTCTTTCATTCTTTTATGGTTATTTTCTGCAATCCTCTCGCCAACGCATCACCGGTTAAATATCACCCAGCACCAGGACTCCTGGCCCTCCTGCCGGTTAACCACCAAGGAACTCCTTCTCCCAATGACTCACTAAAGATACCTTCAACTGCTGACACTGCCACTTCTCCTGCAACACAACCTAGAAAAGATCCTGCACTGCTTCTGTCCACAAGACTAAGAACACCCCTCAACCACTCCATTGTATCCTGCTCAACTCCTGCTCACTCTGCAAACAAGCCACGGCAATCTGGGATACCATCACCACCCTCGCCATGATAGTTTCCTTCATCACCGACACGTGGCTGATCCCTCCTTGTACCTGACATCACCACCGCCGCTCCCAAAGGCTACAGGATGATATGCTGAGACTTCGCCAACAAACAAGGCCAAGGCATCGCCATCATCTTCAAGTAAACCATCAGATGCACCAACACCAACATCATGCCTCTCATCGAACACCTCAATGTCCTACCCCAAGAAACATTCTGCATCGCCATCTCCAACCTCATTGCTCTCCTAGCAATCTACTCTTGCACACTACATCCTACTCGGCGACCTCAACTTCTACATCAATGACGACATCAACACCAGCTCCACTGTCCTCCTGGAGAACCTGAACAACATCAGCCTTATCTGGTCACCAAGCCCACGGACAATGCCAAAGACACATTCGACCCCATGTTCACATTCAGCGACAGAATCAAATTCAGCCACACCACAGAACTCACCTGGAATAACCACACCATCCTACACTTCACCATCACCGACTCCCAGCACATTATCACCAGGCGTCAGATCTCCTCCTTCTGCAGTTGGAGCAAGGTCATCGAAACTCAGTGGTCACAGGCCCTCTCCACCAACCAACCCAAGGCCTCAAAAGACCTTTACCCGGCCTTCCAGAACTTTGCCGCCTAGATTACCGACAGCGCCGACAGAGGCACACCACTGAAACCTCCAAAATACAACTTCCAATCATGCCAGCTGGTACACCCCAGAACTCAAGACCCTCAAGAACAACTGCCACCAACTGGAGAAACGATGGCGCACCACCAAGAACCCCGTCGACAGAGCAGCTCACAAAACAGCCCTCAGCAATGTTCACCGGCACATCAAAGAAGCCAAGAAAGCAACCATCACCACCCGCATTGACACCACGGCCAAAAACACAAAGGGACTCTTCAAAATAGTCAGAGAATTCTCCGACACCCTAGCCATAGAAAACATAATCCAACCCTTCCAAGAAATCTGCAACACCCTCTCAGGCTACTTCCACAGCAAGATAATCAACATCTACAATAATTTCAAACTCCAGCCCATCACCCTCAACCCCAACGACTTCACCCAACCAACGAACATCAGCAAACCATTACCACCTGATCTCCGCTCACTGCCCTGACCACCTCAGTCATCATGTCTTCCATCCACTCCGGGGTGTCCACCGACCCCTAACTCCCCACCACCTCTACAACCGCGCAACAAACCAAATCAGCACACAACTCTCCAGCATCCTCAACACCTCTATCTCCATAGCAACCTTCCTGGACAGATGGAAACATGCAGACATCAGACCCCTCCTAAGTCTCCGCCAACCCCAACGATCTCAGAAATTAACATCCAATCTCCCTGCACTCCTACCCAGCCAAAGTACTTGACAAAGCATTCACCCAGCAGCTCACCAAATTCCTGGAACAAAACCACCTACTGGAAGTCTCACAATCCGGATTCTGTGCAATCCACAGCACCGAGACGGCACTGATCACCGCCACAGATAACATCCGAAAACTCCTCAACCGTGAAGGAACTGCAGCCCTGATCCTCCTTGACCTCTCTGCGGTTTGTGACACCATCTCCCACAACACCCTCATTAACAGGCTGTGCAACATAGGTATACAGCAAGAAGCCCTCAAGTGGATTGCCACCTTCCTTACAGGACGCATACAGAGCATCCTACTGTCTCCCTTCACCTCTGCACCCAAAGATCGCTTATGAAGTGTACCACAAGCATCATCCGTCAGCCCCACCCCGTTCAACATCTACATGACCCCCCTTGCAGAGGTCAGATCCCACAGACTCAGCATAATCTCCTACCCAGGCGACACTCAACTGATCCTCTTGCTCACTGAGGACCCCTCCAACACCAAATCCAACTTCTGCGACTCCATGACCAACATAGCAAAATAGATGAGAGACAACTACCTCTAACTCAATTCTGACAAAACCGAAGTACTGATCTTCAGGAAGAACACCTCTGCATGGGACCACAGCTGGTGACCTACAGAACTCTGGTCTACACACACACCTCAGCATCATCCTTGACAGCCAACTGACCATGAAATGACAAGTCAACACAGTCGCCTCCTCCTGCTTCAACAAACTTTGCATGCTCCGCAGAACCTCCAGATGGATCCCAATCAACAGCAGGAAGACAGTCACTCAGGCCCTAATCACCGGCCGCCTCGACTACCGGGCCCTCATCACCAGCCGCCTCGACTACCACAAAGCCCTCTGTGCCAGCATCTCCACCCACCTCCTCAGAAGACGCCAGACCATACAGATTGCCACAGACAGACTCATTGTGGCCCTCCTCAAACAAACACACATCAACCCCCACCTGTGAGACATCCACTGGCTCCCCATCTACCATCTAGAAGAAATGCCAGTTCAAGTTCCTAATGCACCCCTCTAAAACACTCCATAACCTTGGACCTGCCTACATCAAACATTGACTAAACTTCCACTAACCCTACAGACACCTGCGCTCCTTTTGACTTGCCCTAGCACACACACCCAGCATCTGTCTCAGCCACTACGGTGGCCGCTCTTTCTCCTACATCACTGCGAAGACCTGGAACGACCTTCCCCTCCAGCTCCGTACAGCCCCCTCACTGGCAGACTTCCGAAAGAGACTCAAGACCTGGCTCTTCGACAGAGACACAGCACCCCAATACCACTAGGTGTTACTGTGTTGTGCTTTACAAGTTTGATTGATTGATCCTTGTCTACTCCTTCAGTATCACTTTCTTAAATCAGAATAGCCAAAATGTATATGGATGACTCTAGTAAGAAATAATGCCACATTGTTGAAGTGTCAGCTCCTACAAATGAATTTTGTGTGTGCACTAGTGTGTGATCCTCGTAAACGGTATCTACTTCCATATTCATGTGATAAAGGAGCACAGTAAATTTGTGTGACTTGTAGGGATACCACCAACATTCACTCTATTCATGCGTCTTAGCCTAACTAAGAAACACCGTTTTAGGGAAAGCAATACACATTTGAGTAAGCCACTTCATCTGGAAATTAAAAACATGAACATGGGTAAACATTTGAGGGAGTTTGTGTTTTATGCAGAATAAATGGTGTAGGTTTTGAATTTATTGTATTTGTGAAAGAAATTGAAGGTTCGAGGCATATGAGCTGCAGATCACACACTATGCATAGATCGCCATTTGGTGTTGGGCCCGGAGGTTTGCACTTTGTTGTTGTCTTGGAAGAAGTCTTTGGAAGTCATGAGATAGGTGATTCCTCCTGTGGACAATAGTGCGCATGGGCATCGACTCCATCTTCAGATTGTTCTTTTATGCCATCGGGCTCGGATGTGTTTGTCGCGCTCCAGTTCAGTGTCGTTACCGATCTACCTTTCCACGCGCAATCCTTCACCCATTCTCCGGTATTGTTTTCGATCGCATTTCCCATTCTACGCACTTCCCATTCTACGCACATCTCTTCAAACTTAAATTTTTCTATTCCAGTCGTCGACGTAGGCCTTCGGGCCTATCTGTGCCATCAGGCCCTTTGGCTCATGGAAAGGACTCCTTTCAAAAAGTGTCCTTAACGTGGATCCAAGTTTCCACACACTGATCTTCACGAGGTGTGTAACCTCTGCCTTTCGCCCGAGCACGAGGCCAAAGACTGTCCAGCTTATGCTTCTTTCCGCTCCAAGAAAACAATACGGGATCGTCGGGCTCGAAGAACTATGGCTTGATCATCGACATTGATACCAGATGATATCTTCCAAGAAGGCATCAATGTACCAGAGCAGGAGCAGATCGAAGAGGGCAACTTTAGCGCCTCCAAAGCCGACGACTCCGACATCGAAGACATCACTCCAGGGCAGTGGGTCGTAAGTACTGACCCTCGGGCCTAGGTGCACAACGGGACAAAACGTGCCACGCCCCACTTTCAGGCCCTGCAAAGAATTCAACACATAACCCTTCAGGCAATTCGTGATCGAGCCAGCCAATCGTCCGTATCGAAACCCTATCCCCGGCACCGAAAACAAAAGACAAACCCAAAGAGAAACCACTGTCTTCATCCGCACCGAAGTCTAGTTCCAAATCTGCGTATTCAGCACCGGAATCCACTGCCATTGAACCTCGGGATACGAAAAAATCATCGGTACCAAACAAACAACCGGGTCCGAAGACCCCAATTAAACCTTCGGAACCCAGGAAAACTCCTGATTCGAAACCTAAGGAGCATAAAACAACTTCAAAACTTGTGCCACACAAACAGTCAGACCCGAAAAAATCGGCACCAAAGCAAGACAATCCAGAGGAGGAGCTTTTTCGACCTGATCAAACCCCAAAAACTCTTGAAATAGACCCAAAGACAAGTCACCTTATAGTTAGTACTTCCAACAAAAGGAAAATGGACAATCCTGCACCAGCTCCACTCCCTTTAAAGAAAAGAGACATTGCCACTTCCCCTTTAAGACATCCTTCTCCACCACCTCCTCCACACCACATCTCTCCTATCCCATCTCCAGTACCCTCACAATCTCCTCCACCTCAGGATGATAAGGACGACTTTGGGGAGGGAGGGGATGATGAACCTTTAGGGGAGCCTAATCATCCTAATATCCCAAATGACGCATGGCATACCAGATGTTCCTGACACACCAAAAGATGATATCTACCCTTCTAGACCATCCCCTCCAGAGGACACTATAGGATTTACTCAGCTCATACACAGAGCTGCAGAATACTACGGTGTGAATTTGCACACAGACCCTATAGAAGAGGATTTCCTCATGCACACTTTTGCACCATCTCAAAGGTCCACTTCCATTCTTCCAATGTTAAAAGGGGTAATCAAACACGCTCCTGAAATCTTCAAAGATCCTGAAGGGCTAGAGTCATTAACCCCAGAGTGGAAAATAAATACAAGTCTGCCCCAGCTGACCCTGTTTACATTAAAGGGCAGCTTCCCTTAGATTCCTTGGTAGTCTCCAACGCCAGGAAAAAGGCTAACTATCAGACCTCCAGCGATGCTCCACCTCCTGATAAGGAGTCAAAACTGTTGGACGCATCTGGTAAAAGAACAGCGTCCCAGGCAGCCAACATATGAAGAATTGCCAACACACAGGCTTTGCTGGATAGGTATGATAGGGCACACTATGACAAACTAGAGACCCTACTACAACACCTTCCAGATCAATATAAAACAAGGGCCAATGATCTCATCTAGGAAGGGAAACTTATAACTAATACATCTATTCTATGTGCTCTGATGCTGCAGATATAGCCTCCCGAGCTATCAATACCAGTATTCTTTTGTGGAGACATGCTTGGCTACGTATTTCGGGGTTGAAACCCAAAGTTCAAACTACCATATTAAGCCAACCCTTTGACCAGGAACATTTATTTGGGCCTAGTGTAGATTCATCATTAGAAAATATGAAAAAAGATACTGATATTGCCAAATCAATGGGAGCTTTGCAACCGCAAACTCCCAGAAGCTCCTTTCTTCGCTCCTCTTATAGGGGCGCCTCTAGAGGTTTTACCACTGACAACTCCTCCACCTCCTATAACAATCCCACCCAGACCTCCTCTACCAGAGGTTATTACAGAGGAGGCTACAGGGGCAATAACAACAAGGGTAGAGACAAAACTATCAATACTCGCACTGCCTCCACCTCCAAACTATGACTTCCCTCCACTCCCCCCAGACCATTATACTCCGGTCAGGGGAAGATTGTTACAGTTCCTACCTGTCTGGAACACCATTACCACGGACAGGTGGGTGAGACGAATCATACAATCCGGTTATTGCCTGGAGCTCACTTCAACTCCCCCAAACATACCACCCAAACAGCATCCAATGTCAACAGAGCATATAACACTTCTAAAACAAGAGGTGCTCTCCCTCTTACAAAAACATGCAATAGAACCAGTTCCCCTGCATCATCAAAACACAGGGGTTTATTCCCTGTATTTTCTCATTCCAAAGAAGGACGTAACCCTGAGGCCCATTTTAGACCTCAGACCATTAAACCTCTACATACAATCAGACCATTTTCATATGATCACTCTTCAACAGGTCCTTCCTCTACTCAAACAATGCGATTTCCTTGCCACCTTAGATCTCAAGGACGCCTACTTCCACATTCCCATTCACCCTGCTCACAAGAAATATCTTCGGTTTGTAGTGGACGGTCAGCATTATCAGTTCAAGGTTCTCCCATTCGGAGTCTCCACAGCACCCAGAGTCTTAACAAAATGTCTGGCAGTGGTAGCATCCCACTTAAGAAGACAACAAATTCATGTCTTCCCATAATTTGACGACTGGCTCATAAAAGCCAAGTCGCATACCCAGTGTGTAAATCACACATGTACCACAATCCAACTACTCCATGACTTAGGGTTTACAATAAACCTCACAAAGTCTCACCTCCAACCATCCCACATCCAACAATATCTAGGTGCCACAATAAACACCTCAAAAGGCCTTGCATATCCCAATCCCACCAGGATAGCAAGCATGCAAGCCCTTATAACAAAATTCCAGCCGAAACACTCACTTCCAGCTCGAGTGTTTATGCATCTAATAGGGTGATGGCCTCTTGCACATTCATAGTACCTCATGCACGACTCCAGATGCGCCCCTTGCAGGAATGCGTAGCAAGTCAGTGGAACCAAGCTCAAGGTCAGCTAACAGATCTGGTGTTGGTGGATGGCCGCACATATCGCTCTCTGCAGTGGTGGAACACCCAAAACCTTTCCAAAGGGAGACCGTTCCTTAGAGCCGGTTCCACAGATCGTGCTAACAGCAGACGCATCGCTCACTGGCTGGGGAGCTCATCTACTACATCACATCACACAGGGCACATGGACACCTCAGCAAAAGCTACTCCAAATAAATCATTTGGAGTTACTGGCAATCTTTCTAGCATTAAAATCATTTCAGAAACACATATCAGGCAAAGCTGTCTTAGTCCGGATGGATAATATAACAGCAATGTATTATTTACAAAAACAGGGGGGGGCACACTCTCTGCAGGTCTCTCAATTAGCACAGAGCATATGGAGGTGGGCTATTCCTGAAAACATATTCCTTTTAGCCCAGCATCTTCCAGGAATCCAGAATCAAATGGCAGATCTGTTAAGAAATCAAAGCCAACAGATTCACGAGTGGGAACTTCATCCACAAGTTCTTCAACTGTTTTTCCAAATGTTGGGACATCGAGAGATAGATCTCTTCGCCACACATTCAAATGCAAAAAGCCCAAGCTTCGCCGCCAGATATCTATACCCATTGTCTAAATGCAATACAATCTGGATGAATTGGTCAGGTAGATTTGCATACACTTTTCCACCTCTCCCACTCATTCCATTAGCTGCAAGAAGGCGGTGTGCGAGTGCCTCAAGCACTACCTGGGCTCGCAGGTAATTGCTGCTGGGGTGAGAGGACCTGGACCCAGTGTCATTCCCTGCAACTGCTGAGACTGACAGAGCCCCCGTTTTAACTAACAACACAAACACAAAACAGAGTTTACAAATATATCGAGAAACACCTGTAAAGTTGCCAAACATACAGTAAAGTTGGTTGCTTGATTTCTTTGAAGTTACCACAGTTTTCAAAAAGGACACACACGCAACATACATGTAACATAGAAACAAATGCTAGGTTTTGGAATATTTGATCTTGCACATGTCTGTCTGGCCTAATATGTAAATGTTTTTGGCGAATCGGTCCTATGAGCAGGAACCAGGCGCGCAACACCCATTGGACTCACCGGGCTTTAGTCCCCGCCGCGCTCCCCCCCCCCCTCCTCATGTGTGTGTGCCCGGGACGAGACACTTCCCGGGCACATACAAAGCCGCACCCGAACACTTCACAGGTCTTCAAAAGACCATTTGAATGTTAATGAGGCCTTGCTGTTGTTTTACCCCTTCTAAGAGCCACTGCAGCTCCACTCTGCCTCTTGATTAAAGGTTCAGCCCCCCGAATTTTTTTCTTAGCAACCCCCCCCCCCCACCCCACCCCCCCACTCACCCGGGGGTGGGGGGTGTCATGTGCACAAATGTTTGCGCGCCCTTTTTGTGTGTGCTAATACCCAACTTTTCATTTACTTTTTGTGCGTAACTACTATCTAAGCACTGGCGAGGAGTGCGTGGGTAAAACACAGCGGGACCAATTTAATACCAAATGGTCAAAAAGTTTTCTTTATATTTAGAACTAAACATTCTTCCTGCTGGAATCTCCCCCTACCCACTCCTTCCTTCACTGTGGTTTTTGCAACCCTTGGAAACCTGGTACAGTGATGTCAGTGCTTGTTTTTATTGTTTTCGGAGAAGAGTGTTTTCATTCTCACCTTTTCCGTGACAGGTGCTGCCCGGCACCCTTTGTTTAATTGTTTCAGCGTAACCATAATGACCACTGATGTGGAGTGCTTAGAATATCTATGGGACAGGTGTGACATCTCAGCAGAGAAGAAAACGGTGTCTCTGCCATTCCATTCACAAGTAGACAACAGGGTGCCCTGCGCTACGGTAAAGGACAGCATACGATTCCATCCACAGGCGAATAATAGGCAGAGACAGTGCTCCAACAGAAGCATTTTGCTTTTGAAAGAAGTTTGTATGAAGTTAGAACAAACCTGTTAATAGTAGTTTGTTTAATTTTCTTAGTGCTTGGAGTGCAGTGGTATTTAAAAATACACTGAACAAAATAAATGTGTTGAAAAAATGTATATAAATTCTGTTTAATATACATGATGTATAACTGCATAGCGGTGCTATTATTGTCAGTCAAACACTTTTGTTTGGTCACTAGGACCATAAAAGCGGTATACATTGAATACATATTTACAAATCGACAACAACTCTAAACTTGCAAGGTTAAAACTGCGAGAATTATGAATAAAAAGCACAGCACAACCCTCTCCAAGGCAGTGTACAGCAAGTTACTTGCAAGCCTCCCCATACAATGTAAGTGCATACCCAACGAAATGTCCCCGGTCAGCCGTATTACTGAAGTACAACATAATATAAGCAGGGGACCAGGCATATATGATCACAACAGTTTGCAGCAAGTCGGGAAACGTACATGCATAAATACTAAAACCAATTCTCCTGGCTGCATCCAGACTACCCAGCCTAAGATGATAAAGGGCTGCAGATTCACTAAATGCTGCGTGTCCTGGGCACAAATCTGCTAAAGCGGAAGGCCTATATGTTTCCTTATCACTTCTACTGCTAACAAAATCTGCTCAAGCAAAAGAAGCATTTGCAATGCAATAGGTGTCGCAGTTACGCGAGTTTAAGCTATTGACATTGTAAATTACAATGCCTTTTATTTATGTTTTTAAAAAGAAAGCAAGAATTAAAGGCATTGTTATTTGCAATGCCAATAGCTCAAACTTGCGTCAATGCGAGACCTATTGCATTGTAAATGCTTGTTCATATGTATTATGAGTTTAATCAGGCTTGCACTGAGAAGTCTGACCGTCTGCAATTACAATTTCTGTTTTTAATCTGATGGCGAATTTTGAAATCTAAGTGTGCATTTAATGACATTTTTCTCATTTCAGAATTCTTCAGTTTAACAGGCCAGTCAAATATGAAGACGTAGAACTGAAAGTGAAAACCTTTGGACATCATCTAGATCTTTATTATATGAATAACGAGGTACAGCTTTGTACTGACAATAACACGGTTGAACTTTTATATTGTAACACTTTTTTCTAAAGTAATAACGTTGGTAAACCCGGTTTCATTGTAATTAAACATGGTAGTAACTAAATTTAATTATATTTGACATTTAATTAAACATGTTAGCTGTCTGCACCCCTCAACTCCTCTGTAAGCTTGACTACACCATTGTATTTAACTTTTTTAAATGTTATGTAGTCTGAAAAAACCCAAAAAATACAGTATGCATAGGAGAGAAATCTCCATAATACAAACCATCAAAATATGTAGAGCACATTGAACTGCAAAAGTATGCATCCGATGGATGTTACCCTGCGATACCTACAAGGGTATAGGGTATTCTGATATCTAGGACCGTATTCATAGAGGTAATTTTACCCTTTGTACAGCAGTCAGCAATCCATGTTGGGATTCCTGGTGGGTGTAAATGTGACAAGAAAATCAGCATTTTGTTCGCGACTGCAGAGAATTCCACATTTGTAAATCCTATTGAATGGGTTGAAAGGGAGTTTTCCAAAGCCTGGTTTGCCTTGGAAGCTTGGAAAAACCCACAGACCTGTACATTTGTGGGCATTCCCTCTCTCCTCTCTGTCCACCTTGGAAATAGTAAGAGATTTATTCCATCAGTGGCAAGGGGTGTGAGAGAGAGAGATGTTATTGTTTAGTGAATTAAAACCGTAACAATGTTATTACCTACAGACATTTTTGTATCTAAAATAAAACTATTAGACACATATAACCTTCTTGATTTGATTGCATGATTTACAAAAGAGAAAAAAGAGTTTTCTTTATAATGTTGATTGAACAAGAATGTTTTTTATGGCTAGTTCGTGATACTTAAAAAACTTTACCAGCTTATAGTTCAGCTGGTGGTCCGATGGATTAAGGCAAGGCCCTGCATGTCCTAATTTTTCACTTTTTAAAGTCTAAATGCAATTAAGTGACTCGTGCAGAATAAAAGTATGTGCAGTTACAAATCAGGAGAATAAAATCCTCTTTTGATTGTCCACAAAATCTACATGTTATGAGGCTGTTATATTTCCAGCTCTTCTCCGCACCCAGCGAGACCCGAGATCGATAACACCCGGACCCACCACGAACCCCAGCTTTAAATACTGCGGCAACATTAGACAGCTTTACACGCCGCAAGCACTACTTTCCGACGTTTTGCTTACTGGAACAATTAAAGCGTACCCGAATAGTACGTTCACAATTTTGTGAAAACGCCCGATCAGGACCGGGTTGGAAATATCACCGCTCCCCCGACCCCGCCTCTCATGACCTCTCAACAGCCCTGAAGAGTCACGGGTTAACACCCTGCTTGACGAAACACGTTTCGGCTGGTCTCATGTTCCCAATATATGCATTCCAATAAAACGACACAAAAAGAATACATCTGTGTGACTCCATCCTTATCTATTGCTGGTGATCATTCATATCACGCTGATTTGTTGTGTGCATCGGATTTTGCTTATAATTAACTACAGGGAAGGAATTCCTCCACCCCTGCTTTTCAGAGTTTAGGGTTCTCTCTGATCCAGTTGCACCAACCACAAGCTAACATTTCTCTTGACCCAACCACTACCTGTTGTGCGCCAATACATTTCTGAATACTCACAAACCCCTCGCAGAACTTGAATATTTCCAGCTAGGTTGATCTGCTGTTGTTAGTAGCTCACCAAACCGGAGTGCCATCAATCGTTTCTTATAAAAGGCAGAGAATGTGAGGCTTAAGTAAGGTGCTTGTTTTAAATAGCCGTAGTTGTTGATTACAGTCCATGTGTGTGTTCGCCTTTTGAATGTGTTTTTGTCTTCTGCCAGCGATTGAAGTCTTGCCATTTATTTGGTGATTAGTCTAAATACGGAGAAAGACAGGTGCTCGTAGCATGTGAGCTGTGGATCACATGCTTTGCATACTCCTGCTATCAAGGGTTGGATCCGGATGTTTGCAAGTTGTTTTTCTTCAAAGAAGTCTTTCCAGTCACGAGGTAGGTTACTCCTCTTTTCGGTGATAGTGCGCATGGGCATCGCTCCATTGTTAGTTTTTTCCCGCCATCGGGTTCGGACTTGGATTGCTGCGCTCCCCAACGAAACCGTTGCTTTGGGTTCCACCCTCCCCCCGGTGCGCAATCCACTCTTCCTATGTCGGTATTGTTTCAAACGCGTAACCCACTTCTCAGTGTATTGTATCCGTCAAGTAAAACTTCTATTTCGATTGAAGATCTTCGGGAAAGCCATCCGGCCTAACCGCGACGGTCCACTTCGCAGTCGATGGTACGGGCTCCATTTAAATTCTGCCCTTGGTGCCACACCAAGTATCCGCGCATCGACTCGCACAAAGAATGCAACTTGTGCTTGTCTCCGGAGCACAACGAACAGGACTGCGATGTGTGCAGATCATTCCGATTGAAGAAAACACTCCGTGATCGTCGGGCTCAACGTAGCGAAATGCAGAGTCAAAACTTTGAATACACGTTGGACATCTTTGGCGTACGATCCAAGCACAAATTTGACAGACAAGGAGCCGAGGAAGAACAAGAAGAACTTGCCTCCTTCCAGAATCGGACTCCTAGATGGAAGAAGACTTGCCACAAGGTCAACATCCCATGAGTACTGAACGCCACTTGACCCAAACTCCAACTCAGCCGAAACAAAAGGCTTCGGTCCCACCCCCGCCTTTGACCATGGTCGGCACCGGCAAGATGTTTTTGACACCCCGCTCTCCGGCTCGACACCAAAACACGTCACTAAGCTTTCCGACTCTGGTTCGAGTCGCACCAAAGTCTGGTACCAAGCCGAAACCTGCAGACTTGAAGCCAAAAACCGCTTCAGAGCCAAAATCATTGACACCAAAAGCAAAGCTTCCTTCGGCACCGAAACCTTCTGTGCCGAAAAGCCATTTTACCCCAGCACCGAAATCCTTGGGGCTGAAACCTAAAACTGTTCCTTCGAAGCTGCAGGATCCGATTTTCGACCCTCCCCAACACCCAAATCGGACCCAAAACAAAAGGAACTTTATATAAATACAGAAACAGGACATCTTCTTACTAAATCATCTCAGAAACGCAAACCTGACTTGTGGGACACTCTTTACCATATTCCTTTAAAGAGGAAGAATGTAGGTACTAACCCCTCCCCTCCTCCACCACGTTCCCCTACACCATCTTCTCCACCTTTGCAGCATTTACTGATTACACCAACTAACTCTCCACCACCACCACCTAATGATGATGATGATGGAGATGGGGTGCCAATATTTTACCAGTAGACCCCTGGAAGGTTTATAATATTGATTCACCTACAATTAATGACCCAGATCTTTACCCTGAAAAGCTTTCCCCTCCTGACGACAATGTAGGATATCTAGAATTACTTGCTAGAGCTGCAGAATATCATGCGGTACAATTGCACAAGGAATCTCTAGAGGAAGATTTCCTATTTAAAACGCTCAGTAGCACACAAAGGGCTAGCCATACTCTACCTATGCTTAATGGTATGATGAGACACGCTGATGATATCTTTAAAGATCCAGTGCATGCTCGCATTCTCACCCCCAGAATTGATAACCAATATAAGCCTGCCCCCTCAGATCCAGTCTTTATTAAAGGACAGTTACCACTAAACTCCTTGGTGGTCTCTAATGCCCGTAAGCGGGCCAATTCACAGACTACAGGGGATGCTCCCCCTCCAGACAGAGTAAAAACTAGTAGACACCTCCGGTAAACGAGTAGCTGCCCAAGCAACAAATCATTGGCGAATTGCCAACACCCAGGCCCTGCTAGCAAGATACGATAGGGCACACTGGAAATGGAGCAGTTGCTACAACACCTCCCAGTGAGCACAAAGCAACAGCCCAGTATTTTGTCCTGAACTGAACTGTGACCGTCCTGAATTCTTCAGAAGCGGTCGCTCCTCACGCTGCTCCCTGCTTTGGACCGGCTATCGTAACGCTATACTGCCAGACTACTCTTTACCCTAAATTGTTCTCTACCTCTGTCCTAAGTTGCGCTTTGCTCGCATTGCTTCAGAAACTATTTTGGCCATATTTGTAAAATTATCGTAGCGCTTTACTGCTGAGCTGCGCTTTCATTTACAGTAGATTTTGCATTGCTGCCTTTCCCTGATTGTTTATTCTGTGCCTGAGTGTGCAGTCTCGTCCTGCTTGGCCTTTGGCTCGCTGCCATTTTGTTGTTTGTTTGTGCCCGGCCCTCCACCCCGCTCCCGCCTCCCAGCTGACCCTCCCTCCCACAGAAAGGTTAGGCTCGACCCACCAGGGCTAGCGCTGTGACCGTCCTGAACTCTTCAGAAGCGGTCGCTCCTCACGCTGCTCCCTGCTTTGGACCGGGTATCGTAACGCTATACTGCCAGACTACTCTTTACCCTAAATTGCTCTCTACCTCTGTCCTAAGTTGCGCTTTGCTCGCATTGCTTCAGAAACTATTTTGAGCATATTTGTAAAATTATCGTAGCGCTTTACTGCTGAGCTGCGCTTTCATTTACAGTAGATATTGCATTGCTGCCTTTCCCTGATTGTTTATTCTGTGCCTGAGTGTGCAGTCTCGTCCTGCTTGGCCTTTGGCTCGCTGCCATTTTGTTGTTTGTTTGTGCCCGGCCCTCCACCCCGCTCCCGCCTCCCAGCTGACCCTCCCTCGCTCCGCCCCCTCCACTATCCACTTATGTCAGATGCAATTGCGCGCAGCGTTCACGCGCAGCGGACACGCCCCATGCGCGCCGAAGGTGCGCCAAAGGTAAGCCCGTCTACGCCCGTCCGCGCCCAGCGCCAGGCCACCTGGCCCACGCAAAACGCACTCCACCCGCCTAACGTACGACGCCGCTACCCTCTCAGCCCTTAACCCCGGCCGTCCAGCAAACTGCTTCTAGGCCGCCCCAGGACACACACATGGACCCTTCACCTGCCACTCCTGCAAGTTCGACTGCATCAAGACGCACACCAAATCCACAAACTCCAAACAGAGCTCCGACAACAACCACCTGAAATGCATCTTGCTCAACACCCGCTCGGTCCACAGTCACGCCATTGAACTTTGGAACCTACTCGACACCACATCGCCGGACGTTGCCTTTCTTACAGAAACCTGGATGAACGCCTCATCAGCACCCGACATCGCCATAGCCATCCCGGACAGCTACAAGATTATCCGTAAAGACCGCATCACCCAAACAGGAGGAGGCATCGCCATCGTCCATAAGAACACCATCCGCATCACGACCAGTTCCGATGACAAGCTCACAGCCACCGAACACCTTCACTTTCAGATCCACACCGACCCCAAGACCACACTCAGAGGCACCCTCATCTACAGACCACCAGGTCCCCGAACACAATTCAGCAAAGACATCACTGACTTCATCAGCCCACACGCCCTCCCCTCCGAGGACTACATTCTACTGGGAGACCTCAACTTCCATCTAGAAAAGAACAACAACAGCAATACCACCACCCTTCTGGACAACCTCGCCAATCTCGGACTCAAACAACTCGTTAACACCCCCACCCACTATGCCGGACACATGCTCGACCCAATCTTCACGTCCAGCAAACCCATCTCCTTCAATCACACCACAGCTCTCCATTGGACAGACCACAGCTGCGTTCACTTCAACTACAAAAAGACTACGACCCACAACCACCCACAACCAAACCCCCCCAGAAACTGGAACAAAATTACCACCGACCAGCTCTTCACATCGCTTCACCAAAACCCCCCTGCTACTTCATCGGACCCAAACCTTGCAGCCACCAACCTCTCACAATGGATCATCCACAGCGCCGACTAATTGGCACCCTTGGAAAAACATCAAATCAAACAAGATAGCAAAAAAGCCCCCTGGTTCAACGATGACCTTAAGAAATCCAAGAAGATCTGTTGCACCCTCGAGAAAGCCTGGCGAAAAAACCCAACCACTGACAACATGGCCACCTTCAAGAACGCCACCCGTCCACACCACCAACTGATCCGATCCACCAAGAAATCAGCATTCAAGGAACGACTCGACAACAACGCCCACAACAGCAAAGAACTATTCAACATCGTCAAAGAATTCACCAACCCCACCGCCGGCACCAACGACATCACTCCTTCATAAGACCTCTGCGACTCCCTAGCCTCATTCTTCCACAACAAAATCGCCGACATTCATAACAGCTTTGAAAACCAGCCCGGACACCAATCCTCCCCGCCCACCTCCGAACCAAAACGCCCCTCCAACAACCTTTACGCCTGGAACCCAATCACCACTGAAGACACCATCCACCTGATGAACTCCATCCACTCAGGATCGCCAACCGACCCATATCCCCACCACATTTTCAACAAAGCAGACTCCATTATCGCACCCCATCTCCGAGATGTCATCAACTGCTCCCTCAACTCCGCTACCTTCCCGGAAAGTTGGAAACACGCAGAACTCAGCGCTCTCCTTAAGAAACCCACAGCAGACCCCACCGAACTTAAGAACTACCGCCCCATCTCACTTCTCCCATTCAGATCAGAGGCCACCGAAGTCATCTGCGGCGTACCACAAGGTTCGTCACTCAGTCCCACGCTCTTCAACGTATACATGAGCCCCCTCGCATCCATCGCGCGCTAACACAACCTTAACATCATCTCCTACGCAGACGACACCCAGCTGATCCTCTCCCTCACCAAAGACCCAAACACCGCCAAAACAAACCTACACGAAGGGATGAAAGAAGTAGAAGAGTGGATGAAGAACAGCCGTTTAAAACTGAACTCGGACAAAACGGAAGTCCTCATCTTAGGATCATCCCCCTCCGCCTGGGACGAATCTTGGTGGCCACCGGCCCTGGGAGACGCACCCACACCCACGGACCATGCACGTAACCTAGGCTTCATCCTGGACGCCTCCCTCTCGATGACCAAACAAGTCAACGCAGTCTCATCTTCATGCTTCAACATCCTACGTATGCTCAAGAAAATCTTCAGTTGGATCCCCACCGAAACAAGAAAGACGGTCACCCACGCACTGGTCACAAGCCGACTGGACTACGGAAACACCCTTTACGCCGGAACCACAGCCAAACTACTGAAAAAACTCCAACGCATCCAAAACGCCTCAGCCAGACTCATACTAGACATCCCCCGCCAAGCTCACATTTCCGGTCACCTGAAAGACCTCCACTGGCTCCCCGTCAACAAGAGACTTACATTCCGCCTCCTCACCCACGCACACAAAGCCCTCTACGACATAGGACCCGAATGCCTCAACATGCGCCTGTCCTTCTACACCCCCACCCACCAACTACGATCGTCCAATCAAGCCCTCGCCGCAATTCCGCGCATCCATAGATCCACCATGGGAGGAAGATCCTTCTCCTACTTAGCGGCCAAAACCTGGAACTCTCTCCCCACCCACCTCCGCCTTACTCAGAACCACCTCTCCTTCAGAAAACAACTAAAAACTTGGATATTCGATAATTAAAGTACCCCCCTCCCTCAAGCGCCTTGAGACCCTCTGGGTGAGTAGTGCGCTATACAAATGCCAAACTTGAACTTGAACTTATCCAGGAAGGGAAGCTCATATCCAGTACCTCAACTAGATGCACTTCAGATGTTGCAGACACCGCATTGAGATATCAACACTAGTGAGTTATTAAGGAGACATGCATGGTTGAGGATTTCTGGTTTCAAACCTGAAGTGCGTCGGTCTATTTTAAATACTCCTTTTGACAAGGAACATCTCTTCGGGCCCAAAGTAGATAAGTCATTAGAAAAGATTAAAAAAGACACAGAAGTAGCCATGTCAATGGGAGCTCTGCAGTCTCCCTCTAATCTGGACTCCTTTAGTTGCTCATTCTACCATGGAGGGTCAAGAACCATGTCCTCAGACAATACTGACGCTTCCTACAAAGGGAATAGCCAATCTTCCTCTTCAAGGGGCTTCTTTAGAGGAGGATACAGAGGCAACAAAGGTCGAGGCAGGGGTTCCACACTACGCAATCCCCCCTCCCCCAACAAGCAGTGACTTGCCTACACTTCTCTCCAAACATCTGATGGGGTACGTCTTCTACAATTCCTCTCCATTTGGCAATCTATCACCACAGACAAATGGGTGCTAGGAATTATCTATCATGGTTATTGCCTGGAGCTTACCAACAATCCTCCAAACATTCCACCACATTGTCGCAAAATGTCACCAGAACATCTACATCTACTTCGCAAGTCGTCCAGTCTCTCCTGTCCAAAGGAGCCAAAGAACCTGTGTTGTTACAACATCAAAGGACAGGCGTGTACTCCCTATACTTTCTCATCCCCAGAATTGATAACAAATATAAGCCTGCCCTCTCAGATCCAGTCTTTATTAAAGGACAGTTACCACTAAACTCCTTGGTAGAACTATTCTAGCCCTCGGAGAACTAAACCTCTATTTTATGTCTACTCTAGACTTAAAAGACGCATATTTCCACATTCCAATTCATCCCGCTCATCGCAAATACCTCAGATTCATGACATCATGCCATCATTACCAATTCAAAGTACTACCGTTTGGAGTCATCACTGCTCCCAGGATATTTACCAAATGTCTGGCAGAAGTCGCAGCACATCTGAGAAGACAAAACATCCATGTATTCCCATAACTGGACAACTCGCTCATCAAAGCCAGCACTTACCAAATGAGTTTCCAACACATTCAAACCACTATTCACTTACTTCACCAACTAGGGTTTACAGTAAATGCGTTGAAGTCTCATCTACAGCCTTACAACACACAAACAAATCTGGGAGCCACTGTAGACACTTAGAAAGCTCTAGCCTCTCCCAATACAGCCAGGATTCACAGGATCCAGTCCCTTCCCACTCAATTTCAGCCCAACCAATCATTACCAGCAAACTTATTCATGCAACTGCTAGGGATGATGACATCTTGCTTTTTAGTATTAAATCTTTTTTTGACTGAATAAAATATAGAGAACAAAGTTGAGGCGCCTACAACCCAGAGGGCCGGCTATGCATGAAACTGTTATGAATGTGAAATCACAATGCGCAGATGTGCTCTAGGTGTTAAACACAGCAAGCCGCCTACAACCCCACAGGGCCGGCCGCGTCTGAAGCACTGTAGCAAGCAATGTACGGTTAAGTAGGGTGGCAATAAAGCACTGGAGTAGCCAGGAATCTCAGTAGTTGCTTAGTGACCCTCAGGGGCAGAAGGCACAACACAGTAATCCGCAGAGGAACTGTAAACAGACCGGAAACAGTGTAAAATAAAAAAAAATCCCACCCAAAGTCCTTCCCCTTCTCCCCACCCAATCTCCTCAGTGAGCCTACTAGAAGGGAAGAAGCAAACCAGCAGCGCAAGGGTCCAGCTTGCTGCTCTTGGCCTATGAGGTCAGTAAATGAATAGGAGGTCCGTGACCCGCCTTCTCATGTGCGGATCGAGATGTCGTCAGGGACTAGCTTAAGAATACGTAGATATTGTGGGCAGGACAATTCTCAAAATTCCTTGGTAAGAACAGTTAAGAAGGGGGCCCAGGTATTGGCATAGGCATCACGCCATTTGTCTTCCCCTCAAGGAGCGCAGAGGAAAAGTGATCGCGTTAGGAAATCCTAAAAGTGTGTACGCAGGGAGTCGGGGAATGAAGGTATTGAAAGTAGCATCAATGTCATCAAGAATCTGTTCCCAGTAGCGGGTTAATTTAGGGCAGTGCCAGAGCAAGTGGATCAGTGTCCCCGGGTTACTGCAGCCCCGCCAACAGAGACCATCGCATTGGGGTTGCCATTTAGCGAGCCTGTCAGGGGTATAGTACCAATATGTCGCAATCTTGAAGGCTGTTTCCATGTGGCTAGAGGAGTACGAAGTGTGGTGTCTGCGATAGAAACCGTCCTCCCACTCCTTGTCAGTCAACTCGCCCCTAGCTCCACCTTCCAACGCTTCTGACCTGCAGTGCGAGTTCGAAGAAGGGCCGCGGAAAGGAAGGAGTACATTTCGGAGACAAGGTGTTTGTCGTCTTTTTTGCTAATTAGCCATTTCTCGAACGGTATCAACGGACGGTATGCTAGTGATCGAGTGTCTGTGTCAGAGATCCATTGTAACATCTGGGAGTGTAAATAAAAATCAGTGTCGGATAGGTTGTAGTCCGATTTGAGCTCCTTAAAAGGAATAAAGCCTCTAAGGTCGAATAAATGTGCTAGGCGTTTACACCCCCCTTCTATCCTTTGTGAAGCAGCTCCATTATTCACCCCCGGCTGGAAGGCAGGGTTCATGAAAAGCGGTGTCATGGGGGAGGGAAACGTGATCAAATTGGCTTTTCGGGAGACCCTGTCCCAAGCACGCAAGGTGGGACGCGTAACCGGAGAGGAATAAAGGCCCGAGCGCGATCTGAGCGCGGCATCCAGACGTCGTGCCAAATGTGATGGCCCGCTACCATCTGGTCCATGAAGACCCAATATTTCTCGGTCAATGGGCGGTTCCACTCCACTATATAGCGTAACTGCGAGGCATAAAAATATAGCGTGAGATTAGGGAAAGATAGACCACCCAATTTCTTAGGCCGTTGAAGCTGAGTTTTCCATAGCCGCGGAGCGATCGGACCCCAAACAAATCCCTTGATCGCCGCCTGTATCTGTCGGAAAATGTGTGATGGGGGTTCTAGTGGTAAAGTTTGGAATAAATACAAAGCCCGTGGCAGTACATTCATTTTTACTGCAGACATTCTCCCAAACCAAATTAGGGGAAGGCGACGCCAACGGTTTATATCTGTGCTGACCTGTTTCAATAGGGTTGAGTAATTCCGTTCTGCAGTCTGTGCTAAGCTTTTGCGGAGGACCAAACCCAGGTATGTAATACCATCGGTCACCCACTCGAAGGTAAAGCGATTGCAGAGTATCCCCTCCGTCAAAGGAGTAGTGGTGAGATTAAGCACTTGCGACTTCATCATATTCATTTTAAATCCGGAGAACTGGCTAAACATCTGCAGGTCATCCACAAAAGCTGGCAAGGAGGTTAGTGGGTGTGCTACAGAGAAGAAGAGATCGTCTGCATATAGACTAATGAGCTGCTGATCAAGGCCGAAGGAGATGCCGCACACAAGGGGGTTATCCCGAAGTCGCCCGGCCAACGGCTCCATATAGAGAGCAAACCGCAGGGGCGAGAGGGGGCAGCCCTGCATCGTACCTCGCCCCACTGCAAAGTAGTCAGAGAGGACGCAGTTGACTCGTATCGCTGCCTGAGGCGCACTATAAACACTCATGATCCATTTTCGAAACCGCGGCCCCAGCCCAAAGTGCTCAAGTGTCGCAAAGAGATACGGCCAGTGCACGCGATCAAATGCCTTCTCCGCGTCGATCGCTAACAGCAGGGCTTCCTCTTTTGACCGGTGCACTTTATCGATCAGGTGACATATATGTTTGGTATTGTCCCCGCACTGCCGCCCCAGGATGAAACCGGACTGGTCCGGATCTATGAGGCCCGGCATATGTGGGTTCAATCTGTGCGCTAATATGCTAGAAAATAATTTCACATCTATGTTTAGTAATGAGATGGGGCGATAGGAACTACAAAGTTCTGGATCCTTGTCCTGTTTGAGAATAACTGAAATGGAAGCCTGCAGCATGGATGGGGTGAGGGATCCTGTGTGTGCGAATGAGTTAAACAGGCGGGTGAGCAGTGGGGCGAGTTCAGCGCAATAGATTTTATAAAAAAGGGCACTAAAGCCATCAGGCCCGGGGCCTTCTGTAGCTTTAATCGTGCGATGGCAGACATCACTTCCTCTAAGCGGATGAGCGCCTCCATGCCATCGGAGTCGCCCACAGGTAGGAGAGTCACCGCAGCACAACTGAGGTAAAAAGAGGGAATAGGCCGCAGAAAAGGGTCTGCCGCACAGAGGGAGCTATAAAAGGATCGAAAAGTCGAGACTATGTCGGCGTCACCGGAGAGGGACCGACCAACGCCATCGCGGAGCATCGTAACCGAGTGGGCCTCGTGTTGGCTTTGAAGGCAATACGCTAGCATTCGGCCGCCTTTGTTTGAGCCAACAAAGTATTTTTGTTTCAGTCGGACCACTGCGTGTTTTGCTCGGTCTAGATCCAGACGACGGAGCTGGAGTTGTGCCCCCTCCAGTTGCCGCCACACTCGGGGGGCACCTGTGCGCTTGTGGATAGCCTCAAGTTCTTTCACTGTGGCTTCCAAGTCTGCGCATTTCTCCCGTCTAGCTTTGTTTTCAAAGGCTGCCTCAGCTATAGGATCCCCTCGCACTCCTAATTTAAGAGCCTCCCAAATCGAAACAAGTGGCGTGTCTTCCCTATTGTTAGTCGCTATATAGTCAATGATGCACAGCAGAATGTCAGCAACCACGTCTGGGGATCTAAGCATTGAGTCTCGCAGGTGCCATCGTGTTGAAGCCGTTAAACGCTCAGTGGGTAAGCGTAGGGATAGGGTAATTTGCGCGTGGTCGGAGAGAGCCCTCGCCTCAATAGCAGCCCCCGTGACCAAGGCCCAAGCAGATGGGGTAACCAGGAAATGGTCAAGTCGAGCATACGTTATGTGCGCTGCCGAGTAATATGAAAAATCCCTCTCATCTGGATGTAAGCTGCGCCAGGCATCCCTAATACCCGCAGCACGCAGCCATTCCCTGCCTTTTGCGGAGAGGGCGCCCGCGCCCCCAGTACGCGAGCCAGAGCGGTCTAATTCTCCATTAATCACCAGGTTAAGGTCCCCACCAATTATCACCGCAGCATCGGGAGAATGCAAGGCCTCAGCACTGGCTGCTATAAGGAACTTCTCGGGATGGACATTGGGGGAATAAATGGAGGCAATTGTGCATGAGAAGGAGCCAACTTGGAGCCGTAGAGCTAAAAGGCGCCCTTTAATCTCTGAGCTAATCCCCAGTACTGTACCCTTAAAGTGCTTAGCTACTAAAATCGCCACTCACCCCCCATGCCCCCTCCCCCCCGCCCCCCCCCCGTTTGCTATGTGTGGAGGACCAGAACTGGTGGGGAAAATCACCATGTCGCATACGGTGAATATCACTTTGCAGCTTTGCAGTAGGTAGGTTTCTTGGAGGAGGTATATGTTGCCCCCGGAATTTTCTGAATGGGATAGTATCGCCCATCGTTTGACTGGGTTATTAAGACCCCGAACATTGAGACTGGTGATTTTAAGATCCAGTTAGGAAGGTGGAATTAGACCAGCGCTAGCAGGGGATGGACTACCCAAGTAGGGGAGAAGGCAGGAAGGGCATGCTAAGTGAGGATAGGCAGACGAGCAGGGGCTCTGTGTGCATAGCTGATAGGGGAGCTCACTGAGGAGAAATCCCAATCCACCCCAAAAAGTAAAAACAACCCCACAAACAAAACCGAAGTCTGTATCCGGCCACACAGGGGCCGGCCAACCTCTAAGGAAAGGAGAAAAGCCCTCAACAGCCCAGAGGTGACTCAAGTCCGTCTTAGAAGTACAGTTCGAAGGTGTGGTGACAAACCAAGTCCATGGAGGCGGAAGAGTGCCGATCCCCCGGCCCGCTCGAGTAAAAGGGGTCCATATGTGTGCTAGTTCTACGAGTCAGGCAGGGGAAGTTCCAGCAGGGCTGCCTGCAAGTGAGGCCAGAACATCCTCCCTCTCCTTTGCTCGAGCTGCTGCATCAGGCCCATGAGATGGTGAGGAAGGCTTGCCCACGGTGTGCCAGCGATCGGGCCTGCTGTTGCGGAAACTAGAGGCGTTCTGCGGGCGAGCCGGGTCCGGGAGCGGGAGACCCAAGAGATCAGAGGGCTCCCGGAGAGCAGCCGCCCCTCAAATTTAAAGGTAATGCAGAATGGATGGCCCCAAGCATAAGGAATCCCTTTCTCCCTCAGGTTTTGAGTGATGGGCCGGAATTCTTTCCGCTTAATCAAAGTAATGGCAGAGAGATCCTGGTATAGGGTTGGAGCAAGACCGTGTAATTGTAGAGGGTGGGAGTCTCTGGCTTTGCGAAGAATAAGCTCCTTCAATTGGAAATTGTGAACACACGCCAGGATGTCTGGTGGAGGCGCAGTGGACCTGCGAGGAAGGCCCACCCAATGCACTCTGTCAATTTGGATCTCGGTGGTGTGTTCGGGCCTAGAATATGCCGGAAAAGGACTTTGACAAATTTCCTGATGTTTCCTTCCTCCGCTCCCTGTTTCACTCCGCGAATTCGGACGTTATTGCAGCGGGAGCCGTTCTGTAGGTCCTTCGATTGCCCCTGCAGCTCGACGTACTGTTCTTTGAGGAGAAGGACTTCCTGTTGTAGCATTTCAAGCTTCTCTTCACGCCCGTTTTCATGCTCCTCCAGGGTCGCAACTCTGTCCCCTATCCCGAGACGTCCCGACGTTCCTCGTGGAGGTCCACTGCCAGTTGGTCCTTGAGCTCATGAAGATCCTCCTTGAGCGCGGAGAAGTGTGAGGTCATAAAGACCTTTGTGGCCAGCGCATCCGCTCCCTCCACCACCCCAGCAACCAACTCCGAGCTCTGACTTGCTGTCTTGGCCTGCAACATGTCTCTGACTGAGCGATCTTTCCTGGGCTGCCCTGACACCATAAGGGCCCCCTGCCAGCAAGGCCTGATATGAGGAGACACCACCACCACTAGCGACGCAGGAGGCCACACCCAGATGAAATGCGAGGATGGGGTGGGTGGCTGGGCAGGTGCACCAGGCCCAAAGAGTGTACGCTGTGGTGCTAGGATGAAGTCTGCTGTAGGTTTCACAGAGGGGCCTATGGGACGCGCTTACAGGGGTGTGCTTGCCGGCGAGCAACCAAGTAGTGCCTGAGATCTCAGTTGCACCCCGAAAATAGCGCCGCACCACGTTCATATCACCCGAGCACCGAAGGTAATCAACCCATATGTGGGGGTGCGCGCTTCACCACCGACCAAGTCTACATGCCACCTCCACTCCCAACAGCTCTCAGTCACAGTACCCCCCACAGCCGCAGATGGCCAGAGCTGATCAAATGTCTCCTGGGAAGTTAAAGGGTTCCTCAGCGGTTGTCGCTAGCAGGGCCCTGTGAAAGCAGGAATCCCAAGTCCTTGTCCCGGTCTACACAGGGACGGTCACACCTTTTAGGAGGAAGATCGCTGGCAGGAGGAGGCTGAACTGCTCAGAAGGAGCACTATGAGCTAAGCCCCAGACGAGGCTGTACAGCAAGAGTGGGCGTCACTGGCAGTCCGCGGGTGTCTTTCACCGCCCGACGCGGACTCACACGGGCTGTTCAAAGTCCGGGCCTGAACGGGAGACCCCGCCCCTTGCAGTAAATGCGGCGGGCGGCGTGAGAGATGAGCCAGGCCACCACGAGGATTGGAGCAGGGCACATGCTCACTAGGATGGCGGGTGCCCCCGCCTCTTCATGCAGACATGGTCTGCGGGAGCTGAACACCGGCCGAAGAAGGACCCCGGCAGCGGATAGCACAGCTCAGCCCCCGGCCCAGTAAAAACTGCACCCGCACAACAGGCCAAGGCACCCCCGGGAGAATTAAAGCACCAGCGCAGAGCAAGAGACCGCTCCAACCCCTGCTCCGCGATGGCAGCCGCCGAGCTCCAGGCCGCGCCACGTGGTCAGCAGTCCCGCGGCCTGGCACAGCACCCAGCAGGGATGTGACGGACGCTCAAGTGCTCTGTGGGCAGCCACCGCAGGTCAGTCAGCCAAATCAGGAGTCCGGCCCCAGCTAGGGATATGTATGGAGTGCAAATTTTAATGCTAATGCACTCGGTGGACCGGAGCGATCACAAGGCACGTCTTATGCGGTCGCCATCTTCGCATCTTGCTTTTAAAATTTTCCCCATGCAAGACTTCACATGCGTCCCCTTTAAGAATGGTTAGCAAGTCAGTGGAACCAGTTGCAGGGTCAGTTGACCAATCTAGTGTTGGTAGATGGCTGCACCCATACTCCTGCCATCTAGTGTTGGGTCTGGATGTTTGCAAGTTGTTTTTCTTCAAAGAAGTCTTTCTAGTCTCAAGGTAGGTGACTCCTCCTTTTGGTGATAGTGTGCATGGGCATCGACTCCATTGTTAGATTATGTTTTTCCATACTCCTGCCATCTAGTGTTGGGTCCGGCTGTTTGCAAATTGTTTTTCTTCGAAGAAGTCTTTCCAGTCACGAGGTAGGTGACTCCTCCGTTCGGTAATAGTGCGCATGTGCATCAATGCCATTGTTAGATTGTTTTTTCCCGCCATCTGGTGCGAACGTGTATTGCTGCGCTCCGATTCTAACCCTTTTTTTTTGGGTTACCCTCGGTGCGCAATCCACTCTACCCATGTCGGTATTGTTTCTAACTCGTATCCCACTTCTCAGCGTATCGTATCCGTTGAGGAAAACCTCTATTTTGATTGAAGATCTTTGAGAAGGCCGTCTGGCCTAACCACGTCGGTCCACTTCACAGTCGATGGAACGGACTACATTCAAATTTTGCCCTCTGTGCCGCGCCAAGTGTCCGCACACCAACTCGCACGAAGTGGGCAACGTGTGCTTGTCTCCAGAGCACAACGAACAGGACTGCGACGCATGCAGATCGTTCCGATCGAAGAAAAAGCTCTGTGATCGTCAGGCTCAAGGTTGTGAAATGCAGAGTTAAAATGTCGAATACATGCCGTACATCTTCGGCAAAGGTTCCGAGCACGAATTTGATGCACAAGGGGCTGAGAAAGAACAAAAAGAACTTGCCTCCTTCCAGAATCAGACTTAGAGATTGAAGAAGACTTGCCAAACCAGCAAAAGTATTCATGCAACTGCTAGGGACGATGGTGTCTTGCATTATAATTGTTCCCTACGCAAGACTTCACATGCGCCCCCTACAAAACTGCTTAGCAAGTCAGTGGAACCAGTCACAGTGTCAGTTGACCGATCTAGTGTTGGTAGTTGGCCGCACCCATTGCTCTTCAGTGGCGGAACCCACAAAAGTTATTCAAAGGGCGTCCCTTTCCCGACCTTGTTCCACAGACAGTGCATTACTCACTGGTTGGGGCGTTCACCTACAAAGTCACACAATCCAAGGATTATGGACTCTAAAGTACAAGAGCCTCCATATAAATCACCTACAGCTACTAGTAGTGTTTCTAGCGCTCAAAGCCTTTCAAACTCACCTGATAGGCAAAACTGTCTTAATACGCACAGACAACATGACAGCTATGTACTGTATACTAAAACGGGGGGACGCTCTCTC
This sequence comes from Lissotriton vulgaris, assembly GCF_964263255.1. Taxonomy (NCBI): domain Eukaryota; kingdom Metazoa; phylum Chordata; class Amphibia; order Caudata; family Salamandridae; genus Lissotriton; species Lissotriton vulgaris. Next base: position 1,678,861,921 of record NC_141693.1, on the reverse strand, counting down.
TCTCTCTCTCTCCAACTGTCACGCGTAGCACAAGCCATTTGGAAATGGGCCAATCATCACAAGATGTATCTCCTAGCAGAACATCTTCCAGGAGTAAACAATCAAATTGCAGACTTTCTCATCAGACAGAGACAGCAAATCCGCGAGTGGTAACTTCATCCCCAGATTCTTCTTCCCTACTTTCAGGAATGGGGATTTTCTCACATAGACCTGTTCACCACAGCTCAAAACGCAAAATGCCCAAGCTTCACCTTCATGTTCCCACACCCGCTCTCCAAAGACAATGACCTATGGATGAACTGGTCAGGGATATTTGCCTATACTTTTCCGCCTCTCCCACTCATTCTATTGGAAGTTCGGAAGCTCAGGCAAACATCCCTCACACTAATTCTCATAGCTCCAACATGGGTACGTCAACCCTGGTTCACCACCCTGTTGGAGCTGTCAATAATTCCACACCAAAAGCTGCATCTCACCTCCAGTCTCCTTACTCGGAGCCATGAAGAAATCAGGCATCTAGATTCCAAGGAATTCAACCTGGCGATCTGGCTCCTGAGGTCATAGAGTTTGGTTATTTACACTTACCACCAGACTGCATGAAAATTCTAAAAACAGCTAGAAAGCCTACTACTAGAGCATGTTATGCAGCAAAATGGATACAATTTGTTATATACTGTAACAATAACAATATCTATCCCATTGATGCTTCAATGCAAAACATCATCTGTTATCTCTTACACTTACAACAATCTGGATTAGCCTACACATCCATTCAATTGCATTTAGCAGCAGTAGCTGCATACTTACAAAACAGACGACACTTGTTTCTATTCAGAGTACCAGTGATTAAAGCCTTTATGGAAGGACTAAAAAGAGTAATACCACTAAGCGCTCCACCTGCACCAGTATGGAACTTGAACATAGTCCTTATGAGGCTAATGGGTCCACCTTTTGAACCAATGCACAAGTGTCAACTACAATTTCTCTCATAGAAAGTTGCTTTTCTTATTGCAATCACTTCCTTAAAGAGAGTTGGTGAACTTCAGGCACTCACTATACAAGAACCTTTCTTTCAACTTCACAAAGACAAAGTGGTTCTTCAAACCAATCTCAAATTTCTTCCTAAAGTGGTTTCTGCTTTTCACATCAATCAATCAGTTGAGTTACCTGTGTTCTTTCCTCAACCTGATTTTGTAGCAGATCACACTAGATGTTAGAAGAGCTCTTCTATATTATGTGGAAAGAACAAAAGATTTTCGTAGGACAAAACTGCTCTTTGTTGCTTTTTCGCCACCACACAAATGCAGTCCCATTTCTAAATCGGGCATTGCTAGATGGAAGGTGAAATGTATCCAAACATGTTATGTGAAAGCGGAAAGAACCTTGACAATACCCCCTAGAGCGCTTTCCACCTGCAAAATAAGGGCTATTACGGCTTTCTTAGGTAATATTCCCCTTGCTGACATTTGTAAGGCAGCAACACAGTGTACACTGCACCCATTCACCAAATACTATTTTTTAGCGGTGTTAGCGAGGCAACAAGCTAATTTAGGCCAGGCAGTAATTAAACCACGTTTTCAAACAACTGCAACAGCTACAGGTTAGCCACCGCTTTGGGAGTTTACTGCTGTATATTGTCTATGCAAAGCATGTGATCTGCAGCTCACATGCCTCAAATGGATAATGTTATCCAGTAAGCATCTGTTCTTGGCATCTAGAGCTGTAGATTCACATGCACTCACCCGCCTCCCTGGGTACCTATACCTGTTGCAGTTTTCTTATTATACATACATATGCATTGACATCTCTATTCTACTTTTACTAACTCCATTCTCACCCTCTGTGAGAAAACAATCTAACAATGGAGGCGATGCCAATGCGCACTATCACCAAAAGGAGGAGTCACCTACCTTGTGACTGAAAGACTTCCTCAGAAAAAAAAAACTTGCAAGCATCCGGACCCAACACAAGATGGCAGGAGTCTGCAAAGCATGTGAATCTACAGCTCTACATGCCAAGAACAAATGCTTACTGAGTAAGTAACACAATCCTTTTGATCCACAGGTCTTCTTTCTTGGTGGTTAAGAGGGCTTTAAGTGAATATTTATTGTATGAGGATTTTTTAAATCTTTTTCAACTTCAATCCAAAGTGCTTCACTGATTTGAGAATGTTCTTGGTTAAGTTGTATTTTTTACCAGCTTTTTACGCTTGAATACATCCTTCCTAGTGATTCATTTTTATTAGACCAAATTCCAGCCACACTTGCGCTGGTGATGCACTTTTTGGAAGCTGGAAGGTTCGTTTGTAGATGGTAACTAGCAGTTTGTTTAGTTGTGTAGAATCTTTTCTGTATTGAGTAATACTACCAAACAATAGTGTTGGCAGGAGCCTTGCTGCCATCACTGCTAGTAATGGTTTAAAAGACGGACATTCCAGTTTTTTTGTTAGAATACTGAAAGCTAATATTAATGCACCAGCCCTTTTTTCCGTGTAGTTCCTCTGTGCTTGTAGGTTGAATCTGTTGTCTAATAGAGTCCTTAATATGTATATATTGAAACTTCCTCCAGCATCTTGCCATTCAGACAGATCTTGAGTTTGCGGCTCAGTCTGTTTTGGATCAGCATTGGTTTTGACTTTCTTGTGGTGATTTCCAATTTATTAATGTCCAGTAATTCGACATTTTTGTCAGCACCCTCTGGAGGTCAACCAGTGTAAGGCTCATTAGTATAATGTTGTCAGCATAAGAGAGATGCGACAGGGAAAAGGATCCTAGTAGGGGGAGGGTGGGTATTAGTCCAATACATCCTTCGAGCTAAGTCACTCATAAACAGATTAAATAGGTGGGGGGCAGGCACGCATCCTTGTTTCAAACCCCTTTTTGTTTGGATCTTCCTCAAGACCCTTGTGCCATTGCCGCCTAGTTTGGCTCTTACCCAGGTATTAGAGTATAATTGAATTATTCCTCGTAGTATGTTTCCTGGGATATTCCAGTCTTTTAACTTTTTCCACAGGATGTGTCGGTCCATGCAGTCAAAGGCTGCCTTTAGGTCGATGAAGCAGAGGTGTGATATTTTCCTTTCCCTTTTACATTTATCAGCAATCTACGATACTGCTAATATATTCATAGTTGTTCTGGTTCCTTTCTTGAAACCCGGTTTGGTTGACTGGGATCAGGTTCTGCTTCTCCGACCACTCAGTTAGGTCTGCCAGGATCATGGATGAGTAATATATTGCTTCAACTTAGAGCAGTGCGATGAGTCGGTAGTCTGCTGGATTTGTTCGGTCACCCCCTTTGTAAATTAGATTTAGTATGAATCCATGTCAGCCAGGTGGGATCCTGCCCAGTAATTCTATTTCATTAAATAACATTGAAAATGGTGTCTCCCAGAATTTTATTTCCCCTTTAAAAATTACCTGGGAGATGCCGTTAGGTCCCTGTGCCTCATTGCTTCTTCCTCTCTTTATTGTATCAATGGTGTGTTCGATTGAGAATTTATGGTCAGAGTCTTTTCTTTTTAGATGGTTTTGCTGTTGCTGGGACCATTATTCCTATTTATTTATCAATATTTAATTGGTGTTCCATTGACTGGGTTGAGATGGTTCTAACAGGATTTCCCATTCAAATCTTCTTACCAGGAAGTCTGCCCAGTTCTCCTCTTGTACAGTGGAGCTATGCAAGATTTTAGCTGGCCTGATCAAGTTGTTTACTAGGTCCCAGAAAGTACTCATATTGGTTTGCTTTGATTTTGTGAATTTCGGGGGCGAATCCTCCATCGTTCTCCCATTAACGACTCGCATTCCTAGGTACTCTAACTTTGTCGCGAGTTCCCGACCTGTATAATCTGGGTGGTATGCTGGCAGCTGGAATTGGAATGGGACTTCCCAATATGTATTGTCTGATGTTAGTTTATCGTCTTCGTCCAGTGTGTGAATCAGATTGGAGTTAAAATCACCTGTTGAAATTATATCCCGGAGGGTCAGCGTGTGTCTTACCTCTGCAACTGTTGATATTAATAACACATTGTTTTTTTGATGGTGCTTGGATGTATGTATATGTTGATCAGTAGTACTGTTCTAAATACCGGATTCCCGCTGTGCGGAGGTTTGTTTAGTTTCAAGCCGAGGTCTGGGGATATGAGTTGTTCGGATTTGATGTCGAGTGATGTAGACACAGAAACTACCAGTCCTCCTTTTGGGCGGCCATAACACTCAGTTTTTTTGCTTCTATTAAATAGTGAGTGTAGCCTTCCAGGGGCAGATTGTCCAAGGCCCATGTCTCTTGGAGCACTATTGTATCATATTCATCCCAATCTTGTCGCGGTATACCATCCTTTAGCAGTTTCTTAGCTCCTGCTATATTCCATGATAGTAGGTGTAGTTTGTCCATCTGTATCATTTTTGGTGTCACCTGCCTGGGTCATTCTGTCTTATGAAGATTTAGTGTAGTGGCTAGCCTGTGCCACAGTGGATCGGTGCTGTCAGTTTGCATGTCGGAGTTATTCGTCTTAGATACTAGATTGGGGCTACTTCCTAGCGCATTCTGCATGACTGATTAGACCTGAGTTTTCCTCTGTGGCCTATTCATTAATAATGGTGTTTTTGGAGAGTGCGCTTTTGACATTAGGGGTTGGGGGTAGCATTTCTTAGGTCCTTGTTGGGTAGGAATTCCATCGATAGAAGATCTGTTGATTCTATATGTTTCAGTTCTGATGTTTTGGCCATCAGTTTTAATATGTTCCCTCAGATGAGAATGTCCTGTCGACATTGTGATGTATACATTGTGTAAAGACAATTTGTTGTGTATCCTTGTTCTTTAGGAGGGGTGTGTTCTGGGTGGCTTCTGATGTAATTTGTATTTCATTGGTTTGTGTAGCTTCATTAATAAAACCTAGATTTATTGTTTGAAAACTCCAGACTAGAGTGGTGTTAAAACGGATCTGATGTTCTTCCCTTTTATTTGATTCTTGGTCGGGTTGCGCGATTCCCATTGAGCTGTTCACTGGAGGATTTATGGTACTGGCTCACTGAATGTGGCCATCATAGTTGCTGTTTTTACCCTCCACCATTTTTGGTCCGATTTATATGGTTGTCTTTTGTGGTACTGAATGTTATATGTTCCGGGTTCCCAGGACTTTTACCTTGACCTCCGTGGCTGTTTACACTGTTTTGTGCGTAATGACATAATATTTTTGGACAAATTTGTGTACCACTACTGACTTGCCTTTTGTTTTTTGTTGTTCTTATTTCTTTTGTTGCCACTTTTCAAACATCATTTGTATTAGCTGTTGTTATTCTACTGTTTGGTGTACTTCTTGACTGTGCTTGTGGTGTGGTGATATCTGTACCCGATTATTCTTTCATGTCCATTTCCTCTGGGCGCACTTGGTGGAACCTTCACCCTCTGCTGTGCTGTCATCCCGAACGTCGGGTGCTCTGGGTTCCACCCTGTTGTTGGAGGTTTTTTTTTGAAGATGGTGTATGGTCTTTGTACAAGTTGGTTTATTGCTTGACTTTTTTCTTTTCTTGCTTTCTTATCATGTTTTTGGTCCTCTGTTCTGTGGTGTTTGCCACCGTGAGTTTATTGTTCCTCCAGTCAGTGCGTCCGCTCTGTTGTATCCCTGCCCCTGAGGTTCCTTCCTCATCTAGGGGCTAGATGTAGGTAAATCAGATTTACCGATTCATAAATACCGAATTTTACCGATTCGGTATTCATGAATCGGTAAATCTGATGTAGGTAATTATTCGGTAACAAATACCGAATCGATAGGATTCGGTATTTACCGATACGGAAATTACCGAATCGGTATTTGCCATTGATACCTATGGGCCTTGAAGCCCATAGGAATCAATGGCAAATACTGATTCGGTAATTACCGAATCGGTAAAAATACCGAATTGCCAAGGGGGGCAGGGTGTCACTTTGACACCCTGTTGCACCCCTGTTTCTGGCTTGTGTGCCATGTGACACACATACATGCCCTTAGGCACAGGTGTACATGCACAGATGTGCATGTACACAGGAATTAGTTATTTACCAAGCAATAGTATTACATGGTAAATAACGAATTCTTAGGGGCCTGTGGCACTGTTTGCAGTGCCACCTACATCTGTATTTACAGAATCGGTAGATTTACAGATTCTGTATTTTACAGAATCGGTAAATTTACAGAATCTGTAAAATAAAGGCCCCCTACATTTCAATACCCAAATACCGGTCGGTAACGGCTGAAATCGGCCGTTACTCACCGGTATTCGGTCTCCTACATCTGGCCCTAGATTCATGTACTTTCTTTCCCTGTTTTTTTCATTGTCTTTGCTTACCACTTGTGGTTGGAGGTTTTTATCTGTGTGTATGCTAAAGTTGTTTTTTTGATGCTTATTATTTCTTCTAGGATTGCTTGTAGAGAGCTTAGTTTGTCTGCAATGGTTTGTCTGCGATGGGACCACATTAGCAAGTTCCTTGTTTTAAATTGCGAGTGGCTTGAACTAGGTTTGTGAGTTTTTCTAATTTGGTATGAATTCCTGAAATGTGTTAGTCACTATGCTTATTAAGTCTATTTGTATGTCTAGTTTGTAGGATTGCATTACCATTGCCCTTGTTGTGGCTTGTAAGGTGTGTAATAGCGAGACAAAAGAGGCCGGGGTAACTGCACTGATCACTGACTAGGTGTTCGCTATCCTAATTTCTATTCCTATTCCTAATCCTGTTGTTTTGCCTTGCATTTATTTTTCCCATGTCTGGACGCTCAAGTTCCATCCTGCTGTCAGTCGATATTTGATGCCCCAGAGTTGGTCCACTTATCCGATGATTCCATGTCTACCTTTGTTACAGCTGTAGCCTCAGATGAGATTGTAATTAAACTTGTGTTTTGTTTTCCTGACCTTTTTTTAAAATTTATTTCTTTATATTTTTTTATGAATGTTTTTTTTTTATTTCAAATCGTTTTTATTTGAAAAACAAAAGGAAATGACAAAAGGAAATGAACAATAAGTAATACTAAGTGGCTGATAACGGAATCAATTAACTGGTGATGGAGAAAGAATTAAATTCCCGAAGTGAACACGTGTCAAGTCATGGACAGTGAACAGCCATGAATATATTATAAACTACAATAAATAAAATTAAATAAAATAAATAAGTAAAGTATAAGAAAAATGCAAAGTACAAATACAGAGTGCCGAATGCCAAATGCAGAATACAAAAGTAGTGCACATCACACATCGGAGGTAGCGATTACATCCCAATGTTACAGTGGATGGGATACCAGCCTATAGTTATATCTTCTTAGAGCAGAAGTAGATTTCACATACAACAGTTCAATAGTCACTCAAGTATTAACAGTAATAGGTGCGTCTACGGAGGGTCAAAAGAAAAGGAAGAGGCATCTAGGGATTTCCAAAGCTTCTTAGTAGAGGTACGCCAGGCGGAGGAATGCAAAGCACTGTTATCTGCACCTCGAATGCAAGATACCCATTCTTGCCACATCTTAAAGGAGACTTCGGAGGTGTTCTTCCATTTACATAATATTACTTTACATGCCAAAATAAGTAGTAAGTCTAGCAACTGACGGTCATTATCATTCATCACAGTTGGATCCAGAGCACCCAAAATAACATAAACAAATTCTCTTGGAGGTTTGATTTTAAGGACATGTTCTATGCAATTAAATATTTTGTCCCAGTAATTTCCTAGTGAGGGCAATGAAAGAGCATATGTGCTAGATCTCCTTCAACCATATTACAATTCCAGCAAATGGGGCTGTCTTTTAGTTGGAGTTTAAATAGCCTTTGCGGTGTCCAGAACACCCTGTTAAGTATCATATATTTAGTTTGTGACATTATTGGAGAGACTTTGTTCACAAGGGCTGTGGTGTGTATTTTTTCCAGTCGAACGCAATCCCCGTGGTATTGGGCTCCCCTCTCACTGTGACTCATTACGCATTTGGGCCTTCCCCGGTACAGAAAGGAGATGTTTGTATACTTTTGACACAAAATGACCTGTTGCTTTGAGACACGTCAATTGTGGTTTAAGCCATGGATCTGAGGGTTTGAGAGAACGTGTAGACAGGAGTGTTTTTAGTTTGAGGAAAGCATAGAAGTCCATTGGTGAAAGACAGTGCGCTGTTTGAATCGAGTAATAAGGTAACGGGTAGTGCCCATCGTACAGGTTACTCACCATATTAATACCTTTCGCAGACCAGTGTTCCCAGTTGAGGGCTCCCCATTAATTCGGAGGGCAGGATTATGCCACAAGGCTACTGAGGTGGTGTTTTTTACCCTAAGGCCCGTCGTATGTACTTGGTCCAGCCTTAAAAGTGCTCGTCTCATGTTTAACAAGATGTATTTCGAGTGAGGAAGATGTGTCAGGTCCATGGTGAGTAGCGCAGGAAGGGGAACATTTTCAATGAGGGACTTCTCTATCTCTACCCAAAGAGGGACATACATTGGATCTTCAATCAACCAGTGTACTCCCTGTTTACACAAGAATGCAGTTTGGTAATTCCTAAAGTTGGGAAGACCCAGGCCGCCTTTGTCCTTAGCTAGTTGCAGCTTCTTCATTGATACCCTGGGCTTCTTCCCTTGCCATAAGAATGTGCCAAAGAGTTTATCCACCTTGTGTAGAAAGTCCTCTGAGAATGTCATTGGAAGCATACTCGCTAGATAGTTCACCAGCGGGGTCACCATCATTTTTAGGGTCTCAGCCCTCCCCCACCACGACAGAAACTTAGGAGACCAACCATCAAGTAATTTTGACATTTTCTTTAAGAGCTGATCCTCATTGACTCGTAGGGTAGCAATGATGTCTTTGTCAAAGTCTAGGCCCAGATACTTGAAGCAATCCGGTTGCTAGGTTAGACCAGAGTCCCCTAAGATTTCCTTGTTTCCTTGATTATTCAGTGGCTTGACCTCAGTTTTGTCTTTATTTAATGTGTATCCCGAAACTTCAGAGCTCCTCAATAGTGGACATAAGAGCTGGTATTGCTTCTCCTGCTTTTTCTGACACGACTAGTACATCATCTGCGTAAGCTGTGAGTTTTATCGTGCAATCTTTAAATGTGATTCCGGGGATATTTTTATTATGGCGAATTTGATACAGAAAGGGCTCTATGGCTAAGAGGAATAGCGAGGGGGATAGGGGGCACCCCTGTCTGGTTCCCTGTTGTAGTCTGAAAGAGGATGAGAAAGACCCTCCCGCTCTAACCCTGGCTGAGGGACAGGAGTGAAGGGACATGACAAGTTTAATGAAGGACGGCCCTAGATTGAATTTATGTAAGACAGCCTCTAAATATGACCAGTCCACTTTATCGAAAGCTTTTTCAGCATCGAGTGTAATTGCTGCAGTAGGGGTGGAGAGGAGTCTAGCTTTCTCAAGGATTTGGGCTAGGGTTCTGGTGTTGTCACTGGACAGCCTATACTTCAGGAATCCAGCTTGGGATGGGTGGATCAGTTTTGGTAAGACTTTCTGCAGGCGCTTGGCCAGGATGGAAGCTATTTATTTATTTTTTTAGAGAGTTTTATATAGCGCACAGATACCCCAACGGGGTGTCCCGGCGCTCCTGTGAATACTGAAGCTATGTCTAACTCAGGTGGAACTAGCAGAAGAGAAAGGTTTTTAAAGCTTTCTGAAAGGGGAGTTCTTCCTGTATTGTCCAGATGGAAATGGGAAGCTTGTTCCAGTGGGTAGAGGCACAGACTTGGAAGCTTACAATCTAAGTTGATAAGCGAGATAGGCCTATAGTTCTTAGGGAGCTTTGGATCTTTGCCTTCTTTGGGTAGCACTGCTATGTCAGCCTCCGCTAATGTGCCTTTAACCTCACCCGTCTCATTTTTTCATGAAATAGGTAGAGGAGTGGGGAGGTTAGGGTGGGGGAAAAGCACTTCTAAAATTTGGCAGTAAACCCATCAGGTCTAGGGCCCTTCCCGCATTTAAGAGATTTTATGGCTTCTTCAATCTCGGATTGTGAGATAGGGTTGTTGAGGCCCTCTTGATTTTCCGTGGGTAGGGACGGTAGAGCGCAGTTCTCTAAATAATCTTGAACCTTGTGTTCTTTCACATTCAGATTTTTGGCATATAAACGCTCATAAAATTCTTTGAATATCTCTGCAATTTTGAGGGGGTCAGACCAGTCTACTCCAGTTTGGTCTGTGATAGAACTGATCGTGTTTTTTTGAATCTTGAATTTGAGATAGGCCGGTAGGCTCCTTCCAGCCTTATTTGACTCACAAGTTTTAAAACGCTTCCTCCTGTCCAACCATACTCCTGCTCTTTCACTTACTATATTATTATAAGCATACTTTTGATTGTTTAGTTTATTCAGAGTCTCTTCTGTCCTATCATTCAAGTATCTAGCTTCCAGGGTAGAGATCTCCCCCTCTAGTTTCTCTAAGGCCGTGTTGCAATTCCTGTTTATGGCGGATTTAAGTTTAATGATAACCCCCCGTATAGTGCTTTTCAGTGCCTCCCAGCGTGTCGAGTCAGTGGTATCACCCCTTTTATTATCTTCCAGGTAGTCTTTTATCGCGGTTTCAATAGTGTTCCTGTGTTGCTCCTTTTCAAGGATTTCCTCATAAGGCGCCATAGCTATTGGCGGAGTGTCGGTTTTATGTTGGAGACAGTGAGTGATATGCAAGAGTGATCTGAAACAACCCTTGGTTCTATGCTGGTTTCCTCAATTCTAGCTATTGCGTTTTTGCTGATAAATAAGTAGTAGATTCGGGAGAATGAGTCGTGCGGCGGGGAGTAGAATGTATAGTCTCTCCCAATCGGATTTTGTAATCGCCAGGAGTCTATTAATTGAAACCTGCTACATAGTTTGGTGAAGGCTTTGTGTGCCTTATTACTACGAAAGGGGCACTTAGAATCTCTATCAAGGGTGGGGTCAGACGGTAAGTTAAAGTCACAACCGCCAGGATGTGGACGGCCGTGTCAGGGATAGTGTCGAGCTGCTTCGTGAGGTCTGCCCAGAATGCCAATTCGCTTGTGTTTGGGGCATAGACATTAGTGATATAAAATTCAGTGTCATCCTTAAGTAATTTAGCTGTGACCCACCTCCCCTTGGAGTCCGATGTAGAGGAAAGTAGATCTACCATGGACTTCCTGGCAATCAAGGTCACCACACCATTCATTTTCGCGATTGCTTCCGATCCTACAACCTCCGTATAAAATTTGTTCCTAAGCGTGTGGAAATGTTTGGCTTCTAACTTGGATTCCTGTAACAGGGCAATATCCCCCTTCTGCCTACGTAAGTAATCTAGAATTTTCTGGTGCTGGACAGGCTGGATTAGGCCTTTCACATTGAGCCAGAGGATTTTCAGATTGCCTACCCTAGTTACCCCCATGGGTGTATCAATTGTGAGTGACGTCATTAGTGTACAGAATAATATCTGAATTCATTGATGGAGTATACGTAACTGATACTGGAGGTTCTATGTACAACCAATTTAGAAGTGTGCTGGGCAACATTTCCATTAAGCTTAATTCGACATCTCCGCATTAAGTTCAATTGTGAATACATAGTAAGCGGTTGTAACACTGAAACATTGGCGTTGCGTGCGTTCTGGCAATGGTATGTAGCCTCTGACCGATTCAGACACCCAGTTGTAAATAAGAGCGTAAATACAAATGAAGCAAAAACAATGACCGAAATCAGAAACAAGAGGAAGAATAAATGCCCGTCCCCTTCCTTAACCCATCCCCTCCCCCCACCCCCCCTTCCCTCTCCCTCAACCCACCCTTCCCTCCCCAAACGTAGCTGTAGGGCATGGCGACTAGGAAAAATGACAACGAAGCCGTCTCCATGGCAACATGTGCAACTTGTCACAGGTTAGGAACCATATTAACTTCTACACATCAAACAATAACATCAGTCAGTATTGGACAGACATCTCTGTTAAAGAGTAGCGTGTCCCGGAGCTATGTGTCTTGTCCATTACGTTGTTTGGGGTTGTAAAGTATATAGGCAACAAATGGAGCTTGCCGGAGGTTTGACTGTTAACTGACTAACACTTAGCATAAAAGTTGGAAACAGGGATATGCATCAACATTCCAATTATAATATACATGTAATGTACCTGGAGGTAGGGGTATCATGTCAACAATGTTATGGTATCAACAATGTAGCAGTGTAAACTTCGGTAGGTCAGTACGGTGTGGGCTATAGAGTAAGTCTGCAGAGGATATAACATACTGAAACTGAGAACAAGTCTACAATATAGAAAAAAGGATACTCATTTATAGCCAGTGGCAGACACCCCTGCCGTTTCGACCAATGTTATGTCCATTGATGACTCTTCTGGATTATGTAGTAGACGCTTGAGGTCTTGCGGGTCTGTGAATATATGGGGGACTCCTTGCATGGTCACCCGGAATATAGTCGGGCCGACCAAACCAAACTGATGGCCTAGTGATCGCAGTCGTGGACGTATTGCTAGGAAAGCTTTCCTCACGTCAACAGTTTCCTTGCTGTAGTCCTGTGATATGTAGATCTTAGAACCTTTCCATAGGATATGATTGTTTTTACGTACAAATGAGAGAATCTGTTCCACATGTTGGAATCTTAGGGGTTTGCAGATGATAGGTCTTGGGCCTTTTTTATTTTTCGTTATTCTACCCGGGACTCTGTGCTCCCTGTCGAATTCCAAAGGTTGGGCTAAGGTGAGGTTGGTCGCTTGCGTGAACCATGTTTCTAAGAAGGCAATACATGAACCATGGGACTCCTCCGAATTTTCCGGTATGCCAAAGATTCTAAGGTTACCTCTCCGATTTCTGTCTTCTAACTCAGAGAGTCTCCTCGTAATGTGTTCTGAGGTTATAGTGAGATGTTTGAGAGCCCCACAGGCTTTGGTTTCTGAGTCCTCAAGACGGCTAATCCTTGTTTCGGTTTCGGTGAGCCTGGAATTAATATCCTTTATATCTTGTCTAACGGCCACTACCTCTTCTTTTGTAGACTTAGCTAAGTCCCGTACTTCTTCCAGTCTGCTGAAAATGATGTCCATGGTTTCGCTGATTTCCTTCTTGCCCTTGAAGGGAGATATTGGATTTGGCGGTTCAGCCTTTTGGCGTTTGAGGTTCTTAGTAGTTTCTTTGTCACCCTTTTTGTTTTTCTTTTTAGATGGGGTAGAAAGGAAAGGACTTGTTTCGAGGTATAACTGCACCACTGTGGGTTTAGGTTCTGTGTTGGTGGCTACAAACAGCCTGAGTTCAATGGCACTGATACAATGGCACTGATACAACCAAGGCACGACTAAGTGCTGTTATGAATTTATCCCAGGTATTACACCAAAGGCTTTGGGAATAGGCTGGTATCCTAAGAGTCAGGAGTAGTGGTGTCTCTTAACTCAGTTAGTCGTGCGTTTCTAGTTCACCTCGGAAGAGTCGTGTGCGTCTACTTTCTTGCTACCGGCTTGGACTTATCTCATATCATGTGGTTACCATCAAGGGCCGCGGCTTAGCATTAAGATAGAATTTGAGCTGCAAAGCATGCAAGTATCCCCCTTCAATTGTATGTACCTAGATCTCTAGAACATCAACTCTCTTTCACCGCAGAGGCTCATCGTCTGCCAGTGATTGCCAGTGATTATCGATGTTTTCCTGATCTTTTAATTGTGGAATCCTGATTGATTGTTTTTTCATCCAGGAGTTCCCTATTACCTGATAGGGAGAAGGATCTTAACCAGGAGTTTTCTCTATATTCCGTTTGTTGCATGACATTTCTGTTTAACACCTGAGAATCTTCATGGTTTGTTGTTATTCTTGGTGTGGAATGTATGTTTTTTATCTTGTTCAATTCCATCATTGTTATAAGTTTTATGGGAAATCCTGTGTCTTCTATTGTTCTTATTTCGGTTTGTCTTGCCATTTGGTCTTTTTGTTTCTTGTTCCCCTTGTTCATTGTTTTTCCTGTAATTGCCTCTCGGGAGGGGAGGGAGGGGGGGGGACTAATACATGTATTTGTGAGTTTGTAATTATTTGTTTGTAACCTATTTTACTACTTGCTTCCGTGACCCCCTTTCCTATCTCTGGTGAGTTGCCGCTTTCGGTCTGCTTTGACCTGTTGTTGCTTTCCTTGCATGGTGTTCCTATTGGCAGTGCGAATAGGGAGTATGATTGCATTAGTTTCCCCTGGTGGTATACTTTCTGGGATGGCAGGGGTGTTAGCAGTCATCCCTAATAGATATTTGTTTCTATAGGTAAAGACTCTTTTGGGGGGAGGGGTGCTGGGGGAGAGGGGGGTAGCCGCCTCAACACTACAGAGATTTAAAGACATCCTGGCTACTGCTTACTCCTGAGAGTTACTGATGCCAGCAAAACAGTTTCCTCATTAAACCAGAAAATGTAGAGGCGTTTTGAAGGAGCTAGCCTATAGGCAACATCAGCCTTCCTAACTAGTGGTAAAGCAGACATTCAAGTCCTTTTGGGGCAACAGCTGTGCACAATCAAATTCTGCACAGGGCAGCATTAGTTTGACCTCAATGGCTCATGGCAGGGTGGTGAGAGGTAGGAGTCACTATTCACTTCCTGGCAGGAGATCGATTACGGAAAACAAATGGTTTTTACAGATTACTAAAATGGGCTATGCTCTAATCTTTATTTCCTTCTGATCCTATCTTCCCCTCTCGCCAAAATGTATTTTGGAGAAACACTCGATAACCCTGATGCAGGGGGTACATTTTTTATTCTCCAAGGGTGCTGTCAGATGGGTACTGGACTTTGAGAAAGGCGAGGGATTCTATTCACTCTATTTCCTCATCTTGAAAAAAGACAGGGGCTTTACGGCCTTTACAAGGCCATCGCCCATTGATCTTCTTTCCACTGAAGGACAGTTCAAAATGCTCACTCTGGCTTAGAACCTATCTTTCCTAGACCGAGGAGACTGAATTGTGTCCCTGGACTTTCAGTACATGTATTTCCATATGCCTGTCCTGCACTTCCACAGGCATTACCTGTCAGTTTATTGTGTGCATGGAACTCTTTCAATTTGTGTCTTGGTGAGAATGGAGATGAGGCTTTTTGAACTCATTGCCATGTGCATATCCTCCTCGTCCACAATGCCAGGTAGCATATGCAAACCGTTAAATGGAATCATAAAACCCTGCGGGCTCAGTATCAGAGCTGCATCTCCGATAGCATACAGGCTTTGAAGCAGACCATACAGAATCTGCAGTGGTCACTGTCAGCAGGCCGCTCTCCCTTCCCTACCCATATCCAACAGTTGTGATAGATGTGTAAGTGCCTGGTTGCGGGAGTCCCCTAGGGGGGTTGTTATGTTAGGTTTGTCATGTGTATTATTAAAGTGCACTATCACCTACCACGGTATCCTGGCACTGAACAAGTGTGTGCACGCCTAGCCATGCATATGATAGGTTGGTTAATTGAAATGTCAGGTCTTCAGCATCTTGAGGGATTCAAGAAAAGAGGAGGAGGCTCTGATGTGTAGTGGGAGGCAGTTCCATGCCGTAGGAAAACAGTAAAAGAATGACCGTCTTCCTGATCTGGTTCCGTTTATGCGTGAGATGTGTGTGAGTAGGACTCCTGTGGAGCAGAGGTGTCTTGGTGGTTGCTGGAAGGAGATGCAACTGTTTAGGTAGTTGGGGCGGAGTTGTGTAGTGCCTTGAATGTGTGTGAGGAGTTGAGTGCGTTTGTGTATCTGGAGCCAATGTAGTTCACTGAAGTGTGTTGTGATGTGAGTTCTGTTTGGGAGGCTGAGGATGAATCTTGCTGCAGACTTCGGGATGGTATGTAGTCTTGTAGTGAGTTATGTTATGTTATTGTTAATGTCCTAACCATTTGAGGGACATTCCTGGATCCCTATCTCCTGTAGTCTGGTTGGTGATACCAGTGCAGAGGGTGTTCCCATAGTCCAACCTCCTGGTCACTAGGGCATTAGTGACAGTTTTTCGAATGTTACTTGGGATCCATTTGAAGCTCTTTCTCAGCATCTTCAGGCTGTGAGACTAGCATGCAGTGACGATGTTGACTTGTTTGGAGTGGGATGCAGTTGATGATTATAAGGTTCCTGGCTTGGGTCTGGGTCTGAGTTTGGATGGCCACCAGTTGGAGTCCCAAAGTGAGGTGTTAACTGCTTTCGTCTGGTCTTAGTTGAGCATGACAGTTGGCTTTCATCTGGTTAGCGACTTCGGTCATGCAGGCGGTGAACTTGTTTCTTGGGTTGGGGGGTCTTGTCTGAGGGGCAGAGTAGGGATCATTGGAGGAAAGCTTGTTGACGTTGGCCAGAGGGATCATGTATGCGTTGAAGAGGGTAGGGCTGAGTGATGAGCCTTGAAGCACACTGTAGAAGAGTTTGCAGTCTTCTGAGGAGTAAGTGCTAGGTTGTCGGCTTGTATTCTATCCATTAAGATGGAGCAGATCCAGTAGAGAGCAGGGGCCTGATGAGGATGGGTTGTGAGACTGTCAAATGCAGCATAGAGGTCCAGGAGAATGAGGGCTACCTCTGTCAAGGATCATGCAGATGTTGTCTGAGGCAACGATGAGCGCTGTTTCTGTGCCAGAGTTAGGCCTGAATCTGGACTGTGTGGTATCGAGGACCTGGTGGTTGCTGAGGTGGTTGCGGGGTATCGGTTGATTAATTTCTTTATGACCTTTGCAGGGTATGCTCGGAGGGAGATGGCTCTGTAGTTGAAAGGTGTGGATTGATCGGCGGATGTTTTCTTGAGCAGGAGCAGAACATTGGAATGTTTCGGGTGTCTAGGAATGTGGCTGTCTTAATGGAGGCATGCAGTAAGGGTGTTTCTGCTTCACTGATCTGTAAGAGTCCTTTGGTGAAAGTGTGGTGCAGGCAAGGGTCAGGTGGAGTCCCAAGTGGACCGTCATCATGGTAGCAGTGATTTTGACTGTGGTGATGGTAGGCCAGGAGGTCAGGGTTCATTCATCGGTCCTGATGGGAAGTTGAGTTGCGATGGAGACTGGGCTCGGTCAAGGGTCCAAGTTGCTGTATATGAAGGTAATTTTATTTCATAAGAATTCAGAGAGCCTGTTACAAAGGTCTTTTGAGGGGGTAATGTTGCTGGAGGGGGCAGGAGGCACACTGAAATCTTTGTTGATGGTGATGATTTCCTAACTCCCGTTAGTGGTGGCGTCGCTGTGGTGGCGTCGATGCGATGTACATGAGCTGGTCACTTGGTGTTCTGTATATGCTTGTTGATGTGTCTTGGGGCAGATTTTTGTTTTTGTTTATTTGTCAATTTTGTCAAATAAATACACTCCACAGAAGTACACATACAAGAATGTAAAGCAGCATAATCCGAATGAAGTGCATAAGACCAAGAACTCCCCCCCCCCCTCCTCCCTTCCACCCCCTCCAAACCTCATCCCAGGAAGCAGAAACATAAATGCACACCACTCTATAGTGGTGCTGTGAACGCTATTACTACATAATAGTTGAAATGCAACCAGTAAAAGCCGTTACATGGAGTAAGTAAAGCAGACTCCAGTCCCAACAGGTGTCTAGATCCCGTCCAAGGAATGTATATGAAGAAGTAATGCTGCGCTTTCAGCGCTTGCGACAGTATCTTTCAGAACAGATCAGGGTGAGCCATCAGATATGCCGTTAATGGGCTCCAGAAGTCCTTAGGGCAGGAGGAAACTGGAAACTCTTCCTCATATGTTTGCAACTGGTCTCTACAGTAAACCAAAACCCTGAGCCACTGCTTGAAAGTGGGGGCGGACCTCGATCCCCATCTCTGCGCTACCGCTCTTTTTGCAAACAGAGTGGAGATCGCGACAATGCGTCTATTGGCTGGCTTTAGACGTTTCACATAACCCAGAAGACACAACTCAGGCGTACAGTCCACAGGCTCCAGCACTACCTCCGACAGAATGCGAGTCACAACAGTCCAAAAGGCTAATACATTTCCACACAGACATGCAACATTCGCGGCTCCACATTGCACACAATTCGCAGTCTCTCTCAGGCCATATTTGTGAAGTTTCAATGGCGAGTAATACACCTGATGCAGGTATTTAAAATGAATGATTCTGAGGTTGCAATTGGCTGTAAGCCGGCCTGTGAGCTGGCAACATGCTGTCCATACCTCCATTGTGATTGGACGTCCCATTGCGGCCCGCTAGCGCTGGCATGATGGGTGATCCTCCAATTCACGTTCCCTCTGGGAGGCATTATAAAGTCTAGTGATAAACCCTTTAGGGCTCTCTCCCATGAGCACCGCTTGCAGACCCTGAGAGCCGTAGGTTCCGTGGGAAAGTCCGGATATGCATCTCGAATAGCTTGGCGGACCCGAACATATGTGAAATGGAACATGAAGCTTCGCTCTACCCCTCCCTGGGCCTCACCAACGGGTTTAAAGCGGTCCTCCTTATACAGATCCCCTAACCTGACCATCCCTGTGCACCCACACCCCTAAGTACTTCACAGGCTCCAACGTCCAGGCCAATGGAAAGTCAAGGTCAATTTCCCGCGTAGCCTCCTTAATGGAAAAACTACGGACTTGGACCAATGAATGCCGAGTCCGGAAAACCTCTCAAACTGGACATAATCCCTCAGCAGTGGCGATAGGTATATAACTGGCTCCCGGACATAGAGTAACATATCATCCGCGTCGAGCGAAACGATCAGTGGTCGTTGCCTAAACCGCAACGCAGCGCGGAATGCTTCTGGCAGAGTTTACACGCTAGGGGATTTAGTGCCAAAGAGAAAAGAATGGGCGACAAGGGGTAACCCTGCCTCGTACCCCTCTCCATAGGGAATAAGGGCGAGACCTCACCATTAACCTGCACCCTGGCAACCGGCCCGTTATAAAGAACTCTAAGCCATTGCACGAAAAAGGGAGGGAACCCCATCCTGCTCAGAACCGTGAACATATATGACCAGTGTACTGAATCAAAGGCTTTGGCTGCATCAAGCAGCACAGCGACCACCTGGAAATCTGGTTCGAAGTGGTGCAGTGTGGAAAAACCTGTGCGCAAGTTGTGCGTAGTGGAGCACTCCGTAACAAAGCCAGACTGATCGGACAATACAAGTAAAGGAATCAGAGGTTGGAGCCTATTGGCTGTCATCTTTGCTAATATTTTTGTGTCAATGTTGATGATTGAGAGTGATCTATAGGATCCACACTGATTAGAGGGCTTGTCTGGTTTTAGCAAAGTGACCAGCAGGGCCTCCAGGAGCGAAGGTGGTAAAATCCCATTGTCATAGGCTTCAGCATAGACCTCCAATAACTTGGGTGCTAGGGTCTCCGCATATGCCTTATAAAATTCACTTGGCAGTCCATCAGGCCCAGCAGCCTTGCAGGTCGGCAAGGCCATTATGGCTTCCTTCACATCCTCCTCATCGAAGGGTTGCACCAAATACTTACGGTGAACATCAGACAGCCACCCCAGTGCTACATCATCAAGATAGTCATGCATATCATCAGACGGTGGGGACTCCCTAGCGGCATACAGCTCGTATGACAAGGCGTACCAGTGTCATCAAGAAGCTCATTAATAGGTTCCGCCAACTTCTGGGCAAGAGAGCGAGCAGGTCGCCCACCCTCCCCATAATATCTAGCTACTCGCCGCTGTGAGCAGTGCCGTAGTTCCTGGTCCACTGTGTCATTGTGCTCTATGACTAATTCTTTTATCCGGGCTAGTTTATCGCAATAGGATCAGCATCAAAGGCATGCTCCAGATGTGATATGTCAGCTGCTAGCTTCCGTATCCTACGTCTGATATCGCGCAGGACTCCAGACTGCACCCCTATACAGGCCCCTCGAATGGTGACCTTAACCCCTTCGCAGCTGGGAAAATTCCCCTGCTGTGCTGGGGGGCGGGGCGCGCACAGCGCCCCCGTGCTCATGACGAGGTCAGCTCGTCATGAGCCACGGTGGTCGTGTGCTCATGACGAGCTGAGCTCGTCATGACCACACCCGTTTCTTTAGAAAGTTCGCACAGCAGGGGAATTATCCCCGCATGCGAGCGTTCTAAAGGTCATGATGAGCTCAGCTCGTCATGAGCACATGAGCACCGTGGCTAATGACGAGCTGAGCTTGTCATCAGATGCAAAGGTGTTAAAGGCCTCCCAGAGGACCCCCGCACTGTCCACCGTGCCCTCATTTTCTCTAAAATAATTCTCAATCGCCTCCGCTATAGATTGCTTAAACACCGGGTCCTTTACCTCAGACGGTTGAAGCCTCCACGCAAATTGTGGCGCTTGATACTCCGGAAATGTCACTTCCAGGAGCACCGGGGAGTCGTCCGAGAGAGATCAAGCCTCGTGAGAGACCTTCTTGACCCAATGACAAGACTCCCCTGAGAGCAGCCAGAAATCAAGGCGGGACCACGAGCCATGAGCCGAGGACGCAAAGGTACTCTCGCGATCATCGGGATGTCGCATACGCCATATATCATGCACATGTCCTGCGTCTATAAGCCCCCATAACATATCCGACGGTCTTTTAGGCCTAGCCTCGCCAATTCCATGCCTGTCTTTGACAGTGTCCAGATATACATTAAAATCCTCACCCCAGATAATTGCAGCAGGGGGAAATGACACTTTTTTCGCCACACCTCTGGGAAGAACGTTGGTTCATCCACATTTGACCTAATAACATTCACTAGCAGCACACTTGCTCTGCCCAGCCTGCCGTGCACGATCACAAGCCGTCCACCATCATAATAATAATAAAGACATTTATAGAGCGCATGGTTATGCCATCCCGGCGTGTCCCCGTGCTAAAGAGAGAAGAAAAACTCGCCAGGGGAGAGGACAGTGCGGGGCAGAGGACATTAAAGTAGACTGCTCACAGTAAAAGGGACCCCCCTCTTCACTAAGGTCAACACTTCCCTCGCATACGAGGAATAGGTAGATGACGCCCTGACGCTGGCCCAGCGCGCACCTATGTTTTTTGCTGAAGCAGAGGTCAAATGACTTTCCTGTAGGAAGGCCACACTCACTCCCAATCAGTCTAGACCTGCAAAAACCATCCCGATTTTCCTTGGCATATTAAGGCCATGTACATTCCATGTGAGAAATTAATTACTACTATTCATTACTTGGTTGCAAATAAATTGCGATATTGAATGATGGATTCAGAACAGTGTAACAGAAAGCAGTGGTCAGTACAAAATACCACCCCTTGGCTCCTGAGGCTAAACAAGAAACATCTCCCAAACCCCAATCCCAACCCCTCCAAACCCCCACCCACTTCAGCACCCCAACCTTGCCAAAGCCATCCCAACACCCAGCCCAGTCCCCCTCTCCCCCTGCAATATTAGACAGTTTACGGGGTAGTCCCATACATGGGGGGTAAAGATGCACGATCCTCCCACAAAGCAGGAGTCGACCGAGCAAGCAAGAACACAGACATCACTGCCCAAACCTGTTGACAGTAAAATTTCGGAAAATAAAAGAATGTATCCCTGAAGTCATGAAATGTCTCAGGCCCTAGACATAGCTAGGCTGTTGCATAGAAGTGGACTAAAGTAAAGTGGGAGACCACTCACCAATCAATACACTACAATACCCAGAAAATCCAAGCGGCCAAGCCCCCCACTTCTCGTTCCAGGGCTTCAAAAGGACGACCCTCCCCCCTTGGTAATCATACAGCATAGAGGCCCTAAATGCACTGGCAGTGCAGTATCATTGAAACCTGAGAACCACATATAGTCCAACCAGATTCAGAAAAATCAACAGTACTAGCTGCAGTTCATTCGCAAGTGAGGCCATGAGCGCCCGCAGTGCCTCACTGCTCCTCCTCATCTGGAGCTTCTGTAGAATCGCGCTTCCTGCGTTTCAGTTTTTTGGCGTTGTCCATTGCGGCCTTTGGGGAAGAGAAGATCTTATTGTCGGCCACTGCACCTATACGGAGTCGGGCTGGATACAGCATGGCGTACGGGAGCCCTTCATTCCGCAGGAACTGCTTTACCGTGTTGAACTGCCGTCTTGCAGCTTGAACAGCCACTGTGAAGTCTAGGAAGAAGGCCAGCGTGTTACCTTGATGCTCAACAGTCCCCTTCTCCCTAGCCAGGCGTAAGATTGCGTCCCGGTCCCTATAGTTTAGGCCCCTAGCTATTATGGGGGTGGGGGGCTTCTGGGACAGGTCGAGCCGCCAAAGACAGGTGTGCCCGTTCCACAATAAACATGTTAGACAGATGCTCAGTGCCAAATATATGTATAATAAGGCGCTCAATATAGGTTTCCATTCTGCTCACATTTGTTGATTCCGGCAGCCCCGTAATGCGTACATTATTGCGCCGGGACCTCGACTCCAAGTCCTAATTTTTTGCCTGTATAAGGGAGAGAACCTTTTCCATGTTCAATGTCTTAACGGAGACTGTTGAGTGGCCATCCTCTGCAGCAGAGACCCTCTGTTCCACCACCCCCCTCTGTGCATTCTGTTTCTGGAGCTGGGAGGACATATGATCAAGCCGGTGATTGACAGCAGCCATCGCCCCTTCGATAGACTGCAGGGTACGCTGCGTGGCCACCAATGTAGACTCCAATGTGGGAGGCCCATCTGATGGGGCGTCCACCTCAGAGTCTGAGGCAGCTTTCTGCGGAGTCTTGGGAGCCCTCCGGGACTCAAAAGTGAGTTGTGATTGGCCTTTATCCGTCCGCCCCATAACTGCGGACCTCGCCGCTATTGCTGAAGTAGGAAATTGCAGATGACCAGTGAGAAACAGTGCACAAGCCCTAACCAAAGCGGTCCCTCGCACCTCAAGTTAAGTGGGTCTCCCCAGCCCCCCACCAGAACCCAGATTCCACGCAGAAGCAACCCTAAACTTTCATCAGAGCGCAAACAGAGCTGTCTCTCGATACCAGGATGCACAGTATTCTAAATAAGCCAGCAATCACCCCAGATCAGAGAGCCACGTGTCTAGGCAGCGCACAATTCGCAGTGGGTCGCAATCTGCCCAAACAGAGGAGCACGTGAGGTCCACGAAGGCTTCCACCCCACACAGTCTCAAAGCGTCTACAGCAAGTTGGGTTAAATCACTACAGAGGAAATGTTATCTGGTGCCAGCTCCAATGGTATGCAGCATGAAATGAGCCCCCTACTCGCAGCCCCTCATGTTGCGCAGTGGACTGTCAGCAAAGATATCCTCCCATTCAGCACCCTTCACCGGCCACACAGCTCAGGGATAAGTCGTGGAGGAGCAGAGCTCGAGTAAACACACACCAGTCTGTCCAAATATCGGGTGCTATAACTGTTTCCAATTAGTGTGCAGTCAGCGACTTTCTCGCTTCAGCCTCCGTCCCCAGTGTCAATACACAACTAATCCAGGCCGGGGATTTGCGGCCTACCCCTGGTGGTGTGTGCAGGAGATGCTGGTTTATCGACGTTGGGGGAGTCGAGCCCACTCCGCAAAGGTTTAGGTGCAGCCGCCTTGTGCCACGAGCAGTATTCTAAATCCTCTGCTACAGCGCTCCGCCAGCCTGCAGCAGCCGCAACTCGCAGGGTGCAGCCCAGCGCAAGGCCCGGTCCCGCCTCCGCGGCCCTGGCCGCCACCAGGCCCCGACTCCACTTACCCCCCTCAGCACCGGCTGGTGCCATCAAGCTGGTATCCCCACACCAGCGCTGAGAAAGTCTACTTCCTGTAATTCTTGGTCCTCAAAAAGGACAAAAGCGTATGACTGATCTTGAATCTCAGCTGTTTAGACTACTATATCCTGTCAGAGAACTTCTACATGACTACCCTTCAGGATGTCATCCTGTTGCTCCGAAGAGGGGATTCGTGGCAGCCTTCGTCCTCAGGGTTGCCTGTTTTCTCATATCCATACACTTGGCGCACCTTCACTATCAGTGCTTTGTGGTAAGTGCACAACACTACAGGTTCAAAGTTCTATTCTTCGGGTCACTGCAGCTCCAAAGGTGTTCCCAAATTTCTAGTGCTAGTGGCCGTGCATCTGCACAGAAACCCCAATCATGTCTTTCTGTAACTGGACGACTGGCTGAAAATGAGAAGCAGCAAATTACACCCCTTGCAAGTGCGTCTAGTGAGACAATGATCACAAGCAGAGGGTTGTTGGGAGGATCTAGTGTTGGCAGATATTATAACTCAGTCTCCTGTCGTGGAACAGGAAGAGCCTATTGCTTGGCAGGCCTTTTCTTGCACAGCTTCCTCAAGTTAGTTTCTCACAGACAATTCACTGAAGGGTTGGGGAGCACACCTCAACATGACTGTACGGGATATGTGGACACCACAACAATAGGACTACCATTTCAGCTTTTTGGAGCTCATGGCTTCCAGCAATCATTTGGAGTCTTTCACAGGCTCATTTCACGCAAAACAATACGCATAAAGGCAGACAATATTTAGAGTTCCCACTGGAGTGGGCAACTGGTCCTGTCAAATATCTAGAGGTGTGGATACGCAAGGATCCATGCATAGTGTACGCGAGAAGTATGGTAGGGCGATGTCCATAGTGGAGGACCAGGTCGCTCGTTAGACAACTCTCCCGCTCTCACTTGCAGTTATCAAGATGGTTGTATTGTCATGATTTTTATACTTATTTATTAATATTCCGATAGTGCTGTCAGAATCCTTTTTTGGACAGCTGCGCTCCCTTATGGTCACAATAGTATAGGCGGGTAAAAGCAGAGGATTAGCCAGGATGTCCCCACACTTCCATATGCAGAAGGAGGGTTATGTGTCCCGGACTTTAAGCTATGCTACCTGTGTGCTCAGGCGCACTCTGGTATGCAGCTCATGACTTTACACCGCACGTAGCGATCGAACATGGTGATGCCGCTCCAGTCCCACTCAGGGCCATCCTACCACATAAGCGGAATGGGAATACGTTACACACTACATTGATGGCCTGGCGTGCATTGGCAAGGCGGTCTGAGAAACCTTTTCTGTATGCCCTGACGAGGCCCTTATTACATCACCCTAACATTACAGTGACACAGTAGAACAGATCGCTCTGGATGCTACAGGAGGCAGGTCCAAACAATATTGGGATTTATATCCTAAAGGTAACTTCCTGACGTTGCCCGATGAAACAACGCAGTGGGCAAACGCCTCATTATTCATCTCCCTATATTACTGACTCTGAACGGCTATACGCACAAATAACCCACATTTTCCTAGTGAGCTCCCTACACTCACTACGCTACAGGTGCTGCTTACTAGTGCGACACACCAATACCTCATTACTAAACTTTATGCCGCAGTACACATAGATGGGACACATGGAGGTTGGAAAGCACTGGCAATGGAATGCAATTTTACCACAATCCCTGAGTACAGAGGATTGGAAGTTCTGTTTGCAATTAAGTACACTGACTTCGAATTGCAATTTGAAAATGGAGAGGTGTGGCTCACTGGTTAGAGGCGGCAGACCTGTAAGCAGAGAACGGCCCGGGACCAGGGTTCAATTCCCGACGCGGCAGGGTCGTGGACCAGGGGTCAACGGACTCGATAATTCTCACCTCAGTGCCTACTCTAACCTGGGGACACACTCAGTAACTCTGGGCATTAAGCTTGCCTCATCTCTACAACGGCCCCCCACAGACGCCAGGGATGCCTGGTTTCACCCTGGAGATACCCAGTAAGGGACCATCTCACAGGGAAAACCAGGACGGGTTCCCCAGCGGTCTGCAGCGCCAGGACACTCGGTTAGAGTAACAGTGCGCTTTACAAATACCCCACACAAAATAATTCATTTTACATTTTTACATCAAATGTACGATATTCCTTTGCAGTTATATAAGTATGTTCTAAAAGGGGACTCGAATGCAGACTTCATACATTTGGCACGGTTGTGTCCACGGTAGTGCAGTATTGGACTCAAGTTACACAGACACTATTTGATATGGTTGGTGAAAGGGTTGAGTGTGGGCTGGTGATCTGCCTCCTGGGGCTGCAGCGGAACTTTAGGTCACTAGATCGCAAATTCATGTCAGCGAGCCTACTACTAGCAAAATGGAGGTTAGCACTGCAGTGGGGGAGCAGGACTAAACCTACAAAAGCAGCTTGGTTAGCTGACATGGTGTACTGTAGGACACAACTGGAATTGTATGCAGAGGAGTTGCCAATCTCGTCACTGCCTAACGATTATTGGGGGCCGATGATGGCTTATCTGCTACCCAACTCCGGGAATGGTGGGTAAGATATTGAATAAGAAACACTTCAAAATAAGATACTTCTGTAATGTGAGATGCTTGAAATTACTACTCTCCTGGATATATTCTTCATGTGATACTTAAGGGTTTCTCCATTTTATACAACGGGGTGTGTAAGAAAGACAATACGCTTCCGAATAAGATACTTCTGTAATGTGAGATGCTTGAAGTTACTACTACTCCTGGAAATATTGTTCATGTAATACTTAGGGATTCACCAGTTTATACAATGGGGTGTGTAAGAAAGACAATACTAGAATCGTAAGTGTTAATGTGTCAGGTCTCACCTGTAAGTGCGCCATATCTTCTTTTTGAATGTTATGTGAAGCATTATGAAAATGATAAAAAAATAAAATAAAAAATAAAAACCAGACAATATTACATCCAAAAAAAAGGAGAACCTCGTTCACACCTGCTGTCTGAGCAACGACGGAAAAAAACAATTTAACAATGAAGTCAATGCCCATGGTCACTATCACCAAAAGGAGAGTCAACTTACCTCGTGACTGCAAAGACCTCTTTGAACAAAAACAACTTGCAAACATCCGGACCCAACTCTAGATGGCAGGAGTATGCAAAGCATGTGAATCTACAGCTTTATATGCCAAGAACAAATGCTTACTGAATAAGTAACATTATTCTTCCTAAGAATAAGCAGTTGTGTGAAGCTTTTGTAAAGCTGCATATGAGCAATTGTATTTCCAAGGCGGTGTGGCTAGATGGATTGTAAAATGTTGTAGTGTAGTTCCTATTTTCCCAATAGGCTCTGCGCATTGGAATAACATAAACAGCAGTGTAGACGTAGGACTGAGGTCATCTAGGTCTCTACTGACTATGTTAAACTTAATTTAGGTTTGCGCCAGCTAGCTCAGAGGTCACTGGAAACTTTCTTGAATGAATAGGGAGGGATGAGCTTCCCTGGCTCAGACAAGAAGGGATTCAGTTTCGGACAACCGCATAAACATGACAACTTTGCTCCCTCAGAATAAGAGTGTATCTCTAGAGTCCTGTGAAAACAATAGACCGCTATTTCACTCAGTCAGCAGTGCATACTTAGTTTCACCAGAATGCAGAGAAATAGAGAGACGGGCGTTTTCAATAAAAGGTGTTATTTATTGAGCAGTCTTCTTTCTCATGCAAGAGAAATAAATTGCCACAATTGCAATACTTAAAGTAAAGTGCGTACAGTAAAAGTAGTATTAGGAAATAATACTGTAAAAGCATTGATATGGTTTCTTAGCCATATGATACTTTAAAATGGATAAAATATATACATACATACATACATACATTGACTAACATACTCAACTGGTGCTTCTAACTAAGCCTACCCCGGTGTACCTGACCTAAGCCTAATACTTTGGGAAGGGATGAGTAAGTAGCAGTTTAAGTTAAGTTGGTTAAGATTATTTTGCCAAGAATCTGCATCGAGAATTCTCTTAAGGGTTTAGTCAGCTCCGTACCTTGGTAATAGAATGTGGGAGGTCTGGTATCTCTTTCCTCAGGACTCGATATCCCAGCAACCCTCAAGGGTAGGCTGGAAACACCGGAGCTGGATTTTCTCGGCTGGAGAAAAAGACAGCGTCTCAGTGCGTCAAACAGGGGGGTGGGGGGCTTCCGTGGGCTCTCGCATCAGCTGGGCTCTCGGGCAAGTAGATGGCCGCTCTGCTCCAAACCACTGTGTCTTTACTTAAGGCAACTGTTGGTATTTTATACCTGGAAGGTGCCGGGTTTGACGTAAGGTTGGACATAAGACGTCACTAACAACTAACAGTTCTTTCTGGACTTCAGGAGTTCTTGTTCAAATCAAAACAAAAGCAGGGGGGATTTCCCGGGCTGCTGGAGGCTTGGTTTGTTTAAAGAACGCGTTGTGCTTTCTAGGAGTCGATGGGAGTAGCCTTGCTGTGCTTTGGACTGCAGGGGCTATTACTGAATATGGATCTGATTCTTTTTTTTTTTTGTAAAATTTTTAAAACCTTTATTTAAAAACAGTGCATACAGCTATTCAGCCTTACATCCCGGAGGCGAGGCAGCATATCGAAACAGAAGAACCTAAGTGCAAGAATTAGTACATCAGAACGAATGAGGTTGATTTTAAATTTTATATGAAGAACATAGAAAAGAGGAAGAAAAAGAAGAGAGCGCCGAAACCGGCGGAGAGAAGAGGCAATGGAATGTGAGAAACAGTGAGGCGTTGTGAGGGGGTCGGGAGGGCACAGTGAACACAGTTATGACCAACGGAGTAAAGTACTAGGAATGGGAGGGGAGGAAAACACAGGATGACAGCATAAAGTTTTACAGTTGGCGTCTCAGGCTACAGTGATAGGCGTTCCTCCTGCGGATGGGGGCGGGGGGCACGCAAATGTCCCCTCTGTAGTCATTCCAAGCCCCCCACATTTTCTGCCACTTCTTAGGTTTACCCCTGGCAACATATACGGTCTTTTCCCGGAACATACACCAATCCATATTGGCTTTCCACTGTACAACCTTTGGAGCCGCTGTGGCTCCCCACTTCTGCGCAATGTCCCGTTTAGCTACCATATTGCCAAGGGTCACCCATCGGGTCTGGGCCACTTTGTGATCTGTCGGACCCCAAATGTTCAGGAGGCATCTCCTAGCTTCCGCATGCGCTTCTACCCCAGTCACCTCGCTCATAATCGAGTGCACATGTCGCCAGTAGGAGGTTATTGCAGGACATTCCCACAGGATGTGCATGAAGGTGGCAAGGGCGCCACAGCCTCGCCTACAAAGGCCATCAACAGAGTACCCCATGTGCACAAGTCTGGGACCAGTAACATAAACTCTGTGCAAAATTTTGAGCTGCACCAATCGAAGACGGGAGGAGATAGCAACCTCCTTAGGGGAGGACACCGCACTCTGCCAATCTTCGTCATCAATTTCTATTCCATCCCGCACCCACTGGTCCTTCACACCCAGGAGGAGGTCCGTACGGACGTTGATGAGTTTCTTGTAAGACAGTGAAATGGCACTGTCCGGCATGTGGCCGTCCAGCACCCTATCTTCCAGAGGGGAGCTGTCAGGAATCACCTCACCCTCCGGTTTGGCGGACAACAGAGCATGTCTCAACTGAGCATACCGGAAGAATTCCGTCTCACCCAGCTGAAATTCCTCTTGTAACTGGGCAAAGGTGTTAACCTCGCCACGCAGCAACATATCCTCCACCCTAGAAATGCCAATTAGGTCCCACTTGTCAAAGCCCTTGGTATGCCACAATTTGCCCAGGATGTCCGAGTCATACAATGGGGTCGCCTTAGTCAGTCTATCCTTCCCTCCCAGCGCCTTAGTAATCGCCCTCCAAATATGGACCGCGGTTTTCGTTGGACCAGACATCCGCCTATCGAGAGACCTCGAGTAGAGTGCCCTGTGGTAATTTCCGCCGCCCAGGAGCCACCGATCCATGGCATACCCTGGGTTGTTCGCCGGACCGTACAGACCATGGTTAATTGCCCCTAACTGAGAGGCCCAATAGTACCTACGCACATCGGGTAGTGCTATCCCCCCATCATACCACGGAAGCGTAAGCTTCGTGATAACGATTTGAGGTCGGCCATCCCAGAGTAGGGCGCGCTGCAGGCTCTCAATCTCACCGAAGTATCAGGCAGGGACCGGATCCTGGGTGTTTTGCAGGGCGTAGAGGAACCTGGGCAAAGACATCATTTTAAACAACGCCGCGCGCCCAAGCAGGGAGAGCGGGAGTTGGCGCCATCCCTCTACGTCACGCCGGAGGCGGAGAAGAGGGGGAAGCAAATTGTGCTCATAGCGCGCTTTAGAGTCAGTGGAGATATAGATCCCCAAATATTTGAAGCCCTGGCTCGCCACCTGTATGCCACAGCCCCTTGGAAGGCGTGGCGTTCCCCCTTTCAGGACATACAGGTACGACTTGGTCCAGTTAATAACTAGGCCGGAGTACCGACCGAAATGCCGCAGCACGTCACAGGCCACAATAAGGGACTTGCAGGGGGAGGTGAGGTACAAAAGAATATCATCTGCATACAGTGACACTCTGTCCTCGAAGTCAGGTGCCCATCTAATACCATGTAGGTCAGGATGGGCACGCAGCAGGGCCGCAAGTGGTTCAAGCGCGAGTGCAAACAGGAGGGGTGACAAGGGACAGCCCTGCCTAGTGCCCCTCTGAAGAGCAAAAGGCGCGGAAACTCGTCCGTTGACCGCTACGTTGGCCAACGGACCGGCGTATAGGAGTTTGACCCACCCCACAAATTCCGGGCCAAAACCGAGCTTCGCCAACACTGCCCACAGGTAACTCCACTCGAGGGAGTCGAAAGCCATCGTGGCATCCAATGACGCCAGGACAGCCGGCTCCTCAAGCGTGTGGGCCCTAGCCAGGGCACCGTGAAGTCTATGCAGGTTAAGAGCAGTGTTGCGGTGCGGAATAAAGCCCGATTGGTCCGGGTGCACTAAGTCGCCGATGACGCCAATCAAACGGTTGGCGAGCATTTTGGCTAGAATCTTAGGCTCCGTGTTCAAAAGAGAGATGGGACGATACGATGGGCACAAATCTCTTGGCTTCCCTTCCTTATGGATGACCACGATGGTGGCCAACCTCTGGTCAGGGGGAAGTAGGCCAGCCTCCCGCGCTTCCAGAAACATATTCCGTAAATGCGGGGAAACTACGTCTGGCTTAATCTTATACAATTCTACCGGGATGCCATTGGGGCCCGGCGCCTTGCCAGATCTCAAGGAACGGATTGCGAGTGCAACCTCATCCACGGATATGTCCCTGTCTAGATCGTCTCGGTCTGCGTCCGACAAGCACGGGAGATCAATGTCAGAGAGGAAAGTAACCGAGTCGGCTTCAGACCGATCCGAGACAGAGGCGTAAACGCCCTGAAAGTACTCCGAAAAGGACTCAGCAATGGCGCTCGGGTCAGTGACTAACACTCCATCTTCTCCCACTACCTCAGGGACTACACAGCTGGCCCTCTCTTTCTTATCAAGCCAGGCCAGCAACTTCCCAGCCTTGTCGCCAACGTCGTAAATCCGACCCTGCTGTTCCCTGCCCAGGACGAGAGCAGCGTCGGTGGCAAGGTCACGGTACTCCGATTGTTTAAGGGAGAGGTTGTGCAACAAGTCAGGCTCAGGGCCCGCCTCTAATCGGGAGTCCAACTCCATGATCTCAGCCTCGATACGCACCATGTCGGCATCTCTGTTCCTACGGGCCTCCGCTATGAGAGAAAAGGCCTCACCCCGCAAGACCATTTTAAAAGCCTCCCACAAAGTGGCAGCCGATGTAACCGACCCCACATTCTCTGTAAAGTAAAGTTCGATAGCCTTGGCAAGGAGACCACGAGTCTTGGGGTTACGGAAATACCACGGATTGACCACCACGGGTCGCTCCGATACGACAATATTGAAGTCGAATGAGACCCACAGCGGAGAATGGTCCGAAATATCCCTCGCCAAAAAGCGGGCCTCGGAGATCGTCGGTGCGTGAGATGCCAAGGTGAGGACATAATCGATCCTGGAGAGTCTACCGTGAGCACCAGAATGAAATGAGTATTGGCTCTGTGTGGGATGCAGGAGTCTCCAGCAGTCAACCAACCCCAGAGTGTCAAGAAAGGTGGGCAACCACATTTGCGTGTTACGGAGGTCTCTAGGCGGATGTCTGTCCAAGGATCCGGAACAAACCGAGTTAAAATCACCCCCCACAATGAACAACCCTGCAGGCAAATTCAAAATGGCGCTAGCAAGGTCCTGGAAGGTGTTATTCTGCAAACCCGGAGGAACATAAACCGAAACCAATGTCAGGGCACGCCCCTCCCAACGCCCTGCAACAGCTGCGTACCGCCCCCTCTCGTCAACTATAGTGGAGTCAATCTCAAAAGGAAGGGACGTACGCACCATAATACCCGCCCCCGGGACCTCGAAGAGAACCCCGAATGAGCCACCATTTTAAAGCCCTTCCTATTGAGCGCTCTACACGTGTTCCCCACCAAGTGTGTCTCCTGCAAGAGAACAATATCCGGCATATGTCTTTTAAGCAGTTGCAGTACCACCCCTCTTTTAATACGATCACCCAAGCCATTGACGTTCCAACAAAGATCTTGCAGTTTCCTACCCCCCCATTGTCACGTCCCAAGTCCACATCAACCCACAAGAGCCTCAACAACAAGTGAATCAGAACTGAGCATACGACCCATTGCCTAAGAGAAAGAAGAAGAAAACAAAAAGAACACACAAAACCATCCCAAACACCACCCCCCACCCTGCACCCCTGCATCAGACTAAAAAGCCCCCCCAACCAGCAGTGTGCCTGTCGCCCCATTAACTAAGCTACAAAAAAGACCCTAGAGGAGTAAGGAACTCCCACAGTCCCCCCCTGCCACCCTCCATGTAAGAATAGGATCGGTAAAAACGCAACAGCTTGGCATTATCAGTCACAGGCAACGGGCACACCAACTGCTAAAGGCAGTGCGAGAGGCACTATTCCTGAAGATCAGGGCCACCAGAGGTGCCTTCGGAGTGTTCCTCGTGTTCTTCTCGGCGTTGTGGCAAAGTGTCCAGCCAGTCACTTGCAGTCTCTGGCATATCAAAGAATAGGGCCCGGCCATCACGTTCGACTCGCAGTTTAGCGGGGAACAGCATAGAATACTTCAGCCCCAAGTCCCTGAGGCGCCGTTTCACCCCCGCAAAGCTTTGACGCTGTCTCTGAACGGCCCTGGTGAAGTCCGGGTAGAAGTTCACATCAGCGTTCTGGAACTTGAGAGGCCCATGTCGCCTCGACGCCTGGAGAATCACATCCCGATCACTGAAATTGAATAATCGGGCGATGATGGGTCTCAGTGCGACACCCGTTTTCGGAGGGCCGCCAGGTATTCTGTGGGCCCGTTCCACTGAAAAAAAGTGACTGAGACCAGCCGGAGCGAGATGGGTCTTCACCAAGTCCTCAACAAAGAGGTCGACGGCCGCTTCCTCCGCACCCTCCGGTACCCCAATGATGCGCACATTCTGCCACCTGGCACGTCCTTCAAAATCCTCCAGCCGTCTCGAGAACAGGTCATTAACCGATCGCAGGGTGCGGACCTCCGCTTGCAGGTCTGACACATCAGTCGTGAGGCTGGAGGTCTTGATGTCGAGGGATTTTACTCGATCATTAGTTTTGCCCAGGTCGGCCCTGATCAAGTTGAGATCGATGGCCAGGGTGTCCACCTTATGTGCCAAGACCTTGTGCTGCTTATGCATCTCAGACCTGATGCTGGTAATGGCACCCATAATGTCTCGTAAGGTGGGCTCCGACCCTTCGGGTGAGCTCGTGCGTAAGGAGTCCTTAGATTGAGCTACTACAGTGGGCGAGGTCCTTTGTTGGGCGTACCGGTCGATCTTATTTGTCTGGGGTTGGATCGTCTTTCTGCTAGCCCGATTCGCCATCCTGTCGGGATCACCCCTGCCAGCCATGATGGGTCCGGAGAGAACAAAGGGCGATACGGCGAGGACACAGTAAGCACTCGAGTAGGCACGAGGTTTGGCTTCCACGGGGGCCTAGTCAGCAATCGGCAACTCCGCAGCTACGTGTACTCCGCCGGCAGGAACATGGGATGCTCGCTACGCATGTCGGTCATGCACCGCGTCGTCTCGATCACCAGCCACCTCCGGGACAATGGCGCACCTCTGGCACAAAGTTCAACACAACATAACTTTGCCAAGAAATTTCGGATTTAGAAGCGGAAAGCGGTTCCCGCGTCCGTGACCAGTCGCCAATTGGAATCCACCGCTGTGGAACAGGATTTCGTCCAGGATATTTGCGGAGGGCCGGAGGGTCTGCGGAGCTCCGAGCTTACGCGGCCATCTTGCTTGCCCGCGAAGCTCCTCCCCCATGGATCTGATTCTTATGCCTTTATCAGGATATTATGGATTATAACCTCACAAGGGCATAAATCAGGAATATCGAATTAGGGTCCTAGATATAAACACGACAACCACTCCACGGATTGATGTCCATCATTACTAAAAAAACTAAGCAATAGTAAACATTCAACGTTGCATGTGTGTTTTCCGACCCACCCCAAAATACATATTTCAAATTTGAAATGGTATAAGGTAAATACACGAAAATTAGTGTTGGTACTGTGCGCTTTTCAAGCAGTGTCATCATTCAGATAAATGCATATATATATATCAGCTGAATGAATTGCGAAAATAACGCATGAAATGGCTCTAAATATAGAAAAGAAGGTCGAGACCATTTCATCACATATTTATACAAATTACTATATATGTGCTAGAGGCTGAGGTAAAATATTGTCTCTAGTATCCTAAAAATAGAAGTTCTGTTCTCTAAGAATAGTTCTACTTTAAGCAGAGTACCATGTGCCAAAAAAAGGTAAATATTTTGAAAAATGGGCAAAAATAATTTCGCTTTCAGGGGAAAATGAGTTCCATATATTTTCTGTAGCTTTGTTTATCAAAACTGAAGGCCGAATTCAGAGTTCAGGGAACGCTGTGTGCTCATTGTTTTTATTAAGAGTTATTCTCATTGATTGGAGAGAACATTATTTCAGACAGACCCGCAAAAAATTGGTCTACCACATCAGGTGAAAGTTCGACCAAGTTCGAAAATACTGCAACTGTGCAATTCTCTGCGTGATTGCTATCATTGATGGTTGGATCAGCAATGCTCACAGAAGGCCGTACCTGTTTGGTGCTGCTTTCCTCTCGTACTTCACTGCCACCTATTCGTAGTGGTAAAGTCTCAACGAATGCCGTCATCAGGACCTAGCAAAGTATCGATATCCATTGGTACTGCTGATTGTAGTGTAAGACACCCGTCCAACACGCATTCTTCTCCTCATAGCAGACATCGAAGCACAGGTATGATGCAATCTTGCCAGATCGGTCTGAATGAAAGAAACCAGGTTGTACTCAGATCTCTTAGCCGGGCCAATCCGAGGACCTTAGTGATACGGTCTCGGTATCGTATTGCTAGGATCGTTTCTTCCATCGTTGCTAGAGTCTTGTCTGTGGATTGGCTTGCCATATCGATGCAGAAGGAGCAAAAATAAAATTCCTGCCAAGAGTCCCAAGATTAAGAGTAGGCCGCCAAAGACAGAATGGACAAAATTCGGGAAGATGCCCAGAACTGTTTCAAAGGGTGCTAACAGTCCCCAAAAAATTGTCTTAAATACATGTGCAATGCCACATGTTTAAGATTTGGCTTAGTATTTCTACGAAATGCACGGGGCAATTTGTCGATAAAAGGGAATGTATCTCTGCCGATGTCCTTGCCACTTGCAGATCATACATTTCTTTTGATGACGTTAAAGGCACAGTTGTCTGTAAAAGAATAGACTTAATTCTGCTTAAAGTATCAATTCGAATAGAAGAGATATTCAACCGAGGCCATAACACAGCCCCCATGTCTGGATTGCTGTGTGGATACAATACTTGCATACAGCAAACGGCCCTGGAAGTTACAGTTTCAGATAGGCTTTTCCTGGCAGCATGCCACAACAGCTGTGGTCACTTATTAAAACGTAGAAGTGTACCCCTTAGTGATTTTTTACAATTTTTACCACTAAAAAATACCTCCTTGTTCCCTTCACTATAACATCTGTGTGTATAGGGTAAATCCCAGGTTGATTTGATGTATTCTTTACCCAACCTTTCATACTGGCCTACAGGTATATACTCTTGGCAGTATTTAAACTGGAAAGTTGTTATCGGAATTGTAATCCTTCCATGTATTATCCATTCAATGACATGTCTCTCTGACATTGTCAATGGTAATCTCTCGAGTTTTTCAATGCTCAGAATCGTATAGTCTGCTCCTTTTTGTGACAAACTGATTTGTTTATCAGTAAGGTTAAAGATACCGAATAATGACGTCGTGTTGATTAAACGCCATGGTACGTAGCCTGAACGCAGATTTTGCAACGTCCAACCAAGCTGTACAATAGAACGTAATTGAGACTGACCATGTTGTAACATTAGTAAGTCCTGCTCAATTATATCAAAAGCAGATGATACAATGCTGTCCAGTGAATATATTCTGGAGGACAGAGTCGTTAACCCATTGTCCACAACAGAAAGTGATTTTTCCAAATTTATACGATCAATTTCTCGTATTTTTTCTGCTGTCTCAATTTGCATTACTTTCCATGCTTCGTTGTACGCAGCGTATATACGGACCGCTATGAAATGTTTTTGACGCTGTTTGCGTGGTCCAATTATGAAATCACGCAAGTCAGCACCGTCTTTGAGTAAAGTCAAGTGTTGCTTAATTTCAGCCAGTGTTGATTTCTCTAACCACCCAAGGCATAGTTTCCCTACACTGTATGTTGTAACTATCCCTGGATGTTGTCTCTGGGAGTATCTAGGGTCTGGTCTGGTCATTTTTAACCCCTGTGTTTTGTTCAGGAATCTATCTTTTATTAGTGTCTGTTGGCCAGATCAACCACTTTTTCCAATCAGGATGTGTTCTGTTTTGGTGTAAAATATGGGATACGTCTATCTCCACATCTGTAGTGCTGTCACTATCAGTTATGGGTTTCGGAATAGACGGTGTATTTAAATCTTTTATCTTAGCTAGGCCAAGACAAGTAGTTTGTTAAATTGTGTCATTCAAGAATATCATTTGTTCTGGGATCATGCAGGATCTAAATAATGCTTCTAGGCCTTGTACTTGCCAATCTTTGGAACTCCGGATCGTTTTTGTTTCAATGGTATTTTTCCAAGATTCGAAACCAAATGTGGACATTTTGTCATAAAATTTTTCCGAATAAATCAGTTTAGTATTTGTCAACATTGTTTTCTTTCCTGTCCTACTTAACATTTTGAAATAAAACGTTTCTGGATCACTGTTATTAAACCCTGAGAAGTATTGGAATTTCTCATAAAATGTTTTTGAACTGCCTTTTGGTGGAGTTGGACAGTATTCCCACTGGTTATAAGATAAAACATTTCTAGGCTGAGCACTTTTATGCAAATAGTGATCACCATAATGGTTGTAACAGTATAACACTTCATAATTCGATGAACCCTGTAAGTCAGAGGTCTCCAAACCGGTCCTGGAGGGCCGGATCCATTCCAGATTTTTGGGATATCCCCATTGAGATACATGCAGTAATTTTAAAAATCTGCCATGGATCCGGCCCTCCAGGACCGGTTTGGAGACCCCTGTTGTAAGTAATCATGTTCTGTAAATTTTGCTGACATTACTAAATCTGACATCATATTATTAATGTTTTCAAAGTCCCAATCATCTGAGAATGTACTTGGTGTCACAAAGTCACTTAATGAAACCTTGAACTGATGTGGATATTTCAAGAGCTCAACCGGGCCAAATATGTCATAATCAGTTCTGTCCCATGCTACCCCACCGGGTATTGGATTGGCTGAGATGTTCACAGATGACAGTTCTCTTTTCTCGACGTGAGAGGATGTGTGAGGCTTTAGGACCAAGTTGATGTTCTGACTTGCTGTGTCCATTTTACTATATTTTCCATCATTGAAGTTTCCCAAAAAGAGAACCATGATGAGCCAAAGCAGGAGAGTAAGTACACCTAACACAATCCAAAATTCAATCCATGGTGAAATCAGATATGTTTGTTTTAGTTGGTGAAAAAGTTCAATTACTTTGTCTTTGAAAGTTTTTGTTAGAGGCGTTCCTTCATGCTCGCTTGGATCTTCAGAGAAGTCGTCGAAATTGATGAAGTAGCCAGATGCAGTTCTGTCAATTGTTGGAATTTTTTCCGGATTGTCATTTGCTATTGTATTTTCCTTTGTTTCATTAGCATAGTCAGAAGCTACATTATTGTAGACTGGTGTTTCTTGACGAACTGTTGTTATTAGGGTTTCAAGAGGCACTAGTTCCATGGCATTATTGCATAGTCCTTTGTTATTCACTGTAGGTTTATCAAATGTGATTAGTCTCTCAGGATGAGCCTCTTGGATTGTAGCAAATTTTGGTATTCTGCTATTTCTTGGGAGTCCACTTGGCCTACTACTTATTATTGGCCACATGAATTTGGTTTTACCAGGTTGATGGATACAACTCTGTTCTCCCTTTTACCAGCAAGGGGCGGTAGTACAACTGATCTTGTTCCGCTGATAGCTAAGAAAAGGTACTGCTTTTCTGTAAGAAGGCCCAAATTCCTTCTTTACCGCAATCTTTTCTCTGACCAGATCCCCAATCTTTGGAATCCAGACAGGTCTTGCTGGGACAGGTGGTTTTTCTTCAGTGGCTGTCGGCTGTTGTTTCAACTTTATGTTACTCAGGTTTTTTCTTGTTTCATTTAAATCCCGTAAAACAGCCAAACGATCTTTGATATCAAAGGATTTTTCTTCTACCACTGAAGTGTGACTATCAAGATCCTGAATAAGCATTCTAGTTCCGAACAATAGTTCGTATGGACTGAGACCTTTTAGAGAATTTCTTGGCAGATTATTAAGACTACGTTGGACACTTGTTAAATGTTTGACCCACCCATCACCCGAACCTAATACCCTCGCCGTTATAGATTGCTTTATGTCACGGTTTTTTCTTTCCACAACCGCATTTCCCTCAGGATGGAAGGGAGAAGAGTACCGCAATGCGATGCCCATGCTGTTCATGGCCTCTTTGTAAGCTCGAGAGCTAAACGCAGGACCCTGGTCAGAATGTAGCATGCCAATTGCGTATGTGCCGATATAGACTCGCAAATCTTTTATAACAGTTCTGGCGTCAGCCGAGTGCTGGGGCCACATTTTTAAGGGAATTACGTCTTTATTAATTATGGGACGCATTTCTCCGACTGGATTTCTGCGCTATAGATAGCTTGATGCTATCTTATAGTGGTATCTGGGCTACAGGCTGGTCCGGTTCACAACTGCGATCTATGTTGCAGTCCTTGCAATTTTTTGCAAAATAGTAGATATCTACGCTCATTCCCGGCCACCAGTACTCCGATTGTAGTTCCATCAGAGATTTCAGAATCTCTTGGTGCCTCAGACCCCCATCCCATGTGTGCGTCTTCAATCAGGAAAACTCTCCGGTTCGTGTTTGGAATTACTCTATTCCCCACTTCAGGGATTCGAGCCAACGGAACGGAGTTTGCATCAATTATGTATGTATTACTGAGTGGATAGTTGAGAGGTAATGCTGCATAATCTCCTTTTGATGAGGCTTTTATTGCCAGCATGGTTTCCCCATCTATGTATTTTTCTGAACGCTTTTCAGTGGCTACGGAAGCCGGTTGAACCGCTTCCGCTGTGGCTGTGTTAGCCAATGAATTCCCTGCAACGTGAACGCCATCACGTTGATGACTCAGTGCGTGTATCACGTGAGTCTTTCGTAGTTCTTTCTTTACAAGAACTACTTGTTCCCAAAGCGTTTTATGCTTTATTGTAGCACCTGTGTCATCTTTGTAACCGTTTTTGATCCATGTCTGCATGTCACTGTTGTATGATTTGACGCAAAAATATGAATCACACACTATTAGTGTGGGGAATTCGCGATCGGCATTTTCAAGCGCCATCTTTAAAGTTCTTATTTCAGCTCGCTGAGCTGAACATTTCCTGAGTGATTCAGTTTTTGTAATCATTGGTTTGAATTTACCAGAGCGCCAGCGACCTTTAACAATCGCGCACGCTGCATCGTAGGATTTATTACGCAGGTATATTGTTCTAGAGGCAGAATTTCAGCTGGCAGAGGATATTCTCGTTCATATGCTAGATCTAGTTTTTTCAGTTTTAGGTCAAAATAGTATTTCACGTCTTCTGTAGCAAAATAATTTTCCCATTCTATCCATTTTGGATCTAAGGCCACTTTAATCAGATTACGTGGACTTGTTAACACCTCAAGGGCTGGTTCTGATGAGAAAACAGCTATTCTTCTGCCTGGGCTAGGACTCTTTCTTTTGTTACAGCAGTTTGAACCGCAGTTATAATTTTTTCTGTAGAGCTGAATTTCATTTCAGCTTTAGTGTACAAATGAGATTTGTAAGCTATAGGTACCGTTTCTCCCTCATTAGAGGTCAGGTATGTGAATCCGTATCTTCCTGGGATGACTCGGATTACAAGAGTGCATATGTTTTCGCGAGTTTGTAATTTTGTTTTAGTTAACATGTCTGTTTGCAATGATCTCAAAATCTCTGTGTGTTTCTGAGTCCAATTGGTTGTTTGAAATCTGGTCTTATTAATTCATAGAGGGGTTTTACCCTCGCGTCATAATTTAGAATGTATGTTCTTCCGAAATTCAGGAAACCTAATATTGATTGTAAATTCTTCAGCGTTTTTGGTGCTTGGAGTACAGCACATTTCTGTAAGAAATTGTCTGCCAGGCTTTTGCCTTCACTTGATGATTCATATCCTAAAAATAGGACAGTTAGATGGGCAATTCGTGACTTTTTAAAGTTGAATTAGTAACCCTCCGACGCAAACCCAAGTATTATGATAGTCACCCTTTTTAAGCGAGTCTCCAGGTCATCATCTGTGAGATAGATGTCATCGACATATGATAATGCTTCATCATCATATATTTGTAGTAACTCTGTTACCCTTGCTGAGAATAATCCTGGGCTATTCTTGAATCCCTGTGGGAGTCGGCAAAATTGTTTTTGCGATCCAATTATTGAGAAAGCAGTCAAATACCTGCTTTCAGGTGCAATGTTTTGACAGAAGAATCCATCAGAGATATCTAATATCGTTTTATATTTTTTTCGCACAATGTTATTCATAGTGCTGCACTATGTGAGTTTTGTACTGCAAATGTTTTACAACAGGAGTTAAAAGTGTCTGTAGTCCAAAACTAGACGATATGAATCGTCTGGCTTGGAGACAGGAAACAAAGGATTGTTCATTTGAGAGGTGCACGTTTCGATCACCCCTTGATATTCAAGGTGATCTAAGATCTCCCTGACTTGCTTTTTAGCTTCTTGTTTAACTGGGTACTGCCTTTGTGCAGTGGGCTGATTTTTTAACTGGATTTTGTGGTGAGGTGAATCCTCATCCCATCCTACATGATTTTTATATAAGGCAGGAGCTTGGGCCACTGCCCATTTTCTTGCTAATGTGTATTTTTTATGAATCGGGATATGATTCGAGAAGGCAGGCATAATCATTTCTTCGCCATGAGGGCACTCCCTGACAAACTCTGGTGGCCAGTCTTTCTCAGCTAACAGAATGTCATAGCCTTTTGAAAGTTTTTCCCAAAAGAGACCTTTTATCTTCCTAGTTTTATCTCCCTCTGTACTTAATGTTATTTCATATAGTTTATGGGACACACTAACTCGTGTGTCTGCAGTTTCCACCTGAATGTACTCATTCGTGTCCACTGTCTCCAGAAGATTCATCAGGCTCTTGCGAGCTATGGCCACTTCTGCTACGCTGTCTAGCATTGTCTGTACCCACTCTCCGTTTTTCAGTTGTGTCCTCAGAATTCTCGGCATGTTTAATCTTAACACTTGCTACCTTCTTTCTGGGAAATTGTAATTTTTTACTTTGATGAGCAGGTTCCTTGTCTTTGGACTTGACGTGCTCTTCTCTGTGTTCTGACCATCCTCTTCTTTCCGATTTCTGTGAGGAAGATCGAGAAAGATTGAGTGAGAAGGATCGAGAGGGACGTGTATCAACATCTTGATATCTGTCTGGTTTTCTTATTTTATCCCTATCTCTAAGGTTGTATCTTTTTTCAGAGGGCTCCCTTTGGGGAGACTTGTCTTCTCGGCCTGGAGATCTCTCTCTACGCTGAGGAGACCTTCCTCTGGACTGGAAATGCTTTTCCCTGGGAGTGGATTGTCTATTACCATCCCAACTCTTTTTTGGAGTTTTAAAATTATTTTTAATAAATGTTTTTTCAGGATTTTCAGTTAGTTGGGTTTTACCGGTTTCCCACCCAAACTATCTCTTCCTAGCTCTTCATAGGATTTTTCTATGATTCTGGCAAGTTCAAATGGTTGTTTTGCTATATCTGTCTCCTTCAATTTCTGGCGGATCGCCACAGATGCTGCTTCACCTTTTATGTTGGCTAATAATGTAGCCGAGACCAGCTTGAAGTCGTTCAGTAATTTCATACCCAGAGTTAAAGCAGGTTCTGGACCATATTCATTTTGAATCTGTCTTAGTACATCTGGTATCACCGCCATAGACGGGACACCATGTGTTTTTGTGCAGATGGAAGCAAAGACTGTGCCCCAAGTGTCACAGTCCTCCACATGTGGTGTGTTTCTCAGTAGGAGTAGTATCTGGAAATACTGCCTCTATTTGAGTAATTTTTTGTGCTAACCAGAATGGAATTTGTTCCCGTTTTATGGGTACTTTACCAAGACATGATTGTATGTTCTGTGGTGTGATTTTGTTTGTGTTCCCCTGGTGAAGGGTCTGCTGTGGAATATTAATTGTCGGTTGGGCTATTGAAGTCCGCATGACCTATTGGACCAATTGTTTATGTATTTTAATTAAGAGTTTTAGCTGAGCTAAAAGTTCAGGAACTGACATTTTATCAATGTCTGGGTGTGGTGTGTAGCTGGCTAGAACCGGCCACGTTGCTCCTGGTCTACCTAGTGGACCGAGCCTGGTGATGTGATTATTATGTTTTAGGGCGCCATTAAACCAGAGCAGGTGCTCTTGGTAATTTAGTGTGATTTCAACGTCCTCGAAAGGAGTGTATTCATCCGGAGGTTCCTCTATTTTGTAATAGTGGAAATGTTTTGTCACAGCGTGTGCTGCTGGAAAATGTATCCATGAATAGAATACCTCTGCCTGCCGATATTCATAAGCCTCTACCACGAATATGACTGTACTACCTCGTGGTGTCAGTCCATTTTCTATAAGTTTAAGAGTTATAGTTCTTCTTATATTGACCGGAATGATTATAACACTCGGGTCATTATCGTGGAGGGTTGTGTCTTCCTCTAAGAATCGAGCTGCTAAGGCTTCTCTTTCTCTCTCTTCGTCACTTTCTGACATTTTACTGACTGAAAGTTTTCTGTTGCAGATCGAGTTTCAAGGAAACAAAGATTAGGTGCACAATACAGGGCCGGCCTTAGGCATGTGCAAGCTGTGCACCTGCACAGGGCCACCAAACCCCAGGGGCCACCGCACCAATATATATCCTTAATATATTTATCCTCTGAGGATGGATACATATTTGTGTGGCGCCCCTGGCAGGGATTTGGCGGCCTCCGGCTCAGTTCCACTTCTAAACACCCTGCCC
Organism: Lissotriton vulgaris; assembly: GCF_964263255.1. NCBI lineage: Eukaryota > Metazoa > Chordata > Amphibia > Caudata > Salamandridae > Lissotriton > Lissotriton vulgaris. The sequence goes on along the minus strand of NC_141693.1, from coordinate 1,678,818,668 downwards.
CCCCCCCCCCCCCTCCTTTACTGGCCTCCGCGCTCTGCCCCACCCGGACCCCCTCTTCCGGGGCCCCTTACCTACGCTCCCTGCCCAGGGCCACCATGACCCTAGAGCCGCACCTGCACAATATTTTGGAACACTGTATCCTTCAACGTTGATCAAACCAAAAACTAATACATAGGATTCTCATCCTACTAAGTTCCGGCGGATATTAACCTTTCACCCACTCCAGATGTCTATTGGAGTTTTTACGGGAAAAAGGGGTCTGTGTGAAAAAGCACGACTGAGTTACTCTAGTGTCTTGCGTTAGATTATCGCCTTACCAAACGTTGGGCGCCATGTAGTGTAGTTCCTATTTTCCCAATAGGCTCAGCGCATTGGAATAACATAAACAGCAGTGTAGACGTAGGACTGAGGTCATCTAGGTCTCTACTGACTATGTTAAACTTAATTTAGGTTTGCGCCAGCTAGCTCAGAGGTCACTGGAAACTTTCTTGAATGAATAGGGAGAGATGAGCTTCCCTGGCTCAGACAAGAAGGGATTCAGTTTCCGACAACCGCATAAACATGACAACTTTGCTCCCTCAGAATAAGAGTGTATCTCTAGAGTCGTGTGAAAACAATAGGCAGCTATTTCACTCAGTCAGCAGTGAATACTTAGTTTCACCAGAATGCAGAGAAATAGAGAGACAGGCGTTTTCAATAAAAGGTGTTTTTTATTGAGCAGTCTTCTTTCTCATGCAAGAGAAATGAATTGCCACAATTGCAATATTTAAAGTAAAGTAAAGTGCGTACAGTAAAAGTAGTATTAGGAAATAATACTGTAAAAGCATTGATATGGTTTCTTAGCCATATAATACTTTAAAATGGATAAAATATATACATACATACATACATTGACTAACGTACTCAACTGGTGCTTCTAACTAAGCCTACCCCGGTGTACCTGTCAGACGAGGTCTTCCTCAGGATCTGTCGAGTTGATATAGGGGCCCACCTCTCGATACCTCCAATTCTGATTGTAGTAAATACACAGAATATTGAAGTGATCAAGCGAGGGGAAAAGGGTGTTGGGAAAGGAACAGCAGGGAAGGAGATCTGAAAAGGAAAAGTTAGTCAGGGGAGTTGGGTAGGGAACAGCAGGGAAGGAGATCTGAAAAGGAAAAGTTAGTGTTGCAAATCTATACCGATATTCTAAGAACTCTGCAACAGCTTAAAGAACTAAAATTTCACCCCTCAATAAAAGACCTTTTGTCTTTAACCTGGGTTTAACTCCAAATTAACATATATGAAATCATTCCTTTAAATTAAGCATCAAAAGAAAACACATTTGGGTCTCAGATTCAACACTGACAGAATGACACCTTTCTTGTAAATAACCACTTTACAATGACAGTCAAAAATGTCTCTTCGCCTAGTAAAACATAAACTTTTACATGAATAATCTCTAGTGCAGTCTTTACATAAATAATCTCAAGTTCAAAACCTTCACTTGAAAATTCTTTCTTTAACAATATAATTCTTTCTTTTGTAATGTCAATTCGTACTGCGACGGTTATGGATTGCGACCAAAGAAACCATAAGAAAAAGACCCAACAAGTTAGAGCCTAAGCTCTCAGAGAATTATTTCACAGAGAACAAAGAATGTGTAATTTGCGCAGATAAAAGACTCAAAAACACTTTTAAATAAGTTTACTATAATGGACTTTAAATATTGGCGCAGAAAATAACTTAAAATGTCCTACCTGTAGAGTACGACCTACTCTACTGATACACAGGGCGTGGCCGAAGAAACCTAAGCCTCAGATATCCAACTTACAGGTACTGCAAAGGATTCCCAAATGCCTCCACAGCAGGTTGCGCCTTCCCAAAGGACCTTCAAAAGGATTGCCAACCACTTCCAGAAGCAAAGTCCAAGAAAATGCTTCCAAAACTCTGAACTCCACTCAGAGCTACAGGGAGACGCTGCTTCACCCTCAAGATCTCTAGAATAGTGAGCAAAGAGGTCTGGGCGTGGTCGCGCACGTTAACGTGGCTACGCCCGATGTTAAACCCGACCGCTTGCCGTTTCTCACGCATTTCGCGTGAGGTTTTCAATACCGCTTGCCAAACCTCACGCATCTCGCGTGAGGTGCCAAACCTCACTCATTTCGCGTGAGACAGTCAAATCTCACGCATTAGGCGAACTAAGGGGTATAAAGAGCATGTTCCAAGTACATTTACATCACACATCATTGTATGCATCAACATATGTTACTGTAGGTTGTGCAAGCGAACCACCAGCGCCCCCTGGAGGGAAAACTGTGAACTTTCCCACACAAATACCTCGAGCATAACTCATGCCGTGGGGCCTTAGGCGAACTAAGGGGTATAAAGAGCATGTTCCAAGTACATTTACATCACACATCATTGTATGCATCAACATATGTTACTGTAGGTTGTGCAAGCGAACCACCAGCGCCCCCTGGAGGGAAAACTGTGAACTTTCCCACACAAATACCTCGAGCATAACTCATGCCGTGGGGCGGGCCCTAGACCGCAAGCCGCCCTGATATTCCTGACAGTACCTCCCCCTCCCAAGAGCGGTCTAGGGCCCGGCTTAGAAGGATGAAGGAGGTGGAATCTGCGTAACAACCGAGGGGCATGAACATGTTCTGCCGGTTCCCAAGAATCATTCTCAGAACCGTAACCTTTCCAGGAAACCAGATACCATAGTTTCGTGCCTCTGCGTTTAGAATCCAATATCTTCTGCACCTCATACTCCCAATTGCCCTGAATCAGGATCGGTGCAGGTTTGGGGGTTACACCTTGTCTAGCTGGCTTTAACAATGACGTATGAAATACAGGATGAATCCGCAAGTTCTTGGGAAGTTGCAATTTGTATGTCACTGGATTAACTTGACGGATCACTGAATATGGACCAATGAATTTGGGACGAAACATGTTTTTGTGTTTAAATTGTAAGTTCTTAGTGGATAACCACACCTTATCTCCAGAAGAATACATTGGTCCTGCTCGATGACGCTTATCATATTGGTGCTTGTATTTCTCTTTACTTTGTAATAGCCTTTTGTGAATTTTCTGATGAATGTTCTGCATAATTTGCACTGTCTCTTGAACTGCGGGTGCATTGGTCTCTTCTTTGGGCAGATTTAGAGGAATTGTTTTAGGTATATAGCCATATAGGGCCTCAAAAGGAGAGGATCCTGTAGAAGAATGAGGTGATGAGTTATAGGCTATCTCAGCAAACCATAGCAAATCCAACCAAGACTCTTTTGAATCTGTTACATAGCATCGCAAATATTGCTTCAGGGTTTGATTTAATCGTTCGGTTTGACCATCCGTTTGAGGATGATGACTGGTTGACATATTTGACGTGATCTGTAGACATTGACACCATTGTTGCCAGAACTTGGATGAAAACTGAGAACCTCGATCCGATATCAATACTGAAGGCAGTCCATGTAGTTTCACGATATTTTTTAGAAAGATTTGCGCTAACTGTCCAGCTGTAGGCAATTGTTTACAAGCTATGAAATGTGCGTACTTTGTTAAACTGTCTACAACTACCAAGATAACTGAATGTTGACTGTTTTGCGGAAGATTTGTAATGAAGTCCAAGGAAATATGTTCCCAAGGTCTGGTTGGAGTGGGTAGCACTTGCAACAGACCTTTTGGTTTACTGTGATCCGTTTTGAATCTTGCACAAGTTTCACAGTTTTGAGCCATTTGAGTCACATCTTTCTGCAGAGTTGGCCACCAGAATAATCTTTGTATTTTCTCCACTGTCTTCCTCGGACCCGGATGTCCTGCCATTGGATGAGAATGTAACCAACTGAAAACAGTTCTTTGTAGTTCTTTGGTTGGTAGATAGATTTGCCTTCCATGAAATGGTAATCCCTCTTTGATAGTTTGATTCTCTTCCTTATTCTCCCATTTTTTCCATTGATTAGGAGAGAAGTTTTCGTGTATTTTCTCTAGAAATTGATCGGCTGATATCAAACAAAGTACTTTATCTGGGCTTATGATCGCTTGTGGATCTCCTTCGAACCTGTGCAAAGAAGAATCTTTCCTAGAAAGAGCATCAGCTTTCTTGTTGTCTTGACCAGGTCGATAAGTTACTACGAAATCGTATTCTGCAAAAAACATCATCCATCTTAGCTGTCTGGGTGTCAACATTCTGGCTGAGCTCATAAATTGCAAATTCCTATGATCCGTGTAAACGGTTACCGTGAATTTAGCTCCCATGATGTAGTGTCTCCATTCTCTGAAGGCTTCTAGGATAGCAAGTAACTCTTTTTCTGCGATGATATAGTTTTGTTCGGCTGAGTTCAATTTTCGTGACATGTATGCCACCGGATGCATTTGACCAGTTTTAGGATGCCTTTGAGAAAGAATAGCTGCAATTGCCACATCTGACGCATCTGCTTCGATTATGAAAGGTTCTTTAACATCCGGGTGCATTAAAATTGGAGCTGCTGTGAACGCCTTTTTTAGTTTCTGAAATGCATCATTTGCCTCGGAAGACCATTCAAATTTTACCTTTTTTCTCAGTAATCTTGTGATAGGAGCTACTACTGCAGAAAAGTGATCAATAAATCGACGGTAAAAGTTTGCAAAACCCAAAAAACATTGTACATCCCGGACTGAAGTTGGAATAGGCCACTCAGCTACTGCTTGGATCTTTCGATCAGTCATTTTCATTCCTTTTGGGGTGAGTAGGACACCTAAAAATTCCACTTCAAATACATGAAAGTCACATTTTGTTAATTTACAATACAAATTATGTTTTTGTAGGGTTTTCAAAACTTGTTTTACATGGCCTTCATGTTCTTCCACAGAGTTTGAGTAGATTAAAATATCATCGATATAGACGATAACAAATAGATCTAAAAATTCTCGCAAGACATCATTGAGGAAGAATTGGAATGCTGCTGGGGCGTTACAGAGACCGAATGGCATTACCAAGTATTCAAACAGACCATATCGAGTTTTGAATGCAGTCTTCCACTCGTCTCCTTGTCGGATTCGTACCAAGTGATAAGCCCCTCTGAGATCAAGTTTGGTATAAATCACTGCTGTCTTGACTTGATCCAAAAGGACAGGGATTAACGGCAATGGATATTTATTTTTGATGGTTATTTTATTCAGCGCCCTATAGTCGATGCAAGTTCTTAATTCCCCATTCGCTTTTGGAATAAAAAACAAAGGGGAGGCAGCTGGAGACTTAGAAGGACGGATAAAACCATTTTCTAGATATTGGTCTAGATAGTCTCTCAAATGTTGGTTTTCTTTTTCTGATAATGCGTAAATTCTACAATTGGGTACACATGATCCTGGCAGAAGATCAATCTGGCAATCATAGCTTCGATGAGGTGGAAGTTTTGCTGCTTTCTCTTCACTAAACACCTCCTGAAATTCTCTGTATGCTTTGGGTAAAATTGTCTCTTTTTCTTCTGCAGTTGCGATTTTACTTACAATTGGTTCCAAGATTTTTAAACAAGATGACTGACAAAACTCTGAGAGGAATACAAGTTCTCTTTTTTGCCAATCGATTAGAGGATTATGCAAGCAGAGCCAAGGCATGCCCAAAATAAACCCATATTGAGGAGCTTGGATCACATCGAATTGCACTTCTTCTAAATGTCTTTGTTTCTTTGAATCCTCACAGATCATAACCACTTTTGAGGTTTGCATTGTAACTGGCCCTCCGGACAAAACCTTCCCATCGACTGCTTGGACAATTTCTGGAGTTTCTTTTTTCTCGCAAATGATACTTAGTCTCTGTACAGTGTCTAGATCAACAAAGTTCCCAGTAGCACCAGAGTCAATTAAAACTTCCATTTGCCAAATCTTAAGAGTTACTTGAATTTGTACTGCTAACCTGAAATGAGCTTTGTAATTGGACACACAAGAGTTTATGGAAGGGTAAGCGATGGTACCCAAGAGATCCCCTTCTAAACATCTCGGGCAAACTAGTTTTCCGACGTTTGATCTGTTTTTTCTAGGATTGCCGCCTTGTTTGCACTGAAGGACTTAGTTTTTGGCTTCATCAAGCAATCCTTCACGAAATGTCCTTTGCGACCACAGTAAAGACATTGTCCATTTTTGCGTCGGGTTTCTTTTTCTTCCTTAGATAATGGTTGTCTAAGAGCTCCGATCTCCATTGGTTCTGAACTGGATTCGGAGTGAGATAGTTGAGTCCGAGATCTAGGTTCATTCTTCCAATTTGGCTTCTCGCTCTTTCTTTTATCTGACCTTCTTTCAGAGAGCCGATGATCCAGTCGTAAGGTTAGATTAATCAAATCCGAACATGCAGTTGGTTGTGGATCAATTTGTGCAAGAACATCTTTCAACTCATCCCGCAAACCCTGATAAAAAAGAGCAGCTCTTTTCTTCTGGCCAAGAGGTTTCGGCCACCAGTCTGTTAAAATGGGACAAATAAGAAATAAGGTCTCTGTTTCCTTGTCTTAATTGCAATAATTCCCTGTCTGCAGATAAAGTTACAGTTCGCCTATCAAACACCTTTTCAAATTCCCCTACAAAACGTCTCCAGTTATATAATAAGGCACTATCCTGTCTGACCAACGGAACCGCCCAAGTAGCGGCATCTCCAGACAGGTAGGATATAAGGAACGCAATCCTAGATTGAGGAGTGGGAAAGGCTGCAGGCCTGCAAGAAAAGTGCAACTCAATTTGTGTCAAGAAGGTTTGCACCTTAGAAGGATCTCCAGTAAAACGTTCTGGGGATGCTAAAGGAATTTGCGGGGGTACAGTAACAGAGATATTAGTGGGACCTCTTGAACCTGTATCCTGAACTTCATCAGGCAATGGTGTATTCTGAAGTTGAATGTTATCCACTTTCTCAGCCAATAACGCAGTTGCATTCATGGTTTCATTTAGATCAGTTTGCATTTTTACAATTACCGCCATTAAATCATCTAAGGTGGCCATTATAGCAACTCCGACAGATCAGGAGGAAAATAATTCGTGGGCTCACTATTCTGTCAGACGAGGTCTTCCTCAGGATCTGTCGAGTTGATATAGGGGCCCACCTCTCGATACCTCCAATTCTGATTGTAGTAAATACACAGAATATTGAAGTGATCAAGCGAGGGGAAAAGGGTGTTGGGAAAGGAACAGCAGGGAAGGAGATCTGAAAAGGAAAAGTTAGTCAGGGGAGTTGGGTAGGGAACAGCAGGGAAGGAGATCTGAAAAGGAAAAGTTAGTGTTGCAAATCTATACCGATATTCTAAGAACTCTGCAACAGCTTAAAGAACTAAAATTTCACCCCTCAATAAAAGACCTTTTGTCTTTAACCTGGGTTTAACTCCAAATTAACATATATGAAATCATTCCTTTAAATTAAGCATCAAAAGAAAACACATTTGGGTCTCAGATTCAACACTGACAGAATGACACCTTTCTTGTAAATAACCACTTTACAATGACAGTCAAAAATGTCTCTTCGCCTAGTAAAACATAAACTTTTACATGAATAATCTCTAGTGCAGTCTTTACATAAATAATCTCAAGTTCAAAACCTTCACTTGAAAATTCTTTCTTTAACAATATAATTCTTTCTTTTGTAATGTCAATTCGTACTGCGACGGTTATGGATTGCGACCAAAGAAACCATAAGAAAAAGACCCAACAAGTTAGAGCCTAAGCTCTCAGAGAATTATTTCACAGAGAACAAAGAATGTGTAATTTGCGCAGATAAAAGACTCAAAAACACTTTTAAATAAGTTTACTATAATGGACTTTAAATATTGGCGCAGAAAATAACTTAAAATGTCCTACCTGTAGAGTACGACCTACTCTACTGATACACAGGGCGTGGCCGAAGAAACCTAAGCCTCAGATATCCAACTTACAGGTACTGCAAAGGATTCCCAAATGCCTCCACAGCAGGTTGCGCCTTCCCAAAGGACCTTCAAAAGGATTGCCAACCACTTCCAGAAGCAAAGTCCAAGAAAATGCTTCCAAAACTCTGAACTCCACTCAGAGCTACAGGGAGACGCTGCTTCACCCTCAAGATCTCTAGAATAGTGAGCAAAGAGGTCTGGGCGTGGTCGCGCACGTTAACGTGGCTACGCCCGATGTTAAACCCGACCGCTTGCCGTTTCTCACGCATTTCGCGTGAGGTTTTCAATACCGCTTGCCAAACCTCACGCATCTCGCGTGAGGTGCCAAACCTCACTCATTTCGCGTGAGACAGTCAAATCTCACGCATTAGGCGAACTAAGGGGTATAAAGAGCATGTTCCAAGTACATTTACATCACACATCATTGTATGCATCAACATATGTTACTGTAGGTTGTGCAAGCGAACCACCAGCGCCCCCTGGAGGGAAAACTGTGAACTTTCCCACACAAATACCTCGAGCATAACTCATGCCGTGGGGCCTTAGGCGAACTAAGGGGTATAAAGAGCATGTTCCAAGTACATTTACATCACACATCATTGTATGCATCAACATATGTTACTGTAGGTTGTGCAAGCGAACCACCAGCGCCCCCTGGAGGGAAAACTGTGAACTTTCCCACACAAATACCTCGAGCATAACTCATGCCGTGGGGCGGGCCCTAGACCGCAAGCCGCCCTGATATTCCTGACAGTACCTGACCTAAGCCTAATATTTTGGGAAGGGATGAGTAAGTAGCAGTTTAAGTTAAGTTGGTTAAGATTATTTTGCCAAGAATCTGCATCGAGAATTCTCTTAAGGGTTTAGTCAGCTCTGTACCTTGGTAATAGAATGTGGGAGGTCTGGTATCTCTTTCCTCAGGACTCGATATCTCAGCAACCCGCAAGGGTAGGCTGGAAACACCGGAGCTGGATTTTCTCGGCTGGAGAAAAAGACAGCGTCTCTTTCAGTGCGTCAAACGGGAAGGGCGGCTTCCGTGGGCTCTCGCATCAGCTGGGCTCTCGGGCAAGTAGATGGCCGCTCTGCTCCAAACCACTGTGTCTTTGCTTAAGGCAACTGTGGAAGGTGCCGGGTTTGACATAAGGTTGGACATAAGACGTCACTAAGAACTAACAGTTCTTTCTGGACTTCAGGAGTTCTTGTTCAAATCAAAACAAAAGCAGGGGGGATTTCCCGGGCTGCTGGAGGCTTGGTTTGTTTAAAGAACACATTGTGCTTTCTAGGAGTCGATGGGAGTAGCCGTGCTGTGCTTTGGACTGCAGGGGCTATTACTGAATATGGATCTGATTCTTATGCCTTTATCAGGATATTATTGATTATAACCTCACAAGGGCATAAATCGGGAATATCGAATTAGGGTCTTAGATATAAACATGACAATGTATACAAACATGTTATGATAAGGCCATGTGTACACTGCTGCACTGCATGGAGTCTATTCCACACTTGGAGAGGGAGCCACTATGGCATTTCTGGAAAACATTCCCTTAGTGGATATCTGTAAATTTGGTACATGGTCACCACTGTGAGAAGTTGGCCTGGCATATGAATTCTACTATTCTAGTGGGCACCTTGCACCAATTCAAACGACGAAGGAATATAAAGCAGCTTGTTTTACCAGTCTATAATCTCTTGAATGATCAAATGAAAGCAGAACCACATCAGATATATATAAAATATATGTATTTATTCTAAACACACCCCTCAAGTCTCTTTATGAGGCTAGAGGCAAAAGTACAATACAAGAACTTAAATAGCACACAGTAAATTAGCACAGTATACGTTTTGACCTAGGGGCCTCACAAACAATATACTAAGAAAGTGGTATAAGTACCGCTGTAAGCACAGAGACAAGGCCTCGAGCCTGTAGAACCGCTGGTTCAACCAGGAACCACCCAAAGTAGGGACATAGGAGACCCAAGGGGGACGAGTGCAGTGTCTAAGCACAGAGGAAAATCACCATTGACTTCTATGGAGAAAGTTTAAGTTACAAAGTTAAAGTTTAAGGACACTTAGGAGTGGACAACGGTGAAACCCTTTCAGTACTTGAAACTTCGAGAGACAAGACCCACGGGAGCACCGAAGCACTCGTGTTACCTCACCCAGGGAAGCCGGGTGCATAGGTGTCTTTCCATGTCGGATTTCGTCATAGATTCCAATGGAGAGCTGCAAAGAAGTGCTGCAGGCGACCAGGAGAAAAGTGTCCTGATGGATCCAAGGGGGGATCAGAGATCTGAAGAACCTGAAAGCAGAGGGGACAGAGTCTGGGTCACTAGCCAGTGATCAGGATGGCGACAAGAAGATGCAAGCCGATGTCTGGTGCTTTCAAGTGATGCGGTGAAGCTTGACTCTTCAGCCACGAGGTCCAGGAGGCTCGGCGACAACCAGGAGCTGGATTCGAGCTGTCCCACGTCTGATGTCGAGTGCTACAGTGTCGGTATCCGGATTGGACCCAACAAGCCTTGACAACAGCAACCCACGCAAGATGACAAGATTGGCTTCGGAGCAGACCAGCAAGGTCTGAGGGACTCACCCTTTGGAGGGGAGTCTGGGCACGTCTGGAGCAACCAGGGAAGCCCAAGAAGCAAAGGATTGTCCTTCGTGGGGACCCACCAGTCGACGGACAAGGGATCGTGAAGGAGCCTCGAGCTGAAATGCAGGAAGCGGGCCCACAGAACACTTGTGGAGTGCAGGCCTCTAAGCTTTGATGCAAAAGGTGCTCTGGGCAGGGGCTACAAATAGCCCAATGCACAACTTCGGGTAACTTCGGGAAGTAGATGCACTTGCAAAATTGCAGGATGTCCAGGAGTTCCGGTCCCACGTCTATCGTGATAGCTACAGGTCTCAGCTCTGCTGGGGACTCGTGTCAGCCTCTGAGATGTCTGGAAGTCCGTGTCCTGTGTCGCAGATTCTTCGGGATCCGCGGGAGTCTTGAAAATGCAGACGAGCAAGATGCTTCTTTGGTGCCTGTTTGAACAGGGGAGTCACTCTTTGACCCCAAGGGAGATTTCTTCTGTCTTCCAGTCCATATGGAATGTCGAAGGTCCAAGATTTCTATTTCAGAGTTTCGTCCAGGTTAATCTAAAGTCCTAGTGACTGGGTTCCTATACTTATACTAAGATTAGGAGTTGGACTAACCCTAGGGTCCCACCTATGGGAGGACCTGGGGTGGGGGTGGTTACACCCATTCCCCTTTGTCCACTTTCGCTTGTGCCTACATTCATGAAGCATCTCTTCCTTGAGAGTTGGGTTTAATGATAATTGTCATTTTGCCAGCGTTGTTCTGCAGGTCTTTTTAATATGAGTCCACTCCACAGACCCTTCACCTTTGGCATGCATACCTTGGTATCTATCCTAAAGTTGAATATATGCTACCTACCTTTTTTTAAAATTATTGATTTTTTCCACAGAAAATAAGGCAATGGTGAATGGCAGTTAGGCTGACAGAGACATACATATTGTTTTCGAAATTCACTATGTCTCATTCAGCATCTTCAAACAGTAGATAGGAGAAAAAAATTGACAAAGATTTAACAGCTGTGGTTCGTGGTTTGCCTTATCCACAGATGGCCGCACCTTAAGCAGCTCTCGGTGCTGGCCTCTTAAATATCCTCCTAAAATCCTTTATATCACTGCTGCAGTCGTAAATTGCTGCCTGATGAAAGATTATAACCCCCAGATGACGTGATTTGCCTTTCACTGACTTCTGGAAACGAAGGGGGGTGCGGAGGCGGTGAGCTGTCGGCATGGCCTTGTAGGCCAGCCTACCTCTGGAGTACATCAAGACTGCCGCCAGGAGCAGGGAAGCTACTTGCTCTACGCCCTGCAGGTCTGAGCTCCTGCTCCCCCCCATCCCCGCTCCCCCCCCCCCGCCCCCCTATCCCTTGTCACTCACTCAGTCGATGGCCCAACCATTTTCAGGCATCGCAGTGAGAATCTGGAACTCACTTCCACCTCAGCTCCAGACCACCACCTCCTCCCAGGCCTTTAAAACTGACCTCAACGTTCTCCTCCTTCAAAAACACTTCCAAATATAATTCTCGCCCTCTCTATTATCTGAAGGAAGACCTTCCATAATAGGAAATTCTATTCTCCATGACTATGGAAGTGCCTTCCTAGTGTGTTCTTGTGGTTTGAGTGGTGGTGAGTGGTCTACCATTTATTGAAGTATTATCCTTCTACCTGTGTCTGGTACTCTTTTGTAACATGCACACGCCACTTTTCTCTTGTAACACACTGTTTGCTACCTCCTACATTTTGTTTGCTTCTGATACTTGCACAAGTGCCACCATTGCCTATGTAACGTTTGTTCTTGTGTTTGAGTGTCTGCCATTTATTGCAGTATTATACCACTTTTACCTCATGTAACTTAACGTTTGCTTTTGTAATTTGTTCACTTGTAATTTTCTCCTCATGTATCAGTAACGTTCCTATTGTGACGCACTCTGACACCTTCGGGTAAAGTCCGCGCTATATAAAAACGCATAAATAAATAAAGGCTGGTGTACCGGGGAAGGGGGAGGGGGGTTGGGAGTGCGAGCAGTGCTACGCCATGGCCTCTGCTCTTACCTGGGGCTGCTCCTGACTGCTGGCTGCCCTGAGGGACACGCGGGCTCCCGCTGAATGGAGACTGTCGTGTTGCCCTGAGACCCATAAGTACATAACCTGTAATGGTGCTGAGTAAGCTGTGACGCCTTGACATTATAGCGCAGGATTGAACACGGGGCAAAGGGGTAAGCCGACACAGTTATATTCACAGTCTTCATAAGGTCATAAAAACGAAAATTGGAGCCTAGCTGGTGAAATTTGTAGTCCTCTGATTCTCAGTGCCAGACAGGAAAGACGTAGCCACACAGAGACGCACAAAGACCTCTGCTATTATTGATTGACCTTGGTTACTTAAATTTGGCACTGGGTCCAGGGGAGTAGCATTGTGTCTCAGCCACAGTTAAGAATCTAGCAAGATGGGGAAGCCTGACAGAAGCCAACTTAAACTGAGCTTTGATCAGCGCAAATCAACGAGAAAGCACAAAGACGCCCCTCATAAAGTCTAGTCTGTTGGGTTCTGTGAAGTGGGGTGGGAGGATAGGAGTTGGGAAATTAGATTAGATAAGGGAGATATGTACTATAACTAGAATCACACTGTTCATCCATCTGTTGAATGGACTCCAGTAATTGAAGACTGGACATAATACGAGGGCGATATTAGAAGTGCAATAGGAATGTGATGTTTATTACATAATGTTGCAGAAAACCCAATAAAATATGTTCTTTTTAAACTATGAGGGCTCTGCTGTCTCTGTAGCCAGACTTCACCCCGCAGGTGCAAGAAGCACAACGTCAATTTGACCTGGCAAAACGGAAACTACACAAGCTCAACTTGGAGTTCGCTATGTTATACCCGACGAGAATGCGTGTACTGATGGAAGGGAAGCAGAAGATCTCCTAAGACCTAAAAAGCCTCCAGCAGGCGATCAAGAAGGTGGAAGTAACAAGGAAACGCAATGATTTCTCAGGCGCCCAAGACCAGTAGGCTGAGTAAAAACCGGCTTGTGAGATCAGTCACCCAAGCCACCTATATGCGCTGGTCTGCTCCTTAGACGCTGAAGCCACAACATGCCTGTCAATTATGCATGACGAGGTGAGCCCCCCTCAGAACTGCTGCTGCTCGATGGACCACACTGATGCATCAGAACCAGGATATATTAGTAGACTGAAAATGTGCCTCTGGTTGCCTGGAAGGGTTACAACAATTGACTAGATACTAGCATCTGGGCAATGATGCTTACATGTAGATACGATGTAGCAGTGAAGAATGTAATACAGCAGGGATATGTACACATATATGTATGTGAATAGAGGCAACACTGCACTATTCTCCTCTGTGTGTTAACCACACTGACTGTTAGTTCAAACTGTTTAAGACCTATCTTTCCCTCTTTTTCTTTTTTAATTTTCAATCTCTTCCTTTCCTTTCCATTTCAGGGTTCATAGGGGAGTTACTATGCTGGAATGTTGGAGAGGCTAAGCCTCATGTTTAGGGACACAGCGTGGGTGGGAGAGGGAGGTGGGTTTTGGGGGTTTTAAGCGGTTGCATTGTGATTGTTGGCATAATCAACTGGAAGGGTGCAAGATGAGCTCTGACTAGCAGACAAAGATCAGGATGAATGGGTGAAGTAAACAGCACTATCAGATCACTACTCAAGCGAGATACTGTCTTAAGACTCCTCACGTGGAATTTAAGGGGATTAAATGACCACTGTAAAATACGCAAAAAAGTTACATTTCTCCAAAGACATAAGATAGACGTGGGCATATTGCAGGAAACGCACCTAGCACCCCACACCAGCCATCCTCGCAAGCTAGAATGAGGGGAGAGTGTTTGGCAGCTGGGTTCACCTCACCTGTGCGCGGAGTGTTGATATCGGTCTGACGCAACTCTGGCATTACACTAATGAAGGTGCACAATGACACACACGGAAGATTTGTGATTGCACATTGCAGACGGGGCTCTTTCGAGGCCGTATTAATAGTCATATACGGCCCAAACTACGACGACCTGCAATTCTACCACACATTGAACAACAAAACGATAGCATGTAGCCACTTGCCTCATATATGGGGAGGCGACTTTAACCGAATTCGACAGATCCAAAGGCTCAACACGTAGACCTGCAGCATCGGCACGCGCCATCACTGCCATGGCGGAAACTAGTGGATAAGTGGACACCTGGTGACACATTAACCCCCAAGGTAGTGAGTACACACACTATTCTACTGTCTATGATACTCCCACATCCATTGATTATTGGCTGATATCCCACTCCCTGCTGCTATACCTTAAGGCTTGTGAACACCTCCCCAGAACCTACTCAGACCACTCCCCAGTGCAGCTTGCCCTGCGTGTAATAGATATGCAGCCCAAAACGGTTCCATGGCGGTTCCCACAATACTCACTACTGGATCCAGTGTTCCGAGATGACCTTGCGCAAGCAATTGACGAATACTTCAATATTAATACAGGTAGTGTTACTAAAATGTCCATGCTTTGGGAAGCCTTTTAGGCGTATATTCGAGATATCTCGATTTCAAAACACACTGGAGTACTGCTCTCAATTCGAGGGCGAATACAGAAACTAGAGGGGGAACTGAAAATATTAGAATTAAAACAGATGCAGGAGGTAACTCCAGAATTACAGGCCCAGATACCTTGCTAGGAGAGTACAATGAGCTAGCCCAACCCGAGATTACCCACTTGGGAAAGTACGCCGCGGCCAGGATATACGGATAGAGAGAAAGACCTGGTTTCACTCTAGCAGCCCTGACCCGACCAAGTAGAACTGAAAATGAAGAGCTCAGAGTGCAGGGAAGTAGAGGCCAGCCCATTAATGGTGCATTAAAAGTGGTTGACAGGTTCTGCGAATATTATTCCTAACAGTACACAACTAGCCCTACTCTGGCAGAGGAAGAACACTCAAACTACTAAGCCCATATCAAAATCCAGTGGCTCAAGAATGATGATGAAGAAAAGCTGATAGCTCCTCTCCTCCCCAGAGAAGTAGCGGTTGCACTTCAAGAGATGCCTAGCGAGAAGGACCCTGGTACTGATGGCCTCACTGTGGCCTTCTGTAAGGCATATCAGGACAATTTGGTCCTCCATCTAGTGAATCTCTTCGAAGAGATGGCGTAAGACGGTACCATGCACGAAGCGATGCTAATAGCGATACGGTAGCCAGGTAATCCTGTAGAACAGTGCTCCTCCTATCGACTCCAGTTACAAGTAAACACAAACATAAAACGATTTGGTAAGATTCTAGCAAATAGATTGGCCCCTCTACTTCCAGGTATTATCGGGCCTGAACAATGTGGGTTTGTTCGCAGGCTAAACCTGTCCAGAGATCTTAGAACTCTGTTTGTTTCTGTCGCTTTAATTGACCCGGCGGTTCAGACTGCAGCGGTTTGTTCAGATGCTGAAAAGGCATTTGTTTCTGTAGAATGGCCTTTCATGCTAGCAGTGCTGCGCCGGGTTGGTGTAGGAAAAGTCTACATTAAATTAATACAAGTCTTGTATTCGAATCTCACGGTGCAACTATATATGAATGGTGGGATACTTTCTGCTCCTATAGCGATCACACGTGGAACCCGTCAGGGATGTCTGCTCTCCCCTCTCCTGTATGCGGTGGCGGCGGAACCCCTGGCATGTGCTTTACGCGAATATCATTCACATCAAGGCATTCAACTCTCTAATTATAAAATGATTATATCAGCATACGCAGATGGCACATTGTTATACGTCAGGAATCCCGAACAGAACCTAACGTCAGTGCTGCTTGGCGTAGTTCGATTTTGGCCACTCAGGACTGAGAGTTAACTGGGGGAAAGTCCCTCTCACAGCCTCTACCATACCTACTCAAACTGAGTTCCCCTTAGTGTGGACTAGTGAACTAGTGCGATACCTAGGGATACAAATACACTCGGACCCTGGCATGGTAATAAGGGAGAATTATGGGAAAGCATTGCAACGACTGACAGAAGCCATAGAACATTGGATAAGACTGCCCCTTTCACTTCTGGGCTTATGAAAATGATTGTTCTCCCCAGATTTCTTTTTTGTTTGTTAACATACCGATACTGCTTCCAAACACGATTTTTTAGCATGCAACGCACGTTTATGATCTGACTGGCTTGGGCAGGGAAACAACCGCGCGTAGGATGGAACATGTTGACCCTCCCCTACACTATGGGCGGGCTGGATGCTCCAGATCTAGAAGCATATTACAGAGCAGCACAGATCATGCACACGTATTACTGGTTTCTTGGGCCATGAGATCTACCAAATCTATTTTTGGAAAAGGTAGCTGCGGCCTCAATAATGCTCCCAGGCTGCCTGCTAACGAAGGCGCGGTGTAAATTCAGAGTAATTGACCCTATAGGTGTTGTGGGCTATCTAATCCAGAAAACAGCTAACAAAAATCAGGCTCTGCTGCTGTACTCGCCAAAACTTCCCATAGAATGGTGTATCTGGATTCCACTGAGCGCGGATGGAGCAGTAAAGCATGAACTAAAGCAGGCAAAAATACAGAATATGGGAGACTTCTTTAAGGATGGAATCCTAAGAGCCTGGGGAGAGATTCTAGACTTAATATCTGAGATTTCACTAAGGGTTAGACATAAATGCCACAGAGCATATCAATCACTGCGTGCGCAGCGGATTGCGGATAAGGCAGAGCCACCAGAAACAATACCCCTGACATACCTATTGAGCTCAACTTCCCCAGCCCATGGAATCTCAATGTTGTATAAATTAATGCGACAGAGCGATGACTCTGCCAGTAGAAAGGCGAAGCTGGAATGGCAGGATGACTTGGGAGTAACAATAACTGATAAACAATGGACATACTGCTGTTCAGTGATTAAAACCATATTGCAAAACGGCAGGCATCGACTAGTGCATTTTCAATATCTTAACGGAATTATATTATACTCCAGCCCGACTTTGTAGATATGGACTACGTGAGGGGGACAAATGTGAGAGATGCAACACTGGGAATAGTGGGTTTGGTCACATTGCGTGGTTCTGCCCTGATATACGTGCATTCTGGTTAAAAGTGTTGCCGGAGCTTCAGGGAATGGTGTGTCAGACCATACCAGACTCCCCAACACTGGCTCTATTGGGACTAGACTCTGGGGTACCAAAGCAACATAGAAAACTGGTGGCAATGAGCATGCTGCTGGCAAAGTGACGAGTAGCGATGCGCTGGATAAGGGGCCTGATACCGACAATTTCGGATCCGTAGTAGACCCTGCAACATATGGAGACCATTTAAAGCTTACCTACATAGTAAAGCAGGAGCTGACACTGATCCCGACAGCCAACACTCAGAGGGTTGTGTATGTGAGGAGGGACGTGTAGCAGAGGGATAGTGAGGTGCGTATATATTCTGCAAGCTCGGACCACAGCACTATGGACACTGAGTGACTTGCCTAATTTAGGTAAATGTTTGAGATATAGGATTAAATATGAATGAGGTGAAATCCAGGTATGACCATTCTTGGGGTTAAGAGCTGCTACATTGTTCTGTTATTAAGGACCTCACATAGAATACTATGTAAGTCCCTGTTGAGAAGCGACCTTCCGAAATGCCACATGTATGCGCTGGATCTATGTTTATACGATATAACATAACAACAACACGGAATGTACCTTACTCGAAAAATGATAAATAAAGTTTAAAAAAAAGATTTAACAGTTGTAACGGTGGAGTCTGCTAAGGATATGATTGGTACTATCTATGTGATGCTATCGGAGTGTGTTGGATGTTCGGTGTTGCAGTCGTGGGTAGCAAGCACTAGTATTTTTACATCGGGGTTAGGTGTTGTCAGAGGGTTGTGCTTGTGCGGTGATAGCTGGTTGAGGGTGGTATTTAGACAAAATATTGAGTTGGAAATGACGACCTACACAAAAATGCAGTTGTAAATATCGTGACACACAAATATGGACATCAAGAATATTGTGGTCAAGAATATCGATTTTAAGGTAAGAAATATAGTTTTTTTAAATATAGAAGCTATTAATATCATTTGCACAAATATAGTTGTTTAAAATATCGATTTTTTAATTAGTATTACGTATTTTAGTGTATTTTTAAATGTATGTGATGTATTTTTTTGTATAAGTATTGTTTGTTTTTTGTTATATGTTTAGTAGTTATCATTTTTATTTTTATTACATTTTAGGTTCTTTGTTCTATAGGGGGTTGTGGGTTTATAGGGGAATGGGGGAAGTAATTTAATTATAATACATGATGATTCTTTTTTATTAATATATATTTAATTTAGATTTTATAGTGTTTTGGGAAGTAATTTATTTTTAGTTAATTATGAATTGGTTGTTAATATTAATTAATTAATTGGTAATTAATTATGGTAATTGTATATTTTTTTACGGATGGGTTGTGGGATTTATAAAGGTAATGGGTGGAAGGGGGCGTGGCTTGGCGCCAATGTGAGCGGAGCTCCGTCCGCGCCGCACCCCTGCCCGCAATCATCCTACTGATTATCATTACCGATATCCTAGTGGCGGAGGCTCTGCTGCCCATGCTAGGGGGAGGTGGGGGCTCAGCGCTGCCTCCACAGTGACCAGAGGCACTGTTTTTGTGGTCGGGCGACCCTGAGTGCCGCGAACCTTAGATGGCGGCCGGGAGCTGCGGTGGAGGAGGTTGCTGAGCGGTCACAAAGAGCTCTGGGATTCCCTGAGAGGCTTCATCTCTCCGGCTGCAGTGAGGAGCGGCGGCTGACAGAGCAGCCGGTGAGTCCGGGGCACCGGGGCTGCCAGGAACCGAGAGTGCTCTGCTGGACTCGGAGACGCGCTCCACACACAAAATGGCGGCGCCCGGTGCTGGGGCTGAGACCTGATGCCCATGGTACCGCCGAACGCTAAGTCGAGTTGAGGGGTGCATAGCTCGGCATTTGGACCCCTACTTGCGGACGTGGCAGACGTCTACTGCCCAGGGCCATGACGGGCTCTGGTATTCAGCTGGGCTTTGAGCACCGGGTGCGCTGACCCGAGGACTTCCGCGACGAGGGAGTGGCAGCAGGCGAGGCGGTGGTAGCTCCCCGAATCCAAGGGAGATATCGGCCTTGGAGCCCCATACTGTGCACTCTAATTCCCGGGAAGGTCGACCAGTGCAAGCGGCGCACAGAGACTGACTGCAGCTATGTGGTGGTGTCCATACAGCACCTGTGGAAGCCTTGAGGTACCCTCTCTTCTTCTGCGAGTGACCGCGTGGTGCTGGTGAGGTGGGGACCCTTCTGATCGCCACGAGGTCTGGTTCGGCAGACACAGGCAGCGGAGGCCAGTGCTGAGCGAGGGAGCCCAGAACTACAGACTCCCCCGCTGTGCTGGTTGAGAAGTGCGGGACAGTCTCGCTCTGCTTGGGAGGGCCCAAAGATCTCGGGAGTGTGCACTCTGCAGTCTAAGGGGGAGACGACCACCCGGTTCCCCTTCTGAGCTGGCAATCTTGAATAGTGCTCTCTCTCTTTACTGTGAAGGCTTAGGGGAACTGCCTACTGCGCCGGGGTGTACCTCCTGAACTTTCCTGTGCGCACTGCCTATTCCATCTTTTCCTGAAATTTCCTGGGCTCCCTGTTTGGAAGTCCTACAAGATCTTCACACCCAGTCAGAATGGGCCGAACACCCCACCGGAAGGGCTTCACAGACTTGCACGTGGAAGCAACAGGGCAACAATTGGACGCCGAGGAGGGCATGATAAACGGCGGAGGGATGACGTAGCAGAGGGCCCCACGCTGGTGGACATAAGGGAGGCCATCACCTCCTCGAGAGAAGCTTTGGAGACCAAGATGGACGCCATAGGGGTGGATCTTAATCTCCTGAAGTATGACCACCGCAAGCTCAAAGAGCGGGTGAAAGCTACTGAGACGACCTTGGAGGAAGTTCCGGACGCAATCTCTACCCTGCAGCGCTCTCTGAAATTAGTAGAGGACAGGGTCAGGATCTTGGAGGTGAGAGCAGAGGACAGTGAAGGGTGCTCTCGCAGGAACAATCTGCGCATAGTGCGGGTCCCAGAACGGGAGGAAGGAGACGGTGCTGTTCGGTACATGGAGAATTGGCTTCGGACGGAGGTGACCCCGGAGAGGTTCTCCCCCCTTCTTCGCCCTTGAACGTGTGCACAGGGTCCCAGCCAGACCTCCAACTCCAGGCACACCCCCGCGACCGATGGTTGTGCGCTTGCTCCATTACCGAGACAGAGACCACATCTTGCAACAGGCACGAGCAAAGCGGAACCTCCAAATCGCGAATGCCAGGGTGATGATTTCCCTGGATTTCACCAGGGAGGTCCAGAGGCAGCGTGCTTCCTTTCTTGCACTAAAGTGGAAACTCCGACAGCTGCAACTACCATACGCCATGTTGTTCCCAGCACGCCTAAGAGCTGTAGACAGGACCGCTACACATTTCTTCACTACACCACAGGACACATGGCAGTGGCTGGAGGAGCAAAAACCTGGAACGAGAAGTGCTTCCCGTCGAGCACTGCTGTACGAAGATCACCTGAGCATTTTTGGTCACAGAGGTCCATAATGCCGCCGGGATTCCAACTTGAAAGGAACTGGGCTGTGAGGGTGGTTACAGAGATCAGCTGGAGTGCGTCTAGCCCGTGGTCCACTGTCACTATCCGTGACATGCGCAGACTTGAGACTTCTCCTACCGGCAGCATGAATAGACTCGGGGCCCGAACTTCCTTTGGTTACACCCCAGACGGCGGACTTACTCATGTGAGATGGGTACATGACGTTGAGGGAGAAAGGTATGAGCTGGCGCCAGGGATTGACTCCTGATCGGGCTGAACTCCGAGGGTGAAGGAACGGTTGCCCCTGCCACGAACGATAGCTGGGTGCCCTCCTGTTTGATACGGGCGGGGGGAGTGGCCGGGGTGCTCTGGGTCCTTTTGGGTTAGCACACGCCTCGTCACGTTTAGTGACCAGTTGATTATTGCACTGGTTTGGATGGGAGCTAGTTCGAATGTACCTGTCCTGCGGAGTGGGTGTTGGGGAGTACCATGGGGTTGGGGGGGGGGGTTTCCACTGGGGTTAGGCATGTCGCTGAGGAGCGGCAGGAGGGAATGTCATTGTGGTTCAAGATATGGGTTCCATTGTAGGACTTAAATGTATGTCATGGAATATCAGGAATATCAGGGGCATGCACATTATTGAATTGAATTGAATTGAAGGTAGATTTATAGAGCGCGAATTGCTGCCCGGGGGCCTCCAAGCGCTAGAAGTAACCACAGGAGACCTCGTGGGGTGGCTAGCAGAGAATCAGTGGGGAGAGTTAAATAAGAAAGTCTTTAACTACTTGCTTAATGAAGAGAGGTTGGGGTTAGCTCTGAGATGTAGGGGAAGAGTGTTCCAGGTCTTGGAGGCATTGTAGGAGAATGTCCTGCCACCAGACCTAGTCTTTTTTATTCTGGGGACCTTGGCCATAAAAGTCTGACTTGAGCGGAGATTTCTGTTGGGTTGGTAGTGGGTGACTAAGTCACGGGTAATCACAGGGCCTGTGTCCCAGAAGGCCTGATGGGCAATGCATATGGCCTTGAAGAGGATCTTCTGGTGCACTGGCAGCCAGTGGAGGCTGACCAGACCGACTTTCACTGATTGCCTATGAGGAAGCTCGAGCAGTGAGCGAGCTGCACAGTTCTGCACTGTCTGGAGTCTGCGTAGGGTGTAATCTGGAGCGCCAAGGTAGAGGACGTCGTTGAAGTCCAGGCGAGACTGTATTAGACCCTGGATAGCTATCTGCTTAGCTTCCATGGGTAGTAGGGAGAGGATTTTCTTTAGCATCCTGAGGAGACCGAAACAGGTGGCTGACAGTTTTGTGGCCTGGGTGTTGAATGAGAGGGTACTGTCCAGCCACACCCCAAGGCTCTTGATGTTATCCTTGGGTGCTGGAGGGGGGCCTAAACAGGGGGGCCACAAGGAGTTGAAGAGGCTGGGGTTCGAGGGGCCCAGGAGCATCAGCTCCGTTTTGTCCCCATTTAATTTGAGGGATGATGAGGACATCCAGTTCTTTACTTGCTCTAGGAACTCTCTAAGTCCGCCTAACAATGGGGTGTTGGCCTCTTGCGCCAATGAGACCACCAGCTGGGTGTTGTCAGCGTAAGAAATAATCTTAACCCCAAATGGGCGGACGACCTCAGCCAGTGGCCTCATATAGATGTTGAAAAGAGCGGGGCTTAAAGAGGATCCCTGTGGGACGCCACACTTTAGTGGTCTACTATTGGATACAGCCTCACCATCAAAAACTCGAAAGGATCTGTCCTCCAGGAAGGATTTGAGCCAGAGCCAGGCTTGGTCCTTGATTCCGACACTAGACAGACGGTACAGGAGGGTGTCATGGTTGACCGTGTCGAATGCCGCACTGAGGTCAAGGAGGATCACTGCCACTGATCCTCCTTGATCCAGGATTTTTCTGGATTCCTCAGTGACCATAAGGAGGGCGGACTCGGTTCCGTGTTTGGGTCTGAAGCCCGTTTGTGTAGGGTCTAACAGTTGGTGGTCTTCTAGGAAATTCACCAGATGGAGATTAATGTATCTTTCCAGGATTTTGCTCACCCATGGGAGCAGGGAGATAGGACGGTAGTTGCTGAAATCTAAGGGGTCCAAATTGTTTTTTTTTAGTAATGCTCGGACCATGGCCCGTTTCCAGACGGGAGGGACCGTGCCGGAGGTGATAGATGCATTCAGGACATCCCTAATGGTTGGCAGCGTAATCTGGGATGCTGACATTATGATGTCTGGTGGAGCTGGATCATCAGGGGAGCCGGATTTTACTTTCCGAATCACGGATTCAAGAGTTGCAAGATCCAGGAGTGGGAAGTGGTCCAGGGTGGGTGGAGGCTGAGAGGGGGTGGTTACCGTGATGGTATTGGTGTGGACTGAAGGGGTGGTAAGTATGGGGGGGAAGGATGAGTAAATTTTGTTAACTTTTTGGTGAAAGAACTCTGCTACGTTATTGCAGTGGGTAGTGGATTTCGTTTCATGTGTACTAGGTGGGGGTTTAGTAAGGTTTTTCATAATTTGAAAGATTTCTTTTGGTTTTGATTTTACTAGGATGATTTTGTTCGAGAAATATATGGTCTGAGCAGCTTTGATTTCTGCCTTGTAGTCGTTGATTGACTCTCGGTAGCGATTTTTGTTTCCTAGAGAATAGTCTAAACGCCATTGTCTTTCGGTTTTCCGGCATTGGCGTTTCTTTTCCCTGAGAGCCTCCGTGTACCAGGGGGCAGTTTTGTGGGAGCGTTATGTTATGTTATGTTATGTTCTGTTAAAAATACTTGTTACCGCACACGGTCACCAATTGGTTTCATGGCGCTCAGAGACAAGTGGAGAGAGGGAGCAGGTGAGTAAAAGACTAATCGTGAGCTAATTGGAACAGATGAGTTTTCAAGTGTTTACGGAAGGTGATATAGTCAGGAGTGAGCCGGATTGAAAGAGGAAAGGAGTTCCAGGTGGAAGGAGCAAGGAAGGAAAAGCAGGCACCGCCATGTTTCTTCCGTTTGAACCTGGGAGTGATCAAGAGATTGTGAGCGGAAGACCTGAGGTGCCGTGAGGGAACGTGGCGTTGAAGGCTAAGAGAAATAAAGACAGGGGCAGAAGCAGATAGAGATTTGAAAACAGTGCAGCCCATTTTGAAAATACAGCGGTACGCTACCGGGAGCCAGTGCAGTCTTTTCAACAAGGGCGTGACGTGTTGATGCTTGGGCTGTTGAAAGACCAGTCTGGCTGCCTGGTTTTGTACCAGCTGGAGCCGGTGAAGATGGTATGCGGGAATCCCCATGTACAGACAGTTGGCATAATCAATATGTGAGGTGACCAGGGCCATGATTACAAGGATGAGAGCCTCTGACGATAGGAATCTTCGGATTTTCCCAATTCTGCGTAGGTGATAAAAGCAGGCCGAGGTAACAGAGTTGATTTGGGGCCTCATCGATAGGTCACTGGAAATGATGACACCAAGGCTCTTAACGGAGTTGACTGGGCAGGGGGGGGATCCAAGGGCAGGGGGCCAGAAATTGGGATTCCAGGGGTTCGTGGAACCACCGATCAGAACCAACTCAGTCTTGCTGCGGTTGAGCTTCAGCTGGCTGAAGTTCATCCACTCGTAGATGGTGAGCATGATAGATTGAAAATTAGAGCAAGAGAGAGCGGAGGAATCAATGGGAAAGATTAGTTGCAGGTCATCTGCATAATTGAAGATAGTGACAGGAGAGTGACGGAGAGAGGCTAGAAGGGGTTGCATATACAAATTGAACAAGAGAGGGGACAAAGCGGAACCCTGGGGCACACCACAGGGGAGTGAAGTTTGGGGGGCAGAGAAGGTGGACAGCTGAACCGATTGGGAGCGGTGTTGGAGAAAGGACCCAATCCATGACAAGGCCAGGCCCTGGATGCCCGCATTTCTAACACGGTCGATCAAGATAACATGATCGACCGTGTCAAACGCGGCCGAAAGTTCTAATAACACCAAGGCCTGGGCCAGGTTCTTGTCCGCCCCCTGTCTCAGCGCATCCATGACAGCTACAACCACTGCCTCCGTTGAGTGGGCTGGTCTGAAACCTGCCTGCTGGTCATCTAGAAAGTGAGTTTTCTCGATGAAGGCGCTCAGGCAGCGGGTGACATGAGTCTCCAGAACCTTCCCCAGATAGGGGAGAAGGGAGATAGGTCGGTAATTACCTAGAACAACTGGATCAGAACCGGGTTTTTTCAGGATGGGTACTACAACAGCTTTTTTGAAAGCATCGGGGACAGAGCCTGTAGCAAGAGAGCGGTTAAGCAGATCGAGTGGGGGACCTGGACAGGCCATGAAAGCATCCCTTAGAATTTGGGGGGGGGCAGCAGTCGTGGGGGGAGCCTGAGCTGACTACATGTAGTATCGAAAAAAATTCATCTAAAGAAATAGGAGGGAATTCGTGCAGACAACAAGGATTCGAAGGAGGGAGGACACTGACCTTGGACAGGGAAGGGGGGGAATATTATTTTTAATAATGGTGATTTTATCTATGAAAAATGAGTTAAGAGAGTCACACAAGGCCTGCGAAGGTTGAGGCTGGGCCGTAACACGGTCCGGAAGGGAGAGTTCAGCTACAATGGAGAAAATATCTTTGGTTTTTGAAGCTGAGCTGATAATTTTCTGAGAGTAGTAGGAGGATTTGGCCAAAATGATAGATTGTTTATATAATTTTAATAGATCGGTGAAAATGATCTTTAATGAGGGGTCATAGTTTCGCCTCCATCGGCGCTCAGCTTGTCTGAGAAGTAATTTATCAGCTTTTAGTTGTTCGGTGAACCAACGCTGTGCGTCATATGGGCGTTTGGATTTGATGGTTTTCACAGGGGCGACCGCATCGCTGGCTTGGGTCAACCATTGATCCACAGTAGTGGTTAGGGAGTTCAGATCGGAGTTGTCATTGGGGAGTGTAGTAGAAAGGATCGAGTGAAAAAGGGGAATGTCAGCATGTTTCCAGTTACGTGCCGAGAAATTCGACACCAGTGGAGGACGAGTGGGTAGGGAAAGTTTCAATGAGAAGGAAATAAAGGAATGGTCAGACCAAGTGCAGGGATAGACCAGGGGGAGGGAAATGTCCAAGTTAGTTGTCCATACCTGGTCAAGGGTATGGCCCCTGTTATGAGTAGCGGCAGAGATGTGTTGCGAAAAATTAAGGCCAAGTAGTGAGTCTGTGAATTCGACTGATAAAGCAGTTTCCTGGGGATCTAGTGGCCAGTAGTTAAAGTCGCCTATAATCAAGATTCTAGCGGAATTAATGACCAACTGAGAAATAAGATCACCAAACAGGGATGAGAAGGAAGGCATGTTAACAGGAGGGCGGTATACTAAATCACAAATGAAAGAATATTTAGGGGACGTGAATTTCAAAGTGAGTATGTCAGAGTTTAATATAGGAGTGGTTGTTAGGGTAGTGAATTGTAGTTTAGAGCGGATAATGGCAGCTACTCCACCACCCGGTCTGCCTGAGGTCCTGTTAGATTGAAGGATATAAAAACCTGTGGGGATGGCAGCCAGGATATCGGGGAAGGAGTCCTCATGAAGCCAGGTTTCTGAGAGGAGCAGGATGTCGATATTACCAGTATCCAGTAATTGAAACACTTTGAGTTGGTGTTTAGGAAGTGAGCGGGTATTGAGGTAGACAATCGAGATGGAGTGGGCGTCTAAAGAGCTAATCCTGGAGGATGGGGGGGTGGCGTTACAATGGAAGGAAGGGGAAGGGGGAGAAGCCGGAGGGATATGAGAGGAGTGGGAGGACAAAATACCACAATTCTGGGCAATAGTAGCAACGTGGGGAGCAAGAGGAGCAGAGCGCTTCAGCGTGGTTTTGCTTTTGGGGAGGGTGTCTTCGAGAGTTAGTGTTATCCAGTCTTCGTGAGTCTGGTTGGCTAGACCAGGGTCCTCGTAGTGGGGGGGTTGGTTGCTGGCAAGCTTGATGGACCATTAGTCGACTGAAAGTCGAGACCATGCTCTGGTGACTTTTGAAGAAGGTCTAGTTGGTGGGGGTTTAAATGTGGTCCAGGTGAAAGGGACCAGTGAGTGGTCCGTCCATGGGAGCGGGATGGGTAGTCCGGTTACCAGGTCAACACAGTTGCTGAACACTGGGTCCAACAGGTGACCCTTAACGTGAGTTGGGGTTTTGACATGTTGAGTTAGTTGTAGAGCGGCTAGGTCATCCGCAAGAGTAGTGGCTGTATGGTCGAGTGCAGAGTCAAAATGAAGGTTGAGATCACCTAACAGAGTGAAATTAGAATTGGTACTCACGCGTTCCGCCACAATCGAGGGAAGAAGATTGTGGAATTGCTTAGGGGGGCCTGGGGGACGATAGATGAGTGTCCCTGAGAAGCAGTTATTGGGGGAAAGTTCGAGACTGAAAGCAATGCTCTCACAGTCAGGAATGGTTTCAGGAGTAACTCGGCAATTAAACTGTTCTTTATAAATGATTGCTAGACCTCCTCCTTTTCCCTCGGGATGGTCCTGCCGAGTGATTTGGTAGCCTGGAGGGAGGGCGGTTACTAGGGCAGGGTCGGAGTCTGTGGTGAGCCATGTTTCCGTCAGGAATAGTATGTCTGGCAATCGTTCTTCTAACAGTAGGGCAATTTCCGCTCTGTGTTTCGGCAGGGATCTGCAGTTCAGCAAGAACATACAGTAGTCGTGTGTCAGTTGTATGGCCGGCTTAGGTTTGAGAGATGATTTGCATTGTGGGCAGGTTTGTGGAATGTTATCAACGTGATAGCGATGCAGTAGGCAGTTCGTAGCAGAGGGCCTGAGACTGTGAAGAGTTTCGGCACTGTAATACCTGGGCTCTTGTGGCTGAGATGTAGGGGGTATGGCCCAGGGCCCGGACTCGCCGACACAAGATTCACCCGTATTTGGTGAGGAGGGGAGTACAGATCGCTCTGCTGCAGGAAACACATTTAACACAGAAGGAGGGGGGCGCGCTGCAGCGTAGATGGAGGGGGTAGTTGTTCTACACCTCCTCCTCGGCCTTTGCCAGGGGCACATTGATCTGGATATGGGCGGGGGTTCCGTTTCAGATCATCAGGCAATTGATTGACCCGGATGGTAGATACATGGTGGTAGTGGGGTGGTTGGACGGCAGGGATATAGTGCTAGGGAGCCTCTACGCCCCCTACGTCGACCAAGCTGGTTTCTTTGCGCGCCTCTCCGGGAAGCTAGCACCCCTGATGACAGGTTCAGTGCTGCTTAGGGGTGACTTTAATTGCGTTGGGACGTGGACCTGGACTGCCCTCTTCCACCTCTCCCAGATGCTCCAATGCACAGACTTGCAGCGACTAGGCGGGCGTGGCAGTGCCAGTGAGGACTGATAGATACTTGGAGGGCCCATCACCAGGGAGATAGGGATTACTCATACTTTTCTGGATTACATGAGTTACATGTTCGTCTGGACTCGTTCCTTTGCTCTCCAGATGTCCACGGAGGGATTACCCATACTGAATATTTGACCAGAATGATTTCTGATCATAACCCGTTGCTAATATCACTGGATTGGATACGGGTGAGGCCCACCATTCCTACTTGGCTTCTGAGACTGGAGGCGCTAGAAGATCCGGTGTTTAAGACCATGATTGGATCTGCGATTGAGGACTATTTCCTAGATAATGCTGGGGCTGCATCGAATCTACTTGTAGAATGGGACGCGTTCAGAACTGTAATTAGAGGGCATTGCATTGGGGAGGTGGTGGGAGTCCGAAAGGTGCTGACACAGGATGTGCTGAGGGCAGAGAATAGGCTCTGAGACCTGGAAAAAGAGATACCGGAACGACATGATAGGCAGGAAGACCTGCTAGCAGCGCGCGAGGAGGTGGCGACACAGGTGGAAAGGCTGCGCTCCTTTGATTATAAGGCCTACACCACTCGGGCCCAAGTAGAACGGGACAAGTCTGGGGCGCTGCTTGCGTGGTTGGCGAACCCGGCCCGTGGAGGTACACCGATCCTGGAGATTTGGGATTGGGGGGTGGCGTATTATACTCAAAAAGCCATCAACACACACTTTCTGAACTATTATACCACTCTTTATCAGAGTAGGCTTGATCTTGGGGCTGCCAACGAACGGGGTTCTTAGAGGGGATAGAACTCCCCCAGATTTATAATGAGGCGGCGGAGGAGCTTGGTAAATATGTTGAGGTGGGGGAAGTGCGTAGCGCTATCAAGCATTTGGCTAGGAACAAGACACCAGGGACGGACAGCCTTCCTGTAGAATTCTATTCTGAATTTGTAGATATCCTGGCCCGAAGCTAGTCGAAGTATATAACAAGGCACGACGGGAGGGTTGTCTTCCTGCTTCCACGAGGGAGGCAATCATCGTGTCTATCCTCAAACCGCGTAACCCAGCCTAGGACCGGACTGCATACAGACCACTTGCCATGCTTAATCTGGAGTATAAGATACTAAGTCGAATCCCGGCTAGGCGGCTAATGGCCCACATGTCGACGTTTGTTCACGTGGACCAAGCTGGATTTATCCCAACTAGGAACACAGCGATAAGGCTACTGCGTATCTTGCGGGCAGACACCTATTGCAGGGAGGAGGCTTGTATTTTTACAGTTGATATTGAGAAGGCCTTAGATAGTCAGGAGTGGCCATATCTTTTCGTGGTCCTGAGGGCGTTTGGGCTGGGAGACCGTTTCGTGGAATGGACAGCGATCTTGTATAACAACTCCCTTGCCAGGGTCAGAACGGGAGGGTTGATCTATGCTGCTTGCAAAGTGGGTAGGGGCACGAGGCAGGGTTGGCTGCTATCGCCCCTGCTCTTCGCGCTGGCAATGGAGCCAATGGCTGTTCAGGCCAAATCGGGCCGTCATTACCAGGGGCTGATGGTGAAGGGACACTTAGAGCACATAGCGCTGTTTTCCGACTATCTCCTTTTGTTTCTGGCTGACTCAGGGGAGGCCCTCAGGGAGCTAAGGGACTGCTGCATTCTCTGGGAGAGGCTGCTGGGCTTCGTGTGAACTGGTCCAAATCCCGTCTTTTCCCGACACACCCAGACAGGGATGGACATAGCCGGCGGAGGGGGTCCCATGGGAAACTAGCTGCTTACCTTACCTCGGAACTCGGATATATCACGACCCTAGCGACATGCTGGAGGGCAACATAGGATGAGCTGTACGTAAGGTCAAGAGCTGCTTTGAGTTTTGGGGAAAGCTCTCTTTATCGGTTGTGGGCAGGGTTGCCTTGGTGAAGATGGTCAGGCGGCCCAGGTTTCTTTATTTGTTTGGGATGCTCCCGATCTGGATCCCAACTGAGGTGTTCGCGCAGCTCAACACATTGCTCACAGGATTCTTGTGGTATACTGGGCGACGCAGGGTGGCCCTGGTCACCATGCAGCGGCCCAGGGCGGAGGGATGCTTTGCCGTCCCGGATCTAGAGGCCTATTATTGTGCAGCACAGTTACAATGGTTCACCAAATGGGTGGCAAGCCGAACCAGGCACCGGGTGGAACCTGATAGGCAGGACCCTCCCTTGGTGCTGCTCTTCCAGGTGCTGCTGCGATTGCCAATGAGGAATAGGATGGTCCCGCCTGATTTACAGGTGTTGCGCCTGTGTTGGAACTGATTGGCCAGGCGCGCACCCCCTATGCTCCGGAGATCCTGCTGACAATATTTGAGGCCTTACTTCATGGAGGTGATTGGGGTAGGCTACGGGACTAAGAGGATGCAGGGATCACTACTATAGGGGAACTATTTGAGGATGGTCGCCTCCTACCTTTTAATGACCTGTTGGAGCGCCATGACCTACCACAAGGGGACTTTCTTCTTCATGCCGCAAGACAGCAGGCATTAGAAAACATTGAAAGAACGGATGGCTGAACCTCAGACCTCGCTGGCCTGCCAATATGTAGTAATGGCGACAGGAAAGATTGAGGTGGTCACGTGCCTCTACAGGAGGATTACCCACAGCTTGAGCCAGCCCCTGACGGCCCTGCGTCTCAAGTGGGAAGAGTATTTGGGTGAACCCATTGAGGAGAAGCCGGGGGGGGGGGGAATTGGTAGAACGGGCCTGGAAGTGTTCTAAGAATGCCCGCTTCCAGCTAATCCAGTTCTACGTGTTGCATAGGGCGTACCTCACCCTGGGTA
This sequence comes from Lissotriton vulgaris, assembly GCF_964263255.1. Lineage (NCBI taxonomy): Eukaryota > Metazoa > Chordata > Amphibia > Caudata > Salamandridae > Lissotriton > Lissotriton vulgaris. Next base: position 1,678,787,568 of record NC_141693.1, on the reverse strand, counting down.
AGGTGAATGAATACTTCGGGCTTTCGACAGCCTGCCCACAGTGTAACCTAGAGTAGGCGGGGTTCCTCCACATGCTTTGGGAATGCCACTTCTGGGAGAGTACTGGAGGGGGGTGATGTCTGCACTAGCGGCGGCAACGGAGAGAGGGGTAGCACTGACACTGAGCTGTCGTTTTTTGCATTGGTTCCCACATACTGCCAAGACCAAAGTCACTAGCAAGTTTATAGACCTGGGGCTGGTCTTGGCCCAGAGGGAGATCACCAGCCACTGGAAGGCAAAGAATGGACCCAACATAGCGCGATGAACTAGGGAGTTAGTGAAATGGGCAGAAGTGGAGGGGAACTGCAGATTACGAATGGCCAGCCGAACTGGGAGCAACAAATCCTTGGAGATTGCGTGAGCGTGGGTGGCACTGGTGGAGCTGGTAAAACACCCAACTGGTGATACTGATGGCACTCCTCAACGGGGGGATCCAGCAGCAGACAACTGATGTTGGGAGGCACTGATCGACTAGAGAGCAGAGCGCAGATAGGACGGGGCAACCCTGGGAGAACACCTGTCCCTGACATTGAAACTTGAGGTCTGGAATGTATAGGTCACGGAACATCACTGTCCTGCCCACAGATCTAGCAGCGAAACTTTACTAACGCAGCGGCATGTTTGGGGGGATAGGGAGGAGGTGTTAGTTAAGATTTGTGGGAGGGGGAGTTCAAGTCAAGTCAAGTCAAAGACAATGTTTATTTAGACCCTGGTCTTTAAACAATAGCAAAGCTCGTTACTCTTATAAAAAACTGCACAGATTATACATTTCGGAACACCAAGGAGCTTAATACACTATCCACAATTAAATAAATACCAATTATCGGATAAAAACAAACCCCCTCCTTATACAGTTTACATCTATCTTGATCCGGCTTTAAAACCCAATTAATTCATGTGTCTAAAATCGATAAAACCTAACATAAAACTCCAAAAAACACATTATAAAACTCTTAAAAACTAGCTAAGCCACTCTAGGGGAACTTTTAATTGCCTTCATGTAATTACCCAATGCAATTGCTATCTCTATATTGGGTAGTTCCATTAGTAATGCTGCCGCTTGGGACCGTAGCCTTGTATCATATTTAAAAAATATTGGACATAGGTATCGTTTGCGGTGGTCTAGTAATATTCGGCAGTCTAGCAAAATGTGCATTATATCACCTTTAGTCCCTAGCGCACATTTACATAATCCATCACTAGATAACATTTGGGCCTTTACTTATTCATTAATTAAGCCATAGGTTAATGCCAGTTCTTAATCTTAAAACTTCCTGTCTAAGACCTGAATCGGGTAGAATATCCAAATATGGAAACCAGTTTTCCTTTATCCATGATTCTCTCAAAAATTGAACAGATTTTTTCTTATTCAGATATTCTAGATCAGCTTTTTTAGACACTTCTTGTCCTTGGTTTCTTAGATCAATTTTATTAAAATCTACCTTTAACGATAACTGGCAAATTGGCACCCTTAAATTCTCACTAGCCAACAGAACTTTTTTTCTTGCCTCCCTAGCCCATTTTAGACTGCTGGATTCTATCTCCTTTCTGCACCATTGAGATACCTTATGGACTCATTCTGTGTCTAACCGTTTCCAAAAGCGGATTAAATGCATTTGAGACTGTATACTCCAGGCAGTTGACCCTATCTCGGTTCTTATTGCCTGGATCATTGATGAACGTGGTAGGGACAGCATTGTTTTCAAGCACTTCCCTTCCTCTAGATCCCAGTCTAGTTTCCCACTTAAAAATAGAATTTCTACACCATAAAGAACTTGCGGAGGAATCATCGAGTTAAAAGCTTTTAGTAACAGTTTGTGAGACATGTCTCCGTAGTCTCGATTACATTTTTTCAACCCACAGATTGATCCAAAATCTTTAGCTTTCTGTGCTTCAAGATGAGTACCCCACTTAAGAGTCCTATCAAACCACAGTCCAAGGTACCAATATTCCTTGCCTGTTTCCAATTGTAGGTCTCCCAAGGACCATGTGAAGCTAGTAACCTTTTTCCCAAAGCACATAATTTTTTTTTGATCCATATTTATAGTTAAAAATCTCCCTTCGCAATACTCTCTAAAGGCGTCTAACTTCCTCTGGAGGCCAATTTCGGTCTGGTCCAGTATCACCAGGTCATCTGCATACAGGAGACAGGGCACTTTCTTACCGTCCATTCTTGGGCTGGCGCTTCTATCAACTTCTAGAGTTGCTGGTAAGTCCGCAACAAAAATTGCAAAGAGCAGGGGGGCCAGTACACAGCCCTGCCTAAGCCCATTTCCAATTGCTATTTTTGGCGTCAGTGCACCTCCTGTATCTCTAATTACCTGTGCCCAGTTTCCACTATGTAATTCTTTTATGATGGCCAGCAAATTCTCTGGGATATTTTTCTTTGTTAGTGTCTGCCAGAGGCGGTTTCTATCGACTGAATCAAATGCGGCTCTAAAGTCTACAAAACAGCAACACAGTTTACCGTTTTGTTCCACTGACTTACGAGCCACTGCCCACAGGGCGAAGCAGTGATCGATCATAGAGTGACCTTCTTTAAAGCCCCCCTGTTCCACCGGTACGATCGAAAACTGTTCCACCCAGAACTTCAGTCTAAGCAGCACTATTTTCGCAAACACCTTTTCCCCTATATCCAATAGGTTAATTGATCTAAAATTTTGTGGCGCATTCATATTACCTTTTTTATGCACAGGTCTTATTACTGCCCCTTTCCAATTATTGGGTATTTTACCTAACTTGAGGATCACCATAAACGTGAGAGAAAAAGCTCGCCCACCAATCCAGCTCGGTTTTTATTATTATTGCTGGAAGGTTATCTGGACCAGCTGCTCTGGTTAACTTTAGCTTCGCAATTGTATTTCTTACATTATTTTCTGTAAAATCTGCCTTTAATTCTTCCATTAGTCCTTGCCAGGGCTGGGGTATTCCTTCGTCAGGTTCTCTTTTTTTTTTAAATTAAATTTTATAGTAAGTTGCCATACATAGAGACAAAAACGTTACACATCCACATTTGCAGAATAGTAGAACGCATGTTACAATTCGCACATGAAAACACACAGTTGCAATCCGTTAAATCAAGAAGTATTCACAGGCTAGACTATGCAAGGTAGGTGCCTCACAGCTCCCATACAGAACCTAGCATATGTGGACCATGACCTGAGGCAATGAAAACAGACCCCCCCATATAACAAATCAAAAAGAAACAAAAAATATAAAACAAACCCCGTTCCAATCCTAATGCAAGAATGAAAGACTGATCAATCCACATACCATCCACATGTCTGAACATCGCTCCAGGACTGCCCCATCGCCACTAAAAAGGTCCCTCCTCCGCCTGCGCCCCCCCATCGGCCATCCCCTCTCAATCAAGGGTAATCTGTGCTCCCCTCGGAATGTGCAAGCAAATATAGGCGCAGTGGCTCCCAGATGTCTTTCGGCCTGGACCGCAAGGGTAATTCTTCTGCATACACACTTAGGCTGTCTCTGCAATGCACCAAGTCGGCCAGCCAGTCCTTCAGACCCAGGCGCCTACCCCTCCCACACGCCATCGCCACCCTCCTCACAGCCATAAGCAGCGCCAATCTTACCAACCTGCCATTCACTTCCTTAATGTGTGGCACACAACATAGAAGACGCACCAGTGGCGTACAGGGGAGATCCGCCGCAACCATTTCACACAAGCTACTCACTACTGCCTCGCAGAAGTCAGCCACCGGTCGGGAGTTCCACGCCAAGTGCCTAAAATCAGCATCATCCTGACCACACCTGTCACATTTCGCCATCTCCCGCAAGCCATATTTATACAAACATGCCGGGGTGTGATACACTTGGTGTAAAAACTTGAAATGGATAATTCTAAGGTTGCCATTCGCACTCAACGACCCAGTCAGTCCACACACATGCCTCCAATTGTCTTCTGAGATATCAGTATCCAGACACTCATTCCACTTGGCCCAACTTTTTTCTTTACCCACCATTGATTCATCCTTAATCATCTTATACAATTTTGACAGTAGGCGTTTGTTATTAGGCACTGTGAGAACCGCCTGTAGCGACTTCAGGACCGGAGGCTCCTCAGGCAAGGTGATGTAGTGTACCCTGGCTGCACTTCTCAGACGATGAACCGCGAAGCGGAACAAGAGCGACTGATTCCGTATGTGGCCAAGGTCCCCCTGCTCTAGAAAGGTGTCATTTGGGTAGACATCTCTAAAATGGGTAATTCCCACCTCTCTTAGTACTCTCATAGACGGGCCTTCACTTGTGACCGATAGCTGCCCATGCCATTCTAATCGCAGGTCTGGTGCATATAATGGTAACTTCTGCGCCAACCGCCCTATATGCTGCCACGCCGAGACCGTGGCATTGATTGAGTTGATCTCCGATTTAGGGGTACCTCGCGAGCTGTGAGTGACAACACTGCAATGGAACCGGAGCCGCATCCCCCTCCTCCACCGCGACATGTGGCGTAAAAGCGTGTGGCCTGTACCAGTAGTACAGGTACTGAGCCTGTGCGCTCAGATAATATACATAAAAATCCGGAGCCGCAAAGCCGCCGTCGCTATACCCCCTGGTGAATATGGACCACTGAACTCTCGCCCCTTTACCTCCCCACACCAGTGGGAGCAAATGTCCCCGAAGCGTCTTGAAGAAGGACAGATTAATCACTATAGGCACTTTTACAAATAAATACAGAAACCGGGCCAACACCACCGTTTTGATGAGGGCTATGCGATCTGCCAGCGACAGCGGTAACAGCAACCAACTCTCAATCGTGCTCTCCAAGTTTGCACAGACCCTGCCATAATTCTCCCTTACGACAACTACTGGATCCCGTGCACCCACACTCCCAAGTATTTGACAGGTTCTGCCGACCACACCAGTGGGTACTCAAGATCAGGGCATCTGGTCCCCTCCGTGAGTGGGATTATAAACGACTTGTTCCAATTGATTTGGAGTCCGGATATACGTCCAAACCGCACCAGCTGCAACAGAAATCGAGACGGCTCGCGCACGAACAACACCATATCATCGGCATATAGGGAGATTGAGACCGGGCGGTGGCGAAAATTCAGCGCCGTCTCCCTGTGGCGTTGTCGTATTACACACGCGAGCGGTTCCAGAACAATCGCGAACAACATGGGCAAAAGGGGGCAGCCCTGTCGAGTGCCCCGCTTAATACTCAGTGGTTCAGACGTCGAGCCACCTACCCTCACCCTGGCCGATGGCGCCGTGTACAGCACTGTTATCCATTGGAGGAAGAGAGGGGGGAATCCCATACGGTTCAGCACGTAGTGCATATATCTCCATTCCACAGAGTCAAACGCTTTGGCAGCGTCAAGTAACCCTGCCGCAGCCTCCAGCGTGGGTTCCAGCACATGGAACATGGAAAAGAGCGTGCGTAAATTGTGCGAGGTGGACCGCTCAGGCACAAAGCCCGATTGATCCGGCAATGCCAGACCATGCATTAGGGGCTGCAATTTGGTAGCGATAATTTTCGCCAGGATCTTTGCGTCGATGTTGATCAGTGACAACGGGCGATAGGAATCGCAACACTCCGGGAGCTTATCCTTTTTAAGCAATGTGACGATGAGTGCTTCTCGAAGGGACGGGGGGAGCATCCCGACCTCGTGCGCCTCTGCATAAACCTCCAGGATATGTAGCGCGAGAAGATCAGCGTACTTTTTATAGAACTCAACCGGAAGCCCGTCTGGGCCCGGCGCCTTACCATTAGCTAACGCCGCTATCGCCAGCTTGACATCCTGCTCATCAATGGGGAGACACAAGTACTCGCGCTGCGCGTCCGACAGCCATGCACACGCGATGCCATCCAGATACTCATCCAGGTCCTCCGTAGACGGCGTGCTCCGCATTCCATAGAGGTCCACATAGAAGCCACGGAACTGTCCCGCTATGGCCTCCGGGGTGCAATGCACCACGCCCATGTCGTCTACTATCCTGTCTACCCGGCTCTGTTCCGACCTCGCTTTGATCTTGAACGCCAGCGTCCTGCCTGGCCTGCCCGCTTCGCCATAACAACGTGCCGCGTGCCTACGTGATACATATTTAATCTCCGCCTCCGCTTGCTCATCATGTTCCGCAACTAACTCCTTGATTTTGGCCAATGTAGCCAGGTCCGGTCGGTGAGCATACTCTTGCTCCAGCTCACGTAGCTCCGACTCCAAGGTCTGCAGTCGTGACCTGATATCCCGAAGGATACCCGCAACCATACCGATACAGGTCCCCCTAATGGTGACATTGAAGGCCTCCCACAGCGTCGCTGCCTGATCAACCGTGCCTTTATTTAGCGCGAAGTACTGCACTATGGCGTCACGCACACATTTTGTCCTAGATTGGGTCCAGAAGCGCCTCGGCTCGCAGCTGCCATGTGAAAGGGCGATGCACTCCAGCCGGATTCCTCAATAGCAGTCGCACTGGATTATGGTCCGACAGTGTGCGGGCCAGCGGCGCCACCTCTATCACCCACTCTAGCAATTCCTCCCCCACCAACCAATAGTCCAATCTCGACCAGCTGCCATGCACTGGCGTTGCATGTGTGCCCTCTTGTCTATCCTGGTTCCTCACTCTCCAAACATCCTGCAATCCAAACTCCTCAATTACTCGTAATATGCTCGCAGCGACCTTAGGGGTGCGGTGCGTTCCCGGATTAGACTTGTCTAACTGCACATTTAGTTAAGTATTTAAGTCTCCGCCCCAAACCACAGGCGCAACAGGCCATCTCCGCAATTGGTCACAGATGCGGGTCACACACGCCGGATCATCCACTATAGGGCCGTACATGTTCACAAACACCATAAGTGTGCCACATAACTTCCCACACACCATCGCACAGCGTCCTTCACCATCCGCATACGTGTGTAGCATCTGAAAATCAACCCCCCTTTTGATCAGAATCAACACTCCCCGCGAATAAAAGGAATAAGATGCAGCAAACTGAAAGCCCGCCCATCGACCAAGCGCCCCACATATTGTGCTCGAGGCCAAATGCGTCTCCTGCAATAGAGCCACCTGTATGCCATGCCTGGTCAGGTGCGCCGCTACCTGACGTCCTTTTTTGGGGGAGTTAAGACCACGCTCATTCCAAGTTAACATGGCCCAATCAGTAGACATTGTGTATGCTAAGGAATAACAGTGCCAGATAGCAACAGAGGGTCACAAGAAGCACACTCCATTGATGCTTTAGCAGTTCAGGCGATGAGCGCCACAGACACTTTCTTGCGTAGGTAAGATTGATCATTATTTGGAAAAACCACAAAACATACAATAACTTCAAAAACCTTCCCCACCTCCACCCACCTCCCACTGCAACCTCCCAATCCGGTCAAGACCATCCCCCCCGCCCCTCTCTGAGCAACAACTTTGCGGGTGATACCCATTGGCGGAAGAGGTACAGCCGCGCATACTCGCACCGAAGTGCGGTTGCCGGAATCAGTCTTATTCCAGCGACACTGAGCCTCCTGCTACAATAACACAAGTCAAGTCAAGTTTAAATTTGTATAGCGCACTACTCACCCAGAGGGTCTCAAGGCGCTTGAGGGAGGGGGGGACTTTACTTATCGAATAACCAAGTTTTTAGTTGTTTTCTGAAGGAGAGGTGGTTCTGTGTAATCGGAGGTGGGTGGGGAGAGAATTCCAGGTCTTGGCCGCTAAGTAGGAGAAGGATCTTCCCCCCCATGGTGGATCTTTGGATACGTGGAATTGCGGCGAGGCATGATTGGACGATCGCAGTTGGCGGGTGGGGGTGTAAAAGGACAGGCGCGTGTTGAGGTATTCAGGTCCTAGGTAGTAGAGGGCTTAGTGTGCGTGGGTCAGGAGACGGAACGTTATTCTCTTGTTGACGGGGAGCCAGTGGAGGTCTTTCAGGTGACCGGAAATGTGAGCTTGGCGGGGGATGTCTAGGATGAGTCTGGCTGAGGCGTTTTGGATGCGTTGGAGTTTTTTCTGTAGTTTGGCTGTGGTTCTGGCGTAAAGGGTGTTTCCGTAGTCCAGTCGGCTTGTGACCAGTGCATGGGTGACCATCTTTCTTGTTTCGGTGGGGATCCAACTGAAGATTTTTTTGAGCATACGTAGGGTGTTGAAGCATGATGATGAGACTGCGTTGACTTGTCTGGTCATCGAGAGGGAGGAGTCCAGGATGAAGCCCAGGTTACGTGTGTGGTCCGTTGGTATGGGTGCGGATCCTAGGGCCGGTGGCCACCATGAGTCGTCCCAGGCGGAGGGGGATGATCCTAAGAAGAGGACTTCCATTTTGTCCGAGTTCAGTTTTAAACGGCTGTTCTTCATCCACTCGGCACTTCTTTCATCCCTTCGTGTAGGTTGTTTTTGGCGATGTTTGGGTCTTTGGTGAGGGAGAGGATCAGCTGGGTGTCGTCTGCGTAGGAGATAATGTTGAGGTTGTGTTGGAGCGTAATGGATGCGAGGGAACTCATGTATACTTTGAAGAGGGTGGGACTGAGTGAGGATCCTTGTGGTACGCCACAGATGACTTCGGTGGCTTCTGATCTAAAAGGGGGGAGGCGGACTCTCTGTGTTCTTCCGGCGAGGAACGAGATGATCCAGTCCAAAGCTTTTCCTTGTATTCCGACGTTGCTGAGGCGTTGTATAAGGGTGCTATGACAGACTGTGTCGAAGGCTGCGGAGAGGTCAAGTAGGATGAGGGCAGCTGTTTCTCCATTGTCCAGTAGAGTTCGAATGTAGTCTGTTGCTGCGATGAGGGCGGTCTCGGTGCTGTGTTTGGCTCGGAAACCGGACTGTGAAGGGTCGAGGGATTTGTTGGATTCGAGGAAGGCGGCGAGTTGACTGTTGACGGCTTTCTCAATGACTTTGGCGGGGAATGGGAGGAGCAAAATGGGGCGGTAGTTCTTAAGTTCAGTGGGGTCTGCTGTGGGTTTCTTCAGGAGGGCGCTGAGTTCGGCATGTTTCCAGCTTTCCGGGAAGGGAGCAGAGTTGAGGGAGCAGTTGATGACGTCTCGGGGATGGGGTGCGATAAGGGAGTCTGCCTTGTTGAAAATGTGGTGGGGGCAAGGGTCGGTTGGTGATCCTGAGTGGATGGTGTTCATCAGGCGGATGGTGTCTTCAGTGGTGATTGGGTTCCAGGCGCAGAGGTTGTTGGATGGGGGTTTTAGTTCGGAGGTCGATGGGGTGGACTGGTCTCCAAAGATGTTATGTATGTCAGCGATTTTGTTGTGGAAGAACGAGGCTAGAGAGTCGCAGAGGTCTTGGGAGGGAGTGATGTCGTTGGTGCCGGCGGAGGGGTTGGTAAACTCTTTGAAGATGTTGACTAGCTCCTTGCTGTTGTGGGCGTTGTTGTCGAGTCGATCCTTGAATGCTGATTTCTTGGTGGATCGGATCAGTTGGTGGTGTTTGCGGGTGGCGTTCTTGAAGGTGCAAATACTACAAAACTGATAATGAGTGGCGTGGCGCACAGCTAGTGTTTGTGTTGAGTTTTCCTTGGTTTTTAAATAGTTTTATTTAAATTCTGGGTGCTCCAACAAGTGACGTAACCGTTCATATACGTCGCAATGAGTTACTGGTTGAGTGCGTTACATAAGGAGTAAACGCATCCTTGAGATTGGGCACACGCTTTAGGTTCGTCATGTAAAGACAGACTCCATTGAAGTTATGACAATCGATTATTTAATCAAAGATTTATCATATTCATTGATTTCAAAAAGTTTCTGAATTCATGTATTCCAAAGTTTTTAGTTTGATCACAAGGAAATCATTGTTGACGATTTCAAAAAAATGCTCCGATGCATTTAGGGCAGGAAATGCCCTTTGTCAAGGAGCTCTGTGAACATAATAAAACGCATTTACCATCCAAAACAAAACACTAAATCAGATTGCATTCAAATTGATTACATTTGCTTAGGTGAAGGAGAACATACGTAGTGTGGAGATTGTATACCTTATAGACCAATGCGGGTGTATAGAGAGAATGGGGGGGGGTTGGGTGTGAAGGTTAAGGGGTTCGGGAAGAAACACTTATGGAAGGTGATGAGACTCTGGGGGTAAAAAAAGTGTGACAACCTTTTAAAAAAACGGTATGGGCCCGGCGCTAAACAATGGTAGCGCGGGTCTTAGTCGGAGCTCCAACTTACTTGAGGGTAAAAAGGTGGGTCGGCTCACAGTTCCACGGCAGGATCGCCGGTGGCGCGACCGCCTATCCTGCAGTGGAACTGTCAGCCGACCCTCCTTTTTACCCTCAAGTAAGTTGGAGCTCCGACTAAGACCCGCGCTACCATTGTTTAGCACCGGGCCCATACCGTTTTTTTAATAGGTTGTCACACTTTTTTTACCCCCAGAGTCTCATCACCTTCCATAAGTGTTTCTTCCCGAACCCCTTAACCTTCACACCCAACCCCCCCATTCTCTCTATACACCCGCATTGGTCTATAAGGTATACAATCTCCACACTACGTATGTTCTCCTTCACCTAAGCAAATGTAATCAATTTGAATGCAATCTGATTTAGTGTTTTGTTTTGGATGGTAAATGCGTTTTATTATGTTCACAGAGCTCCTTGACAAAGGGCATTTCCTGCCTGAAATGCATCGGAGCATTTTTTTGAAATCGTCAACAATGATTTCCTTGTGATCAAACTAAAAACTTTGGAATACATGAATTCAGAAACTTTTTTAAATCAATGAATATGATAAATCTTTGAATAAATAATCGATTGTCATAACTTCATTGGAGTCTGTCTTTACATGACGAACCTAAAGCGTGTGCCCAATCTCAAGGATGCGTTTACTCCTTCTGTAACGCACTCGACCAGTTCTTGAAGGTGGCCAAGTTGTCAGTGGTTGGGTTTTTTCGCCAGGCTTTCTCGAGGGGGCGACAAATCTTCTTGGATTTCTTAAGGTCGTCATTAAACCAGGGGGCTTTTTTGCTGCCTTGCTTGATTTGAAGGTTTTTCAAGGGTGCTAATTCGTCAGCGCTGTGGGTGATCCATTGTGTGAGGTTGGTGGCTGCTTGGTTTGGATCCGATGATTTAGCAGGAGGGTTTTGGTGGAGCGATGTGAAGAGCTGGTCGGTGGTAATTTTGTTCCAGTTTCTTCGGGGAATTGGTTGTGGGAGTTTGTGGGTCGTAGTCTTTTTGTAGTTGAAGTGAACGCAGCTGTGGTCCGCCCAATGGAGAGCTGTGGTGTGATTAAAGGAGATGTGCTTGCTGGAGGTGAAGATTGAGTTGAGCGTGTGCCCGGCATAGTGGGTGGGGGTGTCAACAAGTTGTTTGAGTCCGAGATTGGCGAAGTTGTCCAGAAGGCTGGTGGTGTTGCTGTCGTTGTTCTTTTCCAGGTGGAAGTTGAGGTCTCCGAGTAGAATGTAGTCCTCAGAGGGGAGGGCGTGTGGGCTGATGAAGTCAGTGATGTCTTCGCTGAATTGTGTGCGGGGTCCGGGAGGTCTATAGATGAGGGTGCCTCGGAGTGTGGTCTTAGGGTCGGTGTGAATCTGGAAGTGAAGGTGTTCGGCAGTTGTGAGGTTGTCATCGGAACTGGTCGTGATGCGGATGGTGTTCTTATGGACGATGGCGATGCCTCCTCCTGTTTGGTTGATGCGGTCCTTTCGGATGATCTTGTAGCCGTCCGGGATGGCTATGGCGATGTCGGGGGCTGAGGAGGCGTTCATCCAGGTTTCTGTAAGAAAGGCGACGTCCGGTGATGTGGTGTCGAGTAGGTTCCAAAGTTCGTTGGCGTGTCTGTGGACCGAGCGGGTGTTGAGCAGGATGCACTTCAGGTGGTTAGTGTCGGAGCTCTGTTTGGAGTCAGTGGGTTTGGTGTGGGTCCTGATGCAGTCGAACTTGCTGAAGTGGCAGGTGAAGGGTCCATAGGTCCATGGGTGTGTCCTGGCGGGCTTGGTAGCAGTTTGGGAGTCGGCCGGGGTTAAGTGCTGAGAGGGTGGCGGCGTCGTACGTTATGCGGGTGGAGTGGATTTTGCGGGGGCCAGGGGGTCTGGCACTGGGCGCGGTCCAGGCGCGGACGGGCTTACCTTTGGCGCGCCTTCGGCGCGCATGGGGCGCGTTCGCTGCGCGTCACTCCCCCGTCCTGGATCCCAGGAGAGTAACAAATATACACCAGCGCCATACCCTCCTATTCTCATAGGTTGACTAGAGCGACAACTCCCAAAGCAGGCGATAACAAAGATAGACTGTCAATATTACAAACTTGAGATAGAAGTCCAGTATTGCAATTAGCAGTCTTTCAGTCATCATCTTCCAGACCCGACTTCTGCCTCTCTGGCGCTGTCCGCTGCTCGCGCTGCCTGCCCTTGCATATTTTTTTTTGAATTTCAATGCCGATTTGGCGTCCGTGAAGAAATGAGCCTGTTCGTCAGGAGTCACCTTCAATTTCGCTCGGTACAGCATGGCATAGGGCACCGCCGCCTCCCGGAGTAACTTTTTCACTGGGACAAACTCACGCCGCGCTGATTGGACCGCCGGGGTGTAATCAGGAAAAAAGGATAGAGTGTCGCCCTTGTATGTCACTGGTGCCTTCGCCCTAGTCTCCCACAAGATCGAGTCTCGATCCACGTAGTTAAGAATCCTGGCAATGATCGGCCGAGGCGGTGCACCGGGCTTTGGCCTGGGGCCCAGTGACCTGTGAGCCCTCAACTATCATCACGCTGAACAAGGCAGGCCCAAACAGTTCACGAAGCATACCATCAATAAAAGGCTCCATCTTAGCAATCGGCGTGGATAGGCCAACAATCCGCACATTATTGCGCCTAGACCGCGCTTCTAAATCTTCATTTTTCGCACTTATCACCTCTAAGATCTTTTCCATTTGAAGAAGTTGTGTGCGTGCCTCAGCCTGCGAGTCATGTTCATCCGACACTGTTTTCCAGGACATCGAGCTGCTTATCTACCTTCTTCTTCACTATGCCCAACCCTGTCGCTAGGGCATCTATTTTGCTATCAATGGACTTCATCCCTGCACGCAGTTCAAGGAGGATTGTGCGATTATCATCCTCAGCATTCTCCTGCGCGGATGAGGCCCCCCGTCTCGTTCTGCCCTTGTGTTTCCTCCGTAAGTCTTGTCTGTCGGTTGGCCTCAACGGCCAATTTGGCCTGCCTGGGCTCCGTCTTGCCCATAGCCCCTGTAACCACAAGCAAGCTGGTGGCAAGCGCCGACACCTCCGAGGGACCACGTACCACACAGCGTCACAATTGGTCGTACAGCGGACCTCCCCCATCAGCTATGCACGCTGTGGCGCCGTTTTCACCACACCGTGGCCGCAAGGTCTCACGAATCCTCACTGCTGCCCTCTCCGCATCAGCCAGCTGCCGTCACCAGAGCGAGAAGGCCTCTCAGCACCAGCAGGCTCATTCTGCGCGCTCCCACCGTCAGTGCTCACAGTGCTCTCCCAGCCTCCCCCACCACCCGAAGCCCCCGCAAGGCCCTGGCCCCAGCTACCCACTCGCCCCCGGTCTGTCGTAGCCCCGGGGGCACCGTGTAGCAGCCAGCAGGCAACGCCCAGCAGCAGCCCCAGGCAGCGCGGGGACCGACAAGGCACCACGAGGGGCGCCGCTCCGGCCATGGTCCACAAAGACCCATCGCGCAGGTCCCACAGGACGCAACCGTCTCCCCGTGCGCCCCGCCAGGCCCGCACAGCCGCCCCAGCAGCCCGGTCTTACACAGCGCCCTCACTTACAGGCGGTCGCCATGCGGCGCTGCTCCTCTGCTCCACTCCAGCGCCAACCGAGCCACAGGCCTCTGACCGCACCTCTCGCTGGCCGGTCGCCACCACCACCACCGCAGCTCCTCAAGGTCGGGTGTCGTCGGAAGGCTCCCTGCAGCCAATGCGGTCCTTCAAAAGTCTCCTCGCCATGCAGATCGTTTTTCAGCCAGTGCAGGGCAGCCGAGCCGAGCCGCCACCGCCTCCGCACTGCTATTTTGCTCGCCGCAGCCTCAGTCTCTCCTTACTGCACCAGTCGCGGTGCCGCCATTTCATCCTTCACCACTCGGCCAGCAGACACCAGGAGTTAAGGGCTAAGGAGCGGCTCACAGCACTCCCGCTCCACCACAACGCGTGCCCGTTCTCTCACTGGCTCCACAGGTGTAAATTCGAGCCATAAACGGAGGCTGGAAGGATGGTAATCGCCCAGTGTTAGATTCCGGCACGTGGAGCTCCCTTACTTGGCAGCCATTCCGCATTGCGCCGTAGCCACGCCCTCCTTCGTCAGGTTCTCTACGAGGGCTATAGAGTTCCTTCAGATATTTCTCCCATGCTGTCTCCTCCACCCCGCAGTTCATTACTCCCACCGTGTGGTCAGAACCAGTTCGTACCAGCTTCCAAAACTGACGTATATTCTTAGTTTCTATTGCTTCCAGAAGATTTTCCCAGCATGTATCCTTATACTCTTTTTGCCGTGGTAATTAGCCTTTAGTATTCTCTTTTCAGTTTATTGAGATAGTTGTCTTATCCCATCATATTTTACTTTCATACTTCTAGTTACTTTTCTTATTTCTCGTCTTTTCCTTAGGCATTCCACAGAAAACCATTTATGTTGTCTCACTATTGGTATGTGCTTATTTGTTTTATCTTTTGTTAAATCAATTCTAAGACATTGTACCACTTGGGCTATTTTTCCCTCATACCATTCTAGGGTTCTCCCCCCTATTGTGCCCAAGACTACCTTCTGCTGTAGCTTCTCTAATTTTTCTATGTATTCAGCTGTTAGTCTAGTGGACACTCTTTTGGGGTACTCAATTTGCTGTGGGATCACTTTATCTCGGGGGTACAATATACCCCTTTGCAGCACCAACTGCAAGGGGTTATGAACACTTTCTTCATGTTGGAGTACCCCGAATCCTCTTATGAGGGAGAAAGAAGTTCCATGCAGACATGAACATGTAGTCTATTGGACAATTTTGATTGCCTTTTCTAAAAGTTTGCTGTGCGGGGCACTCCTTTTCTAGTCTCCCATTTAGGCTGAACAGACCCTTAGTCCCTAGGTAATTTCCTAATGCCAAGTCCTGGCTTGAGGGATCGCAAGATGAAAAGAATGCTTGTTTTATTCCATATGCCTCCAAAATTTCACTGTGTCTCAGGTCAACCTTCTTTGGGTACAATTTATGATTAAAGTCCCCCATGATAAAAAATGTATCCAACCCATACTTTTCCCATAAAGAGTCAAGGTCTTCTTTAAAATATTCCATTTCAGTTCCATATTCCTTGGTGTCCCCTCATTGCATGTACACATTTATAACAATAACATTCTCATATGTTTTGTTTAAAACCAGCAAGGATATCCTGCATGCAAGTAGCCATTTACATTTTGCATTTAGTACTAACACATTCTTTGCAACTTTCGTGGACAAGAGGGTCATAATTCCTCCTGCTGGGTGCCCGAACCTTTTTTTATTAGCTGGTCGATTTAGCTGGTTGAGGGGAGTTGTTAGAGGTACATGATATAGATGATGACCGGAAAGATACCAACTAGTAGATCTCACTGACTCATACTGCAGGACGGGCTGTGGGGTACAGGGTATTGATCACATTACCCCATGTCAGGAGTGGGTTTATTTTTTGTTTACTGACGATTGATAATGTAATGTGGAATGTAGTAAGTATCCTCCTAAGTGTTGATTTTGATTTCAAATGTGTCCATTTGCAGCCCTGTTCGGGTTCTTCACTGTGCCTATGTTTTTATAACTCAATAAAATTTGTTTATAAAAAAATAATTAAAAAAAATAAGGGTATTGGGTGGAAGTAATGTGTTTGTAATTAATTAATAGTTACTTGTTAATTAACATTAATTAATCAAAAATTAAATATGGAAATTGTGTAATTTATTTTAGGTGTGGGTTGTGGTGTTTATAGGGGTGAAGGTTGGAAAGTAATTTATGTTTAATAATTAGTTGATAATATTAATTAATTGATAATTAATTAGGGTAATTGTTAATTTTTTTGAGTTTTTTTTATTGGGAAACGGCGGGGAGTAAATACATTTTACTTGCTTTATAATTTGTTGTTAAATACTATTAGTTTTTTTAATTGAAAATACATTTTAATTGCATAATTATTTTTTTTGCAGTGTAATATTAGGTGTGGGTTATGGGGATTATAGGGTAAAGGGTGGGAAGTTTATTAATTTGTATGTGTTTTAATTTGGTTTTTAATTAATAATAATTTAATTGGTAATGATGTTAATTATGGAAGTGCATTTTTAAAAAAATTTAAATGTGTGTTGTGAATTGTGCGGTGTTATAGGTAGGAAGTAAGTAAGCTAAATTTATGTAATAATGTTTTTGTTTATACACATTTTCTAACTAAAAATGTTTATTTGTTTGAAAATTATTATTTTTATTTTATGTAATATTTGTAGATATTTGTGATATGTATTTAACATTATAATATGTTTACTTTTCCACTTTTTAATATTAAATATATTTGTCTTTTAATTTTTATCATATTTATATATGTTTTCATTCATTTAGTTTTTTAAATATTTTGTTGGTGTTTATATTTTGTCTGTTTTTAATTTTGAAGTGACTGGAGTGGTAATACTAATTTTCCCCCTCCGCAATCCAACACTTTCCCTACTGTTGCACTCACTGGAATGCTAATTGTAATTTTTACCCCTCCTATACCAACACTTTCCCTACTGTTGCACTCATTAGAATGAGTTTAGTAATTTTTACCCTTACGTTATCCAACACTCTCCCTACTGTTGCACTAACTGGAGTTGGAATAGTAATTTTTACCCCTCCGCTACCCAACATGTTCCCTACTGTTGCACTCATTGGAGTGGGAATAGTACATTTTGCCCCTCCGCTATTCAACACTTTCCCTACTGTTGCAATCACTGGTGTGGGAATAGTAATTTCTACCCCTCCGCTATCCAACACTTTCTCTACTATTGCACACATTGGAATGGGAATAGTAATTTTTACCCCTCCGCTATCCAACACTTTCCCTACAGTTGCAATCACTGATGTGGGAATAGTCATTTCTACCCCTCCGCTATCCAACACTTTCCCCACTGTTGCACTAACTGGATTGGGAATATTTTAAAAGATGTTTAAATAGTTTAATGTTTTAATTTATGATAGAATGATTTTTTAATAGATTTTGTTATTGCTATATGTATGTATAAATATTTACTTGTTAAATTTGTATATAGTCTTGATAAATGAAAATGAAAAGTTTAATTGTTTTAAAGTAAATGTATATATATTATTGTATGTGTGTGTTGAACTTTTTAAAATTAAGTTTGTTATATTTGTTAAAACGTATTTTAAATGTAATGTATTTATTATTTTTATATATATATATATATATATATATATATATATATATATATGATATTTTGTACAACTATATTTATGACATTGTTCTATTTTTTTCCTATAGTTTTGTACATATCATTATAAATATAGGATGTCAATATTTTTTTAATCAATATTTATAACTCGATATTGTGGTAGAGGGATATTTTAGGTTTCGATATTCTGTCAGTGAACAATTGAGGGTATGTGGCTTGAGGTTGTATCGAACTCTCTGGGGCTCCCCAGTGATTCCCCTGGGGGTCTCTGTCTCCCAAGCCCTTGAGAGGTGGCTCCGGGTGGCATGATATCTCTCTGGTGAATAGAGCTGTGATGCGCTGTGGTTCCTCCCTCAGGTATTGTGCTTCCTAGTCCATTTAGGTACATGCCCCTGCAGCTGTAAGCGGCCTGTCTGTTAGGATGGGGGGGTTGTTTTTTGCCTCAGTATTCGTAATGTAAGTCTCCAAGCACCCTCCTCTCGTCTTGTTTGAGAGCATCTGCTTCCGTGCGCGCCCATTTTGATAGCGTGAATAGCGAGCGCCG
Source organism: Lissotriton vulgaris (assembly GCF_964263255.1). Classification (NCBI taxonomy): domain Eukaryota; kingdom Metazoa; phylum Chordata; class Amphibia; order Caudata; family Salamandridae; genus Lissotriton; species Lissotriton vulgaris. Next base: position 1,678,769,698 of record NC_141693.1, on the reverse strand, counting down.
GACATCCAGGGCCATGGGCACCTTCCATGACATTGTAATTTGTTGCTTAAATAGGACGAAAGCTAGATCAATAAATTTATGCAGGTGTTTGCCACCTTTAGCCTTGTGATGGAGTCCCAGTAAGCAGAACTCAGGAGTGGGTTTGAGGATGAGTTCAGCGGATTCTGCGATGATTGCCCAAACTCACTCAAGGCTAATAGTTGTAACACCAGACACTTCCAGATCGTAGATGGTCAAAGCTCAACAAGGAAAACTGGAACTCTATTCTAGCCTCTTCCTAACCTGATGAAAGAGATCATCCCACTCTAGCAAATAATACATTTACAGACTGGGTCAAACAATCTCTAGATTAAGTGATCCTAGTAAAACAGATTAAACAAGGCTTCAATGGCAAATCTTCTCCTTGATTCACCCATCACCTAATGACCTTAAAAAAGAAGGTAAAAAGTCAGAAAGAAACTGGAGCAAAGCACACTATGAACATAAGAAAAAAAACTACAGTGTAGCCATTTGGAATTTTAACCTAGAAATTAAAAAGGCCCAAGCTTCCAATTTTGTAACAGAAATACATGAAGCAGCGAATTCCCCAAGAGCATTATTCCAGATTGTTAAATCCATAACCACTTTAAAGCTTTACAGCAATTGTCCAAAGCCCACAATCACGTGTTGCAATGAACCAGCAATGCTTAATTAAAGAAATCGCCAGCATATACTTTTCCCTACAAAGGGACCACTCACATTATGCCTCACAACCCCCCCCCCAAATACCAGTGAAACTCTCCTATCACTTTTTTACAAAGTGAAATCTGGGTCTCCTCTAAATCCTGCACCTCTCCACCTACTCTTTCACGGAGCAGAATGTATCTTTTCAGCCCTACTGGATCTTCTCAATCCCTCACTTACTTCTGGAATAGTCCCTCGTGCATGGAAACATGCTGCAGTAAAACCATTAATAATAAAAAATATATATAATCTGGATCCCTCTTGCTCAGGGAATTACAACCTTATTTCCCTACGTCCGGCAGTGGGGCAGATACTAGAAAAGCATGTAAACCAAAATGTTTCCACATTTCTAGAGGACAGCTCCCTCCTCCACCTCACACAGAAGGATTCCATCCACAACATAGCACTGAAACTGCACTCTTACTGGTCACAGAGGATCAGAAGATCTTGCTGGACCAAAGATAGTTCGCCGCCAGCATCTCCTTGACCTGAGTGCGGCCTTCAACACAACTGACCATGTAATACTCACCCAAAAAATTAAGGAAGCTGGCATAAAAGACGATGCTCTAAATTGACTCACTTTCTTCCTCAAAAACAGAACGTTTCATGTCTACGAAAACTCTTGCAGAGTGCTGCAGGGCTCAGCCCAGACTTTTTAATCTATAGATGCGCCTGCTCGATGACACTCAGGAATTTGGCCTGTCAATTGTCTTCTATGTAGACCGCAGACAATTCGCCGTCTCACACACACTGGGAAAAGAAGCACATTACCAGCAGCTGGCCCCCTGAATAGAAAAAGTAGCCAGGTGGATGGCAAGCTGCTGTCTCAAACTAAATGGGGAAAAGGCTGAGATCCTGATATTGGGTAACAACTCTTAACTCCAGCAGACTCGAGAATGGCTTAAGTGTCTAGGCAGTGCACCAACTCCTAAAGCTCCCATTATAAGCTTGAGGATGTGGCTTGACAAATCTCTTTCTGTGGAAGCACAAGTAAAAAAAAATTGCTGCCATTCTTGGAACTCTTCAAAAAATCCTAGATCAACTTCCCCTTCTTTCCAGAAGAATTGTTGTCCAATCCCTAGTACTATCTCATCTTTACTGTGGGAATCTCGGCTAATTCCCTACACCTAGGCTCCCCAAGACATGTAACAAAAAGATTCCACGTCATTCGAAATGTGGCAGCGCGGCTGCTGCTCAATGTTCCAAAACACATCAGTGCTAAAAACGCCTTGGTTTCCCTTCACTGCCCCCCTGCTGAGCAAGGGGTGAAGTTCAAGGCGTTATGCCTAGTATATAGAAGTCATCCATTGCCCAATTTCTGATGGTGCCCCCAATACAAAGGACGCGATTGGGCGGATGCTCCTTCTCCCATCTAGTCCCAAAACTATTGAACTCACTGCCTATCGATATAAGAATGGTAGACAAGGAGATGTTCTTCAGGAAACAGCGAAAAACTTGACTGTTTGCCAATTAACATCTTATTAATACTGATCCCGGCTCAGCACAGCTATTTTAACTGTGGTTTGGCTAGTGCTGGGAAGCCGTTGGGTAGCCATGCTCTTAAGAAATCTATATAGATTTGATTAGATCGGGCTTCAGGAGGGCACACGGTGCAGCACCGCCGCCCTGAAGGTCAAGAGGGCCTCTGCTGCCACCGCCTCAGTAAGGTGCATGGACAAGAGGAGATGTTCACCCCGAGGCGTCTTCCCCACCAGTTACCTCCGAGCCGGGGCCCCCCCTTCTGCAGGGCTACCCACGAGGCAGGAAGGGAGTGGATGACAAACCTGTGCACAGTAGGGATCTCCCTTGGGGTGGTGCTGGTCCCTCCATGATGTGAGCACGCCATCACCTGACACGCCACAGTCTGAGCAGCACCACGCAGGCTTGGTCGGAGGCTCCCCACAGGCTCTACACGCCAGCTGCACGTTCGGTCCCCCGTATTCAGGGTTCAGCGCTGTTCTATCTCCACAAACTTGTGTTTCCCCCAACCCCATCTCCTCTCTCCCCCTCCACCCCCCTCCCCACCTCCAGAGGAGCAGCTCGAGCAATCTGTGGGTTCGGCATGCCAGATGATCGAGATAGATTAACTCCATCGGTGCGGCGCATTTTCCCGCTGTACGCGGAAGATTAGAAAATCCCGCGGTTCATGACGAGCTCAGCTCGTCATGACCGTACAAGAGGTGTACTTCATGACGAGCTGAGCTCGTCATCAGCGTCGAAGGGGTTAAGGATGTTTAGCGTAGGGTGATCAACTGGCATTGGGGCAAATTCTGGACAGTGAGTGTAAAAATTCAGGACCAAGGATCAAAATTCAGGACAAAATTCAGGACAGCAAGTCAAAATTCAGGACAAAAATTTGCAACAAAAGGTACAATTTACAGGCACATCAGAGGAGGTCGCGCAATAGTATATAAGTAAATAGACAACCAGCATAAGTACGTGTCAAAATATGTGTATATTAGTTTGAGACAATCATGCACTTCACGTTCTTTCGGTATGCGTGCAGTTTTGTGCAACTCTGCAGGTCTTTTTGTGTTATTTCATATGATCATAATCTATTTATATGGTTACTGTACTGGATTGTTCAGTCTAATATTTTATTACAGTTCATGGTCCTGAGCAAGCATGTGTGGTGAGAGAAGTGGTCGGGAAGATTTGTTTGGATGGACTTTATTACTAGCATCTCATATCTGAGTGCCATCTGTGTGAGCACCACGCATAGGATGTAGCTAAATGGGTCTTGCACTGCTGGACTGGAGTGCAATCCTCCGAGTGACAAGCTTTATGTCAGATGCCACTGGATTCAAGCTAGCCTGGGTGATGAGGGGTGTTACCCTGAAACAGGTACCAGGATGCTTGTTTCCAGTCCAGTGAGGACCTGTCTTGGCAGTTCGGGCTGGACTTTCCCCATGAGGCACAGGGTCAAGACTGATTTGCATATAGCTGGGTTTGAACTGGGGTGGCGAAGTGATCGAAATAATGATGATGGATTCAACCCAGATCTGTGACGGGGAGTGTCTGAAAAGTGTCAGCACTCTCTCCATCATCTCCTTGTGTTTGCACTGTGAGATGTAAAGCAGCACACATAGGACGTAGCTAAATGGGTCCTGCATTGCTGGACTATAGTGCAATCCTCTGAGTGGCCAGCTTTGTGTCTGTTGAATATATTATACATATAAATTTATCAAAATCATAAGGTCTTGGCTAATGTGAGACCTAATAAATTGTGCCAACGTCCATGGGCAAGTGCGTTTGCTGTTAATGATGATGACATTGCACCCCAGTCTGAAATATGAAAAGTCACTGAACTGCTGTGGTTCGCATATACAGCAGAAGAGAGCACAAAGATAGTACCACATCTCTCCTGCCCTATGTGTTCCTATTTCCAGACCACTGAAAGTATGCTTTGTCTTAAATCCATACATTGTGCATGAGAAAATAAAAGCAGACTCTAGGAAAATGAAACATGCACATTCTCTTCGTAAAATGTCTAGCCTAGCAGTTTATTTTCTTTTTTTCAGTTGTGCAGACTCCACTCAAACTGGCTTGAGGGATCTGTAAAAGGAATATGGAAGTGTAGGGGGAGCACATGATGAAACTATTACAGTGCACTACACAATAGATTTCACAATAGCGGGAGTGCAGAGAAACAATTTGCTGAGCTCCATATAACATATTGTCATAACAGGAGTAAACATTTATAAGCATCACATTAGCATAGAAACAGTAATCATTGTAGCATGCTTACATAGAGGTTCAGAAGGTGTACGACATGAAAGCATGACAAGGGAATTGCCTGATCAGTGCTAACCTTGAGATATTGAAATGCCCACAGTATAAAAAAAATCCAGCCCACAAAGATGCCACCAAGATATACACTAGTAAATCTGAGCAACAAGAGAGGACGAAAGCAGGATAAAGGTAGGAGAGCAGTATAGGTATACAAAGAAGATGATGATCACAGGTGGGGCAGTATAACCTAAAGTGTCATGCCCCCTCACGTGTAGCTTGTGTCAGCAGATGTACTGAGGTGATATGTTCTTTTTAAGATATACATGATCGAAATAAAGTTTTTATGAAGATGACGATATCATGCAAACCCCTAAGGTTTACGTCTCCACTGATTGTAGCTTGCAGGACGCAAATGACCTCAAATGGTTCATGATATGTTTCTGCTGACTGCTGTAGTAAAATGATGAAGAAGAGATACAGGAGAGCCATATGTACAGTACCTAGTACAGGGCTTTGAGTGGGATGAAAAAACTGGGTAGTCTGTCAAAGGGGCTTGGCCGATGTAACTAAGGGCGTGGCTTAAAAACACGTAAGCTAAGAAATCTGTACTTCGCATATTTTGCCGCCAGACTGGTAAATTTGCTGCTTCTGACAGTGCATCCAGATAAATAACACAATAAGTAACAATCCACCTAGAACAAGCCAGGACTTTTGGCTTTGTCAATGGTTGTTAGTTGCATAAGACAAATAAGCAACAACTTTGGCTTCGTTGTAAATAATATTGAAAATGCTTCAGTTCTAAAATGAGAATACTGTGAAAGAAGTGTAACCAGTCTCTTTGGATTAACATCAAAGGCAGTGAAGGGTGGAACTGCCGCAGAGTTAAGATTTTGTTTCCACCCTTAGGCTTAGGGCAAAAATGGAGTGCCCAATAGGGACCCATCTCAGCACCTGCTTTTTAGGTCTCGCCTAAGCCATTGCGTTAGCAATGCTTGGCGAGGTATTAAGTAGGGGCTTTAAAAAATGCTCCCAAAGGCTTTTCCAGGCGGATTGCCTCCAACGCATTTTTGCTGGCTCGTGCACATCACACAGCATTTGTCAGCCTGTGAACCTCTCTCCGCACTCATGCTGGTTTACACTTCAAAGGAATCCGGTCCCCCGCAGCGCAATTCCAGAGCTTGTTGTTTACAGACAACACCTCAGCTGCTTTTGACCCGAGTCGCCGAGAGTTGAACCCAGTTCCAGGGTCAGCAGCTCTACCGTAGCCACATGAAACTGAAATATGCACAGTTACCAGCAGGGAAGTCGAGAGTGCAGCATGGATTGGCATCAATGCACTCCAGTGCCATTCAGGAGTGTAGTGTGCATTGAACCTAGTAGAAAACAAGGCTGCACATGTGTACGGTGCACTAACATTGGTGTAAGGCATAGTGACACAGACTGCAGTGTACAATGACACCAGAGCAAAACAGTTACACAAGAGCAGAGCTGTTTTAAATATATTTTCATTCGTATTTTCTATTCCCTTATTTGTGTCCACATTTATCGTACAGCAAATCAAATGACATTATGAAACATTGCATCATTATTGATACATCAGTTCGGCAGAATTAGAAGGTTTGGCAGAATTAGCAGGTTTAACCCCTAGGGGCAGTTGGGCATACCAAGTGCGGTATTCCACAACAGCAACAATAATAAAATAACAGAGGGAAAACGTTTTAAAGAACTTGTAACATAAACCAGAGGAGATTTGTCTCTTAGTTCACAGTAACAGGCATTGATCCCAAAAACGTTTACAGATGCATCAGCAGCGCCCGCAAATCTAAAACGCCATGTATATCCTATGCCCCAGTGACGTCTATCTACTGCCACCCACAGGCGAGAGTGTTGCATGCATCAGCAGTAATGCATTACAAGGTGCTCTCCCCTCGCCTGCGTATTCAGTGCATCGATGTAATCCCCACCCCACAGTATCCACATTAATTTCATCCATTCATGGCAGCCTATAATCAAATTTAGCCTCTGATTTGGCAATGCACCTGTCCCAAGATGCCCCTATCGGTGTTCTGCCCGTTGTCTGCACAGCAAATTAATTGCTTCTGCCTTTGTATTTTCCACCTCCGCAGGTCACACAACCAGCAACCAATCTGCGGTGCAGCAAGGAACTCTCATGCCATTCCTTGGCAACGTTTAAGAATACGCGTTAGAGGGGGGCGTGGCCAGCGACCAAACAAGATGGCCGCATAATCACAGAGCTCCGTGACTGAGGAGCCCTTTCCCCAACCATCCGCTCAATTATCCTGGCCACAGATTGCATTGACATACTGCAATTGGAGCGGGAGGACCTCCGATCCCTGCCGCACCGCTCATCTCGGCTCTACTCCGCACGACCGCGAAACGCGCTTGTGGTGAAATCTTGGGCCTACATACAGCGGTGAAGCCGGGGCCTCAAGTTATACTGCGACGCGGGGCTCCGGCAGCATTAGGGTACGCTGTACGAGCGGACAACGGCTACCAGTAGGTGCCCTGGGAACAACATTGTGCGCATCGGCTGACAGAGGTGCGCAGACAAGTCCAACACCTACGGGACCCGAGGGGCCCTGACTGGAGGCTACCTGAGGTCGGTTAAGGCCCGGTGGCGGGAAACTTCACGCCCTGTGGGGTCCGAGGCGGGCCACAGGGTGCACCCAGCGCAACAGCGAGGAAGCAGTAACAGGGGTGCGGGCCCCGGGGGTCGGAGGTGCAGCCAGGCTGCCCAGCACAACCAGAGGAGATGCCCCGCGGCCAAGAAGCAGCAAAGGTACACAGCACCCACCGCACCATAGCGCACGACAGTGTAGGATTGTGACCCAGCAGTCCAGCCCGTGATCAGAGCACCACAACAGCGTCATAGCAAGCCCGGGCAGTGGAGCTCTTCCTCCCTAGTACGCCATCTTAACCTCCTGGGGGAGAACTGAAGGACGCTTGGGGGCCCCCTGGCCGGTACACTGTACCCTGATCTACACGGGCCAACAGAGACACTCCCAAAGACGGGGCAAGATGAGCGGCAGAGGACCCAGAACACAGCCGCCTCCGCGCCTGGACAAATATGCGTACACAAAGAACCCCCAAGACAACCCGAAGGGGGACACGCCGCGCACACCGCCGCAGCCAAACAACCCGACTGACGACGCTGAACAAGTTACTCTGCAGGATGTCATAGCGGCATTGAAAATGATGCAATCTTCCATGGGCACAATTTCCACGGATATTTCCTTAATGAGGGCGGACTTCTCCAAGCTTTCAAACCGTCTGATCGAGTGGAACGGGCAACGACAGGGCTCGCAGGTGACACCACAGACCTGAAGCAGAAAGTCAAGCAACTAGAAGATGACAACCTCCTGCTGAAGGCCAAAATCGATGAGCAGGAACGTCGCTCAAGACGCAATAACGTGCGCCTGGTGGGTGTGCTGGAGTCCGCAGGTGGTCCGGCCCTAGATCTGTTTGTTGAGGACCTTATACCAACCAAGCTACAAACGAAAGGACTATCCAATTATTTCTCGGTGGAACGGGCCCACCGAGTGCCAGGAGGAAGGCCAAAACCGGGTGCGCAGCCACGTCCTATATTAGCGAGAATCTTCAACTTCCGAGATCGGGACGCAATCCTGCAAGCAGCAAGAGTTGCCCCGCCGCTCCAAGTTGAAAATGCTAAAGTCACTTTTTATCCTGATTACACGGCAGTGGTGGCACAGCAAAGGCGAAAATTCACGGAGGTAAAGAGAGAGCTTCGATCCAGGGAACTGAAATATTCAAGGATTTTCCCAGCTAAGCTGCGAGTCGAATCGGAGGGAAAGACGTGGTTTTTTGAGTCGCCTGACGAAGCACAGGACTGGTTGGAGGGATGGAGATCGGCAGGAGGACCCAAACATGGAGGCACGCGACGGAACAACAACTGAAGAGGCGGATGGGATCCATACCGTATCGAATCGACGGCGGCAGTGTAATAAGAGAGACATTTTAGGACTGTGGACTTCACCGGACAACCGACTTTATGTTGCAAAATGGGGCACTAATGCACGGGACACGGCCTGTGGTCGGGTGGTGAAGGAAGGGAGGCGGGAAATAGCCTTGGCCTCAGTTTCAGTAAGATGCCACGGGACACGGTAATGCGACAAGTGACGGGAACTCCCGCAGGTAGGATTCAACGTATTGCTGCAGCGCCGCATGGACATTGGGGGAAGGGGGGGGGGTTGTAAAAGTCACAGTAGTCTCACCCTCAAGAACACTGCAGTTAGTTGCGGGAAGCAAGCACTCTGCTCAGTTGGGGTGGTGGACGGTTCTAGATCCGTCGGGCAGGGAGGCAGGGAGGGGGGTAAGGGTTTTAGAAGTTATAAGTTTCCTGTGATCTAGTTCTCGACTGCAATGTTTTCGATCTCTCCATGTATGCCTACTGTTATCACACTGTAGAAAGATTGCAAGCACTCCAACAGAAATGTCATCAGCACCTCCGCAATACATCTATACATGCGTCACATGTTCAGGCCCGGGTGCTACAAGGAACATGATATCCTTGATACTACAATACACTACCTGTGATGCTGCACCGTAACGAACGGGCGTCTGGCTCCCTAACCCCAAGCACTTCATACCCGACACTATCAGTCATATTATGGAATGTCAACGAATTAGGGCACAAAATGAAAAGGGGACTAGTTCTACAATACCTCAAACGTAAGGGCCCTACAGTTGCACTACTTCAAGAAACACACTTAATGGGCACGGCATGCAAAGCCATGGATCGTTGGGGATTTAAAATGACTACCCACGCGGAGTTTACATCCGGGTCACGGGGGGTCGGAATCCTTGTCCATAAAAGCTCCCCACTGATCATACAGAACACATGGGAGGGACGTCAAAATAACATGGTCTCAGTGTACATTCCACCGGCGCTCCATCAAACAGCCTTCAAGGACTAAGGTAAATTTCTCTTAAATCTCCCCGATGGTGAGCTGATTCTGGGTGGCGACTTCAACACGGTCGTAGACGCACAAGTGGATAGACAGCCGCCACGGGACACTAATAGACACAGCCTAGCCTTCAAAGACTTCATGAACGCAGTGGGTCTGACTGATCTCTGGCGCCTTAAACACCCTACCGATCGCCAATACACTTTTCGCTCGGGGGCCCACAACAGTCTTTCACGCATAGACTACTTGATGACACACACTATCGCCCCGGAGAGGGTACGGGCGGGGGAACACCTGCCACGAGGCATCTCCGACCACTCCCCAATTCAGTTCACATACATGCTGGAGTTCCCGAGCCGGAGGAGGGTGTATCCACTCTACCCGTGCTACCTCCAGAACCCGACGATAGCTAAAACCCTCACGAAAGCCACCGCTCAATACTTTGAGGAAAATACTCATTCAGTAGAATCACCGAACATCCTATGGGAAGCATATAAGTCTGTAATCAGCGGTCAGGCCATTTCTATTATTACACTACACAAACTGGAAAACAGGGAACACATAGAGGCCCTAGAACTAGCAGAACAGAGAGCGGAGGAGGCACACGCGGAGAACTCTACCGAAACAACGGCGCACACCTTATCACTTGTGACACACGAGCTTCGATCTTACATATGGGAACAGGCTAAAGCAAAACACACCGACACAATGCACAGAGTATATGAACTGCGGGATAAAACGGGGAGGATGTTGGCCTGGTTAGAGAGAAAAGAGAGAGCACAAAGATGGATAGCGCAGCTGCACCTCACCAACGACACCGTCACGACGGACCCCCAATGTATAGTAGAGGAATTGGCATTCTATTATGAGCAGATTTATACATCACGCACCTCAACCACAGTGGAAGACTGCGTGGAATTTCTGACTATGATAGACATGGCCTCACTGCCCTTGGAGGATATGCAGGCCTTCGAGGTAGATCTAATGGCCAAAGAACTAGGGGAGGCATTAGCGGCCCTCCTCACGGGGAAGGCCATGGGACCCAACGGACTGCCAGTAGAATTATACAAAAAGGTGGCAAAAACCGTCACGCCCCATTTACTGAATATGTACAATGACAGCCGGACAGTAGGATTACTGCCCGAGGATCAGAGGGTGGTGACGATAGTGGCAATACCTAAGCTGGGAAAGCCCGCGAAGATGACATCGTCGTACCGGCCGATCTCGCTAATAAACGCGGAGGCAAAAATACTGGCGAAAACATTGACACTTAGGCTGCAGACGCACCTCAAGACCTTAGTACATCCAGACCAGTCTGGATTCATGCCTGGCCGCAACACCTCCCTAAATTTGCGACGCTTGCACGGGGTCCTGGCCCGAATACCCATGATTAAAGAGGACGCTGCCATCCTATCACTAGACGCTACGATGGCCTTTGACCTAGTCGAATGGCCATTTCTTTTTGCGGTCCTCCGTAAGCTGAGGTTCGGCCCCAAGTTCTGCGAATGGGTAAGACTATTGTATACGGCCCCATTGGCACACGTAGTGACCAATTGCCATATTTCTAGGGTGTTCAAACTGGGGAGGGGGAAGCGACAAGGCTGCCCGCTGTCGCCGCTCCTTTTTGCCCTCATACTGGAGCCTCTGGCGGCTTGGCTCCGACAGGAGCCGAGGATACGTGGGATCCGGTGGGGGGCGGACTGGGAACACCTAGTTTCCCTATATGCCGATGATGCACTGATCTACCTGACGTACCCTGAGGAATCACTAAAAGCCCTGATGGAAGTCCTCACGACATATGGGCTGAAGTCTGGGTACACCATTAACTGGAACAAGTCTCTGCTGTACATACTGAAGGGTCCAGCGCCGGAGCTGCCACCCGGCTGCGCGCTCCAAATAGTATCCAGAGGCTTCAAATATCTAGGAATTTATGTAACCCCACAAGAACATGTATTCATGGAGGAAAATCTGGCGAAACCCCTTATACGGCTCAAAGCGGATGTTGGACACTGACGATCTCTACCGCTGACACTTCTGGGGAGGGCGGCACTATTTAAAATGTTGGCACTCGCTAGATTCCTCTACGCCCTACAAAATGCCCCCTTCCAAGTCCCACTCACGTACTTTAAAGCAATAGAGGCTGAGGTCTCACCACTAATATGGGATGGTAGGCCACCCCGTATAGCACAACATAAACTCCTGCATAGCTGGTACGACGGTGGCATTACCCTACCGAATGTCAAATTCTACTATTGGGCCTCGCAGCTAATAATAATAAATCAGTGGTTACATGTTCCCCAAGATGAACCTGCGTTCCGACTGGACAGAACACTCCTCCCAGCTGACAAATTGATGAAGGCCCACTATACTAACAAACGGAAAAATACCCTCACAGGCCCTACCGCGCACGCGATCAAAATTTGGCATGCCGCACAAAGGGCTTTGAGCTGGGAGGGAGTACTGACGCTTGCCACTCCGCTCTGGGAGACACGGCGTCTGGGCACACTAGCATACACCAAAGGATTGAAACAATGGGACCTGATAGGCATCACTAAAATAGGCGATCTATGGGTACGGGCGGAGATCCTCACCTTTGCTGCACTACAGGGAAAGTATCACTTGGGAGCTACTGAACATTATCGTTACCTACAAATCAGGCATGCGCTCCAAAATGCGAACCCCCCAGACACTACACTAGCAGACTCCTCCCCTCTAGAAGACCGGATACTCACAGACCACATGGAGAAAAAAGCCATCTCCTAAACTTACCGCAAACTGGTAAACAATCAACCTGATTACACACTAATTCTGAGAGGCAAATGGCAGGCAGACCTGGGAGACATAGACGACTCGGATTGGTTGGACGCACTGGCATCCGCTCGGGAGGCGGCAATCCCATCCAGGCTCAAATTGATACAACTAAAAGTGTTGCATCTGATATATTACCTCCGCACCACTCTGCATAAACTCGGACATACACCAGATCCATTTTGTCTTCAGGGGTGTGGGCAACTCGGAACATTTTATCACATACTGTGGGACTGCCCCAAAATACAATAATACTGGGATCAGGTGATGACGGACATCTCAGAGGTGGGAGGGGCGGAAGTTCAACGGGATTCCCGATGTTGCTTTCTAAATATTTGGAAGCCCACAGACCTTAACCTAGCATCACAGACATGGGCTACACTGGGTATGACGTTAGCCAAACGAAATATCGCTAGACACTGGGGCTCCGGGTCATCACCTACATTGCAGCAATGGGCGGCAGACATGGACACGGCCATGGTTGCAGAAAGAGCGGTTTATATACATAGAGGGTGCCCTAAAAAGTGGTCCAGAATATGGGGGAGGTGGAATGAGTCCCGAAGGAATTACTGTGACCCGCCGCACGCAACCGGGACAACTGACGATAGCCCATAGGTGATAAAGGGATGAAAGGGGCAAGGTTCTAGCACCATACATCATCATAAAGACAGAGGAGCGATGTAGAAACCGGCGCAGTTGGCGCACTTTTGACACCAAATGGCTATGATGAACTGATGCATGTACACTGTAATTTTGAGTGCTTTACTTACTTCATGCTGGAGATGATGATGATTTACTGAATTTTTATGAAATCTATGTTTGTATGATGCTACAAAATGTCAATAAAATATGTTTTAAAAAAAAAAGAATACGCGTTAGAGCCACAAAGCGACATTCATAATTCTACTTTTCCGTCCTAGACATCAAACCCTGCATGCACATTTGGGGTTCCATGCACAGATACCTCCCAGTTCTCTCTGTTGTCTCCTTCCCCACCCTGACCCAGCTTGGGACAATAGCACTCACTCCCATATCATTTGGTAAAACAGTGCCTCCAGCCTGCCCACATCTGGAACTCGCCGATGAAGAACAGGGAAACATGCGCCCAATCACTTTGGAGTGAGGTATGACTGATGAAGGACATTGCACTGTGCACATTTCCGTCTGGGTTTTCAGGCTACCTGTTTGCTGTGCTCCATGGAGACAGTCACTGACAGCCTGATAGTGGAAGTTCCATACTGGATGGCTATTTGTCTTTGATATCTGTATATTTGTTTGGAAAGTGCGAGCTCAACACAGTCTATAACAATGCCACAATTCAACTGCCGCTCTCATGGGACACCAGGCACTGCAGTGGGGAAGATATATTAGGTTAGGAAGGACCCCACAGCCGTCTTAAGCTGGTCGTCAAAGCACCATGGGTGAGAAGATTTCCAGGCCCAACCCAGAAGTTATTGAGATTTATTTAATTCTTGACTGCGTGGAAGCTTCATAACCTAAATCGGACCATAACGGGTAAGACTGCTCGACCATATTACCCGCTTGAAAGACTAGGTTCACAAAAGATAATATTGTGCATATCTGTCCTCTTCTCATGCCTCTAACTGAACTGCACAAAAATCTCTTCTCCTTCTCTCTCCATCTCCAGAGCCAAGTTTGCAAGTGCATAATAACAGTATTTACATAGCACTGTGCTCAATTGTGCAAAAGTCCTCTAAAACGGAAATAATTATTTCACGAACACACGGAATAAAAATATGTGCTTCTAAATTTCATTAAGAGATAAAAAAATCAGTTACTCCAGCGTGATCTCGAAGTGTGCAACTGAATGTTTCAACATGCCTTCAACAACTGTGGCCAGCCACAAGAAATTAGATTAATACATTTTAATTCTGTGTCCCCATGGCCCCAGACACTCATTCCACTACCTCCTAGCCTTTGGGAGGATTTTCACTGCCGCCTTGATGATCTCAGTGAGCAGCTTGGCCACTGAGAACATCAAAGCGGTGGCAAAAGTGCTCACCATTTGCCACCCCCTCCCTTATCCCACTTCTTGCTTGTTTGTCTTTACCATGTCCTCCTTAAAGGGCACAAATGTAGTGTCTCCTGTGAGGATGACTCCGTTTGCTCTGGGCCCACGCAGGCTTTCAAGACCGGCAATTTGTGGGCCTACCGTGTGTAATGAAAGGACACATATCTACAAAACGTTCTGTTAAGTTCCAGCGTCTGTCTATCTATCTATCTATCTATCTATCTATCTATCTATCTATCTATCTATCTATCTATCTATCTATCTATCTATCTATCTATCTATCTATCGCCCTCACTCTATCTATCTATCACCCTCACTCTATCAATCGCCCTCACTCTATCTATCTCCCTCACTCTATCTGTCTATCTATCGCCCTCACTCTATCTATTTAATCTATCTATCTATCTGTCTATCTATC